>NW_027362777.1:20622500-21222500 GCF_046119375.1 Phyllobates terribilis | reverse complement strand
ATAATTCAGCTTTGGTTAAGCACCAGAGAATTCACACAGGGGAGAAGCCTTTTTCATGTTCAGAATGTGGGAAATGTTTCAACCAGAAAGCACATCTTAATATCCACCAGAGAACTCACACAGGGGAGAAGCCTTTTTCATGTTCAGAATGTGGGAAATGTTTTATCGATAAATCTGCTTTGATTAAGCACCAGAGAATTCACACAGGGGAGAAGCCTTTTTCATGTTCAGAATGTGGGAAATGTTTTAACTATAAATCCGCTTTGGTTAAGCACCAGAGAATTCACACAGGGGAGACGCCTTTTTCATGTTCAGAATGTGGGAAATGTTTTAACTATAAATCAGATTTTGTCAAGCACCAAAGAACTCACACAGGGGAGAAGCCTTTTTCATGTTCAGAATGTGGGAAATGTTTTAACGATAAATCATCTTTGGTTAAGCACCAGAGAACTCACACAGGGGAGAAGCCTTTTTCATGTTCAGAATGTGGGAAATGTTTTAACCAGAAATCAGATTTGATTAAGCACCAGAGAACCCACACAGGGGAGAAGCCTTTTTCATGTTCAGAATGTAGGAAATGTTTTAACCAGAAATCAGCTTTGGTTAAGCACAAGAGAACTCACACAGGGGAGAAGCCTTTTTCATGTACAAAATGTGGGAAATGTTTTAACCAGAAATCAACTTTGGTTAGGCACCAGAGAACCCACACAGTGGAGAAGCCTTTTTCTTAGTCTTTTTCTTTTTTAATCCAATACATTTTTGAGATTTTTTTAATTTAGTTTTTTTTTGACAAAACAAGAAACCAGTACATACAATAATAAAATAACATACCATAGGGATCACATACATTCATCTCTCCTATATATCCTTTCAGCTTGCCCATTACTGCCTGATGATTAGAGTTCTTATATCTTCCAATTAACATTCCACATTCTTGAAATCTCTTACAGTTGTGGTCAAAAGTTTACATTCCCCGGCAGAATTTTTCCTTTCTTGGCCTTGTTTCAGAGAATATGAATGATAACAAAAAACTTTTTCTCCACTCATGATTATTGGTTGGGGGAAGCCATTTATTGTCAAACTACTGTGTTTTCTCTTTTTAAATCTTAATGACATCCAAAAACATCCAAATTACCCTGATCAAAAAGTTCACATACCCCAGTTCTTAATACCGTGTATTGCCCCCTCTAATATCAATGACAGCTTGAAGTCTTTTGTGGTAGTTGTGGATGAGGTTCTTTATTCTCTCAGATGATAAAGCTGCCCATTCTTCTTGGCAAAAAGCTTCCAGTTCCTGTAAATTCCTAGGCTGTATAGCATGAACTGCGTGCCTGAGATCTCTCCAGAGTGGGTCAATGATATTGAGGTCAGGAGACTGAGTTGACCACTCCAGAACTTTCACTTTGTTCTGCTGTAGCCAATGACATGTCGACTTGGCCTTGTGTTTTGGATCATTGTTATGTTGGAACGTCCAAGTACGTCCCATGCGCAGCATCCGGGCTGATGAGTGTAAATTTGCCTCCAGTAGTAGTAGTGGCGTATTCTAGGTGAGATACTTTGTGGCATTTGTGCAGTAATGGCTTTCTTCTGGTGACTCGACCATGCAGCCTATTTTTCTTCAAGTGCCTCCTTATTGTGCATCTTGAAACAGCCACATCGCTAGTTTTCAGAGAGTCCTGATGTTCAGCTAATGTTATTTGTGGGTTTTTCTTTGCATCCCGAACAATTTTCCTGGCTGGCAGTTATGGCCGAAATTTTTGTTGGTCTACCTGACCGTGGTTTGGCTTTTACAGAGCCCCTGATTTTCCATTTGCTAATCATAGTTTGAACACTGCTGACTGGATTATCAATTCCTTGGATATTTTTTTGTATCCCTTTCCTGTGTTGTACAGTTCAACTACCCTTTCCCATAGATCAGTTGACAATTCTTTTGCTTTCCCCATGACTCACAATCCGGAAACGTCAGTGGCTGGATGAAAGAAGCAAGAGTTTGTCTGGATCCCAGAAACTCACTCAGCTTTTATGCACACACACGGATTACAAGCAAGCAGGTCACAGGTGAGGATGTTACCTTTAGTAGCCATTCAAACCCATTTGGGTCAAATTCTGTGCATGTTATCAGGCCAAAATCACCACGGTATGTGAACTTTTGATCAGGGTCATTTGGATGTTTTTGGTTGTCATTAAGATTTAAAAAGAGAAAACACAGTAGTTTGACAATAAATGGCTTCACCCAACCAATAACCATGAGTGGAAAAAAAGTTTTTTTGTTATCATTCATATTCCCTGAAGCAAGGCCAAAAAATGAAAAATTCTGCTGGGGTATGTAAACTTTTGACCACAACTGTGTATGTATATATATATATATATGTGTGTGTGTATGTAAGTATAAGCTTTGCTTTATAACTGTCAGTGCTGCACTGACACAAGTTAGGTAGATCGTGCACTGCACATGACCTAAATAACTTGTTAGCTCTGGTCACCCAGGTGTTGTTATGATGACATCGAGTCACCATGGCAATGAGTGGCCCCTGAGGTGTGGGCTAACTAATTTCTGACGACATATGGGACATCACCGCTTTCAGGAGACATTATTTAATAAATTATGGGGTTCAGTTTCACCTATTAACCCTTGTGTACCTGACAAATTTGTAGCAAATACAAAAATTGCATTTTTACCACTAAAATGCCATATTTCCATGACTCAATGTTATAAAATTCTGTAAGGCACGTATGGGTTCAAATTATTCACTACACCCGTGGATGAATTTCTTAGGCAGTGGAGTTTCCAATATGGGGTCACCGGGGGGGGGGTGTTTCTGCCACCTCAGGGGCTCAGCTAATGGAGCCCAGAATCTATTCAAATGAAATCTGATTTTTACAAGCCAAAACCCAAAGTAGAAACACCGAACATGAGGTTATAGAAGGCATTAGTGATGAGCGAGTATGTTTTGTTAACCCTTTCGCCGAGTATACTCGGCCGAGCACCTATTATCTTCAGCATGCTCGGGCTTTAAGTTTTCGTCGCTCCGTGAACATGATTTGCGACTGTTTGACAGATTTAATACATATGAGGAATGCTGGAAAAACAGGCATTCCTCACATGTATTAAATCTGTCAAACAGTCGCAAATCATGTTCACGGAGCGACGAAAACTTAACTTAAAGCCCGAGCAAGCTTTAAATACTCGGTCCTCGGCCAAGTATACTCGGCGAAAGGGTTAACAAAACATACTCGCTCATCAATAGAAGGCATATTACCTAAGTGGTCCAGGGTACAGAGTGGGCGCCATGCTCGGTACCCTGGACCCCTTAGAGCAGAAGTATAAGGCATATTACCTATCTTGTCTGCTTGTCTACAGGTTTTGACCTGGCCCTCATGTTGAACACGTCCTCTAACATCTAACCAGCATCTTCTGGGCACTTCTCTCCACAGCCGGTCATTAAGCCCCTTTCTTATATATAACACTGTCTGCCATTGATCTGGTGTTGTGTCTATTGTTTCCCCTTCCCCTTCCCTCTCTTTGGAATACTCCGTACCTTACATTACACTTCCTTCATTAGTCATTGACTCTGTATCTTTACCAGAGGGATTCATTCCCTGGTCCCATCAGTTGGCTCGCCGCCTGTGTAGGGACACTTTATATCTATAATCCTCTTATGCTATACAATAAAGCTCACCTATATGTTATTATTTTTAGGCTACCCCAGGTTCTTTGACATGCTGCACTAGGCACTAGGTATATTGCTTTATACACTTGGCCTCATTCTACTTGTACATACTTGCTCCTTTGTGGTTCAGGATACATGTGTGTGTATGTATGTATAAATATTTAACTATTTGTGTATTACTCCTGCAAAAATAAAAAAAATTGGGTCTAAAGTAAACTTTTTGTGAAAAAAAGTTAAATGTTCATTATTTTCTTCCACATTCCAAAAATTCCTGTGAAGCACCTGAAGGGTTAATAAACTTCATGAATGTGGTTTTGAGTACCTTGAGGGGTGCAGTTTTTAGAATGGTGTCACTTTTGGGTATTTTCTGTCATATAGACCCCTCAAAGTGACTTTAAATGTGATGTGGTCCCTAAAAAAATGGGTTTGTAAATTTTGTTGGAAGATGAGAAATCACAGGAAGTTATAAGGGTTAAAAGTTGACCAAACCAAAAAAAATTTTGGTTCAAAAATTGTGCTGATGTAAACCAGACATGTGAGAAATGTTATTTATTAATTATTTTGTATGACATATATCTCTGATTTAAAGGCATACATGGTGGGGGCTGTAACCCCAACAACCCAGCAGCAGGACCGCTACCTCCGCCTTTGTGCAAGGAGGAACAGGAGGAGCACTGCCAGAGCCCTGCAAAATGACCTCCAGCAGGCCACAAATGTGCATGTGTCTGCACAACCGGTCAGAAACTGACTCCATGAGGGTGGTATAAGGGCCCGACATCCACAGATGGGGGTTGTGCTCACAGCCCAACACCATGCAGGACGCTTAGCATTTGCCACAGAACACCAGGATTGGCAAAGTCGCCACTGGCGCCCTGTGCTCTTCACAGATGAAAGCAGGTTCACACTGAGCACATGTGACAGACGTGACAGAGTCTGGAGACGCCGTGGAGAGTGATCTGCCTGCAACATCCTTCAGCATGACCGGTTTGGCTTGGGTCAGTAATAGTGCGGGGTGGCATTTCTTTGGAAGGCCACACAGCCCTCCATGTGCTCGCCACGGGAAGCCTGACTGCGATTAGGTACTGAGGTGAGATCCTCAGACCCTTTGTGAGACCATATGCTGGTGCGGTTGGCCCTGGGTTCCTCCTAATGCAGGACAATGCCAGACCTCATGTGGCTGGAGTGTGTCAGCAGTTCCTGCAAGATGAAGGCATTGAAGCTATGGACTGTCCCGCCCGTTCCCCAGACCTGGATCCGATTGAGCACATCTGGGACATCATGTCTCGCTCCATCCGCCATCGTCACGTTGCACCACAGACTGTCCAGGAGTTGGCGGATGCATTAGTCCAGGTCTGGGAGGAGATCCCACAGGAGACCATTCGCAAACTCATCAGGAGCATGCCCAGGCGTTGTAGGGAGGTCATACAGGCACGTGGAGGCCACACACAATACTGAGCCTCATTTTGACTTGTTTTAAGGACATTACATCAAAATTGGATCAGCCTGTAGGGTGTTTTTCCACTTTAATTTTTGGGGTGACTCCAAATCCAGGCCTCCATTAGTTAATAAATTTGATTTCCATTGATGATTTTTGTGTGATTTTGTTGTCAGCACATTCAACTTTGTACAGAACAAAGTATTCAATGGGAATATTTCATTCATTCAGATCTAGGATGGGTTATTTGAGTGTTCCCTTTATTTTTTTGAGAAGTATATTTTGTGAAGACCTGGGGACTCCTGTGGGCACAATACCACTCAGACAACACACGGTGAGGGTAAAACAGTGTGGCAATATTTTATTGAACCACAAAACAGGAAATAAACAGATAGAACCTGTGACAGTGTCCCCCCCAGCCTGTTTTCATGGACCATGCTGTAATCAGGCCTATGTCATCATTTTCTGTCCTGCATCTGGTGGGGGCATGTGTGTCTTTGTTCCTGTCTTCTGGGGGATTCCCTTAAATACACAAGTCTGCAGACCTGCTGGAGACTGGAGTTGCAGAAGATTCTTCATTCTTTGAATTGCCTGGACTAAATGTTTAAGGCGGTGGGGTGTGGGTATCTCTACCCAACCAGGGGGCTGATCCCAAGAGAAGGAGAACAATAAGATACATGTTTGAAGTTAGTTGGTGCTGTGCGAAGGGCAAGGATCTGTTGCTGAGGCCAGATCCTGGTGCCGTATATGGACTATTGGAAATCCGTGTATGAATGATTGGAGATCAGTTGCCACATGGGATTGTGATGTCTTGCCACTCTGCTGGATTTGAGGACTTAGTCTGAGACTGTTGTTGTATTTTCTTTGGCGTTGGATTACCGGGTGGCGCCCCGGATTTGTCCCTTTTTGTGTGTCTACCTTGAAGACTCTAAGGAACTATAGCTATGTTTGGTGTTATATTCTCCTAGTCCCAATAAAGGTTGTTGGATTTTTCATCGGCCTGCTCAGTAAACTACATACACTGTCTGGTGGGTGGCATTACACTGATTAAAATGATACTTGTGGTGATGAAATCCGTCCTGTGCTTGCTGTGTTATCTTTACTTTCAGTTTGGAGATAATGATATACATTTGCTTCAGGGCGGCCTGTGGGGGGTGCTCTATCTGGTGCTCTGCTTACATATTCATCTGTATACTCTTATGACAGCTCACTGTGCCTTCAATGACCTGCCTAGTTTACATAATGCATCTAGTAGTGCGGGGCTAGGTAAAATAGGAGGCAGGTTTTTCATTAACAAAGGTGTCATATTAATCAGTGTAATGTCGCCCACATGACTGTGTATGTAGATTACTGAGCACAATCCTGCTGACAGGTGCGCTTTAAATATCATAGTAACTAGGCAGCCACATACTGTGGAGTACTTGGGCATTCAGCCGAACTAAGTCAAACCTTCTGAGATGCCATGTTTGCTTTTGACAGCAGCAAGTGGTTAAACTGACAGGGTTTTTATTATAGCCGCACCTGTGCCATCCCTGTGGTGAACATCTATGTTCTGGAGCCCAAAAGAATTTTATTTTAAACAAACGTTTAACGTGTTAAAAAATAACAATGTGTCTTATGATTTTTGCATGTTTTTTTTTGTTTTACAAGAAATTTTGTTGACAATTTTCTTTTGAAACATTTTAATTTCTGTTTTTTTTTTCTGGTGTTTTTCTTGTAATATAAGAAAGCCTAAGGCCAGAAATAAACCACATAATACACTGTACAAGGAGACTTGGTGTCAAATAATTTCTGTCTGTGGTGTTTTTGCAAACAATAAAGCTTTTATAAATGCATCAAACTTCTGTGTGTGAATCAGACATGAGATCTAACATGATAGAAGATTACAGACTGGGGAAGACTGGAAACATACATATAGACGGATGATGATGTTGTCAGTGACGGACTTCGGTCAAATATGTTTCTAGAACCAAAGTAGAAAATGAAGATGCTGTTTTCCTCATGAAGTAGTAATTTCTCATGTAATGAATATCTCCTGCAGTATTACTAATGCCGATTCTAGTGTTGGTAAATGAGATGAGAATTAGCTTTATGGAAGATGAGTCTATAAGAAACGTATTCGGCTGCAGACTCCGAGGAAGAAACTGCTTGTGGTCTGTGGCCTAAAATATATAGGTTTTATTACTAGATGTAAAGAAGAAAACTAAATACCGTAAAATAATAAATCTCAGGTTTCACCTTATTATCTACAGTAATTGTATTATTACACAGGATTTTTATGATGTTACATTGGCTCATCTTCGTGAAAAGAGGAAAAGAGGTGTGCTATGAAGCAGTGATCACCCAACAATACTTCAATAAATTATTATACGTTATAATAAGTTACAATAAATTTTATTCATTACAGATATAAATACATACAAACAACGTCAAAAAACCCAAATAGCTAAAACACAAGTAAAATCAATATAGTGG
The DNA here is from genome assembly GCF_046119375.1 of Phyllobates terribilis. Lineage (NCBI taxonomy): Eukaryota > Metazoa > Chordata > Amphibia > Anura > Dendrobatidae > Phyllobates > Phyllobates terribilis. The sequence goes on along the minus strand of NW_027362777.1, from coordinate 21,214,919 downwards.
GATTACCCTGTAATTTGAAGCCCACCTGCTACAAAAAAACATCCCTACTTACAACAGAACAAGCAGTACCATAATACAAGTGCCAGTATTATCCCGGGTGATCAATATCGTACACATGCATATTAGCTATGACTGCCTGACATTAGTATTCAAGGAGGTGTACTATAGTCCAAACAGATGAAGAGGGAAGTATGTACCTACTACAGCAGAGTATATATTGAAAAATACAAAAAGTCCCAAGCATAAATGAAGCCCATATAGAATATCCGAGCTGGCAAGTACTATATACTCACCACAAAAAAATACTATTCAGGGTATAAATAAATACAAAACTCTTTCATGCTGTAAGTATCCCTCCTGCACACAATAGCGCTAAGATCAATCACCTCCCTGAGCACAAAATCCTAGGCTGGGATGATGCAGGCGGGCATACAGTGCCCAACGCGTGTCTCCAATACACGTGGCTTCATCAGGGGTCTATGAAGCCACGTGTAGTGGTGACACGTTGGGCACTGAATGCCCGCCTGCATCATCCCAGCATAGGTTTCTGTGCTCAGGGAGGTGATTGATCTTAGCGCTGTTGTGTGCAGGAGGGATACTTACAGCATGAAAGGGTTTTGTATTTATTTATACCCTGAATAGTATTTTTTGTGGTATGTGAGTATATAGTACTTGCCAGCTCGGATATTCTATATGGACTTCATTTATGCTTGGGACTTTTTGTATTTTTCAATATATACTCTGCTGTAGTAGGTACATACTTCCCTCTTCATCTGTTTGGACTATAGTACACCTCCTTGAATACTAATGTCAGGCAGTCATAGCTAATATGCATGTGTACGATATTGATCACCAGGGATAATACTGGCACTTGTTGTATTATGGTACTGCTTGTTCTGTTGTAACTAGGGATGTTTTTTTGGAGCAGGTGGGCTTCAAATTAGTGGGTAATCCCACTATATTGATTTTACTTGTGTTTTAACTATTTGGGTTTTTTGACGTTGTTTGTATGTATTTATATCTGTAATGAATAAAATTTATTGTAACTTATTATAACGTATGATAATTTATTGAAGTATTGTTGGGTGATCACTGCTTCATAGCACACCTCTTTTCCTCTTTTCACGTGTATTTATGTGGTGTGCAGCATGTTGATCCCCTTTTTGATTTGGATGGTGCCCTCCATAGTTTAGTGTTTATACATTGGCTCATCTTCTCATTCAGATCTCTACAATATCAGATCCTCTCAGTGAAGATCTTCAAGATAAGAGAATTTTCCTGATTTACCCATCAAATTTGGATATGGACAGAAACAAGATGGCGGAGAGGATATTACACCTCACCCTAGAGATCCTCTTCCGGCTTACTGGAAAGGTGAGATATTCTGATAACGTCACATTACATCATTCTTATCTATGGGAATAACAGATGGACAGAACTGGAGAGGTGAGGACTCTGGAAATGTCTGTAGTGAGATTTATTAATGTGTCTCTCCATAACCAGGATTACACAGTAGTGAAGAAGACCTCTAGTGAGCGCTGTCAGGACCCTGTTTCTGAAGGATGGGGAAGACTCCTGAGCCTAATCACTGGGCCTCTACCTCACCCTCTGATGCATGAGGACATCAATGACCAGAAGATCCTAGAACTCACCTACAAGGTGATTGAGCTGCTGACTGGAGAGGTGATACTGCTGGGAATGTTGGGACATTATCCAGTAATGCTATGAAGGGATCTGGGGGATGACGGTATCGTTGTACAGTACAGACCAAAAGTTTGGACACACCTCATTTAAAGATTTTTCTGTATTTTCATGACTATGAAAATTGTACATTCACACTGAAGGCATCAAAACTATGAATTAACACATGTGGAATTATATACTTAACAAAAAAGTGTGAAACAACTGAAAATATGTCTTATATTCTAGGTTCTTCAAAGTAGCCACCTTTTGCTTTGATGACTGCTTTGCATACTCTTGGCATTCTCTTGATGAGCTTCAAGAGGTAGTCACCGGAAATGGTTTTCACTTCACAGGTGTGCCCTGTTAGGATTTATAAGTGGGATTTCTTGCCTTATAAATGGGGTTGAGACCATCAGTTGTGTTGTGCAGAAGTCTGGTGGATACACAGCTGATAGTCCTACTGAATAGACTGTTAGAATTTGTATTATTGCAAGAAAAAAGCAGCTAAGTAAAGAAAAATGACTGGCCATCATTACTTTAAGAAATGAAGGTCAGTCAGTGCGAAAAATTGGGAAAACTTTGAAAGTGTTCCCAAAGTGCAGTTGCAAAAACCATCAAGCGCTATAAAGAAACTGGCTCACATGAGGACCGCCCCAGGAAAGGAAGACCAAGAGTCACCTCTGCTTCTGAGGATAAGTTTATCCGAGTCACCAGCCTCAGAAATCGCAGGTTAACAGCAGCTCAGATTAGAGACCAAGTCAATGCCACACAGAGTTCTAGCAGCAGACACATCTCTACAACAACTGTTAAGAGGAGACTCTGTGCAGCAGGCCTTCATGGTAAAATAGCTGCTAGGAAACCACTGCTAAGGACAGGCAACAAGCAGAAGAGACATGTTTGGGCTAAAGAACACAAGGAATGGACATTAGACCAGTGGAAATCTGTGCTTTGGTCTGATGAGTCCAAATTTGAGACCTTTGGTTCCAACCACCGTGTCTTTGTGCGAAGCAGAAAAGGTGAACGGATGGACTCTACATGCCTGGTTCCCACCGTGAAGCATAGAGGAGGAGGTGTGATGGTGTGGGGGTGCTTTGCTGGTGACACTGTTGGGGATTTATTCAAAATTGAAGGCATACTGAACCAGCATGGCTACCACAGCATCTTGTAGCGGCATGCTATTCCATCCGGTTTGCGTTTAGTTGGACCATCATTTATTTTTCAACAGGACAATGACCCCAAACACACCTCCAGGCTGTGTAAGGGCTATTTGACCAAGAGGGAGAGTGATGGGGTGCTACGCCAGATGACCTGACCTCCACAGTCACCAGACCTGAACCCAATCGAGATGGTTTGGGGTGAGCTGGACCGCAGAGTGAAGGCAAAAGGGCCAACAAGTGCTAAGCATCTCTGGGAACTCCTTCAAGATTGTTGGAAGACCATTTCCGATGACTACCTCTTGAAGCTCATCAAGAGAATGCCAAGAGTGCGCAAAGCAGTCATCAAAGCAAAAGGTGGCTACTTTGAAGAACCTAGAATATAAGACATATTTTCGGTTGTTTCACACTTTTTTGTTAAGTATATAATTCCACATGTGTTAATTCATAGTTTTGATGCCTTCAGTGTGAATGTACAATTTTCATAGTTATGAAAATACAGAAAAATCTTTAAATTAGAAGGTGTATCCAAACTTTTGGTCTGTACTGTATGTGTCAGGTTCCTATAAGGTGTCAGGATGTCGCTGTCTATTTCTCCATGGATGAGTGGGGGTATTTAGAAGGACACAAAGATCTGTACAAGGGCATCATGCTACTTGATGTTCCTCAGCCCCTCACATCACCAGGTAATAGACGGGACTAAATACACACGGCCTATAATTATCTGTATGTAAAGAATGAATTCAGTCCCTGTATGTGTTTCCTCCAGATCTATCCAGTAAGAGGACAACACCAGAGAGATGTCCCCATCCTCTTCTTCCACAGGACTGTAAACAAGAAGATCCCAATGTTCCTCAGGATCATCAGGTAGATGGAGAGAAGGTGTCATGTGTTCTCCCCTATGATGTGTAAATGGCTGTGAAGGTCTTGTGCTCAGTCTTGTTTTATCCACCAGTATTATATGTTTTATACTTGTGTAATGAGAAAGGTGGAGATGGCAGGATTAGAGCTGATCGTAGATGTGATTTCTTCTCTCTCAGATTTTTTTTTTTGGTTTCAGGGTGAAGATCTGACCAATATTAATATTACAGAGACATATGTGAGGGGTGATGAGTGGTGTAAAGAGGAAATTCCTACATATGACTACCCAGGTGAGTGCTGACCACTAAATGCAGAGAAGTCACTGATTATTCTCAGTCATCGGCTGTGGTTGATTTATCATTAGTGTAGGGTCGGCTGAATCACAATCGTGTGATCACCATTTTGCCTCTAAACCACAACATTCTCCACCCAAAACTTTTCAAATGACTTTGGGATTTGAAAGCCCTTTTCTATAGAACTTAAAACCTGGACAATCCACCTACGCTCTGGGATTATAAAACGCTGACCGTTACCTGCCCAGATCTGTAATTTACAAAGCCAAGTGACAGCATACGTAGAATGTGCTGACAAGTTAGAAAATTACTTGAAATAAAATTATGATGGGCATCTTAAAGAAAGCGAAGGCTAATGATGATGCTGTTGGCTTTCTAGAATACTGATATCTTATTGGATGAATCTACATTGTCTATTGGTCATGAGTGCCTTGACACAAGGAATGCGACACTTTTAGCCAATGCCCTGTATATGTCTGTGTGTGGTGGCTCTTGTAGCAATGACTCCAGTAGCAGTCCACTCCTTGTGAATCTTCCCAAAATTTTTGAATGGCTTATTCTTAACAATCCTTTCAAGACTGCGGTTATCCTGGTTGCTTGTCCTCCTTTTCTACCACACTTTTTCCTTCCACTCTGTGAACAGCCAGCTTCTTTAGCAATGACCTTTTGTGGCTTACCCTCCTTGTGGAGTGTGGCAATGACTGCCTTCTGGACATCTGTAAAGTCAGCAGTCTTCCCCATGATTGTGGAGCCTACTGAAACAGACTAAGGGACCTTTTTAAACGCTTAGGAAGCCTTTGCAGGTGTTTTTTGTTAATTACTATAATTTACTGAGATAATGACTAATGACTTTTGTGTTTTCATTGGCTTTAAGCCATAATCATCAACATTAACAGAAATAAACACTTGAAATAGATCACTCTGTTTGTAATGACTCTATATAATATGAGTTTTACTTGTATTGAAGAACTGAAATAAATTAACTTTTTGATATTCTAGTTTAGTGAGAAGCACTTGTATGCCTCTGTAGCAGTCAGAGTTGAAAGAGAGAATCATAGATCAAAGAGACTTCAGGACATCAGCTTGGTAGCATGGCTCCATCCAGAGAGACACAGATTTGAATTATACATGATTCCGGCCTAAGGGTACATTGCCCTGACTGGAAGGATACGAATCTGCTCCATTGACCATCACAGAGACCATGGATACATTTGAGGAGACCAGGTTAAGTCACCTGGCCCTATGTATATGTTGTTTGGGGTTGCCAGGTGGGACCCTCCGGTCGCCTGGAACCCATGGAGACTTTCGGAGAAACCAGATTGGGACCCGCCAGTCATCTGGCCCCATGGAAATTCTCGGAGACCAGGGTGGGACCCTCAGGTCTCCTGGCCTTATTCCTCGATGAAATGTCAGCTTCCTAAGCTTGCCGCTACCTCTTCTGTGTGGGGGCCCACCTAAAGCGGAGGGCCACTGGTTGAGATAGTTGGCCCTGGATGTTCCAAAGTCGCAGCTGTTCTACTCCGAGGCGGGCCAGCGGAAGAGTGAGACTGTAATTTTGCACTACCTTGGGTATTCCTGAGACTGTTCTATGTGTTTATTGTTTGTTTAGTAGTTCAACAAAGTATTGCCACGCTGTTTTACCCTCACCCTGTGTTGCCTGAGTAGTATTGTGCCCACGGAAGACCCCAGGTCTTCACAGTTTCTTATTAGACTATGAACTGTCACTGTTTTGGTGAAATGTTCAAAAATATAAAATTCAAGGATATTTTTTGTTCAAAACTAATAATTGGTTTTATTCTTGGCAGATGACTGTACCAGGAGATCAGAGGAACAGCTGACATCTTCAATTTTTAAATCAGATGTTCTTGAGATCCCACAGGATACAATTGCAGTGAATGCTATTACTCCAGATATACCATCATTCCTTCACAACAAAGATCTGTCATCTGATCCTTTGAAACAGGTCCTGTCTTCTGATTTATTACCAACTACTAAGGAAAATCAAAGTCACACAAGGGAGAAGCCTTTTTCATGTTCAGAATGTGGCAAATGTTTTAACCAGAAATCAGATGCTCTTATACACCAGAGAACCCACACAGGGGAGAAGCCTTTTTCCTGTTCAGAATGTGGGAAATGTTTTAACGATAAATCATATTTTGTTAAGCACCAGAGAACTCACACAGGGGAGAAGCCTTTTTCCTGTTCAGAATGTAGGAAATGTTTTAACCAGAAAGGGTATCTTAATAGTCACTGGAGAACCCACACAGGGGAGAAGCCTTTTTCCTGTGCAGAATGTGGGAAATGTTTTAACTGGAAAAATAATCTTGTAATACACCAGATAATTCACACAGGAGAGAAGCCTTATTCATGTTCAGAATGTCGGAAGTGTTTTAACGATAAATCAAATTTTGTCAAGCACCTGAGAACTCACACAGGGGAGAAGCCTTTTTCCTGTTCAGAATGTGGGAAATGTTATACACAGAAATCAAATTTTGTTAAGCACCAGAGAACTCACACAGGGGAGAAGCCTTATTCCTGTTCAGAATGTGGGAAATGTTTTAACCAGAAATCAGATGTTGTTATACACCAGAGAAGTCACACAGGGGAGAAGCCTTTTTCATGTTCAGAATGTTGAAATTGTTTTAACTGAAAACTTAAAGGAGTTGTCAACTACTAGGACAACCCTTTGTCATTCATGTTTGACCTCGTTAGAATAAAAACACTCATAATCACCTTCAGTGTCAGTGCCGTTCTACTTGTGTTGAGACTCGCATTTCCACGGCTCATGTGAGGTTGAACATCAACAGGAAGCCAGGGCAGCAGCTGCTCTCCGACTTCCTCTTACTGTCCCCACCTTCGAACAAACCAAACATTAACGCCAGCACTGATTGGGCGCCAGGCTCCCAACAACCTCACATGAGCCTTGGGAACATAAATGCTGACACCGCTGGATTGGGAAGTTTGTCTAATTTTTTTTCATTTTAACAGGATCAAACATGAGGAATGAGGAGGGGTTGTCAAAGTAGTGGACAACTCCGTTAAACATGAAAAATCCCACATAGAGGCTAGTTATTATCATACTTAGAGTGTAAAAAATTATTTTCTGGAAAATCGTATTCTGTTAACCATCAAAAACAACAAAGACGGGGAGAGAAACTATATATGTTATTGACAAACTGTACAAAAACAGATAACAGACGGTTGTATAATTAAATGAGAAAGATATTACTTTAAAACTGACTGTATTTTTGGAATATAAGACACACTTTTAGCAAGAAAAAATCCTGTGACGGAGGAGAACAATGACACAGCGTCCTTCCTGACCATTGAAAGAACTGCTCTGTCTCCTTCATCCCCACACTTATCTAACTGCTTGGTGCAGAGCAAGAGAGGAAGGTACCTGCACAGAGGCTGCACGTCCTGCGTGAGCAGCCGAAGAACCTTCCACCCGACTAGCTCAAGGACCTTTCAAATCATGTAATCAGTCAATTGACCTTGAAGGAACAACAAAATTGCATCATGTACAGTACAGACCAAAAGTTTGGACACACCTTCTCATTTAAAGATTTTTCTGTATTTTCTTGACTTTGAAAATTGTACATTCACACTGAAGGCATCAAAACTATGAATTAACACATGTGGAATTATATACTTAACAAAAAAGTGTGAAACAACTGAAAATATGTCATATTCTAGGTTCTTCAAAGTAGCCACCTTTTGCTTTGATGACTGCTTTGCACACTCTTGGCATTCTCTTGATGAGCTTCAAGAGGTAGTCACCAGAAATGGTTTTCACTTCACAGGTGTGCCCTGTCAGGTTTAATAAGTGGGATTTCTTGTCTTATAAATGGGGTTGGGACCATCAGTTGTGTTATGCAGAAGACTGATCGATACACAGCTGATAGTCCTACTGAATAGACTGTTAGAATTTGTATTATGGCAAGAAAAAAGCAAATAAGTAAAGAAAAACGAGTGGCCATCATTACTTTAAGAAATGAAGGTCAGTCAGTCCGAAAAATTGGGCAAACTTTGAAAGTGTCCCCAAATGCAGTTGCAAAAACCATCAAGCGCTACAAAGAAACTGGCTCACATGAGGACCGCCCCTGGAAAGGAAGACCAAGAGTCACCTCTGCTTCTGAGGATAAGTTTATCCTAGTCACCAGCCTCAGAAATCACAGGTTAACAGCAGCTCAGATTAGAGACCAGGTCACTGCCACACAGAGTTCTAGCAGCAGACACATCTCTTCAACAACTGTTAAGAGGAGACTTTGTGCAGCAGGCCTTCATGGTAAAATAGCTGCTAGGAAACCACTGCTAAGGACAGGCAACAAGCAGAAGAGACTTGTTTGGGCTAAAGAACACAAGGAATGGACATTAGACCAGTGGAAATCTGTGCTTTGGTTTAATGAGTCCAAATTTGAGATCTTTGGTTCCAACCACCGTGTCTTTGTGCGACGCAGAAAAGGTGAACGGATGGACTCTACATGCCTGGTTCCCACCGTGAAGCATGGAAGAGGAGGTGTTATGGTGTGGGGGTGCTTTGCTGGTGACACTGTTGGGGATTAATTCAAAATTGAAGGCATACTGAACCAGTATGGCTACCACAGCATCTTGCAGCGGCATACTATTCCAACCGGTTTGCGTTTAGTTGGACCATCATTTATTTTTCAACAAGACAATGACCCCAAACACATGAAAGTCATGAAAATACAGAAAAATCTTTAAATGAGAAGGTGTGTCCAAACTTTTGGTCTGTACTGTATATACAGTGTATGTGTATGCAAATGTGCAGAGTCACCTCTGCTTCTGAGGATAAATTTATCCTAGTCACCAGCCTCAGAAATCGCATGTTAACAGCAGCTCAGATTAGAGACCAGGTCAATGTCACTCAGAGTTCTAGCAGCAGACACCTCTCTTCAACAACTGTTTAGAGGAGATTATGTTCAGCAGGCCTTCATGGTAAAATAGCTGCTAGGAAACCACTGCTAAGGACAGGCAACAAGCAGAAGAGACTTGTTTGGGCTAAAGAACACAAGGAATGGACATTAGACCAGTGGAAATCTGTGCTTTGGTCTGATGAGTCCAAATTTGAGATCTTTGGTTCCAACCACCATGTCTTTGTGCGACGCAGAAAAGGTGAACTGATGGACTCTACATGCCTGGTTCCCACCGTGAAGCATGGAGGAGGAGGTGTGATGATGTGGGGTGCTTTGCTGGTGACACTGTTGGAGATTTATTCAAAATTGAAGGCATACTGAACCAGCATGGCTACCACAGCATCTTGTAGCGGCATGCTATTCCTTCTGGTTTACGTTTAGTTGGACCATTATTTTTCAACAGGACAATGACCCCAAACACACCTCCAGGCTGTGTAAGGGCTATTTGACCAAGGAGGAGAGTGATGGGGTGCTACGCCAGATGACTTGGCCTCCACAGTCACCAGACCTGAACCCAATCGAGATGGTTTGGGGTGAGCTGGACCGCAGAGTGAAGGCAAAAGGGCCAACAAGTGCTAAGCATCTCTGGGAACTCCTTCAAGATTGTTGGAAGACCATTTCCGGTGACTACCTCTTGAAGCTCATCAAGAGAATGCCAAGAGTGTGCAAAGCTATCATCAAAGCAAAAGGTGGCTACTTTGAAGAACCTAGAATATAAGACATATTTTCAGTTGTTTCACACTTTTTTGTTAAGTATATAATTCCACATGTGTTAATTCATAGTTTTGATGCCTTCAGTGTGAATGTACAATTTTCAAAGTCATGAAAATACTGAAAAAAAATCTTTAAATGAGAAGGTGTGTCCAAACTTTTGGTCTGTACTGTAGTTTCCTCTTTTATTATGTATAACACCCTCCCTTATTACATACCATCCTCTCTAGTTATATATGGTGCCGTCTCTTATTATATATCTTCCTCTGCTGTTATGTATAGTGCTGTCCCTTACATAGCATATTCTTGTTGTTTTTGTCTGTCACAGTGCCCTTTTTTATTACACCGTCCTCTCTTGTTAGATATAAAATGATGGCTGATGGAGCAGCCGGTGATCAGAAGACCAGTCCATCAGCTCCTCCATAAGAAAAGAAGCTTTCCCATGATCCATCAGCCATCATTGCATTATATATCTAACAAAAGAAGATGGTATGTAATAAAGACAGGGGGCTATAGATAATCCGCTTTGTAAGGGACGGTGCTGAACATAACAAGAGAGGGCACCGTGTAATAAGGGGTGGCAATATACTGTACATAATAAAGGAGACTATGTAAGAGGTATATATGTGTGTGTGGCTATATATACATTTGTAGCTTTGTCGCTATAAAAGGAGGGGGGGGGGGCAGATACATTACACTTCGGTTTAATTAAGATGAATAGTATAACACTCAGGAACGTCGGCTGATCTCCCAAGCCGCACCAGAGGATTCCGGTCGACAAGCGCTCCGGGTCAGAGGCAAGCAGCAGCACAAAGAAGGCTGTCCGGTGAAACAGGATGGTGGATGTGAGAAAGCAAGAGATGAAGGGAAAATGGGTGAGCTTCATCATATAATAAGATGTATTAAACGAAGGAGAATGGATCAAACGCTTACAATGTGTATTGGAAAGCATTTCATGTGTACTGAGCTGTTAGGAATAGATTATTGTCACATCTTTGCGACAAGCTATACTAAGTGAAGGGCTACGTGCTAATCTTTAATCTATACTTAAAATATATCCAATGATACCAAAAAAATGTGTTGCATATGCTGCCAATCGAATATGAGCTCTTTGTATATATGAATTGTGAAAAACGCGCTAAATATCTCAAAAATAAATGAATAACTGCTCATTGAAAAAACAATTTTAAAATAAATAATTGATAAACGAGATCATCTGTCATTTGTGGATCCTGGAATATTATTAATCATGTTAAAATCTCAATGAATTAGTTCATAAATATAGATAAAAAAGGGATAAATAAAAAAGGGGGGAGGGGTTGATCCAAGGATTAATTAAAAACTGATAAGTGGGAATACAAATTATTAAAGGAATATATCTGTGATTTCAATGTAAAAAGTTAGAGATGCGGTAAGAAGTAAATGCAAAACTGAAAAATATAGAAATAATTGCAGTATTTCATATGAATATAAACCAATATAATATATAGGTAAAGGTTCCAAAAACAGTGTTTCCTACCTTCTGTTATCTTCTGGCACTAATGATCTGTGCCATATGAAAATTATGGATATATCCGTATGATGATCCTTTTGTTCGCTCCTAAATTAACTGCCCTGCAGAGCGTTCCATGCTGCTCAATAGAGATCCTGGGAAATATCCTGCAGAGTGTTGCACTATGCTCAATCAAGATCCTGGCAAAATGCCAGAAAAAGTACATCCCGTTGTGCCGGGTACTGGATTGTGTGTCCCAATCTTAGGTGCACTCGTGTGGTGTATGTATCTACAATCCACGTGGTGGAGAAGGAGCTGAGCGATATGAATGCGGTGCCGTCTGGCCACCGTATATTGCACAGTGATTCCAACAGGCTGCTGCCTTTGCAGGTAAGTGACATCACTCAGGCAATGAATCACTCAGGCAATGAATTCCGGAGTGAGTACAGTTCTTACGCGTTTCAGCGGTTACGACCGCCTTCATCAGAGATGGTGCCTGTTACCTATGGGGGTGTTTATATAGGTGCCTGTCAGGGAAATATTGTCAGGAAAATGTTCTTCCATATTTGCCTGACATAGATGTTCACCCCCCTCCCTTATTCCCCTTTTTCTCAGCACAAAAGCCCCAATTAATACAGTTCAGAGATGACAATCTACAATGTATTCCTGCAAATTATCACCCACAGCCAAAATAGCTTATACAAACAACTGGCAGCCAAGAGGTGCCACCAAGCTACTTAGGATGCAATTAGTGTCAAGATCACAGTAATTTGTGTGTGATGGGGAAGGTTTGCTTTCCCCGAACTTAAAAAAGAAACCTCCAGCCACTTTGTCTCCGATATGAAATATTGTATGTTCCATAATTCTAGCGGGACCCATATTTTTAGTGATAGCAACAGCCCAGGAATGTATCCATAGTTTTCCATGGCTGTAAGCAAAATCAGGGAGATGCAGCGCAAAAACACCAGAATAGCAGACTGCAGCTATGCGATGTGTAGTCTGTAAATGAATGTAAAATCATAATAGAAAATATGATATCACTTTTGGGCTTCTGGGATCAACGAGCGATGAGTTATTGCAGAAGTTAGCATTTTTAATAAAAATGTACAGGCTGGAGACCGGCCCACATGATGTCACCAAAGGGGGCGTGTGGACATATCTCCCCTTAGGTATAAGAGAACACATGGACAATACAAGAGCACTCATTGCCAGGGGAGTAAAAGGATTATAAACACCTGGTCGTGTTCGATAATGCTCAAATCAAGCTGAGGAGCCCCTCCTCCACCTATATTGAATCGTCGCATTGTTCTGTTTCTTTTGTCCTGTAATTGTTCCCTCCCCCAAAGCCATATACGCTACCAAAACGCAGGCGTCCGTCCAGGCCTGCATTATACACTGCTCAAAAAAATAAAGGGAACACTTAAACAACAGAATATAACTCCAAGTAAATCAAACTTCTGTGAAATCAAACTGTCCACTTAGGAAGCAACACTGATTGACAATCAATTTCACATGCTGATGTGCAAATGGAATAGACGATAGATGTAAATTATTGGCAATTATCAAGACATCCTCAATAAAGGAGTGGTACTGCTGGTGGGGAACACAGACCACATCTCAGTACCGATGCTTTCTGGCTGATGTTTTGGTCACTTTTGAATGTTGGTTGTGCTTTCACACTCGTGGTAGCTTGAGACGGACTCTACAACCCAAAGAAGTTGCTCAGGTAGTGCAGCTCATCCAGGATGGCACATCAATGCGAGCTGTGGCTAGAAGGTTTGCTGTGTCTGTCAGCGTAGTGTCCAGAGGCTGGAGGCACTACCAGGAGACAGGCCAGTACACCAGGAGATGTGGAGGGAGCCATAGGAGGGCAACAGCCCAGCAGCAGGATTGCTACCTCCGCCTTTGTGCAAAGAGGAACAGAAGGAGCACTGCCAGAGCCCTCCAGCATGCCACAATGACCTCCAGCAGGCCACAAATGTGCATGTGTCTGCACAAACAGTTAGAAACCGACTCCATGAAGGTGGCATGAGGGCCTGACGTCCACAGATGGGGGTTGTGCTCACAGCCCAACACCGTGCAGGACGCTTGGCATTTGCCACAGAACACCAGGATTGGCAAAGTCGCCACTGGTGCCCTGTGCTCTTCGCAGATGAAAGCAGGTTCACACTGAGCACATGTGACAGAGTCTGGAGACGCCGTGGAGAGCGATCTGCTTGCAACATCCTTCAGCATGACCGGTTTGGCAGTGGGTCAGTAATGGTGAGAGGTGGCATTTCTTTGGAGGGCCACACAGCCCTCCATGTGCTCACCAGAGGTAGCCTGACTGCCATTTGGTACCGAGATGAGATCCTCAGACCCCTTGTGAGACCATATGCTGGTGCGGTTGCCCCTGCGTTCCTCTTAATGGAGGACAATGCCAGACCTCATGTGGCTGGAGTGTGTCAGCAGTTCCTGCAAGATGAAGTCATTGAAGCTATGGACTGGCCCGCCCGTTCCCCAGACCTGAATCCAATTGAGCACATCTGGGACATCATGTCTTGCTCCATCCACCAACGTCACGTTGCACCACAGACTGTCCAGGAGTTAGCGGATGCTTTAGTCCAGGTCTGGGAGGTGATCCCACAGGAGACCATCCGCAACCTCATCAGGAGCATGCCCAGGTGTTGTAGGGAGGTCATACAGGCACATGGAGGCCACACACAATACTGAGCTTCATTTTGACTTGTTTTAAGGACATAACATCAAAGTTGGATCAGCCTGTAGTGTGTTTTTCCACTTTAAGTTTGGGGGTGACTCCAAATCCAGGCCTCCATTGATTAATAAATTTGATTTCCATTGATGATTTTTGTGTGATTTTGATGTTAATAATCAGTCTATCATGCAGCCAGCAGCAACCGTGCGGGGCGTACACCCATAATTCTGGAGCTGGAATTCGGCGGTGTGACGCCATACGCTTTCTGTGTGCTTGCTAATGCCCAAGGAGTGAGTAGTTTGGATTGTGTGCTCGCGATTCCGGACGAAACACTGATAGCGTGACGGCACGGTGAGATATTGCGTGATCTCCCCGTTGTCGTCCCTGCGGTTGATCCCTGACAGTGCCTGTTACCTATGGCAGTGTTTATATAGGTGCCTGTTACCTATGGCGGTGTTTATATACACATATGGTCAAAATTGTTGGTACCTCTTGTTTAATGAAAGAAAATCCCACAATTGTCACAGAAATAACTTGAATCTGACAAAAGTAATAATAAATTAAAAATCTATGAAAATTAACAAATGAAAGTCAGACATTGCTTGTCAACCCTGCTTCCACACAATTTAAAAAAAAATGTAACTGATGGAATAGGCCTGGACAGAAATGATGGTACTCTTAACTTAATATTTTGTTGAACAAATCACCGCAATCAAACGATTCCTGTAACTGTCAAGGAGACTTCTGCACCTCTCGACAGGTATTTTGGCCCACTCCTCATGAGCAAACCTCTCCAGTTGTCTCGTGTTTGAAGGTCGCCTTTTCCAGACGGCATATTTCAGCTCTCTCCAAAGATGCTCAATAGGATTTAGGTCAGGGCTCATAGAAGGCCACTTCAGAATAGTCCAATGTTTTCCTCTTAGCCATTCTTGGGTGTTTTTAGCTGTGTGTTTTTGGTCATTATCCTGTTGCAAGACCGATGACCTGCGACTGAGACCAAGCTTTCTGACACTGGGCAGCACATTTCTATATAGAATCCCTTGATAGTCTTGAGATTTCATTGTACCCTGCACAGATTCAAGACACCCTGTGCCAGATGCAGCAAAGCAGCCCCATAATCGAGCCTCAACTATGTTTCACAGTAGGGAGTGTTCTTTTCTTGATATGCCTAATTTTTCGGTCTGTGAACATAGAGCTGATATGCCTTGCCAGAAAGTTCCATTTTTGTCTCATCTGTCCGTAGGACATTCTCCCAAAAGCTTTGTGACTTGTCTACATGTAGTTTGGCAAATTCCAGTCTGGCTTTTTTATGATTTTTTTTTCAACAATGGTGTTCTCCTTGGTCGTCTCCCATGAAGTCCACTTTGGATAAAACAACGACCGATGGGGCGATCTGACACTGATGTTCCTTGAGCTTGAAGTTCACCTTTAATCTCTTTAGAAGTTATCCTGTTTTTTTTTTTACCATTCCTATTATCCATCTCTTTGATTTGTCATCAGTTTTCCTCCTGCGGCCACGTCCAGGGAGGTTGGCTACAGTCCCATGGATCTTAAATTTCTGAATAATATGTGCAACTGTAGTCACAGAAACATCAAGCTGCTTGGAGATGGTCTGATAATGTTTATCTTTAACAGGCTTGTCTATAATTTTCTTTCTAATCTCCTGAGACAACTCTTTCCTTTGCTTCCTCTGGTCCATGTTGAGTGTGGTACACACCATGTCACCAAACAGCACAGTGAGTATCTGTAGCCCTATATACAGGCCCACTGACTGATTACAAGATTGTAGACACCTGTGATGCTAATTAGTGGACACAACTTGATTTAACATGTCCCTTTTGTCACATTATTTTCAGGAGTACCATCATTCCTGTCCAGGCCTATTTCATGAGTTTAAATTTTTTTTTTAATTCTGTGGAATCAGAAAAGCAATGTCTGACTTCCATTTGTTCATTTTCAAAGATTTTTAATGTATTATTACTTTTGTCAGATTCAAGTTATTTCTGTGACCATTGTGGGTTTTTCTTTCATTAAACGAGGGGTACCAACAATTTTGACAACGTGTGTAGGTGCCTGTTACCTATGGCAATGTTTATATAGGTGCCTGTGACCTATGGCGGTGTTTATATACTATATAGAAAAGCTCCTAATTTATGCTTCCGACAAGGTTTTTGGAGATGGAAATGTCATTCTCCAGCAGGACTTGGCACCTGTCCACACTGTCAAAAGTACCAATACCTGGTTTAAAAACAACAGTATCACTGTGCTTGATGGGCCAGCAAACTCGCCTGACCTTAACCCCATAGAGAATCTATTATAGAGAATATATGGGGTATTGTCAAGAGGAAGATGAGAGACACCAGACCCAACAATGCAGAGGAGCTGTTATCAAAGCCACCTGGGCTTCCATAACACCTCAGCAGTGCCACAGGCTGATCCCTCCATGCCACATTGCCGCATTGATGCAGTAATTGATGGAAAAGGAGCCCCGACCAAGTATTGAGGGCATTTACTGAACATACATTTCAGTAGGACAACATTTTGGATTTTAAAAAACATTTTTCAAGCGGTTGTTATAAATTATTCTAATTTACTGAGATAATGACTTTAGTGTTTTCATTGGCTGTAAGCCATAATCATCAACATTAACAGAAATAAACACTTGAAATAGATCCCTCTGTCTGTAATGACTCTATATAATAGATCCCTCTGTGTGTAATGACTCTATATAATAGATCCCTCTGTGTGTAATGACTCTATATAATAGATCCCTCTGTGTGTAATGACTATATAATAGATCCCTCTGTGTGTAATGACTCTATATAATAGATCCCTCTGTGTGTAATGACTCTATATAATAGATCCCTCTGTGTGTAATGAGTCTATCTAATAGATCCCTCTGTGTGTAATGACTCTATATAATAGATCCCTCTGTGTGTAATGACTCTATATAATAGATCCCTCTGTGTGTAATGACTCTATATAATAGATCCCTCTGTGTGTAATGACTCTATATAATAGATCCCTCTGTGTGTAATGACTCTATATAATAGATCCCTCTGTGTGTAATGACTCTATATAATAGATCCCTCTGTGTGTAATGACTCTATATAATAGATCACTCTGTGTGTAATGTCTCTATATAATAGATCCCTCTGTGTGTAATGACTCTATATAATAGATCCCTCTGTGTGTAATGACTCTATATAATAGATCCCTCAGTGTGTAATGACTCTATATAATAGATCCCTGTGTGTAATGACTCTATATAATAGATCCCTCTGTGTGTTATGACTGTATATAATAGATCCCTCTGTGTGTAATGACTCTATATAATAGATCCCTCTGTGTGTAATGACTCTATATAATAGATCCCTCTGTGTGTAATGACTCTATATAATATATGAGTTTCACTTTTTTGAAGAACTGAAATAAATTAACTTTTTGATGATATTCTAATTTAGTGAGATGCACCTGTATATACCATACTAAAAGCCTAAAGAAAATAGGGGAAAGGGGGGAGGGAGAATAAAGAATCCTAAAGAATAAAATATAAAGTACACGTGCGGTCTGGTTATCTAGTACGTGTTTTGCATAAGATGAGACATCGGTGTATTCACTGGGACTTTTTGATACAAATTTAAGGATTTCGTCCTTTATTTTCTTATCAGGATCTGAGGAAGTGTCTTCAGAATTATTGCTTTCTTCATCCACAGGCAAATGACAGTAAACGCTATTTGAATGAAACTCACTATATGATTGATTAGGTGATATGGATTCCGTCTTCATAAATGGTATATAGGACTCCTCGTATACTCGTTCTCTGTATTGCACTCACAGATATTGTAATCCCGTGTCTGCGGTCACTATTACTGAATGAACCGGTTTAGGGGACGTAGATGTAAAGTTGTTTCCTATTGTTATCTGTGTCCCTGAGAAAGGTGTTGTCCTCTGCCTGTGTTCACATTCTGCACTTTGCCCGGCTCTGGCTTTACATGTGGCTTATCAATATTCACCTCACTCATTGACTGCAGGGAAGAGCTGAGACATCGCTGTGCTGGAGCCAGAATTGCTGGTGACCTGTCCTGTATGTCTGTGGGAGGACAATAGTAACATGGTTTCTAAGGTTGAAGGAAGACTAAGTCCATCTAGTTCAACCCATAGCCTAACATGTAATGTCCTAGGTCTGTGCGTTCCTCTATGTATTATCAGGATCAGCGCCAACACTCAGCTGTTTTCCAGCTGCCGCCATCGATAGAAAACACCTGAGTGAGGACAGCAGAGGCGCAGGGACTTCCAGCAGCACAGGGACTTCCAGCAGCGCAGGGACTTCCAGCAGCGCAGGGACTTCCAGCAGCGCAGGGACTTCACAGCGGCTGTTAATCAGCTGGATGAGATCTGGCAGGCTGACGGGTGGAGGGATCCAACCTGCATGGGAGAGGGCACCATGCATGCTCGGCCTATAGAGAGGGCTATAAGGATGGATATAGATACCAGTAATGCTATCGCCTAGGGGGCGCCATACTGACCATCAGAGGGACATATATTTTGAATGTGGCATCATTTATAATAGGTTTAATTTACAAAAGCATTTCTTTACATGATGTCCACAGTATTACCTATATGTTCTATGGTGGCACCACCCCTTTAAGGAGACAGTCGTAATTGATCTTTGGAGAGCCCGTCCTCCTAATATATACCAATACTCCTGCTTCTCGTCCACATTCTCCTCTTTGTGGAGAACGGATTTGTCTCTTGGAAATGAACGGATGCCGGGTCTTATATCTGACATCAGCTCCTGCCCAGAGAGCTATCCCATCATTCTCCTCTGTGTCTCCCTAAGCTTAATCCCCCAATGCAGTACAGACCCACAGGGAAATTAACCCCTTTTAGTTGCAAGTTATGGATCTTGAGGGGAAAATTGAAGGGGAACTAAAGGAGAATCTTGTGTTATTAAAAATACAACTTCTATTTCATATGTATGAAAAGCCATGAAGGCCGACCTTAGAGGAATATTTAGAACAAAATCTCAGCAGCTGAATCTCGGACTAAGCAGCAGGATCCATTGGTGTTTCAGGAATTGGGCGATGCAGAGAGTGCGATCATTACAGATCCAACGCCGGCTGCGCGAAACAGGCTGAAAGCAGCTCAGGACCTGCTGAATCAGGGAACATTGCAGCTGCAGGAAGGAAGAAGATGTTTCCCAAGATGCACTATTGTGAAGAGGGAGATAAAGCAGGTCACTTATATCTGTGACAGCTGCCACCCAGAGGGACTCCTCCTTTATATCCAGTCTGCAGACTAGGGAGGGTAATGTGGTAGAGTCCACAGTGGACACACTGAAAGTGTTAGAAGAATACTATGCAAAGCTGTATACTTCTCAGTTTCAACCCTCAGAAGAACATACCCAGACCTTCCTAGATAAAGCTCAGCTCCCCGTCCTTTCCTTAAGACTCTTAAATGAATCGCTTTGATGTAGAAGAGCTAGAATGTGCACTGAGCTCAATGACCAACGATAAAGCATCGGGAATGGATGGTCTTCCAGTGGAAGTAGATAAGAGATATAAGGAAGTATTACTACCAGTATTATTGGAGGTATACAATTCGAAGGGGGATCATTGCCACATCCATGCACGAAGCCATAATTACAGTGTTACCTAAACAAGGCAAAGACCCCCAGCTTGCCGGTATCTTATAGACTCATCTCTCTTTTAACAGTAGACATCAAACTTCTTGCTAACAGACTTTCAAAAGTAATTTCAATAATACACCCCGATCAGTCTGGGTTTATGTCAAATAAGTCCACAGCGATCTCAGAAGGCTTTATATTAATATACAATCAAGGGCTGATAATATTGGTCATAGGGTGATCCTGTCTTTGGTCCCAGCTAAGGCCTTTGACAGTGTAGAATGACAATATTTGTGAGCTACAGTGCGGCAGATGGGCTTTGGTGACAAATTTATATAATGGGTGCAATTGCTTTATTCGGACTCAAAGGCCAAAATAAGAGTGAATGTCTCTATGGCTAATCGATTTTTGTTGCACAGAGGTACAAGACAAGGATGCCCCCTGTCTCTCTTATTGTTTTCAATAGCAACTGAACCTCTTGTGGCAGTAATTAGTAAAATGTCTGAGATAAATGGATTTAAATATGGGACCAAGGAAGAGAAGGTGGCACTGTTTGCCGATGATTTACGATTATTCCTTGGGGATGCTCGGGGGTCTCTGGAGAACATGATGATGACTATCTTTAGCTGACTTATTCCTTCCAAAGACGATACTAAGGACTAGGGAGCACTTATTATGGGTGGAGAAATGGCCATTCGGGCAAACAGGAAAAGGAAGGAAAATTAAAAAAAAATGGGGATGATCACCATAATTACAATAAAACGGCAAGGTTCCAGCAGACTGACTGATCCAACTGTTAGGCCATGGCTTCACTGTCAGTATTTGGTCAGTATTTTTCCTCGGGAGTGGGAGCCAAAGCCAGGTGAGGAACAATCAGAGAAAAGGTATAATAGAAACAAGTCACCAATTCTGCATTTATCACCCACTCCTGGTTTTGGCTCCCACTCCTGAGAAAAAATACTGACCAAATACTAATAGTGGGGCGGTGGCCTTAAAGACAAACTCAGCAAGAAGTAAGAATGAAGTCGCAACAAAACACTGAGCTGCAACAAAACACCTTAAAATTTGAGATTGATTAGTTCTTTCTGTCTGACCATTGTTTTCAGGGTGGTAGGCACAGGAAAATAAATGAATTCCCAGTTTATTACAAAAAGCTCTGCAGAATTTGGAGACAAATTGCACTCCCCTATCAAACACAATGTTAAGAGGGATCCCATGTAGCCTTATTTTATGAGAAATAAAAAACATGGAGAATATCTCTGACAAAGGAACAAAATGAGCCCGTTTACTGAATCAGTCAACAACCACCCAAAGACAGTCTTCCCACCAGACAGAGGCAAATCCGTGATGAAATCCATGGACAGATGAGTTCACTGTCTTTCTGGAATTGCAATGGAGCCAATACTCCAACCAGACTGTTATGACAGACTTTAGTGTGTGCGCAAGCTACACAAGCAGATACAAAATCTTTAATATAATTATTCATAGATGGCCACCAAAAAAGCCTAGTAATAGCTTTCTGCATAGCTGTCAACCACGGATGACCACTCATGATTAAATCATGAAACTCCTGAAACAGACGCAATCTTAGGTATACAACTACAAATAATTCGGGCCTAGGCGTGGCGAAAGGAGCAAACGATTGGACTTTACGGATCTCAGCTTCAACCTCCAAGGATATCACAGAAACCACAATGCCCTCAGGGAGAATGGAGGTTTTGGAGGAGAAACAGAACTAAAACTGCTTGGAAAGTGATAGAGAAATTGAATCTAGAGAAAAAAAAGCACCCTCTGGCCTGTCTAGGAGTTAGCCATTTAGCTGATTCAATATACGCTAAATTCTTCTGGTCAGTGACCACAGTGATTTCATGAACTTCTCCCTCCAGAAAATGTCTTCAAACCTTAAAGGCTAATTTAACAGTGAGTAACTCACAATTCCCAACAGCAGAATTTATTTCAGCAGATGAAAATTTTCTTGATAAAAAAACACATGGCCGCAAATTGGCCAGAGTCTTGGAACACTGACATAAAAAGGCCCCTACCCCGACCTCCGAAACATCCACCTCCACAATGAATGGTTCTTGGAGATGGGGTTGGATTAGAACAGGAGCAGACAAACACTCCTTCAATTTCTCAAAAGCCCTCATAGCATCCGGTGGCCAAACCTTAAGATCTGCCCCCTTATGTGTGAGGTCAGTAATCTGAGAAAAGAAACCTAAAGAATTTCCTATAATAGTTGGCGAATCCTACAAAATGTTGCAACACTTTCAGGTCAGGAGGTTGGACCCAATCTATTATGGCTTTCACCTTCCCAGGATCCATCGTAAACCCATCAGCCGATAAAATTAACCCCGGGAATGAAACTTCCTGAACAGAAAAAAAAACATTTCTCAATTGTAACAAAGAAAGAATTCTCCCTCAACCTTTCTAATACAACACGGACATGTTCCTGGTGAGAATCCAAATCAGGAGAGAAGATTTATCATCAAGATAAATCACAAGAAATCTCCCAATGTAATCAGAGAAATATCATTCAGAGAGTTGTGAAATCCTCATGGTGCATTGGAGAATCCAAATGGGAGGACGAGATTATCAAATAAAACCTCCGCTCCGTACACCTCGTACACATGCGGCTCCGCTCCGTACACACGCTGCTCCGCTCTGTACACCTGGTACACACGCGCAGCTCCTCTCCGTACGCCTCGTACACGCGCGGCTTCTCTCCGTACACCTAGTACAGGCGCGGCTCCGCTCCGTACACCTCGTACACGTGCGGCTCCGCTCCGTACACCTCGTACATGCGCGGCTCCGCTCCGTACGCCTCGTACACGCGTGGCTCCGCTCCGTACATGCGTGGCTCCGCTCCGTACGCCTCGTACACGCGCGGCTCCGCTCCGTACGCCTCGTACACGAGAGGCTCCGCTCCGCATGCCACGTACACGCGCGGCTCCGCTCCGCACGCCTCGTACACGCGCGGCTCCGCTCCGCACGCCTCGTACACGCGCGGCTCCGCTCCGCACGCCACGTACACGCGCGGCTCCGCTCCGTACGCCTCGTACACGCGCGGCTCCGCTCCGTACGCCTCGTACACGCGCGGCTCCGCTCCGTACGCCTCGTACACGCGCGGCTCTGCTCCGTACACGCGCAGCTCCGCTCCGTACGCCTCGTACACGCGCGGCTCCGCATGCCTCATACACGCGCGGCTCCGCTCCGCACGCCTCGTACACACACGGCTCTGCTCCGTACACCTCGTACACACGCGGCTCTGCTCCATACACCTCGTACACACACGGCTCCGCTCCGTACACCTCGTACACACGCGGCTCCGCTCCGTACACCTCGTACACACGCGGCTCTGCTCCGTACACCTCGTACACACGCGGCTCCGCTCCGTACACCTCGTACACACGCGGCTCCGCTCCGTACACCTCGTACACACACGGCTCTGCTCCGTACACCTCGTACACACACGGCTCTGCTACATCCAAACTGTAAACCCCTCCTGACCCCACACATAAACTTCAGCTCATCCAGCACCATGACAACCAGCACAGCAGAGTCCTGCATCCACTGAGGCCCCTGATCATGTGACCCCTGACTCCTCCCCTCCTGTGACCTCATCACAGCTCCTGTGCGCACAGAGCAGCCATATATGTGGTGGCGGCTCTGCAGGTGGAGGTATGTGGAGACCCCCATTACTGGGCGCAGCGGGCATTAACCCCTTCAGCACCGAGACTCTTTTGGGGTCTTGTGTTGCCCCTTTATAAGAATCATAAGGTTTTTGTTCTGTTTCCTGTAATAGATACATACGACCCAACTATGGAGACAGGAAGGGAGGAGACGTATTGTTCTCATAGTACAGGGCCTCTTTCTTGCCCCAGGTAGTGTAATGTTCCCATAGTACCGCCATCCCCCCACACAGTATAATCAGAGGTACAGCTAAGGTCTGATGGGACACGTTGTGAGATTTTGACCACCCCCCATACTGATATATACAGTGAGTACGGAAAGTATTCAGACCCCTTTACATTTTTCACTCTTTGCTCATTGCAGCCATTTGGTAAATTCTATAACGTTCATTTTTTTCTCATTAAAGTACACTCAGCACCCCATCTTGACTGAAAAAAATGTAGAAATTTTTGCAAATTTATTAAAAATGAAAAACTGAAATATCACATGGTCATAAGTATTCAGATCCTTTGCTCAGACACTCATATTTAAGTCACATGCTGTCCATTTCCTTGTGATCCTCCTTGAGATGGTTCTACTACTTCATTGGGTCCAGCTGTGTTTAATTAAACTGATAGGACTTGATTTGGACAGGCACACACCTGTCTATATAAGACCTCACCGCTCACAGTGCATGTCAGACCAAATGGGAATCATGAGCTCAAAGGAACTGCCCAAGGAGCCCAGAGACAGAATTGTGGCAAGGCACAGATCTGGCTAAGGTTGCAAAAGAATTTATGCATTACTCAAGGTTCCTAAGAGCACAGTGGCCTCCATAATCCTTAAATGGAAGAAGTTTGGGACCACCAGATCTCTTCCTAGACCTGGCCGTCCTGCCAAACTGAGCAATCGTGGGAGAAGAGCCTTGGTGAGAGAGGTAAAGAAGAACCCCAAGATCACTGTGGCTGAGCTCCAGAGATGCAGTAGGGAGATGGAAGAAAGTTCCACAAAGTCAACTATCACTGCAGCCCTCCACCAGTCGGGCCTTTATGGCAGAGTGGCCCAACGGAAGCCTCTCCTCAGTGCAAGACATATGAAAGCCCGCATAGAGTTTGCTCAAAACACATGAAGTTCTCCCAGACTATGAGAAATAAGATACTCTGGTCTGATGAGATGAAGATAGAACTTTTTGGTGATAATTCTAAGCGGTATGTGTGCAGAAAACCAGGCACTGCTCATCACCTGCCCAATACAATCCCAACAGTGAAACATGGTGGTGGCAGCATCATGCTATGGGGGTGTTTATCAACTGCAGGGACAGGACGACTGGTTGCAATTGAAAGAAACATGAATGCGGCCAAGTACAGAGATATCCTGGATAAAAACCTCTTCCAGAGTGCTCTGGACCTCAGACTTGACAAAAGGTTCACCTTCCAACAAGACAATGACCCTAAGCACACAGCTAAAATAAAAAAGGAGTGGCTTCAGAACAACTATGTGACCATTCTTGACTGGCCCAGCCACAGCCCTGACCTAAACCTAATTGAGCATCTCTGGAGAGACCTGAAAATGTCTGTCCACCAACGTTCACCATCCAACCTGGAGAGGTTCTGCAAGGAAGAATGGCAGAGGATCCCCAACTCCAGGTGTGAAAAACTTGTTGCATCATTCCCAAGAAGACTCATGGCTGTACTAGTTCAAAAAGGGGCTTCTACTCAATACTGAGCAAAGGGTCTGAATACTTATGACCATGTGATATTTCAGTTTTTCTTTTTTAATAAATTTGCAAAAATTTCTACATTTCTGTTTTTTTTTCAGTCAAGTGGGGTGCTGAGTGTACTTTAACCCTTTAAAAGCCCAGGGCGTACTAATACGTACCTGCACCCTGGGCTTTAAGAGCCAGGTATGTATTAGTACGCCCTGTGGATTTCGCCCGCACACAGGCTGTGCAGGCGCGATCGCCGCCGGGTGTCAGCTGATTGTCACAGCTGACACCCGATGCTATGTGCTGGGAGCTCCCGACACATTAACCCCCGCAATGCGACGATCAAAGTCGATCGCAGCATTGTGGGGGCAAGTGGAGGTGATCGCCGATACTCACCTCTCCTGCCGGCGTCCAACGTTGTCTGCCGCGGCTTCTAGGATGTTGCTATGACGACCCAATGCTCAGGGGAAATTGCACAACAAATTTTGGGGTCTATTTTTTCCTGTTATCACTGCGAAAATAAAAAAAAAGATGGGTCTAAAGTAACATTTTTGTGAAAAAAGTTAAATGTTAATTTTTTTTTCCACATTCCAAAAATTCCTGTGAAGCACCTGAAGGGTTAATAAACTTCTTGAATGTGGTTTTGAGCACCTTGAGGGGTGCAGTTTTTAGAATGGTGTCACTTTTGGGTATTTTTTGTCATAAAGACTAGAGATGAGTGGTGTTCGACTCGAACTGTTTGCCAATCTCAAATTCGAGCTGTTTTGGGCAGTCTTCGAGCCGTTCGACGAACCCGAACGATTTGCAAAAAATTCGGCTGTTCGAGGTTATGTTTGATAACTGTTCGTGCACCAAAAGCGTAACTGGATTTTTTCATGGTAATACTGTTAATCAATGTTAATAGACAGTTTCAGTGTAGAGTGGGCAGGGGATGGATCTCTGCAGAAATAAAGCCGATCTCCATTTTTTTTTCTTTCCCACATTTACAGTGGCGCGGTGCAGTCTGTCAGCCTATCAGCAGCGCACACACGCAGCGAAGTGCTTTTTTTTCACACAAGCAAGGGCATGTGTCATTGGCTGTGTATGTCACATGTCCTTGCCCTGTAAGACCCAGCCATTTTCCCCGTCGCCACCATTTTCTCACTGCTGCAGCTGAGTGTTAGACGGCACCACTGCTGCTGTGGGAGCTATACAGTATAACTGTGTGAATTGGGAGCGAATTTCCTGTTAAATAGAGAGGGAGGTTTAGGGAGTAGGGACTAGTTGTAATTGCAGCCCTTTTGAGGGCTAGGTTACAGCAGTTCCTAGCACTTTTTGCCAGGCAGGTCTGTGCCAGTGCTGTGCCAGTGTTTTTCACAGCATTTGGCTAAATGTAGCTAAGCCAATCCTTTTGGGCCTGTAGCAGTGTCTGTTAGTCATTGGAGTAGCCCATCTGAACCAAGCTACACCACCTGTGTATCTAATAACAATTTTTTACTGCATCTAGCCCAGTAAATCTTTTTGGGCCTGAAGCAGTGTCTGTTAGTCATTGGAGTAGCCCATCTGAACCAAGCTACACCACCTGTGTATCTAATAAAATTTTTTTACTGCATCTTGCCAAGTAAATCCTTTTGGGCCTGTAGCAGTGTCTGTTAGTCATTGGAGTAGCCCATCTGAACCAAGCTACAAAACCTGTGTATCAAATAACAATTATTTACTGCATCTAGCCCAGTAAATCTTTTTGGGCCTGAAGCAGTGTCTGTTAGTCATTGGAGTAGCCCATCTGAACCAAGCTACAAAACCTGTGTATCAAATAACAATTATTTACTGCATCTAGCCAAGTAAATCCTTTGGGGCCTGTAGCAGTGTCTGTTAGTCATTGGAGTAGCCCATCTGAACCAAGCTACAAAACCTGTGTATCAAATAACAATTATTTACTGCATCTAGCCAAGTAAATCCTTTGGGGCCTGTAGCAGTGTCTGTTAGTCATTGGAGTAGCCCATCTGAACCAAGCTACACCACCTGTGTATCTAATAACAATTTTTTACTGCATCTAGCCCAGTAAATCCTTTTGGACATAGTAGCAGTGTCTCGTAGTCAGCGGAGTAGCCCACCTGTGAAGCAAGCTACACCTCCTGTGTATCTAATGAAATTGTTTTACTGCATCTAACCCAGCCAATCCTTTTGGGCTAGTACCACAGTTTGGCCACTCAGCTCTGCTCGGTTGCCATCCATCGTTTTTTGTGCAAACAACTACAGAGTTGCCAATTAGTTAACCACCAAAATGAGTGGCAAAAGGCCTGCTGCTGGTGGAAAGGGGAATAGGCGTGTTGGAAAGTGAAAAAAAAACTTGTGTCCGTGGGGTAGGTGTTAAAGCAACAGTAACATCTGCAGAAGAAAGACCATCTTCCAGCCAAACTAAAATGTCTACTTCTTTTAGCGGACAATGTGATACGATCCCTTTCTTACGAACACGCCCATCGCTACAAATTCCAGATGAGGCACAAAAACAGCAGGTGCTTCAACGGATATCAAGTGCTCCTTCAAGTGGGCTCTCCTCCACCTCAACTTCAACATCACAAATACTCCAGTCCTCAGAGGTGTCACCCCAATCGAACTTGCTTCCTCACAGCTCCCAAGTCTACAGCTGCCCGTCTGAGTATGGGGTAACACAGATGGTTGAGTCTGCAGAGCTGTTTACTCATACTATAGCCTGGGAATCAGAGGTCTGCTCCAGAGCTTCTGTGAATCCAGACGAGGAAATGATCTGCACTGATGCCCAGAATGTTTATGAGTCGGATCCAGGCCCAGATGAAGAAGGTTCTGAGCATAATGTAGACCCTCGTTCCAAAACTGTAACTCCTGTTGGTGGAGTTTATGAGGAAAACGATGATGAGACTCAGATACCTGATTGGAGCGACAACTTGACTTTTCGGTTAGGGCAGGAAGAGGTTGGCTCTGAGGACGACGGGTGTGAGAACACACAGGGTGATGATGACGAGGTTGGAGATCCCACTTACTGTCAACCCACAGTCAGCCAGTCGATGAGGTCAGCAGAGGAGGTGGAGGAGGATGCTATTGACGACGAGGTTAGGTTGCGCCTTCCTGGACAGAGACGGAGTACTGGAAGCACGTCAACAACTGCATCCTCAACCACAACTCTGCCTCTGACCTCAAGTCGTGGTGGCTCTTCATGTCGCATGGGCTCTAAGCCTTGCATAGCCTGGGCATTTTTTCAGATCGATAAGGATGACCCAACTCATGTTATCTGTAACAGTTGTCACCAAAAGCTAAGTAGAGGCCAAAAAATCCATAGTTTGAGTACTTCATGCATGAACCGTCACATGGATATGAAGCATAAGTTGCAGTGGGAAGCTCGCTGTGCTACAATGCGGCCTAGCAGGCCGGGCCAACCACCGTCTGCCCCATCTGGTGCATCCGTGGCCTCTTCATCCTCTGTGACTGGGGGGACAACAGTCACACATGTGTTTGGACGCAGACCTGCCACCTCTTTACCCGCAACAGCCAGTGTGATTGGCAGGTCATCAGTTCATTTGGAAGTGGAAAGACCAGCTGGTGTTGAGCCCTCTCCGACATCAAGAGCACCATCTTTGGATCAAGGCAACCTAACATGTCCGCCTGCATCTTCCTCACAGACCGGCAGTTTGCCGGGGACACCCTACTCAACCCCGTCTAATCACAACAGCCAGCCCTCGGTCCCTCAGATGTGGACAAGTAAAAGACCATTTCCTCCTAGCCATGACAAAGCTAAGAGGTTGAATTTCACCATCTGCAAGCTGTTGGCTACAGAAATACTGCCTTTCCGCCTGGTGGACACAGAGGATTTTCGAGACCTTATGTCCGTCGCAGTGCCCCAGTACCAGATGCCCAGTCGCCACTACTTCTCAAAGAAAGGTGTGCCTGCGCTACACCAGCATGTCGCACACAACATCACGGCTTCTTTGAGAAACTCTGTGTGTGACAGGGTGCATTTCACCACACACTTGGACGAGTAGGCATGGACAGGGGCGTTACATGTCGCTGACTGGGCACTGGGTAACTATGGTGACAGCAGGACAAGGGGCTGCTGTCCAAGTCTTGCCATCCCCACGAGTTGTGCATCAATCCTTTTTATCTAGAAGTTCCTCCACTGCTTCTGCCTCCTCAGCCTCCTCTCGGTCCTCCACCTCCACCCAAAGCCTGTCTGGTAATGCTGCCCGTGTTCTAACTGCGCAGAAAGAATCCTGAACACCTCCTTACTATGCTGGCAGCAGGGCTCAACGGCATCAGGCGGTGTTTACTTTGAAATGTCTGGGAAGTGTGAGTCACACAGCTGAGGAGTTGTGGTCAGCTCTGGAGACCGAGTTTTATGAATGGTTGGCTCCACTGGACCTGCAGCCAGGGAAGGCCATGTGAGACAATGCTGCAAACCTGGGTGCGGCCCTTCGCCGGGGCAATGTCACACACGTGCCTTGTATGGCTCATGTGTTGAACCTGGTTGTCCAGCAATTTTTAGCCCACTATCCCGGACTAGATGGCCTTCTGCAGAGGGCACGGTCGCTGTGTGCTCACTTCCGCCGTTCGCATCTCGCAGCTCAACGACTTACATCTCTACAGAAGTCGTTGGGCCTGCCAGTTCACCGGCTGAAATGCAACGTGCTGACACGGTGGAATTCAACTCTGCACTTGTTGCAGCGATTGTGGCAGCACCGGCGATGAAGATGTTTAGTGCTGAGGATGCCATTATCAAGATGACTATTCTGGTCATTTACATGCTGGAGCACACGTTAAACAGAATTCGGAGTTAAGTGGTGGGATAAGAGGAGGGGGATTAAGTATAGGAGTGTGAGGTTGGGGGGAGACGGCAGAGGAAGGAAGCATGATTATTACCTCACCACCAACACCACAAGGACTTAGTCCTCCTGGATGCGCAAGACACATGAGTGCTTTCTTGCTGCAGTACCTGCAACATGACCCTCGGATTGTCAGAATTCGAAGTAATCCCGACTACTATGTTGCCACACTCTTAGATCCACGGTACAAAAGTAAATTTGCCGAAATAATTCCTGCCATAGAGAGGGATTCACGCATGCAGGAGTATCAGCAGAGGCTGTTACAAAATCTTACAGGCCCTTTTCCACAAAACACCAGTGGTGCACGTAGTGAATCTCACAGTTCTAACTTGCCAACCGTGGGACTGTCGAGTCTTCATCACTCAAACCGTAACAGTAACACCGTATCTGCTGGTAACAGCAATTTTGTGGAATCGTTTCACCAATTTTTTTAGACCATCCTTTGCAAGGCCACAGGAGACAAGAAGTCTGACACATAGTCAACGCCTAGAGAGGATGGTATAGGAGTATCTCCAAGTGAACATCGAAGCCATGACTGTGTCACTGGACCCTTGCTCATTTTGGGCTTCCAATCTGGAAAAATGGCCTGAACTCGCCACTCATGCCTTGGAGATCTTGTCATGCCCCGCAGCCAGGATTCTCTCTGAACGTGTGTTCAGCTCTGCTGGTGGTGTGCTGACAGATAAGCGCACGCGGCTGTCCACTGACAATGTAGACAGACTCACGTTCATAAAGTTGAACAAATCATGGATCCGCAAGGACTTTTCTACCCCTGTGTCATCCTGTGGAGACTAAAAGCTTGAGGATTTGGGAAAATCACCTCACCAACCATTTTAAGCAACTCTGGGGCAATTGATGCCACTTAAGTGGTGTCTGTGCCACAATTTTTGGAAAAAATGGAGACTCTTTTTGGAGTCCCCTTGCTGTGTTTTACATGACGTTGGCATCGTCAATTCCAGGTGGGTCGGGTCGCTCCCCCCCACCTTTTAACCGTAAGAAACTACATACACTATGGCTTGGGGTAACACATATGGTTGAGTCTGAAGAGCAGTTTACTCATACTATAGCCTGGGAATC
This sequence comes from Phyllobates terribilis, assembly GCF_046119375.1. Taxonomy (NCBI): domain Eukaryota; kingdom Metazoa; phylum Chordata; class Amphibia; order Anura; family Dendrobatidae; genus Phyllobates; species Phyllobates terribilis. The sequence continues at coordinate 21,184,181 of NW_027362777.1, read as the reverse complement.
AGAGGTCTGCTCCAAAGCTTCAGTGTCTGCTAGTCAGCGCAGTAGCCTAGCTGTGAAGCAAGCTACACCGCCTGTGTATCTAATAACAATTTTTTACTGCATCTAACCCAGCCAATCATTTTGGGATAGTAGCAGTGTCTCGTAGTCAGCGGAGTAGCCCATCTGAAGCAAGCTACACCGCCTTTGTATCTAATAACAATTTTTAACTGCATCTAGCCCAGGCAATACTTTGGGCCTAGTAGCAGTGTCTGCTAGTCAGCGGAGTAGCCCAGCTGTTAAGCAAGCTACACCACCTGTGGTTTGGACACTTAATTTTCTCAAAGGAAACGCTTCGGGCCCCGGGACACTCAGTGAAGAGCATCGGGGAGGCGCCCCAAGGAAAAGGGGCTGGGACTGGCGGTAGCACGCCTTGCGGTGGACCGCCAAACTCGATCCTTATAAAAGCTTTTTAACTGCAGCAGCTTTAGTGGACGCTACTGGAGCTGGAATTACCGCGGCTGCTGGCACCAGACTTGCCCGCCAATAGATCCTTGTAAAAGGATTTAAAGTGTACTCATTCATATTACAGAACTTAGACCTGCCTCCACCGCAGGGGGTCTCGACCCACCAGTGGACAGGCACCAGTATTAGGAGAGTGGGACTGGCCATCAGGGTCCACCGCGGCTCTGGTACAAACCCAGCGACACGGAGGTTGCACGGGCAGGCGTGTCGGCTTCGCACTCCAGCGTAGTCCCTCTGCCCGCTCGTGCCTGTAACCTCAAAGGGATGTGCAAGCGGCTTTTCTTCCCGGGGCTGTTCCCCCACAGCAGGAGGAACGTGGGGGAGCTCAGGTCGGCCTTCCACCGTACTCCCTTACCTCCTTTGCCCTCTTTCCTTCTTCCGCTCTCCATCTAACCCCTCGGCTCTGTGGTGTCCGCTCTCCCTCCAGCTCTCTCCTTCTCACAGGTGGACTACCACGTGTATTTACACTGTGGCAAATCTTTTGGGCCCAGGCACAAGAAGTCGTCGAGCTAATGGATAATATATGCCCCCTTAGAAAAGTCCATGACGACCCATTCGAGGAAGCAACTAAGCACCTCAAATAGTGAGCAGGATCTGGGGCACCCCATGGGCAAACAGCGATCTATATAGTATGCTCCTTCCCAGAAGCAGCCCAATAGGCGGACACTATTCATAGGCACAGGTAGTAAGTAACCAGAACGCCCCCTCAATGTCTGTTTTGGCCATTAGGGTGCCCCTTCCAAACTTCTTGACCCACCTGATTGCCTTGTCAAAGGATGTACAGTATATACTACTGTACTTGGTTCTGCGTAGATGTTGTCGTTTACTGACCTGCCCCTTGGATATGACAAATGGTGGATTAGTCCGAATGTATTGGGTTCCGTTTTTGGCACGACTCTCAACGGGGATACCACTACGTCTTGTAAGGAAAGTGTTCTGAATGGAGCCGCCATTCTACCTAAAGATATTTATTTTTTTAATTTTCTTGTCACGACGTTTGGGTGTTGGTAGGCTGATTTTAGATTTTTACTCCAGCCTTTCTTGATTTTAGAAGGGCATGACATGCCTATATCTGTGTCTCCTCCTCCTTTTACTCCTCCACCTCTTTTCTTTTCGCATGACTATATGTACTTGTCACTTTTTCATGTGTTAGTTGTGTCTTCTGAGCAGTTTGTCAGCTTTTGGACACCTTTGAAGGTGTTTTCTATGTGTTTCTGTAACATACCTGGCGGCGTCCTTGCATAGTGGTCCATCTCCCACTGTGCAGGAGCGCGCACTTGATCTCCTGTCCAGAATGTCTCTCTGGCTTCCCTCCATGCTGTCTGTTTGTGTCTGTCTCTGCTGCTTAAGGGCGGCGCCCGATCACTTCCTGCTTTTTGTACCTGCTGTGGGTCACACCCCTTGTGCGTCCTCAGCCTATTGCTGTCTGACACTTGGTATATAGCTCAGCAGCTCCCTTCTATCCCTGCCTGAGCATAGTGTTTTCCTTCAGTGTGTGCTTGCACTCTGAAGGTGCCAGGTCCCGTCTTTGTTTCCTTGTCTGCCTTTCCTGGAGGCTGTATTTCCAGGCCTGTCTGAACTTAGTCCTGTATGTCTCCTGCTTTGCGGTATCAGCTCCCGTGTCTGAACTGTGTCCTGTATGTCTCCTGCTTTGCGGTATCAGCTCCCGTGTCTGAACTGAGTCCTGTATGTCTCCTGCTTTGCGGTATTAGTTCCCGTGTCTGAACTGAGTCCTTTCTGTGTATCTTGTCTGTCCTGTCTGAACACGCTCCTAGCCTGTTCCTCCCGCCTTCTAGGGGCCGATTACCTAGACCCGCTCCTGTATCTTGTCTGTCCTGTCTGAACACGCTCCTTGCCTGTTCGTCCCGCCTCTCTGGGGGCAGTATTCCCAGACCCGCTCCTGTATCCCGCTGCAGTGTCGGTCTCCTCCGTACACTCAGTTCCAGTCTGAACTCTCTCCTATCCTTTACCTGTTTTGCCTCTATGTCCGTTCCCTTCCTTTTTCTGCAGAGTCTGAACTCGTACCTAACTCCTGCCTGTTGTCTCTGTACTCCCGTTTGTGAGTTTGTGGTCCACTCGCTACTTCACTGCAAGTACCCTGTGGGTGTCTGGCTCTGTCTTTCCCTTCCTGTCTGTTCCGTGTGAACAGAGTCCTGTCCTGCCCTGCTTCTGCCCGCTGCTCCGGCAGTCCTGTCCTGCCCTGCTTCTGCCCGCTGCTCCGGCAGTCCTGTCCTGCCCTGCTTCTGCCCGCTGCTCCGGCAGTCCTGTCCTGCTCTGCCTGTATTATTCCTGAGTCCCAGTGTGTACTGGGTCCTATCCCGCCTGTGTTCCTACCTGCTAGTGCCTCCCTGTCTGCACTCTAGCTGTGCTTGCCTTTACCCCCCTGCCTGCATACCCGCCTGCCTGCATACCAGTCGTGCCTGCCTATACCCACCAGTCTGTGTGCCAGCCTACCAGCCTGTTCCTGTATTCCCCTGTGTGGGTCAACAGCCGTGTCCGGGGTCTGTCCTGGAGTAGCACCTGGTCCCTCTGCTCGGTTCCTCCTTGGTGCACTGGCGTCGTATGCCGTCGTGCGACCCTGGTCGGATCGGGTGAATACCTAGTCACGCCCCTCCAGGCTTTCACTCTCCGGCACGGTCCAGTGGAATCACTACCAATCACACGCACACGCCGCTTAGCCCGGGCGTGTGCATAACAGTTTCTATGTCTTTTTGTTTGCCTGCCATTGGTTTTAATGGTGTTCGACGAACAGTTCGGCGACCATACCGGTGTTCGACGAACCGAACCCGAACACTACAGGGGTGGCTCAACTCTAATAAAGACCCCTTAAAGTGACTTCAAATGTGTTGTGGTCCCTAAAAAAATGGTTTTGTAAATTTTGTTGGAAAAATAAGAAATCGCTGGTCAACTTTTAACCCTTATAACTCCCTAATTAACAAAAAATTTTGGTTCCAAAATTGTGCTGATGTAAAGTAGACATGTGGGAAATGTTATTTATTAACTATTTTGTGTGACATATCTCTTATTTAAGGGCATAAAAATTAAAATTTTGAAAATTGAAAAATTTTCACAATTTTTGCCAAATTTCTGTTTGTTTCACAAATAATCGCAAGTGATATCGAAGAAATTTTACCACAATCATGAATTACAATATGTCACGAAAAAACAATCTCAGAATCAGGGGGATCCCTTGAAGTGTTACAGAGTAATTACCTCATAAAGTGACAGTGGTCAGAATTGTAAAAATTGGCCTGGTCATTACCGTGCAAACCACTTTGGGTTGTAAAGGGGTTAATGAGAAAAAAAAATAACTTTTTTGAATTTACCAAATGGCTGCAATGAAACAAAGAGTGAAAAATTTAAAGGAGTCTGAATACTTTCCGTACCCAGTGTACATGTATGTCCCTTATCCTTGACCCCAACCTGGTATATGTCCTCCATTCTGCCTCTGTTCTTTAGTGTACAGAAAAAAAATAAACTATTACACTCACCAGGGGCGAACATAGAAGTGATGGGGCCCCATAACAGAAGTATAATGCACTCCCCATAATCCTCCATACAGTATAATGCACAGCCTATAGTCATCCATGTAGTATAATGCACAGCCCATAGTCATCCATGTAGTATAATGCACAGCCCATAGTTCGTACATGTATAATGCACAGCCCACAGTCCATACATGTAGTATAATGCACAGCCCAGAGTCTGTACATGTAGTGTAATGCACAGCCCATGGTCCATACATGTAGTGTAATGCACAGCCCATAGTCCATACATGTAGTGTAATGCACAGCCCATAGTCCATACATGTAGTATAATGTACAACCCATACATGTAGCATAATGCACAGCCCATACATGTAGTATAATGCACAGCCCATAGTCCACACATTTAGTATAATGCACAGCCCATAGTCATCCATGTAGTATAATGCACAGCCCATAGTCCGTACATGTAGTATAATGCACAGCCCATCCTCTTACATGTAGTATAATGCACAGCCCATAGTCATACATGTAGTATAATGCACAGCCCACAGTCCATACATGTAGCATAATGCACAGCCCATAGTCCACACATCTAGTATAATGCACAGCCCACAGTCATCCATGTAGTATAATGCACAGCCCATAGTCATCCATGTAGTATAATGCACAGCCCATAGTCATACATGTAGTATAATGCACAGCCCACAGTCCGTACATGTAGTATAATGCACAGCCCACAGTCATCCATGTAGTATAATGCACAGCCCATACTCTTACATGTAGTAGTGTGGCCAAGGGCATCGTGTACTCGCTGATTTAAAAAAAAAAAAAACATTATACTCAGCTTCTCTCCACTCCCTCGCCTCATGGTGTCTTTTTTCTGGAGCTGCCAGCTGACTTCAGCCCCTAATGACGTACATGCCGATGTCAGCTGCTGGCCTCTGATAGGTCAGCAGCGTGTATTGTGGCACTTCAGCGGAATGTCAGTCCGAGAACACACATCCAGCTGAAGCAGGGGTTGGTGTTGGCTGGGCCAGGTCGCAGGAGCGACTGCGGTCATTAAGCCTCTCAATATAATGCTCTCATACATAGGCGGATTATAATGAGGGCAATCTGGGCTCTTCGGCCGGGCCAGCACTGCAGCAGTTAACTTCCCTGTTCTAGCCCGGCCTCGTCACAGCTAGGAGACACAGCCCTGTGCGCGGCCGTGTCTCCTAGCTGTGACGTCACGCAGTGCGTGCCCGGCCTGCACTGCTACTTACCACCGGAGAGGAGCAGGAGCCAGGAGGGCTGGAGCCGAGCCGGGGGATGGTGAGTATGTGTGTCTGTGTGTGTGTATGTGTGTCTGTGTGTGTGTGTGTCTGTCTCTGTGTGTGTGTGTCTGTGTGTGTGTCTCTGTGTGTGTGTATGTGTGTGTGCAGGCAAATATCATTGTGTGATGTCTGTTTATATGTATTTTTGTGTTTCAAATGTGTTTATGCGTGTATGTATATGTTTGTGTGTGTGTGTGTGTGCGTGACTGCGTGCGGCCTCCTGCTGAGTATAGATGGCGCTGTGCGGCCTCCTGCTGTCTCTGGGGGGGCGCCGTGCGGCCTCCCGCCATGTATAGATGGCTACATGCGGCCTCCTGCCGTGTATAGATGGCTACGTGCGGCCTCCCGCCGTGTATAGATGGCTTTTTGCGTCCTCCTGCTGTGTATAGATGGCTACGTGCGGCCTCCCGCCGTGTATAGATGGCTACGTGCGGCCTCCCGCCTTGTATAGATGGCTACGTGTGGCCTCCCGCCGTGTATAGATGGCTACGTGCGGCCTCCCGCCGTGTATAGATGGCTACGTGTGGCCTCCCGCCGTGTATAGATGGGTACGTGCGGCTTCCTGCTGTGTATAGATGGCTACGTGTGCTCAATATTGAGACATACAATTAATGTAAGGATATGTGCCCACGATGCAGAAATGCTCCGGATTTTTTTTGAGCGTTTCTGCATCTCCCTGGCAGAAAAAACGCATGCGGATTGTACATGCGTTTCTCCTGCCAGGGACATGCGGATGTGAAGCGTTCTTCACATGCATTTCTGCATGCGGGTTGACAAGCGATTTTAGCATCACTTGGAAAGTGCTTGACAACTTGGTCACACTATATAATCCATGCAACCGGCATGGATTTATATAGTGTGACCGTAAAAGAATGGTAAAACATAAATATACAATTACCTTCTGATAGCCTGCCGACGTCAGCGGTCGCGTGACCCATCACATGACTAAATGACGTCACGGCGGGTCCTTTTCAGACCATCGTGAGCTGCCGGCAAGCCAGGACGCAGCGGATAAAGACACCGGGGGCCATCAGAAGGTAAGTATGATATTTATTTTTTATTTTATTCTTTTTTTACAGGTTCCGTGGTACCCGGGTCCGGAGGAGAGTCTCCTCTTCTCCAAACCTGAGTACCATCCGCACATTGAAACGCATGGATTCTGCATGTACAGATGCAGTGATGCGGATTCCATGTGTTCCAATGCAAGTCAATGGCGGCGAAAGCGCTGTGCTTCCGCAAAATAATTGGTAGTGCTGTGGATTTTTCCACAATGCTAATCCGCAGCAGAAATTTCCGCAGCATGTGCTCAGCACAAGCAGATTATCATTGGGGACATGGCAGGCATTGTACCAAGCGTTTTTTTTTAAGCGTTTCTGCAGCGGAATTGCCGCTGCGGAAATGCTTAAAAAGCGCGTAGTGGGCACACAGCCTAAAAAAAATTATTATAATTAATATTGTGCCAAATTAATTTCACGTGAACTATCACATGATCTATCACAGGGGATCATGTGACATGTTACGTGATACATCAGGTGTGTGTGTGTGGGAGGGGGGGGCCCGCGCCTTCTAAACTGCCCGGGGCCCTTGCTAATCTTAATCCACCCCTGCTCTCATAGTACCTCTATTTCCTCACACTCTATAATGTTCTCACAGTACCGCCATCTTCCCACATACAGTATAATGTACCCACAGTGCCGCAATCTTCCCACATACAGTATAATGTTGTCACAGTACCGCCAACCCCCCATATACAATAATAATATTCCCATAATACCACCATCCCCCCACATACAATATAATGATCCCACAGTGCCGCCATCCCTTAATTTTATTTTATGTTTTTACACTTGGTTTTCTTTTTTTTACTGTTTTTCATGTAATATATGGAGCCAACATAAAAATGCTAAAAGAAACATAATATCCAGGAAAAAAACACTGTACAAGGAGACATTAGCATCAAATAACTCCTGTCTGTGTTCTTACAAACAAGCTCTTATAAATGAGATCTAACGTGATAAAAGATCACAACCTGGGAAAGACGGGAAACATTCATATAGACAGTCAGTGATGATGTAGTTAGTGACGGACTCTGGTCAAATTTGTTTCTAGAGCCGTATTAGAAGATGAGGATCTCATCCTCATCATGAAGTTGTTATTTCTCATGTCACGTGTAATGTATATGACGAGAATTAGCGTTATGGAAGATGAGTCTATAAGAAACGTATTCAGCTGCAGACTCCGAGGAAGAAACTGCTTGTTGTCTGTGGCCTAAAATATATAGGTTTTATTAGTATGTCAGGGACAAAAGCAGAATATTGTAAAAATAATAAAAATACCATTGCTGATTGGGTTTCTGGGTGATTCTTACTGAAACAGTGGCCAACTTAGCCAGTGATTGGAAGTATGGAGGAGATGTCTAAGTCAGCCAATCAACTTATATTCCACTCCATAAAAGATTAGCGAATACAACATCTACACATTCTATCTCCTGATATATTTCCCTTATTGTCTCCAGTAATTGTATTAATACACAGAATTCTTTACGATGTTCCATCGGCTCATCTTCTTCTCATTCAGGTCCCTACAATATCAGATCCTCTCAGTGAAGATATTCTATATTAAGAGAATTTTTCTGAATCACCTATCAAGGATGGATATGGACAGAGACAAGATGGCGGAGAGGATATTACACCTCACCCTAGAGATCCTCTTCCGGCTTACTGGAGAGGTGAGAGATTCTGATGATGTCACATTACATCATTCTTATCTATGGGAATAAAAGATGGACAGAACTGGAGAGGTGAGGATGGGGAAGACCCCTGAGCTCAATCACAGGCCCCCACCTCACCCCCTGATACATGAGGACATCAATGACCAGAAGATCCTAGAACTTGAACAAGATGATTGAGCTGCTGACTGGAGAGGTGACACTGCTGGGAATGCTGGGACATTATACAGTAACGCTATGAAGGGATCGGGGGGATGACGGTATCATTGTATATGTCAGGTTCCTATAAGGTGTCAGGATGTCGCTGTCTATTTCTCCATGGAGGAGTGGGAGTATTTAGAAGGACACAAAGATCTGTACAAGGACGTCATGATGGAGGTTCCCCATACCCTCCCATCACCAGGTAATAGACAGGACTAAATACACACGCCCCATAATTATCTGTATGTAAAGAATGAATTCAGTCCCTGTATGTGTTTCCTCCAGATCTATCCAGTAAGAGGACAACACCAGAGAGCTGTCCCCGTCCTCTTCTTCCACAGGACTGTAAACAAGAAGATCCCAATGTTCCTCAGGATCATCAGGTAGATGGAGAGAAGGTGTCATGAGATCTCCCCTATGATGTGTAGACGGCTGTGAAGGTCTTGTGTTCAGTCTTGTTTTATCCACCATTATTATGTGTTTTATACTTGTGTAATGAGAACGGTGGAGATGGCAGGATTAGAGCTGATCATAGATGGAACTTCTCATCTGTCTGTGAGTTTTACAATATTTGTTTCAGGGTGAAGATCTAACCCATATTAATACTATAGAGGCATATGTGAGGGGTGATGAGCGGTGTAAAGAGGAGATTCCTACATATGACTACCCAGGTGAGTAGTGACCACTAAATGCAGAGAAGTCACCGATTCTTCTCAGTCCCCGTCTGTGGCTGTTTTATCGGTGGTGTAGTCCGGCCGTATCACAATCGTGTGATCACCATTTTACCTCTAGATCACAACATTTTAGTCCATCCAAAAATGTTCACATTACTTTGTGTAATTGTAAAAGACCTTTTCTGTAGAACTTACAACCTGGAGGATCCACCTACCCCCTGGGATTAGAAGACGCTGACCGTTACCTGCCCAGATCTGTAAACTACAAAGCCAAATGGCAACGTACGTAGAATGTGCTGACAAGTGAGAAAATCACTTGAAGAGAAATTATAATGGACCTGTAAGAGAAAGCGGAGGGTAATGATGCTGTTGGCTTCCTAGAACCCTGATATGTTATTGGATGAATCTACCTTCTCTCCCTTCTGTGCTGCTGAATGTGCTCATATGGTCCCTACAAGACCAGGTCCAGTCTTTCTGGCCAAACTTCACTTTTATGATTGACAACATTAAATGTGCAGTGAGGAACACGTGTGAATTTCTGTACAATAACAACAGAGTTTCCCTTTATCCTGACTTTTCAGTTTCTTATCAAACCAACTAACTTCAAATAGTATTGCGATAAACTACATAAAAAACATTACACCCGTGCCATGATATATCTCTAAGCTGTGCGTGGCTGACGGCTGTAATATACATTTATTCACGTCTGCAGGAGATGTGTTGGCATGGCTCGAGCCCTGGTTTCATGGATTCACTTCACATCATAAATTCCATTATGTTTTCAATCCTAAAGAATTCTGATTACTGCACAATCTCTCCTGAAATGGGGGCACTAATACTTTCTCTACTCTCCTGGTCAGTACTCATAGTAGCTCCAATGGTCCACCACAAATGAGTGTGACTCCGGTTTAGATCTGAAGTTCTCTCCCCTGATAAATACGTTGTTGTTAGGGATGTAACTTATCTTTTATTCTGTATTTTTTTCCAGGTTCATTTTGTATGATAGCTTTAATGTGGTGGGATTGGCCCTGGTAGTCTTTAAAAGAAGGTCTCCATTACGTCTTCCCAATGCCCGAGGTCTAAATTTAAGACACCTCAGCTCCGCACTATTATAAAAAGTTCTCCTTCAATGTCTAATATTTCTTCTTGAAACTCGTCTGACAGAAAATATTGGCCATTATCATAGTTTAGATGGCCAAGAGCCACCGAGCCCCATACTCCAATTACCCCAGAGAGGTTTCACCACTAGTTATTCATTTTTTACTGATGGAGACTGTTAGGTTTGATTATTTCAGTAGATGCTTTATTGTCTATAGTCACAGTTTTTGACTACAGTAGTTAGTGCCAAAAATACTCTGATTTAACCCCTTCCTGCAGCCAGTTTTGTGTTCCTAATCAGGCCCCATTTTTGAAATCTGACGTGTGTCACTTTATGTGGTGATAACTTTGGAATTCTTCACAAAGGATAATAGGAAACAAATGGACCTTACAGATTATTTTCCAACTTCTTTTGAATCTGACAATACCCTATATATGGTTGTACACTACTGTGTGGGCGCATGGCAGGTTAAGAAGGGAAGGAGCGCCATTTAGCTATTTGATTGCAGATCTTGCTGGAATAGTTTGCAGACACAATGTATTGGGGACACTGTTCATGGTCACCTGGCAGCTCAAAAGATGGCCACCACGAACAGGCTTGGCGTCATCTACTCCAGATCCCAGGGATTGCCTTGCTCATCACCCTTTAACGTCAAGAAGAATAGTCAGATAGCCGGGTCAGAACCAGGAGGGCAGAGAAAATACAAAATCAGAAGACACAAGAGTAGTCAGTAAATGGGCCGAGGTCACAACAGGGAACAAATACACAAGCCGGGAGCTGAGCACAGGGGACTGAACCAGAGGAGAACAAGGCTGTATCTGGCAGCTTCCGGCAATATGCTTCCAGCTTTAGTAGGGTGCGGTGCTCTCCAAATGGCTGAAGCAGGGAGCAGATTACTGCAGCTGGACAGCACACACACCCATACTGCCAGACTGGATGGTACTACTGGTCCCAGCAACCCTAATCTTAGTGGCTGGACAGAGCCTGCACCGCCCAGAGCTTCTGGTTCTGACGTCTCCAACATCACCAGCGCCGCCTGCAGGATGAATAAGGCAGCTCCTGGTGAGAGAAGCAGACATTACAGGAGCAGATCCAAGAGGAGATGGGTCACACCATTTGCGGAAGCCCTAATATAACAAAATGGTAGAAAACCAGAGCAGTAGAAATCCCCATAAAGTGACACTATTTTGGAAATTATAACCCTCAGTGAATTAATATATAGACGTAGCGATTATTTTGATTCCACAGTCACTTTCCAGAAATTAGCACACAATGAATGTTAGAGAGTGAAAATTGCACATTTGCCATTTTATTGCCCAACACATAGTGCCCAGATTGTGCTCCAGGAGACACACACCGTAAATTAAGTGGGTTCTTCTCACTATAGTAATGTCAAATACATGGATGCTGAATGTGTTTTGGACTCACTGCAAGGCTCAGAAGTGAGGGGAGATCTGACTTTGGGAGAGTGGATATTGCTGGATTGGTTTATGGAAGTGACGCGCCCCCTGGGCTGTAGGCTACTAGGTAGCCGTCCTGGTCGATGCTGGGAGAGGTCACTGTGGCGGTGACCCGGTCCGTGACCCAGGGTGGTCAATTAAAGGGGAAAAGTAAAAGGGGAATAAAGTTTTTAGAAATAACGTTCGTGACGCCACCTATGGTATGCGGCTATATGGAGCCGCCACTGCGGTGCAGATCCTCTGGAGCTGATGGTGACGCAGCAGAGTTGGTTCAGCTCTCCACAGGCAGAGCTTAGCTCCAGGGCAGTAGATGGGGATTTTATGAGGTAGATGTTTGTTGGTGCAGTGTAGTGCAGGGCTGGTGATGGTGCAGCAATTATTCAAGGACACAGTGGGGTGCAGTCTTCAGATTTTACTCACAGTTGTTAAGTTCCTCAGGTTGCACTTTCCTGATTATAACCGCCCATACCGTCCTGTGTCCTCCGGGGTAGTGATCCAGCAAACTCTCAGGTATTTCAGGATAACTTGCACGGGACCCCGATCTATGTACCTTTCCTGGTTGTCTCACTGCGCTGGCTCTCACCCTCCTGCCCTGCGCCTCACAATCAATGTCCCAAGTCAGTAGCCTCGGGTCTTGTCGGGCGACGTGCAATCCCCTGGACCCTATGTGGCCACCTTTTCGGCGATGTAATTGTGGTTGTTGGCTGCAGCACCTTGAAAATGCAGCCCCCTCCGGTTATCTAGCTGAGCCTGGTTGTTCTCTACTAGTTTAGGGGCCAGTCCCCTCTCTGCGGCCTGATCCCTCCACGTCCGTGTAGATTCGGGTGCACAGGTGGCATCCGCACTCTCCGTGCCCCTGGGATCCCCTCACTTCCTCTTGGAGCCCTCCTCACCGCTCCTCTCTTCTCTTTAGTCTCTCCTCCTGGGCCTCTCAGACTGGGCCCTGCTCCTTTCTCCACTCCTCTGACCTGAGCTCCTGCTCCCAACTCTCTCTCCTCTGAACTGGACTGACTGAACTCCTTCTAGATGGTTCCCCTACTTCTTATACTCCTTCTGTCGGTGCTCCCTTGATCTACTTCCCATACCCACTACATGGTTCCACCCTCCAGCTAGGGACCAGGAACTGTGCTCTCCCTTAGGAGCAATCTCGCCCTTCCCTACTGAAGTGGAGTGTATTGGATGCGTGTGTGTGGGTCCCGGGTTGTACTCCCACCTTACCTGAGAGTGGGGTACCACACCTCTGGGTGAGATGCAGTACCTCTGTGGCAACTGAACCCGCAGGGGCGCCACAGAAGCCATGTTGATTCTCAAGACCCTTTGAGAATCTAATAATGTGGAATTTTTATTGGTATCATTTTTGCCTGCTGTAAGAGGGCCGCCGGACATGTCCTTGAGGGAAGATATGTGTCCCTGAAGTTGGCAGCTTCAGTGATGTGAAATCGGGAAAGCATGCTCCAGCACACATAGTGCTGATAGTTTTAATAGGGCGTATCAGGGCCGTTTTTTTTGTGCAGTCATAAGAGATGGGGGGGGATTGGCTGCTCACATATCCCCAGGGCGTGTGTATAAAATGGAGACCAAGTGTCTCATTCAGTGTCTGTGGCTAGAGGTGTGGAGACCTCCAGAGTGTTTGAGGGTAAAAAGACACTGACCGTGAGCGGGTGAATCCGCCATATTGGATGGACTGTTCCCTTTCTGTTTTGTTACACTGTGCCGGACAAGGTTTTCTTTTGCTTACTTCTGGAAGTGCGGTTTATGCAGCATAATAAACCTGCCTTGGACATTTTTAAAGAGACAGTGTCCCGTGCCTACCTCTAACGTGGCTAAGTGAGTACCGAACCCTACACTACATAACATTGTTTGGCTTTTTATTCCATATTTTGGAGGCAGAATGAATAGTTGGACACCACGCTCTACTGGTTCCTCCTATGAGGTTTTCTATTAGACTGTGAAATGTCATTCTGTCAATAACTTCCCATTTCTACAGACATTTTAAGCACAATTAACACAAGAATCCCATAGAAAAATAAATAAAGATTGCATACCACTTCTAAATCAATCTAAACAAACACATCCCTGGGCTACATGCTAGTCCGGGAAAATGAAGAGATATATGCTCAAGTTTAAAAATCAATTTTATTAGACACAAATCTAAAAAATAGAGGAATATTTAAACTTGAGCATATATCTCTTCATTTCCCTGGATTAGCATGTAGCCCAGGGATGTGTGTGTTTAGACATTTTAAGTAGAAATGTTCAAAAATATAAATTTCAAGGATATTTTATTCAAAATTAATAATTGTTTTTTTTCTTGGCAGATGACTGTACCAGGAGATCAGATGGACAGGAGATTTTTAAATCAGATGATCTTGAGATCCCACAGGATACAATTGAAGTGAATGCCATTACTCCAGATATACCATCATCTCTTCACAACAAAGATCTGTCATCTGATCCTTTGAAACAGATCCTGTCTTCTGATTCATTACCAACTACTAAGGAAAATCAAAATAAAATAAGCATTAAAAAACAAACTGCTCATAAAGGAAAGAAATCATTTTCACGTTCAGAAAATGGAAATAGTTTTACCCTCGAAAAGTCTATTCTAAAACATCAAAAAATACACACAGCGGACAATAGATTTTTTTGTTCCAAATGTGGAAAATGTTTTAACCAGAAATCAGTTTTTGTTAATCACCAGAGAACTCACACAGGGGAGAAGCCTTTTTCATGTTCAGAATGTGGGGAATGTTTCAACCGAAAAGCACATCTAAATAACTGTAACGGGTCTGGGAGGCGGAACCTCTGGGCTACTATACAAGGGGGCGATCCTTGTAAGGGAGCGGGTGGCGACCAGGCAGGCAGTCACAGCAGGTGACCGGGACAGTCTCTGGGTGTACGGGCAGGAGGTCACGGCAAGTGATCGGGGCAGTCTCTGGATAAAGGGTAGGTACGACCTGTGATGGCTGAACCTCCAGGTAGGCTAGCAAGGCAGATGGAGGATGTGTGCTCCCAGGTGAGCAAGCGAGAGTCTCTGGAATAGCAGGTGGTCACAGCACGTGACGGCGGAGCCTCCAGGTAGGCAAGCAGGCAGGTAACGGAGAAGCGCTCCCAGGTGAGCGGGCAAGAGTCTCAGGAATAGCTGGTGGTCACAGCACGTGACAGCGGAGCCTCCGGGCAGACAGGCAGGCAGGTAACGGAGAAGCGCTCCCAGGTGAGCGGGCAAGCTGGTCCATAGACAGACTGACCGGAGTTGCAAGGTAGACCGTCGGACCTCAGGCAAGCAGGCAGGTAGCTGAGGTGCGCTCCCAGGTGAGCGGGCAAGTTGGTCCTTAGACAGACTGACCGGGGTTGTAAGGCAGACCGTCGGACCTCAGGCAGGCAGGTAACAGGAAATCAGGCAGGATTAGGACAGCAAACTGGCAGGAATCTGGCAGGTAACTGGCAACGGGACCTGAGGGCTGAAGCACAGGTGAGACACAGGTGCAAACAACATTGCTCGGGCACCTCCATTTTGGAGGAGGTGCCTTATATATGGTAAAGTCCTCCGGCCATTGGCCGGGGACTCCTTAGGACGGCGCGCGCGGCCCCTTTAAGAGGGAGGGAGAGCGCGCGCCCTAAGCACAGTGGCCGGGAAGGAGCGCGCGCTGCCAGCAGAGCGGGAGAGGGACGCCGGGCACGGAGCAGAGCGGTGAGGGGAACAGCGTCCCTGCCTAGCAGAGGGCAGGGACGCCGGCACTACAGTACCCCCCCCTTTAGGCCCCCCCTTTTTTAGGCCAGATAGAAATTTAGCTAGGATGAGAGGGGCATGGATGTTCTCCCGGGGCTCCCACGTTCTCTCCTCAGGACCAAACCCCTTCCAATCTACCAGAAAAAAGGTCTTTCCTCTTACCCTTTTGGTGGCAAGAATGTTCTCTACCTCAAACTCGTCCTCAGCAGAAACCGGAGCAGGAGGCGTACCTGTAGACTTGGAAAAAGAGTTAAGCACCACGGGTTTGAGGAGAGATACATGGAAGGAGTTAGGGATCCGTAAGTTGGCCGGGAGTTTCAATTTATAGGCCACCGGGTTGATCTGACTGATGACCTCCAGAGGACCGATGAACCGAGGCCCTAACTTGTAAGAAGGTATCTTGAGTCGAACATATTTAGATGAGAGCCAGACTTTATCTCCTGGACGAAATTGTGGAGGATCCAGGCGTTTTTTGTCAGCGTGTCTTTTCATACGCTCGGATGACAGAAGGAGTGCGGACCGGGTACTCTCCCATATGGAGGAAAATTTGCTAACGAGAGATTCCGCAGCCGGGTTGTCCACAGAGGTGGAGACAGGAAAAGGAATCCGAGGATGCTGACCAAAGACTACAAAAAACGGGGATTTGGAGGAGGATTCGCTCTCGTGATTATTATAAGAGAACTCGGCCCATGGTAGGAGATCCACCCAGTCAGAATGGTGGGCATTAACGAAGTGCCGGAGGTAACTGGTCAGGTTCTAATTGATCCGCTCCACTTGACCATTGGACTGTGGGTGGTAAGCGGAAGAGAAGTCCAGGGTGACGTCTAGTAGTTTACAAGTGGCTCTCCAGAAACGTGAGGTGAACTGTACCCCACGATCCGACATGATGTGGAGGGGCAGGCCATGAAGACGGAAGATGTGGCGGATAAAGTCTTTAGCCAGCTCGGGTGCAGACGGAAGACCTGGCAGGGGAATAAAGTGAGCCATCTTGGAAAAGCGGTCAGCGACCACCCAAATGACCGTACAACCGGCAAAGACGGGGAGATCAGTTATAAAGTCCATCGCTATATGCTGCCAGGGGGCAGCAGGTACAGGAAGCGGAAGGAGGCGTCCGGCTGGCAGATGTCTCGGGACTTTGTTGCGGGCGCAGGACACACAGGCAGAAACAAAGTCTATTATGTCCTTGTGCAGGGTAGGCCACCAATAGTGCCGGGCAATAAGCTGGAGGGTCTTTTTCTGACCGGCTTGGCCAGCTAGTTTAGACGAATGGCCCCAGTGTAGGATCTTCTCCCGATCAGGTACTGAAACAAACGTCTTACCGGGAGGGAGACGATTTAGACTCACGGGAGCCACCTGCATTACTCTGGCGGGATCGATGATATGTTTAGGTTCTTCCTCGAAATCGGACACCAGAAAGGATCGGGACAAGGCGTCTGCTTTGACGTTTTTGTCAGCCGGGCGAAAATGAAGAACAAAATCAAAGCGAGCAAAAAACAAGGACCACCGGGCTTGGCGCGGGTTCAGTCTCTGGGCATGCTGGAGGTAAGCCAAGTTCTTGTGGTCAGTGTAAATTATTACCGGGTGAAGAGCCCCCTCGAGTAGGTAACGCCACTCCTCCAACGCCAGCTTGATGGCCAATAACTCTCGGTCTCCTATGGAATAGTTGCGCTCAGAAGAGGAGAAGAGTTTGGAGAAGAAGCCACAAGTTACCATTCTCCCGGAAGATGATTTTTGAGTAAGAACCGCTCCGGCTCCAGAGGAGGAGGCGTCAACTTCCAGGAAGAACTGCTTGTTGCCGTCCGGGCGATGCAGCACCGGGGCGGAAGAGAAGGCCTGTTTTAGGGAAAGAAAGGCCTCCTCTGCTTCAGGTGGCCACTCTTTGGGATTAGTACCCTTACGGGTGAGCGCGGAAATTGGGGCAGTCCGGGAAGAGAAGTGCGGTATGAAGAGGCGGTAATAGTTGGCGAAGCCCAGGAACCGTTGAATAGCCTTCAACCCCTCTGGTCGGGGCCATTTCTCGATGGCAGACAGTTTCTCAGGATCCATTTGTAGGCCGGTCTGAGAGATAATGTAGCCCAGAAACGGAAGCGAGGTCTGCTCAAAGAGGCACTTCTCAAATTTAGCGTAGAGATGGTTCTGCCTGAGCCTGAGCAGGACCTGACGAACGTCCCTCCGGTGAGTCTGGAGATCCGGAGAGAAGACCAAGATGTCGTCCAGGTACACCACTACGCAGGAGTAGAGAAGGTCCCGGAAGATGTCATTGACCAACTCTTGAAAGACGGCAGGAGCGTTACAGAGGCCAAAGGGCATTACCAGATATTCATAGTGGCCATCCCGGGTGTTGAATGCCGTCTTCCATTCATCCCCCTGACGGATACGAACCAGGTTGTACGCCCCACGGAGGTCCAGTTTGGTGAAGATTCTAGCCCCCCTCAGACGATCAAATAACTCCGGAATGAGCGGAAGGGGGTACTTATTCTTCACCGTGATCTGGTTAAGGCCTCTATAGTCTATACAGGGACGGAGAGAGCCGTCCTTCTTTTTGACGAAAAAGAAGCCTGCTCCCGCCGGGGAGGTAGATTTCCGGATGAATCCCCTGGCCAGATTCTCCTCAATATATTCGGACATCGACCGGGTCTCAGCAGCGGATAATGGATAAATACGCCCACGGGGAGGAGAAGTACCAGGTAACAGGTCGATAGGGCAGTCGTATGGTCTATGAGGGGGTAGTGTCTCTGCCTCCTTTTTATTAAAGACATCAGCATAAGTCCAATAAGGAATTGGAAGTCCAGGTAGATTAGCTGGGGTAGGAGAAGGACAGACGGGATGAACGGGAACCAGACAGGTCTTATGGCAGCCCTGTCCCCAGCGAAGGACTTCTCCGGTCTGCCAGTCAAGCACGGGTGCATGTCTCTGGAGCCAAGGTAGACCTAGCAAGAGGGCGTGAGAGAGTCCAGGCAGAACATGGAAGGAGATACTTTCAGAATGCAGCATTCCCACCTGCAGAGTAATGGATTCGGTGATGAGTTGGATGGGGCGTGGTAAGAGCCCCCCATCCACGGCAGCAACAGACAAGGGTACAGCCAGAGGTTTGGTGGGGATGCGGTATTTCTCTACCAGGGACTGTGAAATAAGATTCCCGGCTGCTCCAGAGTCCAGTTGGGCTAGTTCGAAATAACGGTTCTCCCCGTAGACGATTGAAACTGACAACAGCAGGGATGGAGAGGATTTATTCTTGTCTAGGTGGACCTCTCTGAGCGAACCTAGACACAGGCGTTTCCCGACCTCTCCGGGCAGGCACGGATCCGGTGCTCCTTACTGCCACAGTAGAAGCAGGTCCCCTCGGCACGGCGTAAGTCCTGATGGGTCTTGACCATCTTGGTCTGGTCGACCTGCATAGGCTCAGGAGGGTGTACCTGGTTAGAGACAGAAGGAGTGACGGGTTTCTGAAAAGTAGGAGCTAGACGTGGTAACCTCCTCTCACGGGTGACCTCTCTGGCACGCTCCTGGAACCGTAGGTCAATCCGGGTGGCAAGAGTTATTAAGTCATCGAGAGTGGTAGGAATGTCCCGACCGGCAAGTTCATCTTTAATACGGCCGGACAGACCCTCCCAGAAGACGGAAACCAGAGCGTCGTTATCCCAGGCCAGCTCCGAGGCAAGGGTACGGAACCGTATGGCATATTGGCCCACGGTGAGGCTTTCCTGACGGAGGCGTAGCAATGATGATGCGGATGAGGTCTTCCGTCCGGGTTCGTCGAAGACTTTCCGGAAAGCCGTGAGAAAAGCAGGCAAGTTGGACACCAGGGGGGTCTCCTCTCTCCCATAGAGGATTTAGCCAGGCCAGGGCCTCCCCGGTGAGATGGGACATGATGAATGCAATTTTGGCTCGGTCGGAGTTAAACTGGTGGGACAATAGTTGAAAGTGCAGGGTGCACTGATTTATGAAGCCCCGAGCCTGGGCGGAGTCGCCTCCGAAGCGAGGAGGTGCAGAAAGCCGAGGTCCGGGGTAAGAAATCATGGTGTTAGTGGACAGCGGAGCTGCCGGATTGCGAGACATGGCACTGGCGGAGGTTGTTGGTGGAGCAGTCAGAGTGTCCAGGCGAGTATTGACATTCCGCAGGTGACCCAGGATGGACTCCTGTTGGGACCTTTGACGGGACAGTTCATGACACAGGTCCGAGAGCGAGGGAGCTTGGGTGCCACCGGGTTCCATGGCCCGAGCAAACTGTAACGGGTCTGGGAGGCGGAACCTCTGGGCTACTATACAAGGGGGCGATCCTTGTAAGGGAGCGGGTGGCGACCAGGCAGGCAGTCACAGCAGGTGACCGGGACAGTCTCTGGGTGTACGGGCAGGAGGTCACGGCAAGTGATCGGGGCAGTCTCTGGATAAAGGGTAGGTACGACCTGTGATGGCTGAACCTCCAGGTAGGCTAGCAAGGCAGATGGAGGATGTGTGCTCCCAGGTGAGCAAGCGAGAGTCTCTGGAATAGCAGGTGGTCACAGCACGTGACGGCGGAGCCTCCAGGTAGGCAAGCAGGCAGGTAACGGAGAAGCGCTCCCAAGTGAGCGGGCAAGAGTCTCAGGAATAGCTGGTGGTCACAGCACGTGACAGCGGAGCCTCCGGGCAGGCAAGCAGGCAGGTAGCGGAGAAGCGCTCCCAGGTGAGCGGGCAAGAGTCTCTGGAATAGCTGGTGGTCACAGCACGTGACAGCGGAGCCTCCGGGCAGGCAAGCAGGCAGGTAGCGGAGAAGCGCTCCCAGGTGAGCGGGCAAGAGTCTGGAGTAGCTGGTGGTCACAGCACGTGACAACGGAGCCTCCGGGCAGGCAAACAGGCAGGTAACGGAGAAGCGCTCCCAGGTGAGCGGGCAAGCTGGTCCATAGACAGACTGACCGGAGTTGCAAGGTAGACCGTCGGACCTCAGGCAAGCAGGCAGGTAGCTGAGGTGCGCTCCCAGGTGAGCGGGCAAGTTGGTCCTTAAACAGACTGACCGGGGTTGTAAGGCAGACCGTCGGACCTCAGGCAGGCAGGCAGGTAACAGGAAATCAGGCAGGATTAGGACAGCAAACTGGCAGGAATCTGGCAGGTAACTGGCAGGTAACTGGCAACGGGACCTGAGGGCTGAAGCACAGGTGAGACACAGGTGCAAACAACATTGCTCGGGCACCTCCATTTTGGAGGAGGTGCCTTATATATGGTAAAGTCCTCCGGCCATTGGCCGGGGACTCCTTAGGACGGCGCGCGCGGCCCCTTTAAGAGGGAGGGAGAGCGCGCGCGCGCCCTAAGCACAGTGGCCGGGAAGGAGCGCGCGCTGCCAGCAGAGCGGGAGAGGGACGCCGGGCACGGAGCAGAGCGGTGAGGGGAACAGTGTCCCTGCCTAGCAGAGGGCAGGGACGCCGGCACTACAATAACCACCAGAGAACCCACACAGGGGAGAAGCCCTTTTCCTGTTCAGAATGTGGGAAATGTTTTAACCAGAAATCAACTTTGGTTAAGCACCACAGAACCCACACAGGGGAGAAGCCTTTTTCATGTTCAGAATGTGGGAAATGTTTTAACCAGAAAGCATATCTAAATAGCCACCACAGAACCCACATAGGGGAGAAGCCTTTTTCATGTTCAGAATGTGGGAAATGTTTTAACCGGAAAGCACATCTTGATAGCCACCAGAGAACCCACACAGGGGAGAAGCCCTTTTCCTGTTCAGAATGTGGGAAATGTTTTAATCGTAAAATGATTCTTGATAGTCACAAGAGAATTCACACAGGGGAGAAGCCTTTTTCTTGTTCAGAATGTGGGAAATGTTTTAATCGTAAAATGATTCTTGAAAGTGACAAGAGAACCCACACAGGGGAGAAGCCCTTTTCCTGTTCAGAATGTGGGAAAAGTTTTAACCAAAAATCAGCTTTGGTTATGCACCAGAGAACCCACACAGGGGGGAAGCCTTTTTCATGTTCAGAATGTGGGAAATATTTTAACCAAAAAACAGCTTTGATTAAGCACCAGAGAACTCACACAGGGGAGAAGCCTTTTTCCTATTCTATTTTTTTTTAATCCAGTAAATTTTTATTGAGATTTTTTTCATTTTTTTTTTTTTTACAAAACAAGAAACCAGTACATACAATAATAAAATAACATACCATAGGGATCACATACATTCATCTCTCCTATATATCCTTTCAGCTTGCCCATTACCGTCTGATAACTTGCAGTTATATCTTACAGTTAACATTCCACATTCTTGAAATCTCTTATATAACCATAATATTGTAATAAACATTATAATCCCTATACACATATAGGTGTGCTATATTACCCATACCACATGTTAAGGAATTCCAATATACATTACAATGAAACATTAGACCTCGCCAATACCCCCCTTCTTCCATAAGTCATTGTCTCTCCTACAATAACCTTGATGGCATTCCAGGTGTATCCAACTATAAGCCCCATATTTTCTCAAATGTATTCATTGAGTTTTGTTTTTTATATACCCCTTTTTCTAATCTGATATTATTTATCCTATTTTTGAGTTCACTAATTTCTGGAGGTGAGGGGTTAATCCAGTTGGATGTAATATGTTTCCTAGCTTGAAATAAAATATGTGAAATCCCTATTGAAATTGGGTCAAATTCCATATCATCCTCTAATATACCTAATAGGCATTTTTTGGGTCTGGCTGAATATCTATTTTATATACCCTCTTTATAATAGACAGAACTCCTTTCCAGTATTTACTGTATTTTTCAGACTATAAGACGCACCTTTTTCCTCCAAAAGTTTGGAGGAAAATGGGGGGTGCGTCTTATAGTCCGAATGTTGCTGGGGGGGTGTGTATATATATATATATATATATATATATATATATATATATATATATATATATATATATTACTGTACTGGGGGGAGCAGTCGTGGCGGAGGAGTGGGGCACAGGAGGCAGCAGCCGCCTGCTGCAGCCTGCACTGTCCCCGCTGCTGAAGAAAATGAAAATTCACTGCTCCCCACGCCCATAGGCGTGGGGATCATTGAATATTCATGCTCCTTAATAGCGGCACACAGTATATCAACAACTCAGTGTCTATTCCCCTTTTTTCTCCCTTTCCAAAGTTTTTTTCTATTTTAAGGGTCCAGATCTTATTATATGACACCACAAGTGGGTTATAAACTTTTCCCCTGTTTTTTCTTTTTGCATTTTTTTCTCTTTTGATATAATGATTCTCAGGCTCCCTATGGAGTATTTTCAGGTACACCATATTTACTTACACCTTTGCTTTTGATGAGGCTTGATCATCACGCTGCATTGTACTATATCATTGAATATTGTATTACATTGAGATTATAGTAGAGATTATCCTCCACATGCTCTAATGAAATGATTTATTGTCCGTCTTTCCTGTATGATGTTTTTGAATTCTACCCTTTCCCTTATTTTTTTATCCACATAATGTTTCTGTACATATATTTTGTTTTTTGGCATGCATTAGAGTCTGATGAAGGTCGTGGTTGAACGACCGAAACGTCACATGTTGTGGATTGCATTGTTCATGAATCTCTAAAGGAACTTTAATTATTTGATTAAAAATTATATTTCATACTACTGAATGAGTGCCGGATTCTATATTCACAGTGTATCAGCAGCGCGGCTCCTGCTGCTGCCGAGCGATCGCGTGTGCCCCCTATTAAAGGGCATGAATATTCACCCCCTCTCCACGCACAAAATGGAAGGAGGTTTGCACTCAACATCTCACGATACATGGTCCCATTCATTCTTTCATGTACACGGATCAGTCATCCTTGTCCCTTGGCAGAGAAACAGCTCCAAAGCATGATGTTGCCACCCCCATGCTTCACAGTAGGTATGGTGTTCTTTGGATGCAACTCAGCATTCTTTCTCCTCCAAATACAACGAGTTGTGTTTCTACCAAACAGTTCTACTTTGGTTTCATCTGACCATATGACATTCTCCCAATACTCTTCTGAGTCATCCAAATGCTCTCTAGCAAACGTCAGAGGGGCCCGGACATGTAATGGCTTAAGCAGTGGGACACGTCTGGCACTGCAGGATCTGAGTTCCTGGCAACGTAGTGTGTTACTGATGGTAACCTGTGTAACATTGGTCCCCGCTCTCTGCAGGTCATTCACTAGGTCCCCGCGTGTGGTTCTGGGATTTTTGCTCACCGTTCTTCAGATCATTTTGACCCCACGGGGTGAGATCTTGTGTGGAGCCCCAGATCGAGGGAGAATATCAGTGGTCTTGTATGTCTTCCATTTTCTAATTATCGCTCCCACAGTTGATTTCTTCACACCAAGCTGCTTGCCTATTGCAGATTCAGTCTTCCCAGCCTGGTGCAGGGCTACAATTTTGTTTCTGGTGTCCTTCGAAAGCTCTTTGGTCTTTACCAAAGTGGAGTTTGAAGTGTGACTGTTTGAGGTTGCGGACAGGTGTTCAAACAGGTGACAGTACTCCAGGTAATAAGTGGAGGACAGAGGAGCCTCTTGAAGAAGTTACAGGTCTGTGAGAGTCAGAAATCTTGCTTGTTTGTAATTGACCAAATACTTATCTTCCTCCAAAATTTGAAAAAAAATTCTTTCTAAATCAGACAATGTGATTTTCAGGATTTGTTCTCTCATTTTGTCTCTCGTAGTTGAGGTCTACCTATGATGTCAATTACAGGCCTCTTTCATCTTCTTAAGTGGGAGAACTTGCACAATTGGTGGCTGACTAAATACTTTTTTCCCCACTGTATATTAGTGCATTAGGAATCGCCAAAACACCAGATTCCTTGTTACTTTGTAGATATTCACATTTTATCCTAGACGATTTCTTTTTCCATATAAGAGAACGAAACTTGCTATGAATTTTCTGAAAATGCGAATTATGGATCCAAATAGGGGCATTATGCAGAATGTATAAGAGTTGGGGCATCAATATAATTTTTAATAAGTTCCCTCTTCCTACAGCTGATAATGGTAATCTCCACCACATATCTATCTTCTTTTTATACTTCTCCAGAAGAAGATATAGATTCAGTACAATGTAATCCGGAGATCTTTTTGTTATACCTCTACTCGGTATTAGAATTTCTCAACCGCTTGTATTCGTGTATGTTCTAATATGCTCGAATTAGGGATATCATCAAATGGTGGAATAACCGACTTATCCCAAATAATGGACAGGCCTGACCATTCACCAAACTCTCCAATAATGTTCAGAATAGGATCAATAGACTTCTGGATATATTGTACATATATAACTGTTTGTGTATTATACAATCATTGTATTTTATGTAGTGTGGGCACCCGCTTCTGCAGTGCCACCATGTAAACAATTGCTTGTGAAATAAAGGTTTATGACCGAACTCCTGTTTGGTGTTTCTGATTATTCCCAAATGATCTGCCATTCATATCCTAGCATAGATATGTCACCATCTTATTGGTACTAGACAATTGTCTGATACGTAGATACTTTCCTTTGGTTTAATATATATTATTTGCTTCGTTTAATTTTTGTTTTGTTGTGGTAACCCCTTTACCCCCGAAGGCTGTTTGCACGTTAATGACCAGGCCAATTTTTACAATTCTGACCACTGTCACTTTATGAGGTAATTACTCTGGAACGCTTCAACGGATCCCCCTGGTTCTGAGATTATTTTGTGTGACATATTGCACTTCATGATAGTGGTAAAATTTCTTCGATGAGACTTGCGTTACTTTGTGAAAAAATCAGAAATTTGACGAAATTTGAATTTTCATGCCCTTAAATCAGAGATTAGTTAATAAATAACAATTCCCACATAAAACACACGTCACCCACTATAGGCAATACTAGGGGGTATAATGGAGTCTAGACACAATGAAATTTTAAAAATTACAGTTTTTATTAAGTCATATATTAAAAGAAAAAGGTTTTTTCCAACACAACAATGATTAAAAAGTTAAGCAGGAAAATTTTCAGCTGTCCAGGATTATGTATATGGGACTCAATCCAAAGGCTCTTCTAGGATCGAGGGTAGGGTTAAGATATTTATTCCCTCAATGAATATATAGATATCAGCAATCCAGCTTTTAATGCTTACTGGCCAGAGGGTATAAAGTACAAATGCCCTATAAAGTGTCAGTGCCAGCAGCATGGGCATGTTACCCTAATAGATATACAGATATCAACATTCCAGTTTTTTGATACATGATGACCAGAGTGTATAAAGTGCAAATGTCCTATAAAGTGTCAGTCCAGCAGCATGGGCTTATTGCCTCAATATAGCTATATCAAAGGGACATTCAGATAATAATATTGTGGTGAGACCCAACCACTATATCCCCAGTTGTCATAATGTCAATTACTTACAGCCAGAGGAGAGAGAAAGTGACCCAGTGATCCTGGTGCTGCACCCCGACGACGCCGTTTCGCCACGCTTCTTCCAGGGGGCGTTAACCACTATAGCTTAACTGGCTCCTTAAATAGTGCCCGTGCCCTATCAAATTGCACTGATATGTACATGTGACGCTCGGTGTATTGGGCGCATGAACGCCATCTGGCATCTCGTAACTACAGAAGAGACTTGGAACGCAAGCGTGGAACTCTTCGCCCTCCTAGGTGCGCCTGACCAGAAGTCCACGAGCGCCGCCGGCTGCGCATGCGCACCCACCGAGCGTGACACAGGAGATGGAGAATGAGCGATGCGTCCAGTAGCGGAGTACAAAAGAGGCGGGGCTAGTAAGGTCAGAAAACGAAACAGTCTTCATCCTATTCCCAATGAAAGGGAAGAGATTGGTCTCCACCCTATTTCCTCTTTTGTTTTCAGTCCATATATATATATATGTCTTTTAACTACAGCAATGTAACTATGTTTAAGAACCCCTGTTTGGTTGGAAACGCGTAAGGTCTGCCTTACATATGGCGCTTTTTTAATGGAACTAATAAAATGGACGTTTTAACTTCACATCTCTTGTGATGGATACGGAGAAGGTGCTGGAGTTTTTCTAATCTACTTCTAGTATGTGATACTGCGCATGCGCGGGCGCCATTGTGCTGCAGGCAATTCTTTTTTTTCCTCCAACAATATGGCACCGCCGGCCACGCTTGCGCAGTAGCATCTATCGGCAAATGAGAGACGCTATTGTGCAGGCGCCATTTTCATGCATAAAAATGTCAGACTTTCATATACCCAATTGCATATGCGGTATTTAAAATAGGGGCAGGTCCTGAACGCACAGTGACCTATCAGAAAGCAGACAAATGAATACACAAGCAGAGCACCAAGATAAAGCCCCTCCCCAAATGCCCGCCCCAGAGCACGAGCATATCATTATCTCAGAAATGAATATAAAGATTACACAAGAACCACTGGATGGATTTCATCAACAAAGGTATCATGTCAATCCGTGTAATGTCGCCCACCTGACTGTGTATGTACTTTAGTTTGCACAATCCTGCTGACAGGTGCACTTTAAGTGAGGCAGCTATACATAGAACTAATCATATATAAATACAGACGTATAAACCTGCTGCCAATCTATTGTGAGTATATGTGATCTCATATTAGCTATGGAGAGATGATAAACCCTTATGTACAATATGTGACTCCATATTATTGTACATTAGCTTAAATAATTTCAACTTAAGCTAAATAAAATGCCAAATTTGGTATTGATTTATTATTTCTAACGCATGCTACATAAATTTGATTGAAACACTGTGACTGTGTGTACACGCATAAAGAGGAGCACAGTTATGATAATATAGTACATTTTTATATATTTTATGTTTTATAAGAATTCTTAGTGATGACATTTACTCACTATATGGCACCAAAATACACAA
Source organism: Phyllobates terribilis (assembly GCF_046119375.1). NCBI lineage: Eukaryota > Metazoa > Chordata > Amphibia > Anura > Dendrobatidae > Phyllobates > Phyllobates terribilis. The sequence continues at coordinate 21,157,160 of NW_027362777.1, read as the reverse complement.
GACCGGTAATTTAACAATAGACTGCAATGCATACAGAACAGAGGTTTAGACAATGATTCAAAATCAGCGGGATAAGAAAAAACTCCTATTAGAACAACATGTGTGGAAGCCGCATGCTAACAATCGCTGGGTATCTAAGGTGGAGACAAGTTGGCGTGTCAGCCATATGCTGCGGAAGGAGAACAGATCATTCGGGGAGAGACAGACTAGTCACAGCGTGGATTTACGGGCCGTCTTTTCAGTAGACTTGTATACAGCCCCCATAAAGAACTGAGTTTTTCCGTATGTCAAGACCCGAGACTGCAGGGTTTCAAGGCAGGTGGAGAGACTAAAGGAGGCTCTAATCCTGGTGATCAAGAGATGGAGAAACCGCAAATGGCGATAAGAAGTGTGAGAGGAAGAGGAGGGTGGAGATGGAGATGGAATAGAAAAGCATGATGTCCCTTCTCAGATTTACACCATGCGGTACCCCGGTGTTTCGCTGACAGACCACCATCCTCTCTGGTTCTCAGTATCTTCTCCGTATCACCACCTCTAAGGGGTTTATGTGTTTTATCAATTACATAAATGATTAATGTGCCGAGATGACTTTGGTGTTCCTGTATAAAATGTTTGGAGATTTGTGATATGTTTCTATTTGCCCCTTTGTTCTCGATATCATTAATACATTCTCTGATTCCAGCCTGTAACCGGCGTTTTGTGCTGCCGACATATTGTGGATTGCCGGCCGTGCGTCTGTGGCACCCCAGGGGTCTGGTTTCCACAGTAATAGCAATATTACGTCTGTGAGCAGGTGGGAGGTCTCCTGGGCAGGAATCCTAAGCATGCCACACCTCCTGCCCAGTCCTGGGAGGGGAAGAACTTCCCCTACATAAACTGGGGCTGAGGCAGGGTTAGAAGAGAGGAGTTCCAGACAGAGACGGAGTCTGGTCTGGACACGCAGAAACAGGGACAGATAGACATCAAGAGCTCTGTAGGAGCCAAGGAGAAGCGCCAGGGGCTGGAGCTGTGCAGAGCTCGCCCTGGGAGAAGGTACTAAAACCGGACACAGGAGTCCGAGGCTGTGGGGACTAAGATATACCCAGCAGCAGAATCCATCCGGCAGGGGATTCCAGGTCCTCTGGCCATAAAAGCCCGGAGGCTCTGTCACAACGAAGGGACCAGCACCGCCATCCCGGAGCGGAGGCTAACAGGAGGCCCCAGGTCACCAGCCATACGGGTGAGCACCACACGGTATACCCAGGGACGTGGGCTACTTGTAACCGCCGAAAGCAGGGTAGCCAGGAAGGGTACAGACTAACGGGAAGGCCTACAACTCCACCTGGCCAGGGGAACTCCGGCTTACTCGCAGACTAACCAGGCCCCAACTACTAGCCAGTACTCCCGGGGGAATTTGCCTTGTACCATCAGTAAAGGCCCTGAACTGTACCCTTGCGTCTCCATGCTTCCTTGTCGCACCATTAGTGCTGGGACATCCACACCATCACTCCCAACATCATCCACATCCGCTGCCCTGAGGCCATACCTCTCCCGTTGGGGGTTATATCAACATCGCTGCACACCTATACCACCGGCCTCAGCGGTCTGCCCTGCAGCGGCGGTTTCATAACCGCATTCAACGGGTGGCGTAGTCGGACACTAATACCATCATACCAATAACTGCCACTTAGTTTGACCACCCTGGGCACGGACCGGGTCACCGCCACACGAAGACTACTACCCCCATCGGATCCGGCTCCGGGTATTCCCCGCGCGCACGCGCGCCGCACTACAGCACTGGCCCAGGGGGCGCGTCAATTTTGGCGTAGTCGGCAGGATTACGTGCCCGCAACCACCGGGTACTGCGTGCCTGAAAAAAGAGACTTTTATACTTACCTGTGGTGAAGTTTTCCGCCGTCCGGAGTCGTTTCCCGCCATCTGGAGCCGATTCCCGCCATCCGACGCCATCTTCTGCCTTCTTCCCGCCATCCATGGAGTTTTCCCACCATTGGACGCCATCTTGAGGGCGCCGCGCGGGAAGAAGAGGGGCGTGGACTCCGAAAGCCCGCGAGAACTGAAGCCCCGCCTCACGTCCGGACGTTGCGTAAGGTCCTGGAAGGAGCCCAGCAGACGCCGACGTCACAGGAGCGCGACGGAAGGTCCTCAACCCTGACGATCCACTGCGAAGCCGCGGCCTACGGAAGAGGATCATCGCAAGGTAGGCCACGGTCCACTAGGGGGGAGGAGGATGTCGGATACGGAGGAGAGCTTCACCGCCACAACCGCCGCCAGCGCCACCGCTGCTGCGGTCATGCCTTTCACCATGCCCTATATCCCGGGGGCAGCCTGGCTACCCCAGTACTCCGGGGAGTCACATACCCTAAATGACTTCAGAGAAAGGCTGGATAGCCTCTTCCAGGTGTATCCCCTCACGGAGGCGCAAAAAGTGAGCATCCTGGTGGCCCAATTAATCGGGGCAGCCCAAAGGGAGGTAAAGTCCTGGCCACCTGGGAGGAAGAGGACTGTCAGAGACATACTAACCCGGCTGAAAGACACATTTGACACCCGCACCTCAGCCGAAATAAAACTAAGATTTTATGGGTGCAAACAACGGGCACATGAGAGTATAAGAGACTATGCTCTAAACCTACAAGAGGCCCTGAGAGCCATTAAGCAGGCAGACCCTGACAGCGTGGGAAATGAAGATAAGCTGTTGACTGAACAATTCATTGAGGGTCTACTGTGCAATGCCCACCGAACCCAGTTGCGGGCAATGGCCTTACAGGACCCTGACCTGGACTTTGCACAGTTCAAGGACAGAGCCATCCGGGTGCTCCGAGAACCGGCACCAGGTGGCGCTGTGACCCACAGGCGCCCTGCTATCACTTATCACCAGGAGACGGCGCCCTTGTCTGCAGGGCCTGTGGGAGCTGATGCGCAGGCTTTAAACAATGACCCAGCTACAGACCTGCACCATCAGGTCCAAGAGCTAACTAAAAGCGTTGCCGCGCTAACCCGAACTGTGCAGTCTTTACAGGTTTCTACTGCAGGGAAGATCGAGCTGGCATCCGGACCGGAGGACATCCCGTGGCGCCGACCAAGGAGGACCCCACCGGCCAGAGGAAGACCCAGCGATCGATACAACGAGGACGGACGACCTATTTGCCGCCACTGCAATTAACCCGGACATGTGGCAAGGTACTGTCATTTAAACGGGCACAACCTGGGGTAGAGGGCCAACCCCCAGGCATAAGACCATCAGGCCCATCAAACTGGCGTGATAAATACGTAGGGGGACGTCCAATCTTGCCTGTGGTACTGGATGGCATTCCTATGAGTGCCCTACTAGACACTGGGTCACAGGTCACCACCATCCCGTACGTGCTCTTCAAGCAGTACTGGAATGATTCGGACATAACCCGCTACCCAGACGACGACCTGAGTATCATCGCCAGCAATGGTCAGCCCGTGCCGCAGGTGGGATTCAAGGAGGTGACCATTAAAATCGGTAAAGTCGAACTGGCGGCACAAGGACTGATTATAGTGGACATAGACCGTCATGAGAGTCACCCTAGAATCACCCTGGGAACCAATGTAATTGAAAATTGTCTTGCAGAGGTGATTCTCATTTTACAGCAGGTTGCCAAGAACGCCAGTTCCGGCCAGCAGCGTGTGCTCCAAAAAGAGATCCGGGCACTGATGAAGCGGCAACAGGTGGAACTATCTGGTGGTGAGATAGGTAGCGTGAGAATGTGTGACCCGTTCCCTATTGCCATGCCCCCAAAAAGTGAGATGATGATTTGGTGCCGGGCAGCTATTGGTCTAAGAGGTAGAGACTACCAAGCAATGGTAGAACCCGTCTACTCAGACAGTAGGCCCACCATTTTGACAGCACGGGGGGTGGTCGATGTACGTCATGGGAGGGTGCCCGTTCGCATCATAAATATCGGTGAGAGAGAAGTACACCTGCCCCGGTATGCCACGCTAGCCAAATTGTTCACCATAAACCAGAATTCTGTACAGGCCGTGGAACCCTTGCCTCCATCTCAACCAGAGGAAGGTAACGGCTCTAAGAAACCAATGGAGGACTGGTGTCAGCAACTGGGTACTGACTCCACTCCCTCACACAAGAAACAAGGAGTCTATCGAGTGGTTCAAGAGTACGAGAGAGTGTTTAGTAAACACCCGTTAGACTTCGGGCGAGTAAAGGGGGTAGAACACCACATCCCCACGGGAGACCATCCTCCCATAAAGGAGAGATACCGACCCGTACCCCCTGCACACTACCAACACGCCAAGGGGATGCTTAGAGACATGAAGGAGGCTGGGGTAATCAGGGACAGCTGTAGCCCCTGGGCAGCTCCACTAGTCTTAGTGAGAAAAAAAGGACAACACTATGAGAATGTGTGTAGACTACAGGAAGGTCAACCGTATCACACACAAAGATGCGTACCCGTTACCAAGGATAGAAGAGTCCTTAGCTGCTTTAAGATCTGCTTCTTCTCTACTTTGGATCTCACTAGCGGGTACTGGCAGGTTCCTGTAGCAGAGGCGGACCGGGAGAAGACCGCATTCACCACCCCGATGGGTCTCAGCGAATTTAACTGCATGCCGTTCGGGCTCTGCAACGCACCAGGAACCTTCCAACGGTTGATGGAATGCTGTCTGGGACACCGGAACTTCGAGACGGTCCTGTTATACCTGGACGATGTCATCGTCTATTCCAGGACCTACGAGGACCACCTGAAACACCTGGCAGAAGTGTTCGAAGCTCTGGCAAACTACTTCCTAAAGGTGAAACCCTCCAAGTGTCACCTCCTGAAACCAAAGGTGCAATACCTGGGACACGTGGTGAGTGCTGACAGAGTGGCTCCCGACCCTGATAAGATCACCGTAATTAAGGACTGGCCAAGACCCTCCAGCATAAAGGAAGTGCGGCAGTTCCTCGGGTTGGTAGGCTACTACAGGAGATTCATTCCCGGTTTCACCAAAATGGCAGCCCCTATGCAGGACCTCCTGATAGGTCAATCTCGAAAAGCCAAAAACCAGAAGCCGCCCTTCAGGTGGGAAAAGCTGGAAGAGGAGTCCTTTTGCCAGCTGAAGATGGCCCTCACGGGGGATGAAATCCTGGCATATCCAGACTACAGCCAGCCCTTTATCCTCCACACGGACGCAAGCAACATCGGGCTAGGAGCCGTGCTGTCCCAGATCCAGCAAGGAAAAGAACGGGTAATCGCTTACGCTAGCCGAAAGCTACGACCCACCGAGAGGAACCCTGAGAATTATAGCTCATTCAAGCTGGAGTTCCTGGCAGTAGTGTGGGCAGTGACCGAACGTTTCAAGCATTACCTTGCCTCCTCCAAATTCATCGTGTACACGGATAACAACCCGTTGACTCACCTGGACACTGCAAGGCTCGGTGCTCTGGAACAGAGATGGATGGCTCGCCTGTCCAACTTTGAATTCACCATCAAATACCGGGCAGGACGCTCCAATGCCAACGCGGATGCCCTGTCTAGAATGCCGAACTTACCGGACGTAGGGGAAGATCCAGAAGATCTGGAAGAAGTTGAGCTCCCTGCGTTCCACCGTCATGGGATTACCCTGTATTCCCACCGTGTGAAGGACAGGCGCTCCGCGATGTTCAACCCCTTGCCCCACTACAACTGGGCGGAGACGCAAGACAGTGATCCCGCAGTCCGTCTGGTGAAGGAAATGCTGACCCAAGCCGATGCCAGTCTTTACCCAGACGCCCCAGAGGAGACTAAGCAACTGTGGAAGGAGAAAAGTAGGCTGTTCCTCTACAGGGAGAAGTTGTGCCGGAGAATGGTTAACTCTCGAACACATGAGTTGACCTGGCAGGTAGTGGTCCCCAGACGAGACGCGGCTATGATTCTGGAGGCGTACCACAACGGAGCAGGACATTTCGGGTGGAAGAAGCTGGAGTTCTTGTTGCGTGAACGGTTCTACTGGGTAGGCATGAGAGGAGCCATCGAGAGGTGGTGCAGAGACTGTGGACCGTGCCACCTAAGAAGGAAGGACCGTGCCAGCCAGAAGACTCCCTTGCAGCCCATCATCACCCGACAGCCACTGGAACTGGTAGCCCTGGACCATGTGAAACTGGCTCCAAGCAGATCTGGGTATGTCTACGCCCTCACAATCGTAGATCATTACTCCCGGTTCCTGGTGGTGGTCCCGGTCAAGGACTTAACGGCTCAAACAGCAGCTAGAGCCTTCCAGCAGCACTTCTGCCGTCCACACGGGTACCCGGACCAAGTGCTGACAGACCAAGGGCCAGCCTTCGAAGCGGAAGTCTTCCAGGAGTTCTGCAACCTGTATGGCTGCATGAAGATAAGGACAACGCCCTATCACCCACAAACTAATGGACTCTGCGAGAAGATGAACCAGGTGGTGATAAACCTCCTGAAAACACTGCCCCTGGAAGAACGCAGTCTGTGGCCTGAGAAGCTGCCTGATCTGGTGGACCTATACAACCACATCCCTGTCGGTTCTACCAACTGTACCCCGGCTTACCTAATGAGAGCGAGACCTGGTAAGCTGCCTATCGACCTGGATATGGGAGTCCTGACGCCTGAGGACACCTCGCCAGAGGCAGACTGGGATACAGGACGGCAGCAGCAGTATCGGAAAGTGCAGGAGAGCGTGGAGCGAAGTCTGTCTCAAGCTAGGGAAAGGCAAGAGAGGGCTTATAATCAGTATGCTCCCGCTGTTCCCCTGGTACCTGGAGAGCAGGTCTTGAAGAGGAAAAGACGGCTCCACAAGTTGGACGACCAGTGGGAGAAGGACCCGTACACCGTACTGCCATCAAGCCATGAGAACCCAAAGATTTGCGTGATCAGTAAGGATGGAGGAGAAACCACAGCCGTTGTCTCCAGAGACCACCTGAAGAAGTGTCCCGAGCAGCTGCAAAACCCTGAAGAAGAAGATCAAGAAAACCCTCGACCCGCAGAGGAAAGGGAAGAAATGATCAGGACTGTACTCGGAGACTTCCCCCGGTCTTGGACACAAGTAAACGGTGCTGTCGTGGTACCCGTCCTCACCTTTCTCCAGCCAGCCCCGCAAGTGCCTACAGAGGAACCGGTAGAGCTGGAAGAGCAGCCGGCCCAAGAGGCAGAAGAGTCCACACCAGCAGTACAGGAGGATCAACCCTCTGCTAGTAGTGAGCCTGCCGTGCCCCTAGTGAGCCAAAGAGTGCGCAGAAAGCTGCCCAGCTTGCCCATAACACCTCCTTCACCCTGTAGTGCAGGACCAGTTAGTGAGCTCCGTAGGTCCACTAGGGTTACCAGAGGCCAGATGCCCGTACGTTGGAGAATCTAAGTTGGCTAATTGCTTTAACTATTTTATGTTTACCTGTTTTGTTGTAGCCGTTGCTAATTATGTTTTTCAGTTACAAATTTCTTTATATGGACTGACAGGTTATGGACAGTGAGTAACCGGAACTCTGTTGTAAATATGTTTGGAGCGTAACCCAGGAATGGACTAAAGACTGTTAAAGACTCGGGGCAGGACAGACCCCTACCTGGTTACGGCTCCCTGTTCTTTGGTGAAATGGACACCCTTATTGCTTCCCGGTTACGGACACGCCGTGACCATCTCATGTATTTAATTGTTATTGTATTGTTCCTGTTTATACCCTGTTATGTTTTTTTTAAAAAAAATATATATATGTTTAGTCCGGGAGTACTAAATTTCACTAGGGGGGAATGTGGCACCACAGGGGTCTGGTTTCCACAGTAATAGCAATATTACGTCTGTGAGCAGGTGGGAGGTCTCCTGGGCAGGAATCCTAAGCATGCCACACCTCCTGCCCAGTCCTGGGAGGGGAAGAACTTCCCCTACATAAACTGGGGCTGAGGCAGGGTTAGAAGAGAGGAGTTCCAGACAGAGACGGAGTCTGGTCTGGACACGCAGAAACAGGGACAGATAGACATCAGGAGCTCTGTAGGAGCCAAGGAGAAGCGCCAGGGGCTGGAGCTGTGCAGAGCTCGCCCTGGGAGAAAGTACTAAAACCGGACGCAGGAGTCCGAGGCTGTGGGGACTAAGATATACCCAGCAGCAGAATCCATCCGGCAGGGGATTCCAGGTCCTCTGGCCATAAAAGCCCGGAGGCTCTGTCACAACGAAGGGACCAGCACCGCCATCCCGGAGCGGAGGCTAACAGGAGGCCCCAGGTCACCAGCCATACGGGTGAGCACCACACGGTATACCCAGGGACGTGGGCTACTTGTAACCGCCGAAAGCAGGGTAGCCAGGAAGGGTACAGACTAACGGGAAGGCCTACAACTCCACCTGGCCAGGGGAACTCCGGCTTACTCGCAGACTAACCAGGCCCCAACTACTAGCCAGTACTCCCGGGGGAATTTGCCTTGTACCATCAGTAAAGGCCCTGAACTGTACCCTCGCGTCTCCGTGCTTCCTTGTCGCACCATTAGTGCTGGGACATCCACACCATCACTCCCAACATCATCCACATCCGCTGCCCTGAGGCCATACCTCTCCCGTTGGGGGTTATATCAACATCGCTGCACACCTATACCACCGGCCTCAGCGGTCTGCCCTGCAGCGGCGGTTTCATAACCGCATTCAACGGGTGGCGTAGTCGGACACTAATACCATCATACCAATAACTGCCACTTAGTTTGACCACCCTGGGCACGGACCGGGTCACCGCCACACGAAGACTACTACCCCCATCGGATCCGGCTCCGGGTATTCCCCGCGTGCACGCGCGCCGCACTACAGCACTGGCCCAGGGGGCGCGTCACGTCCATCATGTATATTACACTGCTCGTGTTGCAATTAAGAGACGTTTTGATCTGATCGGTGTTTTTGTTACTTGAGTCATTAAAATTCTGACATTTGTGGGAGTATTGGCATGTTTCGCCGGATGTTGTTCCACACTTGAAAAAACCCTTTAAGTGTAGCCAACTAGAGGAAGCAGCTTGTGTAGTTGTCAAAAATCTAAGAGAGAGGCTCGATCCAAAGATGGTGCTTTTCTGGATACTACTACACCCACCTTTGATTATTTTAGCTATATCTGGTTCCTCCTTCAAAATGGATAAATTATTATAATAGATTCTTTTAATTGTGAAAACTGATTGCTGTATTGCAGGACAAGTGTAGGGGGACGTCCTTATGATCCGATTAGATCTATGTTTGAACCGGGTTTTGTCCTCAACTATTTTTTCGGCTCTATTTAGCCTCCAATTGCTATAACCTCTCTCGGATAGTCTATTTCTGATGTTTCTTACTTCTCTTAGTCAGTTTCCATGCTACAATTACGTTTTGCCCGGATCATCTCCCTACAGGTACACCTCTAGTTCTATGTTTTGGGTGATGACTCTTTGTGTGCAGGATTGTATTACCGGCAATACTTTTTCTGAAAGTTGAGGTGATCATAGTTTTAGAGGGAATGCCAACCAGATTTAAATACAAAAAATCTGTGTGTGTCCGTTCTTGATGGAAAGTAAACCTTAAGTTAAATGGGTTGCAATTGAAATAATTAAATTTGTACAGCAGATACATCGGAATTCCATATGATGATCATATCATCGATGTATCTGCCGCACCACCATATAAAGTCTCTATATGGATTGTCCACGCTGTATACATACGACTCCTCATCACAGCTCAAATCTAAGTTGGCTAAAGAGGGGGAGTATTTTGCCCCCATTGAAACTCCATTGATTTTCATGTAATATGTTTCATTAAATGAAAAATAATTGTTTTGTATGAGCAAATGTACAACATCCAAAACAAATAATTGTAAATCTGATGAAAAATTACTGTATTTTCTTCATGTGAAAATTTAGAGCATAAAGAGCTATTTTGTGGGGGATCGATGCATACAGTGAGAAGCTATGCAAGAAAAATTTGGACCGCTCCTTCACTGTGTCTTTTGCTGCCTCCTCTTCCTTTCCACTTCCCCTTATTGTCCGGGTTCCTCAAGGATCAGTCCTAGACGCCCTTCTTTTCTCCTTATACACCGCTCCTATTGGACAAACAATCAGTAGATTCGGTTTTCAGTAGCGTTTCTGTGCCGATGACACCCAATTATACACCTCTTCTCCGGACCTCACCCCTGCATTATTACAAAATACCAGTGATTGTCTTTCCGCTGTCTCTAACACTATGTCCTCCCTCTATCTAAAATTGAATCTGTCAAAAACTGAACAACTCGTATTTCCTCCCTCCACTAACCTACCTGTGCCCGATATTGCCATTCCCGTTTGTGGCTCCACCATTACTCCCCAGCAACATGCCCGCTGTCTGGGGGTCATACTCGATTCAGATCTTTCCTTCACTCCTCACATCAAATCACTCGCTCGCTCGTGTCATCTACACCTCAAAAACATCTCTAGAATCAGAACTTTTCTTACCTTTGACTCGGCAAAAACTCTTACTGTAGCTCTTATTCATTCTCATCTGGACTATTGCAACTCTTTACTAATCGGGCTCCCTCTTTCTAAACTTTCCCCTCTCCAATCCATCCTGAATTCAGCAGCCAGGATCATATTCCTTTCCAACCGATACACTGATGCCTCTTCCCTGTTACGGGTCCGGGTGGTGGAACCTCTGTGCTTCGGTGCAAGGAGGGGCCAGAGGGGCGTAACTAAGTGCCTACTCAGACCGACCCAGGTCACACGGCGGCTTAGTTGACTCTGTGAACCAGGGAGGGACCGGGCAGGTGGACCAGGTGCCACTCTGGGACCGACCTTGTGTGAGAGCAGGTGACTCCCATGGGTCAGATGACAGGAGCGAACCAGTACAGCGGAAAAGCACGGCAGGAAGGCTGACGGGTGGTCCAGGTAGGCAAGCAGGCGGGCACGGCCGGTAACAGGCAGGTGTTCCTGGTAGATAGGCTGACGGGCACGGCAGGTTACAGGCAGGTGTTCCTGGTAGGCTGTCTGGCGGGCACAACAGGTAACAGGCAGGTGCTCCGGGTAGGCAGGCTGGCGGACACAACAGGTAACAGGCAGGTGCTCCAGGTGAGCGGGCTGGCAGGCGCGGCTGGTAGTTGGCAGACAGGTGGGCAGAACCCTTAGACAGACTGGCGGGCTGGACTGTAGACAGACTGGCGGGCTGGACTGATAGACAGACTGGGGGGCTGGACTGATAGACAGACTGGCGGGACCTGAGGGCTGAAGCAAGTGTTAGCACATGGAACAACAACTTTGCACAGGCACCTCCATTTTGGAGGAGGTGCCTTATATAGGAGAAGTCCTCCGGCCATTGGCTGGGGACTCTTTAGGACAGCGCGTGTGGCCCCTTGAAGAGGGAGGGAGCGCGCGCCCTAAGCACAGTGCCCGGGAAGCTGAGCGCCGCAGCAGGAACAGGGGAGCAGGAAGACGCCGGACCGGGGCCGCGGCGGTGAGGGGAACGGCATCTCTGCCCGGCAGGAGGCAGAGACGCCGATGCTACATTCCCTGTGCCAGTCATTGCACTGGTTGCCCATCTAATACAGAGTTCAATATAAACTTATCACTCTTACCCACAAAGCTCTCCACGATTCAGCACCACTCTACATCACCTCCCTCATCTCAGTCTACCACCCTTCCCGTGCCCTCTGTTCTGCCAGTGACTCCCACTCCCGTCTCCAAGATTTCTCACATGCTGCGCCAATTCTTTGGAATGCACTACCCAGGACAATTCGATTAATTCCCAATACCCACAGTTTTATGCGTGCCCTAAAAACCCATTTCTTTAGACTGGCCTATCGCATTAACACACTTGTCTAACTGTCACAGTTTGGCCCATATCAAAATTTTCTTCAAAATCATGTTCATACCATCCATGCACTGATTAGGCTCTGTCTGTACTGCACACATACTGGCTGGCGACCAGTTCATGTAGTGTTATGTATTTACCCTATTTAGCATATTATGGCTGTATTATACAACATATGTATATATTACCATTTGTGTCTCCCCTATTCCTCATAGACTGTAAGCTTGCGAGCAGACCCTCACTCCTTTTAATATCTGAGTTATGCTTATTTGGTAATGTCTTTTTGTCTGTTCAAGCCCCCCTAAAATTGTAAAGTGCTGCGGAATATATTGGCGCCATAAAAATTATTATTATGGTTGCCATATGATGTCACTCATGGCCTGCAACATGTCAGTACTATCCTGAAGGAAACCAGATGTCCACTCGACGAGGGGCTGGAGGAGTCGGGTAACCCACTCCCCCAGCCTCTCACCCAGAGAGCCAATGCCAGACACGATTGGTCTCATGGGGGGTGGATTTATTCCTCTATGGGTTTTGGGCAGAGCATACAATATTGGCATGACAGGATTTTCTATTTTGAGATACTCCATTTTCTTTGTTTGAAAAAACCCTAAACTGAAACCTTGTTCCAACAAAGTAGAAATGTTAGTTTTAACAGACTGAGTTGGATTATCTGATAAACGCCTGTACACATTATTGTCAAACAGCATATCTTCACCCCAGTTCACATAATCCTTTTATCCGTGACAACCACTGATCCTCCTATGTCTGAGGTTTTGATAAGTTGTTCTTGGTTCGGAGTTGCTGTAAGGCGCACTGTAAACTGGGTTGGATATTGCTGGTATAAATTCATCCATCTTGGAATTTTTCAGAAAGCGTCTTCAGCTCTGATTCTCTTGTTTTGTAATCGATCCATAGCTGGTTTGTGTTTTTGTACTGGATATAAATTTGGATTTGGTACACTAATGACATCTTGATGAGATTATCAGCAGTACTGTTAGGAGTATTTTCTTTTTCCAAGCAGAACAGTGAAAGTTGCTCCGTAAAGCGTAATGACCTGAAGGCGTTTTCTGGATTCAATTCACCACAATGTACATTAATTCAATCGTCAGAATGCTTTTTAAGAGGGATATTCCTGATGAATTTGTTGACATCACAAATTGTGGAAAAAAGGTTGAAATTGTAAGTGGGTACAAAGTTCTCACCATATGACGAGTCTGTGTTGGTCCTCAGTTGAGGCTGTAGTAGATAAGTTACAGGGAATCTGTCACTCGCTGGGACTTATCCGACCTCTAAAATGATGTAAAGGTGATAGAAATGTAAATCTATACCTACCTGTATGCCTCATATTAGAGGTCTTGTAGGAAGAAAAAAACATTTCACAGCAAGTTTCTGATGCGTTCCCGTCGCAGGGCCTGCAAGAAATTCCATCTCCTGTGTGAATTATAATGTTTCTCCCCTCCCCTGCACTTCAGGGCCCTGTGACGTGCAGCTGCCACTGCCAAACCACACACCTGCGCATTTCTCCTTTTACCCAAGGCGCACTTCTTCTATGTTCATTGTACTGCAGGGATCTTGTGCGCAGGCGCCAGTAAGTCAGAGTGACTCGTTAAATGGCACCTACGTATTATTACAACATGACGATCACGCCGGGAGTCAGTTAATTCTGACAGCTGACACCTGGCACTCGGCTCCCGGCACTTTAACACCGGCGATCGCAGCATTTAGAGACCGAACAGAGGGACAGAAGCCCCTCTGCTCTTGGATCGGACACCCTGCGCCATCAGCTCAGGGTCCCAATCGTTGCCATGGTGACCCGATGTCATCATGACAACATCCGAGACACCAGCAAGTTACTTGGATCATGCTCAGTGCATGATCAAAGTAACTTGTGTCTGCTGCACTGACAGGTTATAATGCACAGCAGTGATCCTGCACTTCAATATATTATAGCTGCGATCAGACTGCAGAAAGTGAAAGTCCCATAGTGGGACTAAGTAAAAAAGTGGAAAAAAAAACAACAATAAAAGTACACATATTTTGTATCGTCGCGTCTGGAATGACCTGACATGTAAAACTGTCCCACTAGTTAACCCCTTTAGTGAACACGGTAAAAATAAAAAACTAAGCAAAAAAATTGCTTTATCATCAAACATCAAGTGGAATAAAACGTGATCAAAAAGACAAATGTAAATAAAAATGGTATTGCTGAAAATGTCATCTTGGCCCGCAAAAAACAAACTGCCACACAGCTCCATCATGGGCTCCCCAAACACGACATGGCGTCCGCTAATTATTCAAGCAAATTTTACATTCAAAAAGTCAAATGGCCTTTTTTCCTTCTGAGCCCTGCCGTGCGCCCAAACAGTGGTTTTCCCCCACATATGGGGTATCGGCTTACTCAGGAGAAATTGCACAACAAATGGTATGGTGAAATTTCTCCTGTTAGCCTTAAGAAAATGCAAAATTGGTGACTGAAAAACATTTTTGCTGTAAAAAATGTATTTTTACGGCTCAATGTTATGAACTTCTGTGAAGCACCTGGGGGTTCTAGGTGCTCACCACACATCTAGATAAGTTCCCTGAAGGGTCTAGTTTCCAAAATGGTGTCACTTGTGGGGGGTTTCCACTGTTTAGGTACATCAGGGGCTCTCCAAGCGCGACATGGCGTCCGCTAATTATTCAAGCAAATTTTACTTTCAAAAAGTCAAATGGTGCTCCTTCCATTCCAAGGCCTGAAACACCGAACATGAGGTCAGTCAAAAATCCTTTATTTCACAAGCAACTGGTTACATGGTGGCACTGTAGAAACGGGTGCCCACACTACATAAAATACAGTGATTGTATAAATACACAAATAGTTAAATATATATACATACACACACACACATGTATTCTGAACCACAAAGGAGCAAGTATGTACAAGTAGAATGAGGCCAAGCATATAAAGCAATAGACCTAGTGCAGCATGTCAATGATACTGGGGTAGCCTAAAAATAATAACAAGACAAGTGCCCAGAAGATGCTGGTTAGATGTTAGAGGAAGTGTTCAACGTGAGGGCCAGGTCAAAACTTGTAGACAAGCAGACAAGATAGGTAATATGCCTTATACTTCTGCTCTAAGTGGTCCAAGGTACCGAGTATGCGCCACACTCGGCACCCTGGACCACTTAGGTAATATGCCTTCTATGACCTCATGTTCGGTGTTTCTGCTTTGGGTTTTGGCTTGCAAAACGCAGATTTCATTAAAATAGATTGTGGGCTCCAGTAGCTGAGCCCCCGAGGTGGCAGAACACCCCCCCCCGGTGACCCCATATTGGAAACTTCACTGCCTAGGGGTGCATCTAGGGGTGTAGTAAGTATTTTGAACCCATAGGCGCCTTACAGAATTTTATAACATTGAGTCATGGAAATATGACATTTTAGTGGTAAAAATACAATTTTTGTATTTGCTACAAATTTGTCAGGTACACAAGGGTTAATAGGTGAAACTGAACCCCATAATTTATTAAATAATATCTCCTGAAAGCGGTGATGTCCCATATGTCATCAGAAATTAGTTAGCCCACACCTCAGGGGCCGATCAGTGCCATGGTGACTCGATGTCATCATGACAACATCCGGGTGACCAGAGCTAACAAGTTCTTTAGGTCATGTGCAGTGCATGATCTACCTAACTGGTGTCAGTGCAGCACTGACAGTTATAAAGCATAGCAAAGCTCCTGAATATATGTATATATGTATATATATATATATATATATATATATACACATATATATATATACATATATATATATATATATACACATACATGCAGTTGTGCTCAAAAGTTTACATGCCCCGGCAGAATTTTTCATTTTTTGGCCTTGTTTCAGAGAATATGAATGATAAAGTTTTTTTGTTTTCTCCACTCATGGTTATTGGTTGGGTGAAGCCATTTATTGTCAAACTACTAAGTTTTCTCTTTTTATATCTTAATGACAACCAAAAACATCTAAATGACCCTGAGCAAAAGTTCACGTACCCTGGTGATTTTGGCCTGATAACATGCACAGAATTTGACCCAAATGGGTTTGAATGGCTACTAAAGGTAACATCCTCACCTGTGACCTGTTTGCTTGTAATCTTTCATCCAGCCACTGACATTTCTGGATTGTGAGTCATGGGGAAAGCAAAAGAATTGTCAATGGATCTACGGGAAAAGGTAGTTGAACTGTATAACACAGGAAAGGGAGGCAAAAAGAGTATAACACAGGAAAGGGATACAAAAAAATATCCAAGGAATTGATAATGCCAGTCAGCAGCAGTCAAACTATGATTAACAGATGGAAAATCAGGAGCTCTGTAAAAACCAAACCACGGTCAGTTAGACCAACAAAAATTTCGGCCACAACTGCCAGGAAAATTGACTGGGATGCAAAGAAAAACCCACAAATAACATCAGCTGAACATCAGGACTCTCTGAAAACTATTGATGTGGCAGTTTCAAGATGCACAATAAGGAGGCACTTGAAGAAAAATGGGCTGCATGGTCGAGTCGCCAGAAGAAAGCCATTACTGTGCAAATGCCACAAAGTATCTCACCTAGAATACGCCAAACAGCATAGAGACAAGCCTCACAACTTCTGGAACAAGGTAATTTGGAATGATGAGACAAAAATTTAACTTTTTGGCCACAATCATAAACGTTACATTTGGAAAGAGGTCAACAAGGCCTATGATAAAAAGGACACCATTCCTACAGTAAAGCATGGAGGTGGATCACTGATGTTTTGGGGATGTATGAGCTACAATGGCACAGGAAACTTGGTAAAGGTTGAAGGAAAGATGAATGCATGTTATCAGCAAATACTGGAGGCAAATTTGCACTCATAAGCCCGGAAGCTGCGCATGGGACCTACTTGGACGTTCCAACATAACAATGATCCAAGACACAAGGCCAAGTCGACCTGTCATTGGCTACAGCACAACAAAGTGAAGGTTCTGTTTGCCAAGAAGAATGGGCAGCTTTACCATATGAGAAAATAAAGAACCTCATCCACAACTACCACAAAAGACTTCAAGCTGTCATTGATGTTAAAAGGGGGCAATACACGGTATTAAGAACTGGGGTATGTGAACTTTTGATCAGGGTCATTTGGATGTTTTTGGTTGTCATTAAGATTTAAAAAGAGAAAACACAGTAGTTTCACAATAAATGGCTTCACCCAACCAATAACCATGAGTGGAGAAAAAGTTTTTTTTGTTATCATTCATATTCTCTGAAACAAGGCCAAGAATGGAAAAATTCTGCTGGGGTATGTAAACTTTTGAGCACAACTGTAAGAGATTTCAAGAATTTGGAATGTTAATTGGAAGATATAGGAACTGCAAGTTATCAGGCAGTAATGGGCAAGCTGAAAGGATATATAGGAGAGATGAATGTATGTGATCAATATGGTATGTTACTTTATTATTGTATGTACTGGTTTCTTGTTTTGTCAAAAAATAAAGAACTTATGAAAAAAATTTCAAAAATGTATTGGATTAAAAAAAAAAAGACTAAGAAAAAGTCTTCTCCACTGTGTGGGTTCTCTGGTGCCTAATCAAATCTGATTTCTGGTTAAAACATTTCCAACATTCTGAACATGAAAAAGGCTTCTCCCCTGTGTGAGTTCTCTGGTGCTTAACTAAAGCTGATTTATCGTAAAAACATTTCCCACATTCTGCACATGAAAAAGGCTTCTCCCCTGTGTGAATTCTCTGGTGGCTAACCAAAGCTGATGTCTGTTTAAAACATTTCCCACATTCTGAACATGAAAAAGGCTTCTCCCCTGTGTGAGTTCTCTTGTGCTTAACCAAAGATGATTTCTGGTTAAAACATTTCTCACATTCTGAACATGAAAAAGGCTTCTCCCCTGTGTGAGTTCTCTGGTGCTTAACTAAAGCTGATTTATTGTAAAAACATTTCCCACATTCTGCACATGAAAAAGGCTTCTCCCCTGTATGAATTCTCTGGTGGCTAACCAAAGATGATTTCTGGTTAAAACATTTCCCACATTCTGAACATGAAAAAGGCTTCTCCCCTGTGTGGGTTCTCTGGTGCTTAATCAAATCTGATTTCTGGTTAAAACATTTCCCACATTCTGAACATGAAAAAGGCTTCTCCCCTGTGTGAATTCTCTGGTGATTAACCAAAGGTGATTTATGGTTAAAACATTTCCCACATTCTGAACATGAAAACGGCTTCTCCCGTGTGTGAGTTCTCTGGTGCTTAACCAAAGATGATTTATCGTTAAAACATTTCCCACATTCTGAACATGAAAAAGGCTTCTCACCTTTGTGGGTTCTTTGGTGCTTGACAAAATCTGATTTATGGTTAAAACATTTCCCACATTCTGAACAGGTAAAAGGCTTCTCTCCTGTGTGAATTCTCTGGTGCTTAACCAAAGCGGATTTATCGTTAAAACATTTCCCACATTCTGAACATGAAAAAGGCTTCTCCCCTGTGTGGGTTCTCTGGTGGATATTAAGATGTGCTTTCTGGTTGAAACATTTTTCACACTCTGAACAGGTAAAAGGCTTCTCTCCTGTGTGAGTTCTCTGGTGCTTGACCAAAGCTGATTTATCGTTAAAACATTTCCCATATTTGGAACAAACAAATCTATTGTCCGCTGTGTGTATTTTTTGATGTTTAAGAAAATACTTTTCAAGGGTAAAACTATTTCCATTTTCTGAACATGAAAATGACTTCGTTCCTTTATGAGCAGTTTGTTTTTTAATGCTTATTTTTTTATTTTGATTTTCCTTAGTAGTCGGTAATGAGTCAGAGGACAGGACCTGTTTCATAGGACTAGATGATAGATCTTTGCTGTGAAGGGATGATGGTTTATCTGGAGTAATGGCATTCACTTCAATTGTGTCCTGTGGGATCTCAAGATCATCAGATTTAAAAATTGAAGATGTCAGCTGTTCCTCTGATCTCCTGGTACAGTCATCTGCCAAGGATAAAACCAATTATTAATTTTGAATAAAATATCCCTGAAATTTATATTTTTGAACATTTCTACTTAAAACGTCTGTAGAAACGACAAGTTGTTGACAGAATGACAGTGAAACGTGAAAACCTCATAGGATGAACCAGTGGAGCGTGGTGTTCAACTGTTTGTTCATTCTGCCTCCAAAATATGGAATAAGAAGCCATCAAAAAATGTTATGTAGGCAAAAATTATACCAATAAAAACTTCTTCTCATCCATAAATCAATCCAGCAAAGTCCGCTCTCCCAAAGTCAAATCTCCCCCTCGCTTCTGAGCCTTGCAGTGTGCCCAAACCACATTCAGCATCCATGTATTTAGCATTACTATAGTGAGAAGAACCCACTTAATTTACGGTGTGTGTCTCCTGGAGCACAATCTGGACACTATGTGTTGGGTAATAAAATGGCCAATGTGCAATTTTCACTCTCCACCATCCATTGCGTGCTAATTTCCGGAAAGTGCCTGTGGAATCAAAATAATCGCTACGTCTATAGATTAATTCACTTCGGGTTATAATTTACAAAATGGAGTCGCTTTGTTATATCAAAGAAGTTGTCCAGTAATTTTTACAATTGCCCCAATGTCCCCCAATGTATTTACCCTGTGCCCATAAGTCTTTTTGTAATTACCTTCTGCAGTCCTTCTTGCCTGTGAGCGGCAATATCTCTGGCCGCTCTCAGGCATCACGTGATCCCCGATAGCGTCACTCACAGGCTACAGGGTAAATACATTGGGAGACATTGGGCAATTGTAAAAAGTACTGGACAACTTCTTTAAGGCTTCTGTAAATGGTGTGTCCAATCTCCCCTGGGATCTGCTCCAACATCTGCTTCTGTCACCAGGCGCCGACTTAATCATTCTGCAGGAAGCGCTGGTGATGGAGGAGACGTCGGAACCAGAAGCTCTGGGCAGCACAGGCTCTGTCCAAACACTAAGATTAGGTAGCCTGGGACCTGTAGTACCATCCAGTCTGGCAGTATGGGTGTGTGTGCTGTCCAGCTGGAGTAATCTGCTTCATCCAATCGGAAAGCACCACACCCTACTAAAGCTTATGGTATATTGCCGGAAGCTGCCAGATCCAGCCTTGTTCTCCTCTGGTTCAATCCTCTGTGCTCAGCTCCCGGCTTGTGTATTTGTTTCCTGTTGTGATCTCGGCCCGTTTACTGACTACTCTTGTGTCTTCTGATTGGTATTTTCTCTGCCCTCCTGGTTCTGACCCGGCTACCTGACTATTCTTCTTGGGGTTAAAGGGTGATGAGCAAGGCAATTCCTGAGATGGAAAATGAAGTATATAGCACCAAGTCTGTTCATGGTAGCCATCTTTTGAGCTGCCAGGTGACAATGAACAGTGCCCCCAATACATTGTGTCTGAAATATATTCCAGCAAGATCTGCATTCAGATAGCTAAATGGCGCTCCTTCTATACAACCTGTACAACCTTATATAGAGTATTGTTGGATTCAAGAGAAGTTGGTAAATAGTTTGTAAGGTCCATTTGTTTCCTATTATCCTTTGTGAAGAATTCCAAAATTATCACCATATAAAGTGACACACGTCAGATTTGAAAATGGGCCCAGATAGGAACACAAAACTGGCTGCAGGAAGGGGTTAAATCAGAATATTTTGGGAACTAACTGCTGCAGTCAAAAACTGTGACTATAGACAATAACACATCTACTGAAATGATTCAACTCAACAGTCTCCATCAGTAAATAGTGAGTAACTAGTGGTGAAACCTCTCTGGGGTAATTAGAGTATGGGGCTCGGTGGCTGTTAGTAATCTAAACTATCGTAAGGGCCAATATTTTCTGTGAGATGAGTTTCAAGAAGAAATATTAGACATTCAAAGAGAACTTTTTATAATAGTGCAGAGATGAGGTGTCTTAAATTTAGACCTCGGGCATTGGGAAGAGGTAATGGAGACCTTCTTTTAAAGACTACCAGGGAGTTGCAGACTCACATAAGTGATTCAGGCCAATCCCATCACAATCAAACAAAGTGAACCTGTAAAAAAAGACAAAATAAAAGATATGTTACATCCCCAACAACAATGTATATATAAGGGAGAGCTCGAACACTAAACCGGAGTCACACTCATTTATGGTGGACCATTGGAGCTACTATGAGTCCTGACCAGGAGAGTAGAGAAAGTATTAATGCCCCCATTTCAGGAGAGATTGTGCAGTAATCTGAATTCCTTAGGATGGAAAACAATGGAATTTATGACGCGGAGTGAATCCATGAAACCAGGGCTGGAGCCAACACATCTCCTGCAGGCGTGAATAAATGTATATTACAGCCATCAGCCACGCACAGCTTAGATATGTACCATGGCACAGGTGTAATGTTTTTTTATGTAGTTTATCACAATCCTGTTTGAAGTTAGATGGTTTAAAAAGAAATTGAAAACTCAGGATAAAGGGAAACTCTGTTGTTATTGTACAGAAATTCACACTTGGCCTCACCGCACATTTAATGTTGTCGATCATAAAAGTGAAGTTTGGCCAGAAAGACTGGACCTGGTCTTGTAGGGACCATATGAGGACATTCAGCAGCACAGAAGGGAGAGAAGGTAGATTCGTCCAATAAGATATCAGGGGTCTAGGAAGCCAACAGCATCATTACCCTCCACTTTCTCTTACAGGCCCATCATAATTTTGATTTTCTCACTTGTCAGCACATTCTGCGTACGCTGCCATTTGGCTTTGTAGTTTACAGATCTGGGAAGGTAAGGGTCAGCGTCTACTAATCCCAGGGGGTAGGTGGATCCTCCAGGTTGTAAGTTTTACAGAAAAGATCTTTTACAATTACACAAAGTAATGTGAACATTTTCGGATGGAGGAAAATGTTGTGGTCTAGCGGTAAAATGGTGATCACACGATTGTGATACAGCTGGACTACACCACCGATAAAGCAGCCACAGCCGGTGACTGAGAAGAATCTGTGATTTGTCAGCAGTTAGTGGTCGCTACTCACCTGGGTAGTCATATGTAGGAATCTCCTTCTTACACCACTCATCACCCCTTACATATGTCTCTGTAGTATTAATATGGGTCAGATCTTCACCCTGAAACAAATATTGTAAACATGGAGAAGTCCCATCTATGATCAGCTCTAATCCTGCCATCTCCACCGTTCTCATTACACAAGTATAAACCATATAATACTGGTGGATAAAACAAGACTGAGCACAAGACCTTCACAGCTGTCTACACATCATAGGGGAGATCTCATGACAGCTTCTCTCCATCTACCTGATGATCCTGAGGAACATTGGGATCTTCTTGTTTACAGTCCTGTGGAAGAAGAGGACGGGGACATCTCTCTGGTGTTGTCCTCTTACTGGATAGATCTGGAGGAAACACATACAGGGACTGAATTCATTCTTTACATACAGATAATTTTAGGCCGTGTGTATTTAGTCCTGTCTATTACCTGGTGATGTGAGGGGCTGGGGAACCTCCATCATGACATTGTTGTACAGATCTTTGTGTTCTTCTAAATACTCCCACTCCTCCATGGAGAAATAGACAGCGACATCCTGACATCTTATAGGAACCTGACACATACAATGATACCGTTATCTCCCCGATCCTTTCATAGCATTACTGTATAATGTCCCAGCAGTGTCACCTCTCCAGTCAGCAGCTCAATCATCTTGTAGGCGAGTTCTAGGATCTTCTGGTCATTGATATCCTCACGTATCAGGGGGTGAGATGGAGGTCCTGTGATTGGGCTCAGGGGTCTTCCCCATCCCTCAGACACAGGGTCCTGACAGCGATCACTAGAGGTCTTCTTCACTACTGTGTAATCCTGGTTATGGAGAGACACATTAATAAATCTCACTCCAGACATTTCCAGAGTCCTCATCTCTCCAGTTCTGTCCATCTGTTATTCCCATAGATAAGAATGATGTAATGTGACGTCATCAGAATCTCTCACCTCTCCAGTAAGCCGGAAGAGGATCTCTAGGGTGAGGTGTAATATCCTCTCCACCATCTTGTCTCTGTCCATATCCATCCTTGATAGGTGATTTAGAAAAATTCTCTTAATATAGAAGCTCTTCACTGAGAGGATCCGATATTGTAGAGACCTGAATGAGAAAAAGAGCCGATGTAACATCATAAAGAATTCTGTGTATTAATACAATTACTGGAGACAATAAGGGAAATATATCAGGAGATAGAATGTGTAGATGTTGTATTCTCTAGTCTTTTATGGACTGGAACATAAGTTGAATTGCTGACTTAGACATCTCCTCCATACTTCCAATCACTGGCTAAGTTGGCCACTGCTTCAGTAAGAATCACCCAGAAACCCAAGCAGCAATGGTATTTTTATTATTTTTACAACATTCTGCTTTTGTCCCTGACGTACTAATATAATCTATATATTTTAGGCCACAGACAACAAGCAGTTTCTTCCTCGGAGTCTGCAGCTCAATACGTTTCTTATAGACTCATCTTCCATAACGCTAATTCTCGTCATATACATTACACGTGACATGAGAAATAACAACTTCATGATGAGGACGACATCTTCATCTTCTAATACGGCTCTAGAAACAAATTTGGCCAGAGTCCGTCACTGACTACATCATCACCGGCCGTCTATATGAATGTTTCCCGTCTTTCCCAGGTTGTAATCTTTTAACACGTTAGATCTCATTTATAAGAGCTTGTTTGTAAGAACACCAAGACAGGAGTTATTTGATGCTAATGTCTCCTTGTACAGTGTTTTTTCTCCTGGATATCATGTTTCTAAAAGCATTTTCCTGTAGGCTTCCATATATTACATGAAAAACACTAAAAAAATAAAACCAAGTGGTTAATACATAAAATAAAATTGGGGTTGGCGGGACTGTGACAACATTATACTGTATGTTACATAGTTACTCAGTTTAATTAAACACATTTGGACTCCATTGAAGGAGTAGAACCATCTCAAGGAGGATCACAAGGAAATGGACAGCATGTGACTTAAATATGAGTGTCTGAGCAAAGGATCTGAATACTTATGACCATGTGATATTTCAGTTTTTCTTTTTTAATAAATTTGCAAAAAAATTCTACATTGCTGTTTTTTTCAGTCAAGATGGGGTGCAGAGTGAACTTTAATGAGAAAAAAAATGAACTTTTTAGAATTTATCAAATGGCTGCAATGAAGCAAAGAGTGAAAAATTTAAAGGAGTCTGAATACTTTCCGTACTCACTGTATGTATCTATATACACTGCTCCAAAAATAAAGGGAACACTTAAAACAACAGAATATAACTCCAAGTAAATCAAACTTCTGTGAAATCAAACTGTCCACTTAGGAAGCAACACTGATTGACAATCAATTTCACATGCTGATGTGCAAATGGAATAGATGATAGATGGAAATTATTGGCAATTATCAAGGCACCCTCAATAAAGGAGTGGTTCTGCAGGTGGGGACCACAGACCACATCTCAGTACCAATGCTTTCTGGCTGATGTTTTGGTCACTTTTGAATGTTGGTTGTGCTTTCACACTCGTGGTAGCATGAGACAGACTCTACAACCCACAGAAGTTGCTCAGATAGTGCAGCTCATCCAGGATGGCACATCAATGCGAGCTGTGGCAAGAAGGTTGGCTGTGTCCAGAGGCTGGAGGCGCTACGAGGAGACAGGCCAGTACACCAGGAGATGTGGAGGGGGCCGCAGGAGGGCAACAACCCAGCAGCAGGACCACTACCTCCGCCTTTGTGCAAGGAGAAACAGGAGGAGCACTGCCAGAGCCCTGTAAAATGACCTCCAGCAGGCCACAAATGTGCATGTGTCTGCACAAACGGTTAGATACCGACTCCATGAGGGTGGTATGAGGGCCCGACGTCCAAAGATAGGGGTTGTGCTCACAGCCCAACACCATGCAGGACGCTTGGCATTTGCCACAGAACACCAGGATTGGCAAAGTCGCCACTCGTGCCCTGTGCTCTTCACAGATGAAAGCAGGTTCACACTGAGCACATGTGACAGACGTGACAGAGTCTGGAGACGCCGTGGAGAGCGACATCCTTCAGCATGACCGGTTTGGCAGTGGGTGAGTAATGGTGTGGGGTGGCATTTCTTTGGAGGGCTGCACAGCCCTCCATGCGCTCGCCAGAGGTAGCCTGACTTCCATTAGGTACTGAGATGAGATCCTCAGACCCCTTGTGAGACCATATGCTGGTGCGGTTGGCCCTTGGTTCCTCCTAATGCAGGACAATGCCAGACCTCATGTGGCTGGAGTGTGTCAGCAGTTCCTGCAAGATGAAGGCATTGAAGCTATGGACTGGCCCGCCCGTTCCCCAGACCTGAATCCGATTGAGCACATCTGGGACATCATGTCTCGCTCCATCCACCAACGTCACGTTGCACCACAGACTGTCCAGGAGTTGGCGGATGCTTTAGTCCAGGTCTGGGAGGAGATCCCACAGGAGACCATCCGCAACCTCATCAGGAGCATGCCCAGGCGTTGTAGGGAGGTCATACAGGCACGTGGATATATATATATATATATGCCTTTTTGTCATTCTAGTAGTAGGGCCATAATTAAGATTTGTTGAAACGCGTAGGTCTGTAAGCTATGATAGTTGCACATTTGCTGTATTCTTTGTGGAGCAGTGTTTTATATGGCTAATAAAAGCTAAGTTTTAATATTTTTTCTACTAAACAAACCTTTACGCTGGATCATTTGCACTTTTCCCTTGTCTGACTACACTTACGTTTCGCCCTGGTACCACTTATCTGCATCTCCAGAAGTTTCCCATTTCTCTATTATACTCTTCAAATTACATTTTGAGACTTTCTCCTCCTGTTGTTGCACATATTTTTTTTCCCTTCATCTGCACAGGTATCATTAATCTATCAACTATAATGGCCGTACCAGGTCCTGCAGGTCCTGTATCCCGTACACATGACGTGGGCAGTGCACGGCATGCCGCTAGTTTTTATTCTGAGTGCTCTTATATACGGTGTTAGTTTTACACAATGTTGAGCCTGTGATCTGCAGAGTGAAATGTCTGACTGCTAGAACAGAAGTATACGGCAGATTCTACAGCATGGATACATAAAGGACGTCCTGGGGGAATATACCTCCCTCCAACACTCGTCCAGTCCCTGCCTCACACTAGAGACATTTATAATAACTCCAGGACTATGGAGCTGGTCATTTTCTCATAATCTGTGGCCATTATTAGTGATCTTGCATTGTACGGTAATATCACCCTGGAGGTTGTGATGTATTTAGTTTAATAGCGCCATCTAGAATATACAGTATATATCAGGTGATACTATGCTTTCTATAGTTAGTCATCTTATGTGCCCTCTATAGATATATATTATACTTTATATTTATTAATAATAAAATTACTCGACACTTTTTCAGCTTTATGATATTTATTAATCTGCTGTAATTATAAAAGAAAGTCCAACCTTACAGTGGACACAGGTGGAAGTGTCCTCCATGATGGTGTAGGCTGAGGTGGAGCAAGTATATAGTCAGTGGGGGATCAAGATGACCAGTATTCCCCAGGGTTCCTTGTTATCAGGGAGGGACCCGGTGTATGCAATCAAAAGATCTTATCCTCTGACCGGCTGTGTGCCATCAACAGGTAATGATCCTCAGTCCGGCTGTGTGCCATCAACAGGTAATGACCATCCGGCAGTGCAACATCAACTGGTCATCACTCTCCAGCTGTGTGCCATCAACAGGTAATGACCATCCGGCAGTGCGCCATCAACAGGTAATGACCCTCTGGCTATGGCCATCAATAGGTCATCACCCTCCGGCTGTGTGCCATCAACAGGTAATGACCATCTGGCAGTGCGCCATGAACAGGTAATGACCATCCGGCTGTATGCCATCAACAGGTAATGATCCTCTGTCCGGCTGTGTGCCATCAACAGGTAATGACCCTCTGGCTATGGCCATCAATAGGTCATCACCCTCCGGCTGTGTGCCATCAAATGTTTTTATCTTCTGTCCAGTTTTGTGCCATCAAGAGGTAATGACCCTCCAGCTGTGGGCCATCAACAGGTCATCACCCTTCGGCATTTAGGCTTCTTGTCTTCTGTAAGATGCGATTCTTGAGTCTCCTGATGTTAAAAAATATTTAAAAAATCACCGATTAAACTAATAATCTATCTAGTACACAAGCATCACAATTTATAATCTATCTAGTGCATAAGTATGACAATTTAGCTCACAGAACATACACTATGCTAAAACATTAGACCCTACAAGCAGAAATTTGCTAAACTAACATAAATATAACTGACAAATCAGTAGAAAAATCGCTACCAATGGCACAGCTCTCTTCACATCAACCTGTAACCATAGTAGATAAGAAATAGAGGACAATGCTCATAGTCAGTTATCAACAATTCGGCATGGGGCATCCCACCAGAGACATTATAATATCTAGTAGATTATAGATGGCAATAGAATTTACCAACAAGCACATAGTACGCCAAACTCAAGTACATAGTATGCCAAACCTCGACACGTTTTCCTAAAATAGGTTCATCAGAAGCACATACTAGCCAGTGATACTTAGCAAAGCGTTCATAGATATATGCGCCATATGATAAGGTGCTAAAGTGCAAGTGTGTGACAAAATATCCATTCGATTTCAGGTGCAATGCTGCATTGTATGTAGTAAGATGGTGCCCATCAGACAGCATCTATAGGACTAACCTGTGATGAAAACACGAGCAATGGGAAAGTTCAAGCAGTTGCCTTCTCAATCTTCCTCGCCTCTAAGATATCTAAGGAAACATCTTCTCCTCTTGATTTTGGGTGGAGGTGTTGTAGGCATTTCAGGCTCTGGCATGCTAGGTTCTGACATACTAGGTTCTGACATGGTAGGTTCTGGTGTTCTAGGTTCTGGTGCTCGTGGCTTTGGAATTCTGAGTTGTTGGCTTCTCTGAAAAATCAGTAACCTCTCTTTATGCTCCGTGGAACTTCGAGCTCTTCTTCCTATATTGTTGTGAGGGATCGTTCTGACCCAGACAATATCACTGAACGCCACTTTATAGTTGCAACTAGGAACCTTTTTCGCATCCTCCGGTGCAGGAGCCATGGATGGAGTAGAACATTTGCCATTGGGCAGGACAATTGTTCTACTGGAGTCTTACTCCTGAATCTGAGGGATGCAAATCGGCTCCTTACAAGCACTTTGTTCCTTCAGAATGGTTTTGTTCTCAGGAGTTTTCTGATTGTTTCACCAGGTTCAGACATTGCCCACTTGCTCAGGACAAGACTTAAGGCCAAATACTCTAGTATTGTCAGTAGTGTCATCACCGCAACAAAAACTGCGTCACGGAAGAGCCAAAGAGGAAGATTGATGGAAGCTTGATAGGTGCTTCTCCTGAGATCCACGGGTAGTGGGTCATCCTATAATAAAGAAAAAAAACATAATAAAGTCCTGTATATTTATACCCAATCCAGTCAAACAGAAAGCCCTTGTTATTATACAGTGATGGATACATTATCAAGCAACTTTCAGAAATATCCCATTGAGAAGATCAGGAAGAAGTTTGGGATTCACCTCCAGGGTCCATGGAATATTATTTACAGTTGGACTTTCATATGATGGACGGTCACATGTCCAGTATGAGAAGTCCTGCAAGAGGCGATATTCTCATTAGCTGATCCTTGTGACCTCCATATTGATGAGAACATACTCGCCCTCAGTGTACTGTAATGTGGGGGGTAGAGCAACGTAAAGCACAGAAATGATAGGATGATAATCATCATCTCCAGAGGTCTCTCAGCACCAAGGTATGGTCAATGAGATACAAGCTGCAGATGGGCCGAGGCTTCTAATATACCCAGGGGTGACATCACAAAGCCCTCTGTGACATCATTGCACAGTTCTATCCATCATGTCACTGATACTTTGGACGTAACTAAATGTCTAAAAGAGAACCCTTCCACATGATTTCCAATCACGGAGCAGCTTCAGTTTTTCAAGAAAAGTTTAAAAAATATAATCTGTGCTGTGATTGGTCACAATAGCACATGAAGCAGAACGTCTTTAGATCTTTTAAAGGGAAAGTGTCAGCAATTTTTTTACAATTGTAAAATTGTAAAGTATTTATATTTATACAGGGTGGTCCAAAAGTAGGTGGACAGAAAGTGTAATAAGGTTATGAAGGGGGAGATTTATCAAACACTAAATTGCAGCCGCCTGTCTGGATCATCCTCCAATAAACCATGAATTAGACGTGCGGGATCAGCTTCCACCCAATAGATTTCAGGATTCGCATGATAGAAGCTCGTGAAATCCCCAATTCCAGAGAGGCTCTTCTGTGGACTTTTTTGGACTCTGAACAAATGTTTCAGCAACAAGTTGTCTATTATCTTCTGTACAGACGGTTTTGGGTCGAGCCGTTTTTGGAGCATTAAGGATTGAGCCAGTGGCATTGAATTTGTCACGAATGCGGTAAATGGTTTGTCTCTTTGGGGCTTGAGTACCAAATGTTTCAACCCAATTTGCTCTAATGGTTTCAGCATTTTGAGATTTCCAATACTCTGTTAACATCCATTTTCTTTGATCTGTATTTAAATTATTTGCCATTATGTGTTATCTGAATTATCTAAAAAGAAAACAGATTTGGGGGAGATCTATCTGTGAAAACTAGACCTGTGAAACTGGCTCAGTTGCCCTTAGCAACCAATCATATTCCACCTTTCATTTTCCAAAGAGTCTGTGAGGAATGAAAAGTGGAATCTGATTGGTTGCTAAGGGCAACTGAGCCAGTTTCACTTTACGCCATGTTTGATAAATCGCCCCCTTCATAACCTTATTACACTTTCTGTCCACCTACTTTTGGACCACCCTGTATAAAAAAATACACATATATATTTAAAAAGGTTTTAATGGTATAAAATCTGAAAAAAATATTTTAACTGTTTTGATGTTTTCATCTTGTAAACACTAGGGGGAGCAGCTGCTGACATTTCCATGAAAACAGAATACAGCTAGCTCGCATTACGACTGCAGTAAAAGTGGGCGGGATCTGCTCACATGGGTGTGATGTCACTCCTCCCCTTCTGGGCGTTTGCAAAAAGGTAAATGAGACTGTAGTTTAGGATCACAGTGCGGAGCGATCACTGGTGACTGCAAAGTGATATATAAGGGACAACACCAAAGTCATTAATCACTACAAGGACAAAGCAGGAATGTGGGAGTCACAGGGGTCACCCCACACTTATATCCCCTCTGACTGTCACTTCCTAAGCTCCTTTCCCTGCCATAACCTCTTATTCCCGCAGGTAAATTCTTACAGGACCCCCCTCCCCATCCCCTTCCCCTGCCGCAGCTGATTCTAAACGTCCTCCATATGTAATAATAGACAGGTACTCACCGGCAGCCTATGGTAATTCACAGGGTAGAACAGGGTACAGCACAGAAACAATATGGCGGTCCTCATTGTCTCCAGGGGGTATCTCAGCACCAAGATATGGCCAATGAGATATGAGCTCCAGGTGGATGGAGCCCCCTTATATACCCCAAGGGTGACATCACAACGCCCTCTGTGACATCATCACTCACAACATTCCGTCACATGACATCACCCAGCACCAGCATCATGTGACCCAGCATAAATAGAAAGTCCTTGTTGCCTATAGCAACTATTCGAAACAAAGTTTAAACTTTTCCAACAGCTAAAGGCGGCTCTGTGATGGCAGTTTCTTCTTGTGGACGGTTGTGATAAATCTGAACATCTACATAACGCGACATGTAGAAAATCCTGTCTATTCCCCTCTGTTCTTCCTCTGGTGCTACAGAGACGGATAGAAGGAGCTTTTCCAGACCTTACAGTGCACAATATGGGACCTAATCACTGATATCCCAGATCTCCTGAGTACAAGCATACCGCCAACCTATGAGGACTAGAAAGAGGGCGAAACCATGCGTCACGCGTAGTCTGACCACGCCCCTATCCACACCCCAAGCTACGCCCATTTACCATGTCTTTCTCCCCCGGCAGGAAGAGTTATCAGAGGGGCGGTGGCAGTGAGGGACATTCAGCAGAAACTCGGGACTGCAGGGCATAGACCTAAATCCGGGACTGTCTGCTGTATCCAGGACGGCTGGGACTAGAGATGAGAGGATCGACTCATGGGACTCAGGTCCAGCATCCAGGTCAGTGGTAATTGGTGGCTGGACGGGAGGCCCTGTCGCGGCTTTAGATTAGCCCGGGCTGCTGCAATATCATCTGTGCGTCCTGCTCTTCTCTAGTTGGGACCTGTGGATTATTTTTTGTTCCCTCATTCACAGTCGGACCCTTCAGAACTTTCTCATCTCTGTGTAGTTTCACTATATGACATCTGGCGTTTTTGTGTCTGTAAGGCCGTGTTCACACGTAGCATAAATACTGTGCACCAATCTACACAATAACTATCTCCTTTGGTGCACTATTTTAGGCTTTTTCCCCCTTATTTGATGCATTTTGGTGCAGATGTGAAACCGCGTTTTTAATTGTTTTTTACAGTACAGAAAAGCTTTGATTCTGCACTTAAAAAAGTATCTGCAGTTTCTTACAGACTTTTTTTTATGCTCCACATAGAAGTCTATAGAGGAAAAAAATCACCAAAACCGCACAGGGTGGGGGCAGGGTGAGGGACACTGAGGGCAGAATGGAGGCATGGGGGGGGGTCGAATGGGAAACATGGAGGCCGAATGGGAGACATTGGGGGCAGAATGGAGTCACATTGGGGGAGAATGGAGTCATATTGGAGGCAGAATGGAAACACATTGAGGGCAGAATGGAGACATGGGGGTCAGAATGGAGAGACATTGGGGGCAGGATGGAGAGACATTGGGGGCAGGATGGAGACAAATGGAAACATGGGGGCAGGATGGAGACATTGGGGGCAGGATGGAGACAATGGGGGCAGGATGAAGACAATGGGAGTAGGATGTGGGGCATTATTACTGTAGGGGCTAATTAAAGGATATTATTACTGCTGTAATGTATTTTATTTTTGAGGATACTGTTTTCTGTGGGGGGTTCATGTTACTGTGCAGGGCGGCACTATATCACTTTTTTTCTTCATCTGGTGTAGTGTAGAAGTTGGGGAAATATTGGGGAATGTGCTCTGTAAGCTGCTCTAGATAACTGTGTTATTTTATGCAGAGACGAGTCCTGGCGAGAAGAAGTGATGGCGGTCTGTGATTGATGAAGAGGAAAAGTAGAGATGAAGGACTTCAACTAGAGACATCACCAGTGAGTCAGTGTGTTATCTGTACACTGACACTATACACTGTATACTATACACAGAGCTCCTGTGAATAATGGCACTATTAGTAATGGTAATATTAGTATTCTGTTTTTGTATTAATGCTCAGTATGGAAGTATTCGGTCACTATGTGGTGGTAATATGTGATCTGGTCATGGTGTGGCGGTATTTGTCCCTTGTCCACTACAGGATATTGGCCCCTCATGCCGTCCACATGGAGTTTGTTTCCGTCCTCTTGAGACTGTGCTGCGAGATATAGCAAACCTTCTTGTGACGGCACGTATGGATGCCGTCCTGGCAGAGCCAGACCACCTGTACAACCTGAATGGGCCGCCTCATGTTACCCACAATTACCAAGACACAACAGAAATGGAAAACTAGAGAAGTCGGGGAGGAGGAAGAGAGAGGAATTGTCTGTGGCAATGTCATGCTCCAGGATTTGATCCCTTCAGTTTGTGTTCTGTGGTCGGCTTCTCTTTCTGCCTAGCCACAGGACACACACCTTTTCACTGGGTGTTTGGGTTCTGCTTTTCTGGCTGCAGCCTGCTTAGCTTTACACATTTGTATTTTTATTTGGATGCCTATCACATTTTGGGTGCAGCTTTATAGTCTGCGTTTCCTGCTGGTGATAGATTCATTTGGATATTCTGACATTCTGTTGATATTTGGAGCTAGGGTTTTTCGCTTTGCTGTTTATTTGCTATACTTTGCACTTTTCTTCTTTTTATCATTTGAAAATAGGCAGTATATTTCTTAACAGTACTTGCTGTATTCTTTGTTTGGTATTTTGTTTCTTACTTTACTTGCTTTGGGATTATTCCTTTGTTCAGCACACTTCTCTTCTTTTAGATAATTCACACTCTGCTCTGCCCTCTGGTTCTTTAGGAGGAACGTGAAGCAACTTGTCTGCCTTTTAGGCAGTTTAGGCTATAGTTGCCATCTCCTAGTCTGTGGTTAGGTCTATCTCTTCACCCGCAGGTACCGCTGGGGACTCTGTAGTCAAGGTATCTAGTCTGTACAGGAGCAAGCAGGGTCAGTTGTAGTTTTTAGTGTTTAACCTATTTTCCCAAGTAAGTTGCTACACAAGCATAGATAAACTAGGAGTTGTTAGGAGCATTCAGGGTGAGCCACTATTGATAGGGGGCGCCATTGCGTTATCTTAGGGTGCCAACCTCCACCATCATGTAGGGACAGACCAGGGTCAGAGTAGTGCTTCTACCAGTCTGAATTTGGATCTGCCAGGTTCAGGTATTTGTTCCCCTTGTTTGTACGCTACCAATGTACATGGGCTTGTGCAGTCATAATAGGCCACTATCTGCACCATTCCCTCTTTCGGGGTGTCTCGCTGTTCCTCTCCCGGGCTCCTGTTGTCACTTTCATCTGCACCAGAAGAGGTGACATTGATTCACAATCACTTCTGCCCCTAACTAGACAGATCGATGTCCCTGACATTTAAGTGACTCGTGGTTATGCAGTAAAAGTGTGTGAAGATGTCGGACACCGTCCCAGAAGACTTTTACAGTTTGTGTCATTATAACATGTATAATGGTTGAGCAATGTTTAATGCTGAATTTAATGTAATATCTCCCATCAGAGCTGTAGTAGATTGGACAACTGGGTAAGGAAGACTTAACAGTCAGCTAGCCCTCCAGATGGGAGGAGTGTTTGGAAGTAAGAAGAGAGTTTCTTCCTGCTTAGAGAAGTCAGCGCTGGAATGAGTAGTGAGGTGACGCCAAATACAGAGAGTGTGACAGATGAGGCCGCATAGTGAGGAGTGTGAGACTGGAAGGAAGCAGAACAGAGATAGCAAGATTCTGTAACTGGATCCAGTGGCAGAGTAATATGGCCAGAGCAGCCTGTACCCTGTGTGGTGAAGTGGACTATAGACAGAAAGAGGTCAGCTGCACTGGATACAGCCAGGAGCTTAAGGAGGTAGAGCTGTGGGTTAGCGGGTAACCCTGAGACAGCACAGGCAAAGTAACATAGTAACATAGTTTTTAAGGTTGAAGGAAGACTAAGTCCATCTAGTTCAACCCATAGCCTAACATGTTGATCCAGAGGAAGGCAAAAAAAAACCATGTGGCAAACACTAAGCTCCACATTGGGGAAAAAAATTCCTTCCCGACTCCATACGACAATCAGACTAGCTCCCTGGATCAACGCCCTATCAAGGAATCTAGTATATATAACCTGTAATATTATACTTTTCAAGAAAGGAATCCATGCCCTTCTTAAATTTTATTAGTGAATCACTCATTACAACATCATGCGGCAGAGAGCTCCCTAGTCTCACTGCTCTTACAGTAAAGAATCCCCGTCTGTGATTATGATTAAACCTTCTTTCCTCCAGACGTAGAAGATGCCCCCTTGTCCCCGTCTCTGGCCTCAGAGTAAAAAGATCAGTAGACAGGTCTTTGTACTGTCCCCTCATATACTTGTACATAGTAATAAGATCACCCCTAAGCCTTCGTTTTTCCACAGTAAATAACCCCAAGTGTAATAACCTGTCTTGGTATTGCAGACCCCCCAGTCCTCTAATAAGCTTTGTCACTCTTCTCTGCACCCTCTCTAGTTCAGCTATGTCTTTCTTATACGCCGGAGACCAGAACTGAACACAGTATTCTAAGTGTGGTTGCACTAGTGACTTGTATAGAGGTAAAATTATGTTCTCCTCATGAGCATCTATGCTTCTTTTAATGCATCCCATTATTTTATTTGCCTTTGCAGCAGCTGCCTGACACTGGCCACTAAACGTGAGCTTGTCGTCCACCAATACACCCAGGTCTTTTTCAGTTACAGTTTTGCCCAGTGTTTTACAATTAAGCATATAATTATACATTTTATTTCCTCTGCCCAAGTGCATTACCTTACATTTATCCCCATTAAAGTTCATTTGTCATTTATCAGCCCAAGCTTCTAGTTTACATAGATCCTCCTGTAATATAAAATTGTCCTCCTCTGTATTGATTACCCTGCAGAGTTTAGTGTCATCTGCAAATATTGAAATATTACTCTGTATGCCCCCTACAAGGTCATTAATAAATATGTTAAAAAGAAGGGGGCCCAATACTGACCCCTGTGGTACCCCACTGTTAACTGAGACCCAGTCTGAGTGTTTTCCATTAATAACCATTCTTTGTTTCCTATCACTGAGCCAATTCTTAACCCACATACATATATTTTCCCCTATCCCCATTGTTCTCATTTTATGTATCAACCTTTTGTGTGGAACCGTATCAAAAGCTTTTGAAAAGTCCATATACACAACATCCACTACATTTCCTCGGTCCAGTCCGGAACTTGCCTCCTCATAAAAGCTGATCAGATTAGTTTGACAGAAACGGTCCCTCGTAAACCCATGTTGATATTGGGTCATGAGGTTATTCTTCTTCAGATACTCTAGTATAGCATCTCTTAGGAAACCCTCCAGGATTTTACCCACAGTAGAGGTTAAGCCTACTGGCCTATAATTTCCAAGTTCAGTTTTTGTCCCCTTTATGAATATTGGCACCAAATTTGCTATACGCCAGTCCTATGGTACAGACCCTGTTATTATGGAATCTTTAAAGATTAAAAATAATGGTCTATCAATGACGTTACTTAATTCCTGCAGTACTCGTGTAGCACCCTGAGGATTCGGCTGCTACAGGGGTATTGCACCTCAACCCAGAGGTGTGATATTCCACTCCCGGGTAAGGATGGAGTGTGGGACTGAGCTCAGAAAGCTGCATGCACTACACACATCCCATTTCCGAGGAACAGACCAACGGTACTCCCACTTAGAAATGTGCAGGTACGACAGAGTCTGTTCCTGGCTGGAGTGGGAGGGGGGTGGTACATCCCAGTAGTGTAGGGGCAGATAGGGGGAGCAGCCTGGGTAAAGATAGGAGCTCATTGGGTGCTGGTCACCTGAGCTCACACATAGAGGGAGTATTTAAGGTGGGCACCATCTAAGATCAGGGTCAGTCAGTCAGTCAGCCAGTCTTTGCAAAGAATCCAGAGGAAGAGAGCAGAAGAGCAGAGCAGCCCCAGAGCAAGAGTGAGAGAGGAGAGAGAAAGACCCAGAGGGGGAGAAAGAAGGAACTCTGAGAACCCAAATACAATCACAGGGTGAAGAGTTGGCAACAGGGTACCGGATCCCAAACTGGTGGGGGCTACAACATACCTCAGCCAGAGACCGGAGGTCGTGGGCAGCATCTGCCACGGCCACCCACCATATCCACTCAGAAGGCAGACCACGCATAGGGTCAGGGAACCCAGAGGCAAGGGTTCGCCAACAGAAGGCCCGAGGGAGCCGGACATAGGTGGATCCCTGGTGGGGAAGGCCAGAGACGAGGACAGGACAGAACG
Source organism: Phyllobates terribilis (assembly GCF_046119375.1). Lineage (NCBI taxonomy): Eukaryota > Metazoa > Chordata > Amphibia > Anura > Dendrobatidae > Phyllobates > Phyllobates terribilis. Next base: position 21,120,810 of record NW_027362777.1, on the reverse strand, counting down.
GGAGCTCAGAACCACGGTCCAGAACTACTTGGGGGTTGGCCGAGTCCAGGACCTGGTGGACGCAGCACGGCTCGGGTGGTCACTCAAGGCCGGAGTGACCGGAACATCTGCAGTAAGTAAAGAACCCTGAACTGCACAACCCGACTCTGACTCTCATTACCATCATCCCTGCACTTCCACAACCACCATCCTCTGCACCTGACCCCCCTGAGGCTATACCCCTCCCGTTGGGGGTTATACTACCTAGCTGCACAAACACCATCAGCCTCAGCGGACCCTGCTGCAGCGGCGGCCGTAGGGACCGCAATTCAACGGGTGGCGTAGTCGACATAAAGAACTTTAGTAACATCAGTAAGGACTGCCACACACTGAGCTTGACACCCTGGGCACGGACCGGGTCACAGCCACTCGGAGACTACAACCCCCATCTGATCCGGCTCCGGGTATTCCCTTAAAGAATATGGCCCAGGGGGCGCGTCAACTTTGGCGTAGTCGGCAGGATTACGTGCCCGCAACACCCGGGTACTGCGTGCCTGAAGAAAAGAACAAGTTTACCTCAAAAAGAAGTCTCCTGCCGGTTCCGGAGGGTCCCCGCCATCGGACTCCATCACAGATCGATTCCCGCCGGTTGTCCGCCATTAACAGCTTTTTCCCGCCATCTGCAGAGTTTCCCGCCACTGGGAGACGATTCCCGCCATTTCCGAAGATTTCCCGCCTTGGAAGAGCGGACGCCATTATGGGCGTGCCAGAGGGTGGCAAGAGGCCACCTCCCATCGTGGGCCAGGACCGAAAATGGCGCCAAAAGTGGAAACCGCCCCCACCAACAGAGACTGTGATGCTAGAGGTGTCTGTCAGCGTGAAAGAACTGCCCCTGGAGCTGACAATCACCAAGTGGCCCCGGGACCGCCCTCGAAGTGGGAGGACTGAGAAGAAGAGAGCAAAGATGGGTGTCGCCTGGAGCAGTCTGGAGAGAGCGCACCCGGAGACAAGAAGCCTGGAGCAGAGTCCAGAAAGAGCCTACCCGGAGATGGAGGGAGAGCCAGGCAGCACCGACCCAGTGGTCAGGAGCCTGATGCGGGCCGCCACTCCAGGCAGCACCGACCCAGTGGTCAGGAGCCTGTTGCCGGTCGCCACTCCAGAAGGCCTGCTGGAGATAACGGAAGAAGAGCAGAGCAGCACCGACCCGTTGGTCAGGAGCCTGCTAGAAGCAACGACCCCACTAGGCTTAGTGGAGGTCCTGGCACAGCTCCCCCGAGATCGGGAGTGTGCACAGACCGCGCTGGAGGGCCTCGCACGGAGGATGGCCCGGGTGCAACGAGAAACGTTGGCGGAGTGGAGCCGTGAGATGGCCCAGCAGACAAGAACTCGTCAGCGGAGCACGCCACCCGAGATGAGGAGACAGACCGCCACTGAGGATGGCGCAGGAGGACTGAAGGCCGGAGACGGCGCCGAGAAGGGAGCCGAACGAAAGGAGGCAGGTAAAGGGGACGTCTCTACCCCAAACCGGGAAACCGCGTACCTGCCCCAGCTCCCCGTCGCAGAGCCCGAAGTACCCCCTGCCGTGCCCGTAACCGCAACGTCACCGCCACAGACTAGGCCTCAACCGGAAGCCGCAGCCGCGACCCCTGTGACGTCACACGCCTCGACCCCGAGCGTGACCAAGCAGGAAGTACCACCAGCCTGGTCGCAAGGCCTAGTACCCCCGGGCGCCGCAATACCAACAGCGCCCCCTTCCTCCGCGGAGCCACCGGCCTGGTCGCAGGGCCAAGTAGCCCAGGGCGCCGCCGTCCTTACGGTGCCCTTCACTTTCCAGGTGCCCCAGGCCTGGCCGCAAGGCCTGGGCAACCCGGGCGCCACCACCACCGCGCCCATAAAACCAAGAGCGCCGCATCTGGGAGAAGATCTGTTCGCCCAACACACATGGCCGGACGGGCAGCCCTTTGTCTGGCCCAGGGAGTACTACGAACAAGAGCTCCAAAAGAGGGCAAGGCCCATGTGTGAGCCCCTGATCCCGGCTCCGAAGCCCGTAAAAAGGACCTCGCCCCCGCTAGAGGAGGCACAGTTTGAGTGGGACCCCACCGGAGAAGATCTCATGGGGTTCACTCAGGAGACTCGGGCAGCCGCAGCGGAGCGTGCAGAGTGCTGCCGGCAACAGCTCGAGGTCTTTGAGAGGGAGCGGAGAGAGAGGCGGGTCCGGGAACAACAAGCCCAAATAAAGAGCGCGGAGCAGAAGAGCCGGGCCAGGAGGAGTCCCCGTGCAGCTCATGGTCCCCCTTCCACCGGGACTGTGATCAAGTTTAATATGCAGCACGGGTGGGGCTTCATCCGAGATCACCGCACCCCAGGCGACGTCTTCGTGACAAGAAGAGACGTTGAGTCCCACCTACCGGAGGGACACAGAGGTCGTGACCTTTATATAGGGGACGAGGTCACCTTCACCCGGCACAAGTGTGCCAAAGGACCCTATGCCCTCAATGTGATTCGCCTGACGGAGGAGGAGCTGCGGTGTGAGGAGGAGCAAGAGGACCCGGACGGGTCTGAAGCTAAAGTTAATCACAAAGAAAGAGCAGGAGGACGTCGTCGTTGAGTACAGCAGAGTAGAAGCTGTATATAGTTGCCCGTCGGGGCACAGTGAACCGTTGCTGCTAATATAGTCCCCGTTGGGACCAGAGAACTGAACTGTTAACCCGTGTGTCCCTTAACCCCACTGACCGAGGACTGAGAGCGGTCATCCCTTTCCTAATACCTGACCGAGGACTGAGAGCGGCCATATCCCCTTGTATATAGTTGCGCTTCCTAAAGCGCCCCCTACCGGTTTTATAGGAAACCATTTTCTTTAAGAGACTGTAGCACTTTACCCGGTCACAAGTTGCACCGTGACCGGAGGTACCAGAAACAAGAAAGTTTTTATGAAAAGTTTTATATGATGTTTTATTATGTTGTTTATGCAAAAATTGTATGTTTTGGATGTTGTTTATATCTTACAGCCCGAGGACGTGCTGTGATTTACCAGGGGGGAATGTAGCACCCTGAGGATTCGGCTGTTACAGGGGTATTGCACCTCAACCCAGAGGTGTGATATTCCACTCCCGGGTAAGGATGGAGTGTGGGACTGAGCTCAGAAAGCTGCATGCACTACACACATCCCATTTCCGAGGAACAGACCAACGGTACTCCCACTTAGAAATGTGCAGGTACGACAGAGTCTGTTCCTGGCTGGAGTGGGAGGGGGGTGGTACATCCCAGTAGTGTAGGGGCAGATAGGGGGAGCAGCCTGGGTAAAGATAGGAGCTCATTGGGTGCTGGTCACCTGAGCTCACACATAGAGGGAGTATTTAAGGTGGGCACCATCTAAGATCAGGGTCAGTCAGTCAGTCAGCCAGTCTTTGCAAAGAATCCAGAGGAAGAGAGCAGAAGAGCAGAGCAGCCCCAGAGCAAGAGTGAGAGAGGAGAGAGAAAGACCCAGAGGGGGAGAAAGAAGGAACTCTGAGAACCCAAATACAATCACAGGGTGAAGAGTTGGCAACAGGGTACCGGATCCCAAACTGGTGGGGGCTACAACATACCTCAGCCAGAGACCGGAGGTCGTGGGCAGCATCTGCCACGGCCACCCACCATATCCACTCAGAAGGCAGACCACGCATAGGGTCAGGGAACCCAGAGGCAAGGGTTCGCCAACAGAAGGCCCGAGGGAGCCGGACATAGGTGGATCCCTGGTGGGGAAGGCCAGAGACGAGGACAGGACAGAACGGGAGCTCAGAACCACGCTCCAGAACTACTTGGGGGTTGGCCGAGTCCAGGACCTGGTGGACGCAGCACGGCTCGGGTGGTCACTCAAGGCCGGAGTGACCGGAACATCTGCAGTAAGTAAAGAACCCTGAACTGCACAACCCGACTCTGACTCTCATTACCATCATCCCTGCACTTCCACAACCACCATCCTCTGCACCTGACCCCCCTGAGGCTATACCCCTCCCGTTGGGGGTTATACTACCTAGCTGCACAAACACCATCAGCCTCAGCGGACCCTGCTGCAGCGGCGGCCGTAGTGACCGCAATTCAACGGGTGGCGTAGTCGACATAAAGAACTTTAGTAACATCAGTAAGGACTGCCACACACTGAGCTTGACACCCTGGGCACGGACCGGGTCACAGCCACTCGGAGACTACAACCCCCATCTGATCCGGCTCCGGGTATTCCCTTAAAGAATATGGCCCAGGGGGCGCGTCACTCGCGTGTGTATCCCATTCGGGTCCGGGGATTTGTCAACTTTAGTGATTTTTAGACGCCGCCGTACTTCCTGCTGGGTTAAGCAAGTGACATTTAATGGAGAATTTTTGTTATCACTGATCATGTTTTCTGTCATGCGATTTTCTTGTGTAAATACGGTTGAAAAAAAATCATTTAGCATATTGGCTTTTTCCTCATCCTCATCCACCATTTCCCCCAGACTAAGGGGGCCAACACTATCATTTTTTAGTTTTTTACTATTTATGTAGCTAAAGAATATTTTGGGGTTATTTTTACTTTCTCTGGCAATGATTCTCTCTGCCTCAATCTTTGCTGCCTTGATTTGTTTTTTACAGAATTTATTTAATTTTCTATATTTATTTAATGCCTCATCACTACCTACTTGCTTTAGTTCTCTAAATGCTTTCTTTTTGTCACATATTGTGCCCCTTACAGCTCTATTTAGCCATAGTGGTTTCCTCCTATTTCTAGCATGTTTATTCCCATAGGGTATATATTGTGCACAGGTCCTATTCAGGATGCTAATAAATGTCTCCCATTTGCTTTGTGTAGCTTTATGTCTCAGGATATCGTCCCAGTTTATTGCACTAAGATCATCTCTCAACCGTTGGAAATTTGCCTTCCAGAAGTTTAGTGTCCTTGAAACCTCTCTACTACACATCTTATTAAAGGTTACATGAAAATGTATTATTTTGTGATCACTATTACCCAAGTGACCCCCAACTCGTATATTTGATATGCGGTCTGGCCTGTTGGTTAATATTAGGTCTTGCAGTGCCCCCCTTCTTGTTGGGTCCTGAACCAGTTGTGAAAGGTAATTGTCTCTCATAGTTGTCAAAAACCTATTACCTTTGCTTGAACTACAGGATTCTGTCCCCCAATGTATTTCAGGGTAGTTGAAGTCCCCCATAATAATGACTTCTCCTTGAGTCGCTGCTTCATCTATTTGCTTTACGAGGATATTCTCCGCTGTTTCCATTATTTTTGGAGACTTATAACAAACCCCTATCAGTAATTTATTATTTTTTCCCCCTCTCCTTATCTCCGCCCACAGGGACTCTACATTTCCATTAGATTCACATATATCCTCCCGCAAGATGGGTTTTAAGGATGATTTTACATATAAACACCCCCCCCCCCCCCGATTGTTTGTACGGTTATTTCTGAACAGACTATAGCCCTGTAAATTAACTGCCCAGTCATGGTTCTCGTCCAGCCACGTCTCAGATATCCCCACCATGTCATAATTATTTTCCAACAAAATTAATTCTAAGTCCTCCATTTTGTTGGTGAGGCTTCTGGCATTAGTGTACATGCATTTTATGTATCTCTCTGTACCTCTATTCCTTCTTACTTTATTGACTGTTCTAACCCCACCCCCAATTTCTTTATTTGTGCCCAGGTCACTATCTGCACTATCTTCCCCACCTATAAAATGAATACCCTCCCCCCAATCCCTAGTTTAAACACTCCTCCAACCTTCTAGCCATTTTCTCCCCCAGCACCCATTGAGGTGCAGCCGGTCCCTAGCGTAGAGTCTGTAGCCAACTGAGAAGTCAGCCCAGTTTTCCAGGAACCCAAATCCCTTCTTCCTACACCAGTTCTTGAGCCACTTATTTATCTTCCTAATCTCCGGTTGCCTCTCTGGCGTGGCACGTGGTACCGGTAGTATTTCAGAGAATACCACCTTGGAGGTCCTTGCTTTCAGCTTGCAGCCTAATTCCCTGAAATCATCTTCAAGGACCTTCCACCTACCTCTAACTTTGTCATTTGTTCCAATGTGCACGATGACCGCTGGGTCCTCACTAGCCCCTTCCAGTAATCTGTCAACCCGATCAGCGATGTGCCAGACTCGAGCGCAAGGTAGGCAGCACACTGTTCGACGATCCCTGTCTTTGTGACAGATTGCCCTATCTGTTTCCCTAATAATTGAGTCCACCACTACCAGCACCTGCCTGGCCTGCCCTGCTCTCCTATTTCCCTCCTTACTGGAGATGACACTCCTCTGGCTTTCAGGGGACATGTCTTGCTGCAGCAGTGCTACCCCTGTACCGTCACACCCCTCATATGCCAACTTTGCAAACTTATTGGGGTGTGCCACATCAGGACTAGCTTCCCTGGTACTCTTCCCTCTACCCCCCCTCACTGTCCTGCAGCTCCCTACTACCACCCTCACCCACATCTACCCCAGTGAGCAGCTGCTCAGTGAGCAGCAGACTCCTTTCCATATTGTCAATGGACAGTACGACTGAAGAGAAGGTAACGTGTAGGCTACACCTGGGAGTCATAGTGAGTAAATACTGGACTTTTCAGGCTGGGGCAAGGGAATTACTGGAAGAGCAGTGGTCAGTGAAGGGCAGAAAAAAGGAATGGAGTTTTCAGGCCCAGCAACTGTACTGCTTTAAAGTCATTTACAAGTGAAGCACCACCACCAGGATATAAAATGATTCTGCCTCTATGTAAAACAGATGAAGATGTGAGTAATAAGTGTTGTGGCTGCTATCTCTTGTACAGGCGTTACACCAGTTTCATCAGTGTGAGGAGCTGGCCACGGACTAAAGACTATTGGACCAATGGACGTAGAGCAGAGTGCACGTCTCTAAGGGATACAGACTTTTTCCAGCAGCGAGCACTGGTTATGTCGGTCTTATTGTTGTGTTTTATTGGAGATTTGCTTGCTCATGAGATTGAGGTGCACGGGTCTCTCCTGGAGAGCGTTCAGCATCGGGAATCACTGTTTCCATTCAGTAATAGAAAGCAGAGAAAGACATGCAAGCTGGATTTTATGTATCTATAAGGCCAGACACAAAATTGGTAATCAGGTAAATCAATCATTCCATTACTCTTGTTAGTCTCTCAGAGGCCTCAATTGAGTCATTGTTTCATATGAGACTGTACGTTCACTCTTGTGGTATGTTCATTTGTAAATGCCTGCTGAGTATATATTGCATCAGCCCACTGCAGTTTACTAATTACACAATTTAGAACAAATATGCTGGTTAGCTGAACAGTGAAGTATCACCTCCGCCCAACTTCTCCAATCCTGTGGAGGAATGTACTTGTGACACCCCAGGGGTCTGGTTGCCACAGTGATAGAGATATTACGTCTGAGAGCAGGTGGGAGGTCTCTTGGTCAGGAATCCTATGCATGCCACACCTCCTGCACAGTCCTGGGAGGGGAAGAACTTCCCCTATATAAAACTGGGGCTGAGGCAGGGTTAGTGAGTAGAGAAGAAGTAGAGACAGAGAAAAGAAGCAAATATAGGAACAGAACATCAGGAGCTCTGTGGGAGCAGTGTTACAAGGAGTCAGGGGCTGGCAGCTGCAGAGCTCGCCCTGACTGAGAAGATTTCTTACCGGACCCGGAGTCCGAGGCTGTGGGGACTAACTCCTACCCAGCAGCAGAATCCGTCAGGCAGGGGATTCCAGGTCCTCTGGCCAAGAAACCCGAAGGCACGGTCACACGCGTGGGACCAGCACCGCCGTCGTGGAGCGGAAGCTACTAGAAGGCCCCGAGTCACCGGCCATATGGATGAGCACCACACGGTACACTCAGGGACGTGGGCTACTTCTACCCGCCTCTAGCAAATTAGCCAGAAGAGTACAGTTAGTTTGGGAGGCCTACAACTCCGCCTGGCCAGGGGAGATCCCATCTGCTCAAGGACTGACCAGGCCCCAATCGCTAGCCAGTACTCCGGGAGGGTCTATCTTTGTCACCAGTAAAGACCCTGAACTACACCGTACCGTCTCCGAGTGGTTCCTGCTACCCCCATCATCCACGTCGGCTGCCCTGAGGCCATACCCCTCCCGTTGGGGGTGATACTATCACGCTGCACAATCCTACCACCGGCCTCAGCGGTCTGCCCTGCAGCAGCAGCTCCTTAGCTGTACTCAACGGGTGGCGTAGTCATCCAACATCTACCGCTGATACATCGCCGCTCAGTTTGACTCCCTGGGCACGGACCGGGTCACCGCCACGAGACTACAACCCTCAACAGATCCGGCTCCGGGTAAGCTCCCGCGTGCGCAACGCAGCGCGACACAGGCCCAGGGGCGCGTCAACTTTTGGCGTAGTCGGCAGTATCTCGTGCCCGCAACCACCGCGTACTGCCTGCCTGAAAAAGACTGTTCAAACTTACCTGTGGTGAAGATTCCCGCCATCCGGCGCCATCTTCAGCCTTCTTCCCGCCATCGGTGAAGATTCCCGCCATCCGGCGCCATTTCCAGCCTTCTTCCCGCCTTCCGTGGAGTTTTCCCGCCGTTGGACGCCATCTTGAAGACGTCGCGCGGGAAGAAGAGGGGCGTGGACTCCGAAAGCGCGCGAGAACTGAAGCCCCGCCTCACGTCCGGACGTCGCGTAAGGTCCTGGAAGGAGCCCAGCAGACGCCGACGTCACAGGAGCGCGACGGAAGGTCCTCAACCCTGACGATCTACTGCGGAGCCGCGGCCTACGGAAGAGGATCATCGCAAGGTAGGCCACGGTCCACTAGGGGGGAGGAGGATGTCGGATACGGAGGAGAGCTTCACTGCCTCAACCCCCGCCAGCGCCACCGCTGCTGCAGTCATGCCTTTCACCATGCCCTATATCCCGGGAGCGGCCTGGCTACCCCAGTACTCAGGGGAGTCACATACCCTGCATGACTTTAGAGAAAAGCTGGATAGCCTCTTCCAGGTGTACCCCCTCACAGAAGAGCAAAAAGTGAGCATCCTGGTGGCCCAATTAACTGGGGCAGCCCGAAGGGAGGTAAAGTCCTGGCCACCTGGGGGGAGGACTGTCGCAGGGATACTAACCCGGCTGAGGGACACCTTTGATACCCGCACCTCAGCCGAGATCAAGCTTAGATTCTACGGGTGCAAGCAGCGAGCACACGAGAGTATAAGGGACTATGCCCTGAACCTACAAGAGGCCCTGAGAGCCATTAAGCAGACCGACCCTAACGGCGTGGGAGACGAGGACAGGCTGTTGACTGAACAATTTATAGAGGGTTTATATTGCAATGCCCACCGAACCCAGTTGCGGGCAATGGCCTTACAGGACCCTCATCTGGGATTTGCACAGTTCAAGGACAGAGCCATCCGGGTGCTCCGAGAACCGGCACCAGGTGGCGTTGTGACCCACAGATGCCCCACTACCACTTACCACCAGGAGGCGGCACCCTTGTCGGCAGGGCCTGTGGGAGCTGATGCGCAGGCTTTGAACAATGACCCGGCTCCAGACCTGCACCATCAGGTCCAAGAGCTAGCTAAAAGCGTTGCTGCGCTAACCCGAACTGTGCAGTCTTTACAGGTTTCCACTCCAGGGAAGATCCAGCTGGCATCCGGACCGGAGGACATCCCGTGGCGTCGACCATGGAGGACCCCACCGGCCAGAGGAAGACCCAGCGACCGATACAACGAGGACGGACGACCCATCTGCCGCCGCTGTAATCAACCCGGACATATGGCAAGGTACTGTCCTTTAAACTGGCACAACCTAGGGTAGAGGGCCAACCCCTAGGAAAAAGATCATCAGGCCCATCGAACTGGCGCGACAAATATGTGGGAGGACGTCCAGTCTTGCCTGTGGTACTGGATGACATTCCTATGAGTGCCCTACTGGACACCGGGTCACAGGTCACCACCATCCCGTACGTGCTCTTCAAGCAGTACTGGAATGACTCGGATATTACCCGCTACCCTGACGACGACTTGAGTATCATCGCCAGCAATGGTCAGCCCGTGCCACAGATCGGATTTAAAGAGGTGACCATTAAAATTGGTAGAGTTGAACTGGCAGCACAGGGACTGATCATTGTAGACATTGACAAACACGAGAGTCACCCAAAGATAACTCTAGGAACTAATGTAATTGAAAATTGTCTTGCAGAGGTGATTTTCCTTTTACAGCAGGTTGCCAAGAACGCCAGCTCCGGCGAGCAGCGAGTGCTCCAAAAAGAGATCCGGGCACTGATGCGACGGCAACAGGTGGAACTCTCCGGCGGTGAGATTGGTAGCGTGAGAATGTGTGACCCTTTCCCTATTGCCATGCCCCCAAAAAGTGAAATGATGATTTGGTGCCGGGCAGCTATTGGTCTGAGAGGTAGAGATTACCAGGCAATGGTAGAACCAGTTTACTCAGACAGTAGGCCCACCATCTTGACAGCACGGGGGGTGGTTAATGTACGCCATGGGAGGGTGCCCGTTCGCATAATCAATATCGGGAAGAGGGAAGTGTACCTGCCCCGGTATGCCACGCTAGCCAAATTATATACCATTAACCAAAATGCTATACAATCTGTGGAACCCTTGCCTCCATCTCACCCGGAGGAAGGTAACGGCTCTAAGAAAACAATGGAGGACTGGTGTCAGCAACTACATTTGGGTGCTGACTCCACTCCCTCACACCAGAAACAGGGAGTCTATTGGGTGGTTCAAGAGTACGAGAGAGTGTTTAGTAAACACCCGTTAGACTTCGGGCGAGTCAAGGGGGTAGAACACCACATCCCCACGGGAGACCATCCTCCCATAAAAGAGAGGTATCGACCCGTACCCCCTGCACACTACCAACACGCCAAGGGGATGCTTAGAGACATGAAGGAGGCTGGGGTGATCAGGGATAGCTGTAGCCCCTGGGCAGCTCCACTAGTCTTAGTCAAAAAGAAAGACAACACCATGAGGATGTGTGTAGATTACCGGAAAATCAACCGTATCACACACAAGGATGCGTACCCCTTACCAAGGATAGAGGAGTCTTTGGCTGCTTTAAGATCTGCTAATTTCTTCTCTACCTTGGATCTCACTAGTGGGTACTGGCAGGTTCCTGTAGCAGAGGCGGACCGGGAGAAGACCGCATTCACCACCCCGATGGGACTTAGCGAGTTTACCTGTATGCCGTTCGGACTCTGCAACGCACCAGGAACCTTCCAACGATTAATGGAGTGCTGTCTGGGCCACAGAAACTTTGAGACGGTCCTGTTGTACCTGGACGATGTCATCGTATATTCTAAGACTTATGAGGACCACCTGAAACACCTGGCGGAAGTGTTCGAAGCTCTGGCAAGCTACGGCCTAAAGGTGAAACCCTCCAAGTGTCACCTCCTGAAACCAAAGGTGCAGTACCTGGGACACGTGGTGAGCGCTGACGGAGTGGCTCCCGACCCTGATAAGATCACCGCAATTAAGGAATGGCCAAGTCCCTCCAGTGTAAAGGAAGTGCGGCAGTTCCTCGGGTTGGTAGGCTACTACCGCAGGTTCATCCCCGGTTTCACCAAAAAGGCAGCTCCTATGCAGGACCTTCTAATAGGCCAGTCCCGGAAGGCCAAGAACCAGAAGCCGCCCTTCAGATGGGAGAAGTTGGAAGAAGAGTCCTTCCGCCAGCTGAAGATGGCCCTCACGGGGGATGAAATCCTGGCGTACCCGGATTACAGCCAGCCCTTTATCCTCTACACCGACGCAAGTAACATCGGGCTAGGAGCCGTGCTGTCCCACATCCAGCAGGGGAAAGAGTGAGTAATCGCTTACGCCAGCCGAAAACTGCGACCCACCGAAAGAAACCCTGAGAATTACAGCTCATTTAAGCTAGAGTTCCTGGCAGTGGTGTGGGCAGTCACCGAACGCTTTAAGCACTACCTCGCTTCTTCCCGGTTCGTCGTGTACACAGATAACAACCCGTTGACACACCTGGACACGGCAAGACTCGGTGCCCTAGAGCAGAGATGGATGGCCCGCCTGTCCAACTACGAGTTCACCATCAAATACCGGGCAGGACGCTCCAATACCAACGCGGACGCCCTGTCCAGGATGCCAAACCTACCGGACGTAGGAGAAGATCCAGAGGGACTGGAAGAAGTCGAACTCCCCGCGTTTCACCGTCATGGGACTATCCAGTATTCCCATCGGGTAAGGAGTAAGCAAGGCGCTACGCTTAACCCCTTACCTCACTACAACTGGGCAGAAACGCAAGACAGTGACCCTGCCGTCCGGCTGGTGAAGGAGATGCTGACTCGGCCAGAGGCTCGCCTTGACCCAGACGCTCCGGAGGAAGCCAAGCAACTGTGGGCAGAAAAGAGTAGACTGTTCCTTTACAAGGGGAAGTTGTGCCGCAGGATGGTTAACTCCCGGACGCATGAACTAATCTGGCAAGTAGTGGTGCCACGACGAGACGCAGCCATGGTGATGGAGGCATACCACGATGGAGCTGGGCATTTCGGATGGAAGAAGCTGGAGTTCCTGCTGCGCGGGCGGTTCCATTGGGTAGGCATGAGGGGAACCATCGAGAGGTGGTGCAGAGACTGTGGCCCGTGCAACCTGAGGAGGAAGGACCGTGCCAGCCAGAAGACTCCCCTGCAGTCCATCGTCACCCGGCAGCCGTTGGAACTGGTAGCCTTGGATCATGTAAAACTGATCCCAAGCAGAAGTGGCTACGTCTACGCACTAACCATCGTGGATCACTACTCCCGGTTCTTGGTTGTCGTCCCCGTCAAGGACTTAACAGCTCGAACAGCAGCTAAAGCCTTCCAGCAGCATTTCTGCCGTCCACACGGGTACCCGGACCAAGTGTTGACAGACCAGGGACCTGCCTTTGAAGCGGAGGTCTTCCAAGAATTCTGCACTCTGTATGGCTGCCGGAAGATAAGGACGACACCCTATCATCCGCAAACTAATGGACTTTGTGAGAAAATGAACCAGGTGGTGTTAGATCTTCTGAAAACATTGCCCCTGGAAGAACGCAGTCTGTGGCCTGAGAAGCTGCCCGACCTAGTGGACCTATACAACCACATCCCGGTAGGTTCCACCAACTGTACCCCGGCTTACCTGATGAGGGCAAGACCTGGGAAGCTACCTGTTGACCTGGAGATGGGAGTCCTGACACCCGAGGACACTTCACCAGAAGCAGACTAGGACACAGAGAGGCAGCAGCAGTACCGGAAAGTACAGGAGAGCGTGGAGCGAAGTCTCTGTCAAGTTAGGGAAAGACAAGAGAAAACTTACAACCAGTGTGCTCCCGCTGTTCCCCTGGTACCCGGAGAGCAGGTCTTGAAGAGGAAAAGGCGGCTCCACAAGTTGGACGACCAGTGGGAGAAGGACCCGTACATCGTACTGCCCTCAAGCCACGACAACCCAAAGGTCTGTACCATCAGTAAAGACGGAGGGGAAACCACAACCATTGTATCCCGGGATCACCTGAAGAAGTGTCCCGAACAGCTACGGAACCCTGAAGAGGAACAAGAGGACCCTCGACCCGTAGAGGAAAGGGAAGATATGGTTAGTACTGTGCTCGGAGACTTCCCTCGGTCTTGGACTCAAGTCAATGGTGCAGTTGTGGTACCCGTACTCACCTTCCTCCAACCAGCATCCCAAGCACCTACGGAGCAACAGGTAGAGCTGGAAGAACAGCCGGTCCAGGAGGCAGAAGACCCCACACCAGCAGATCAGGAGGATCAACCCTCTGCTTGCAGTGAGCCTGCCATATCCCTAGTGAGCCAAAGGGCCCATAGACAGCTGCCCAATTTACCCTTGACAGCTCCTACACCCTGTAGTTCAGGGCCAGACAGTCAGCTCCGTAGGTCCACTAGGGCCACTAGAGGCCAGTTACCCGCACGTTGGAGGATTTGAAGTGTATAAATTGTTTTATTTGTGGTTACCTGTTTTTCTTGTTGCTTGTGTATAATTATGTGTTTCTAGTTGTTTATAGGAGTCTTTGGTGGATTTACCGGGAATCCTGTGTACATAGTTGGAGCGTAACCCAGGACGGACTAAAGACTGTTAAGGACTCGGGGCAGGACAGACCCCTACCTGGTTACGTCTCCCTGTTTTGGTGAAATGGACACCTTGCTTTCTTCAAAGACTGCACCCGGTTACGGACATGCCGTGACCACCTTTATGTGTTTCTTTATTGTATTGTTATTGTTATATCTTGTTATGTTTTTCTAAAATATGTTTAGTCCCGGAGTACTAAATTTCACTAGGGGGGAATGTGACACCCCAGGGGTCTGGTTGCCACAGTGATAGAGATATTACGTCTGAGAGCAGGTGGGAGGTCTCTTGGTCAGGAATCCTATGCATGCCACACCTCCTGCACAGTCCTGGGAGGGGAAGAACTTCCCCTATATAAAACTGGGGCTGAGGCAGGGTTAGTGAGTAGAGAAGAAGTAGAGACAGAGAAAAGAAGCAAATATAGGAACAGAACATCAGGAGCTCTGTGGGAGCAGTGTTACAAGGAGTCAGGGGCTGGCAGCTGCAGAGCTCGCCCTGACTGAGAAGATTTCTTACCGGACCCGGAGTCCGAGGCTGTGGGGACTAACTCCTACCCAGCAGCAGAATCCGTCAGGCAGGGGATTCCAGGTCCTCTGGCCAAGAAACCCGAAGGCACGGTCACACGCGTGGGACCAGCACCGCCGTCGTGGAGCGGAAGCTACTAGAAGGCCCCGAGTCACCGGCCATATGGATGAGCACCACACGGTACACTCAGGGACGTGGGCTACTTCTACCCGCCTCTAGCAAGGTAGCCAGAAGAGTACAGTTAGTTTGGGAGGCCTACAACTCCGCCTGGCCAGGGGAGATCCCATCTGCTCAAGGACTGACCAGGCCCCAATCGCTAGCCAGTACTCCGGGAGGGTCTATCTTTGTCACCAGTAAAGACCCTGAACTACACCGTACCGTCTCCGAGTGGTTCCTGCTACCCCCATCATCCACGTCGGCTGCCCTGAGGCCATACCCCTCCCGTTGGGGGTTATACCATCACGCTGCACAATCCTACCACCGGCCTCAGCGGTCTGCCCTGCAGCAGCAGCTCCTTAGCTGTACTCAAGGGGTGGCGTAGTCGTCCAACATCTACCGCTGATACATCGCCGCTCAGTTTGACTCCCTGGGCACGGACCGGGTCACCGCCACGAGACTACAACCCTCAACAGATCCGGCTCCGGGTAAGCTCCCGCGTGCGCAACGCAGCGCGACACAGGCCCAGGGGCGCGTCATACTGATTGGGAACTGTGGGTATAAAGTCTCTGACTCCCACTCCAGAGGGTCTCTTCAGTAACAGTCCAAAACACCATGGCTCCATCTGGTGGAATACAGGTCTGCTCCTCTGCCCAACACTGAACCCACAAATAAGTTTGGAGAACCCCA
Organism: Phyllobates terribilis; assembly: GCF_046119375.1. Lineage (NCBI taxonomy): Eukaryota > Metazoa > Chordata > Amphibia > Anura > Dendrobatidae > Phyllobates > Phyllobates terribilis. The sequence continues at coordinate 21,105,452 of NW_027362777.1, read as the reverse complement.
GTTGAGACTGTACTATATGTTGCTGGAGTTAGATAGATGTTCTATGGTCATGGTATCCATCGTCTGTATGTGATGAACTATGTATGTGAGGACTGTAGTTGCTGACTGGATACATGTGCGATGGACGTGATATCTGTTGTCTGGACTAGCATGAACTGTAACCAGGGCCGGACTGGAGCAATGGGACATCGGACAACTCTTCGGTGGGCCCAGATCTTTGGCGTGTCCCCGAGCAGGACATAGAGTGGGCCCACTGGTTTCAACTGAATGTACATCCGAGGACACACATTCAATTGAAATGTATTGGTGTTCCATGGGGGAAACAAAAGGGAGGTCCTGTTACTGTGCAGGGCTGCACTACATCGCCTTTTTTCTTCATCTGGCATAGTGTATAAGTCAGGGAATAAGTAGAGACCGTGCCACCTGACGAAGGCTGGTTCGAAATGCGCGTCAGGGGCGGACGCACTAATAGTTAGAGCTCCTGCATCATTGGTGTCCAAAGTATTTCATAATGCTTCTTGTTTGGTGCATTAGCATAGTTCTAGTGGGATAATTTGTCACATATATCTTGATAACGCTATTTATTGGTATAACGGCAGGATTTCTTTTTTATGACATAGTATTCCTTTATATCTGTTATGATAGTACATATGATAATGTATATGATATTTGATATGTACTATTATTAATGTTCCTATATTGCGTGCCCCTTTTTTCCACAGTTTGTCTTCACACGTGGATGTGTGTCCTATTCCCCCCTGCCCTGTTCATGTATATTTTTATCCATCAATAAATTTTCTACTTTTGAACATTGAAACAAAAGAGGAAAAAAAAGTCAGCTCAACTTACTCAGACATCAGGTGCATGGAACAGCCGGCAGTGCCCCGGGAGATTAGCAGGAAAAAACAAGGAGTGATCCGGCATCCAAAAGTCTTCTTTAAAATCAATAATCCTATATTAGAAAACTATTTTAAAAATCATATGCAGAGAAGTCACAGCCCCCACAGGAGGAGGTGATGTACAGACGAGTTTCAGACCTTATGGTCCTTAATCATTGTATGATGTGACTTTTCTGCATATGATTTTTAAAATAGTTTTCCAATATAGGATTATTGATTTTAAAGGAGACTTTTGGATGCTGGATCACTCCTTGTTTTTTCCTACTTTTGTACATTACCCTGGACTATTGCTCGTCATTTTTTGTCTCCGTATATATGTATTTCATGACGAGTTGTCCACCTGAGTCCTTCAATACCTGCATGTGTATTATGCCATTACAGTGGTGGCCAAAAGTATTGGCACCCCTGCAATTCTGTCAGATAATACTCTGTTTCTTCCTGAAAATGATTGCAATCACAAATTCTTTGCTATTTTTATCTTCATTTAATTTGCTTGCAAGGAAAAAACACAAAAGAGAATGAAGCAAAAATCAAATCCTTGATCATTTCACACAAAACTCCAAAAATTGGCCAGACAAAAGTATTGGCACCCTCAGCCTAATACTTGGTTGCACAACCTTTAGCCAAAATAACTGCGAACAACCGCTTCCGGTAACCATCAATGAGTTTCTTACAATGCTCTGCTGGAATTGTAGACCATTCTTCTTTGGCAAACTGCTCCAGGTCCCTGATATTTGAAGGGTGCCTTCACCAAACTGCCATTTTGAGATCTCTCCACAGGTGTTCTCTGGGATTCAGGTCTGGACTCATTGCTGGCCACCTTAGAAGTCTCCAGTGCTTTCTCTCAAACCATTTTATAGTGCTTTTGGAAGTGTGTTTTGGGTCATTGTCCTGCTGGAAGACCCATGACCTCTGAGGGAGACCCAGCTTTCTCACACTGGGCCCTACATTATGCTGCAAAATTTGTTGGTAGTCTTCAGACTTCATAATGCCATGCACACGGTCAAGCAGTCCAGTGCCAGAGGCAGCAAAGCAACCCCAAAACATCAGGGAACCTCCGCCATGTTTGACTGTAGGGACCGTGTTCTTTTCTTTGAATGCCTCTTTTTTTTCCTGTACACTCTATGTTGATGGTTTTTCCCAAAAAGCTCGACTTTTGTCTCATCTGACCAGAGAACATTCTTCCAAAACGTTTTAGGCTTTCTCAGGTAAGTTTTGGCAAACTCCAGCCTGGCTTTTTTATGTCTCGGGGTAAGAAGTGGGGTCTTCCTGGGTATCCTACCATACAGTCCCTTTTCATGCAGACGCCGACGGATAGTACGGGTTGACACTGTTGTACCCTCGGACTGCAGGGCAGCTTGAACTTGTTTGGATGTTAGTCGAGGTTCTTTATCCACCATCCGCACAATCTTGCGTTGAAATCTCTCGTCAATTTTTCTTTTCCGTCCACATCTAGGGAGGTTAGCCACAGTGCCATGGGCTTTAAACATCTTGATGACACTGTGCACGGAAGACACAGGAACATTCAGGTCTTTGGAGAGGGACTTGTAGCCTTGAGATTGCTCATGCTTCCTCACAATTTGGTTTCTCAAGTCCTCAAACAGTTCTTTGGTCTTCATTCTTTTCTCCATGCTCAATGTGGTACACACAAGGACACAGGACAGAGGTTGAGTCAACTTTAATCCATGTTAACTGGCTGCAAGTGTGATTTAGTTATTGCCAACACCTGTTTGGTGCCACAGGTAAGTTACAGGTGCTGTTAATTACACGAATTAGAGAAGCATCACATGATTTTTCAAACAGTGCCAATACTTTTGTCCACCCCCTTTTTTAGGTTTGGTGTGGAATTATATCCAATTTGGCTTTAGGACAATTCTTTTTGTGTTTTTTCATTGAAGACAAATTAAATGAAGATAATAATACCAAAGAATTTGTGATTGCAATCATTTTCAGGAAGAAACTGAGTATTATCTGACAGAATTGCAGGAGTGCCAATACTTTTGGCCACCACTGTATATAACCTTTGATTTTTTTTATACTGGGTTTAACATGCTACTATTTCCTATGAGTTATTACTAAGAACTAACAGGCAGGTAATTGCTAACTACCTGCCTGTTTTAGCCAGTGGCGACTCAGATCGCTCCTGAACTGCTCCTAACAGCAATTCTGGTGTTTCATGTCAACAGGACAGCTCTTCCTTTTCCTATCTGCTCAGTCATGGAGGCATGACTGCCAACTTCATGCTGATTGGCAGCCGGCTCCCTGCTGTTAGGCAGCGGGGAGCCAGCTGTCAGTCAGCATGACACCAGCAGTCATGCCCCATCAACAGAGCAGAGCGGGAGCTGGAGAATCACCAGCAGGAGCAGACTGTGACCACTGTTAGCAGGCAAAGATCGGCCTGTAAGTTCTTAGGTCCACGGTAAAAAAAAAAAATAGTCCCGGACAACCCCTTTAAATATTAAGGAGCAGGAATTCTCCGAATGATTCTATAATCAAAAGAACATAAAATTCTCTCCTGCCCAGTCAGTCTGCCCGGTCTGTTACACCATGATTACCAAAACTTCGACTCATTTCCCTGCCCATTTATTATTACCACATACCCGGCTCTGCTTGACCCGTTTCCAGGTCATTGTGTTGTCTGACTACACTTACGTTTCTCCCTGGTACCACATATCTACATCTCATACTCTTCAAATTACATTTTGAGACTTTCTCCTCCTGTTGTTGCACATATTTTTTTCCCTTCATCTGCACAGGTATCATTAATCTATCAACTATAATGGCTGTACCAGGTCCTGCAGGTCCTGTATCCTGTACACATGACGTGGGCAGTGCACGGCATGCCGCTAGTTTTTATTCTGAGTGCTCTTATATACGGTGGTAGTTTTACACAATGTTGAGCCTGTGATTTGCAGAGTGAAATGTCTGACTGCTTGAACAGAAGTGTACGGCAGATTCTGCAGCATGGATACATAAAGGACGTCCTGGGGGAATATACCTCCCTCCAACACTCATCCAGTCCCTGCCTCACACTAGAGACATTTATAATAACTCCAGGACTATGGAGCTGGTCATTTTCTCATAATCTGTGGCCATTATTAGTGATCTCGCATTGTACGGTAATTTCACCCTGGAGGTTGTGATGTATTTAGTGTAATAGCGCCATCTAGAATATACAGTATATATCAGGCGATACCATGCTTTCTATAGTTAGTCATCTTATGTGCCCTCTATAGATATATATTATACTTTATATTTATTAATAATAAAATTACTCAACACTTTTTCAGCTTTATGATGTTTATTAATCTGCTGTAATTTTAAAAGAAAGTCCAACCTTACAGTGGACACAGGTGGAAGTGTCCTCCATGATGGTATAGGGTGAGGTAGAGCAAGTATATAGTCAGTGGGGGTTCAGAATGATCAGTATTCACTAGGGTCCCTTGTAATCAGGGAGGAACCTGGATGTGTCCCATCAAAAGTTATTGACCCACTGTCCAGGTGTGTACCATCAACAGGTAATGAACCTCTGGCTGTGGGCCATCAATAGGTCATCACTCTCCAGCATTTAGCCACCCAGAAATCTGAACTTCAAGTTTATCGTCATCTGTAGGATGTGAACCACAGATGGTTGCGATGCTGATGACATCAGGAGGTATCCCTCAAATCTGTGATGGATCGGGAATAGGTGAGATGCAAGCGATGGAAACTACAGGCAGATGTTTTCTCAATCTTTTTTGCCTCTTAGACATCTACAGAAAAATCTTCTCCTCTCGATTCTGTGTTGCAGTATTGTGGGCTTTCTAAGCTCCAGCATTCAAGGTTCTGAATCTCTAGTAGTGTTGAGCCACCCCCGTAGTGTTCGAGTTCGGTTCGGTTCGTCGAACACCCGTGTGTTCGCCGAACTGTTCGTCGAACTGTTCGTCGAACACCTTCGAACACCATTAAAAACAATGGCAGGCAAACAAAAACACATAGAAACACATAGAAAACACCTTCAAAGGTGTCCAAAAGCTGACAAACTGCTCAGAAGACATAACTAACACATGGAAAAGTGACAAGTACATATAGTCATGCGAAAAGAAAAGAGGTGGAGGAGTAAAAGGAGGGGGAGACACAGATATAGGCATGTCATGCCCTTCTAAAATTCAAAAAGTGAGAAGCCGACACGGCCAGTCCGCTCCTGCCCGTGCCACCTCTGTGTCGCCGGGTTTGTGCCAGAGCCGCGGTGAACCCTGACGGCCAGCCCCCCTCTCCCAATACTGGTGCCTGTCCGCTGGTGGGTCGAGCGAGCCCCCCTGTGGTGGAGGCAGCTCTAAGCTTTTTAATTTAAATTGTCTCTCTAATTTGAATGAATACACTTTAAATCCATTTACAAGGATCTATTGGAGGGCAAGTCTCATGCCAGCAGCCGCGTAATTCCAGCTCCAGTAGCGTCCACTAAAGCTGCTGCAGTTAAAAAGCTTTTATAAGGATCGAGCTCGGCTGTCCACCGCAAAGCATCCTAATGCCAGTCCCAGCCCCTATGCCTTGGGGTGCCTCCTGATGCTCTTCACTAAGTATCCCATGGTCCCGAATCATTTCCTTTGAAAAAATTAAGTGTCTAAACTACAGGTGGTGTAGCTTGCTTAACAGCCGGGATAATCCGCTGACTAGCAGACACTGCTACTAGGCACAAAGTATTTCCTGGGCTAGATGCAGTTAAAAATTTGTAATTAGATACTCTCGTTGGATGCTGAGAAAGCATTCCATAGAGTCTCCTGGCACGCCATATATGATTCTCTTAAAAAGCTTGGGGTAGGGGTCTAGGGGACCCTTTTATAGCCAAAATCACGGCCCTGTATCGCAATACGTCACCTAGGCTGAAGATAAATGGAACTGTAGCACCCTGAGGGCTCGGTTGCTACAGACGTATTGCACCTCACCCAGAGGTGTGATATCTCACTCTCAGGTAAGGATGGAGTGTGGATCAGGACCCGACACCTGCATGCATTACACCACATTGCCGTGGGGCAGGGCGACCAATATGCCCCTGAGATGGGCACGACAGTCCCTGTCCCTGGCTGGAGTGGGGGGAGGGAACACTGAGGAAGGGGAACCCTGTAGTGCAGGAGCAGGGAGGAAGCAGTTCCTGGGTGCATTGAGAAGGGAGTATAAAAGGTGGGCACCATCTTAGTTCAGTGCAGAGAAGTCTGAGCAGAAGTGGCAGGGAGCAGGGGCTCTGCATGAGCTCTGCTCCGGAGGCGGGCCTAGTAACAGAGGCCCAGGCCTGGAAGAGGGAGAAGGAAGGAAGAGGAGCGGAGAAGGCTCCAGGAACGAGGAATGAAGGGATCCCAGGGGTGCGGACGGGCGAGTCGCCACCGCACGCCCGAATCCACCTGCGTGGAGGGGTCAGGCCAAAGGGGGAGACCGGTCCCCGAACTAGTGGAGGCAGGAAACGACCCTCAGCTAGAAACCGGAGGCTCTGACATTTTATGTGGCGCAGCCCCTCGCTACACCCGCTAGGAAGGCACCACATAGGGTCAGGGAAACTGGCGCCAAGTTTACCAAGAGGAGGCCCGAGGCAGCCGTACAGAAGTGTTGGTAAGAAAGGCCAGACAAAGGACACACAAAGGGGGTCCTGTGAAGTGCTCCAAAGTTATCTGGGAGTTGTCTGAGCCCCTCACCTGGTGAGCACAGTACGACGTGGGCAGCCGTTACCTGCAGACGTGGTCTGGATAATAAGAACTGTGAGTAAAGGCCCTGGACTGCATCACTGACTCCGTGTCGTTACTGCTGCTGCCCTGCACCATCACCCCCATCCTCCGCATACACTGCCCTGAGGCTATACTCCTCCCGTGGGGAGTTATGCTACGCTCTGCTGCACCCACAACACCAGCCTCAGCGGTCTGCCCTGGAGCGGCGGTTCACTCTGACCGCAATCCACGGGTGGCGTAGTCGGACATTTAAACATCAAAACCACATAAATAGTTCCGCCACTGGTTTGACCGCCCTGAGCCACGGAACCGGGTTGCCGCCACGGAGACTACAACCACCAGCATCCACCAAAAAGGGTCCGGCTCCGGGTGTCCCAAGGCCCAGGGGGCGCGTCAGAACATTTTCATCACCTTTCACAATCACCAATGGGACAAGGCAGGGATGTTCTCTGTCCCCTCTCTTATACATCCTAGTGACGGAGCACCTGCTCTCATCAATTCGCCATAACCCCAATATTAGGTGGATTGAGGTGGGAGGCACCGAGTACAAGTGCTCTCTATTTGCTGATGATGTCCTAGTATATATCACTCAATCACATATATCCATCCATGCTGTTATGGCTGAAATAGATCACTTTGTTACATGGTCAAATTTTAAAATCAATGCAGCGAAGTCTGAGGCCCTCGATGTCTCCCTCCCCAAATCCATATAGGATTCCATCCAGTCCAACTTTCCCTTTGCCTGTCCCTCACAGGGTATCAAATACTTAGGAATTCCTATTCATAGAGACCTCTCCCATCTATGTTATCTTAATTTTGGGCCCTTTATTGAACAACTCCATACAGACCACGGTTGGCAAGTTAGAACTATAAGATTCACTATGTGAACCGCTGGTGTTTTGTGGAAAAGCACATGTACACTGCGTTCCAAATTATTATGCAAAAAGTGTTTAGGAGTGATAAGGGAAGAATTTGTTTGTTTGTCAGTTAAACTCATTGATGGTGATGTGTGTCAGGGCTCTTTATATCACTGTAAGCAATTGCAGACACCTGTGCTAATTAGTTTGGCAGGTGTGTCCAATGAAAGGCAAGACTACTTAAGAAGGCTCTCTCACATTATTAAGCAGCCTACATTTTCTGCCAAAATGGGAAAGAAAAAGGATGTGTCGGCTGCTGAGAAGCAACAAATTGTGGAGTGTTTAGGTCAAGGCATGACTACAATCAACATTGCGAGATGATCAGGATGAAGTGTCTTGGCAATCAAGAAGTATGTAGCTGATTCACAGTACACACGTGTGCGTGCTGATAAGGGCAAATTGAGGACTCTTTCCTACAGGCAATTACGTCAGGTTGAAAGAGCAGCGGCCAAAAAGCCTTGTCATAGCAGCAGACAAGTTTTTGAAGCTGCTTGTGCCTCCAACGTCCCCCGAACAACAAGATGCAGGGTCCTTCAGAGGTTTGCAGCTGTGCATACGCCATCCTGTCGACCTCCTCTATCCACTTCACACAAGCAGAAACGGCTCCAGTGGGCCAAACATTACATGAAGACTGATTTCAAAACAGTTTTGTTCACGGATGAGTGCCGTGCAGCGCTCGATGGTCCAGATGGATGGAGTGGAGGATGGCTGGTTGATGGACACCCCACGCAAACACGGCTACAGCGCCAACAAGGAGGAGGTGGAGTAATGTTTTGGGCTGGAATCATGGGGAGAGAGATTGTCGGCCCCTTTAGGATCCCTGAAGGCGCTAAAGATGAACTCCATAATGAATGTGGATTTTCTCAAACAGCACTTCCTGCCATGGTTCAAGAAGAAGAACCGTGTATTTCACAGCAAGATCATTTTTCTGCATGATAATGCACCATCTCATGCTGCACTTAAAACATCTGCATCTCTGGCTGATATGGGCATAAAAGGGGACAAACTTATGGTGTGACCCCCATGCTCCCCTGACCTCTACCCCATTCAGAACCTTTGGAGCATCATTAAAAGGAGTGTCTATGATGGCGGGAGGCAGTTCACATCTAAGCAACAGCTCTGGGAGGGTATTCTGTCCTCATGCAAAACAATTGAAGCAGAAACCATCCAAAACCTGACAAATTCAATGGACGAGAGAGTTCAGAAGCTCCTTTCGAACAAGGGGTCCTATGTGAAAATGTAACATCACCTAGAATAAAGTTTTGAGTTGAAAACTGTTTGATTTCAGTTTCTAACAACCTGCTAATGCTTATAATTTCAAAAATGACCATTTTTTTGGTCTTTATTAAAATGAAAAGGTTGATCGAAAAGTTTGGGGGATCTAAGAGTGTGGCAACCCAGTAGTCATGATTACTTCGAATTCTGACAATATGAGGGTCATGCTGCAGGTAGTGCAGCAAGAAGGCACTTATGTGTCTTGCGCATCTCGGAGCCCCAAAATTATTTTCCGGGCTAGATGCAGCTAAAAATTATTTTAAATTTTAAATCTGGTGAAGCTTTAGTATAGATGGCCTAATAGGATCAGTGCTGCACACTGCTACAAAGCCCAAATTATTTTCCAGTCAAGATACAGATAAACATGATTAGTAATTTGAAAGCTTAAAACGGTTGGTAGGGTGATTTTAACCAATCATCAAGCTTTTACTCTCCCCAGGATGACACAGGGGTAGAAAAGTCGTTTCGGATCCATGATTTGTTCATCTTTATGAACGTGAGTCTGTCTACATTATCAGTGGAGAGCCGCGTGCGCTTATCTGTCAGCACACCACCAGCAGCGCTGAACACACGTTCAGACAGAACGCTGGCTGCGGGGCATGACAAGATCTCCAAGGCGTAAGTGGCTAGCTCCGGCCATTTATCCAGATTGGAAGCCCAAAAAGAGCAAGGGTCCAGTGACACAGTCGTGGCTTCAATGTTTACTTGGAGATACTCCTGTACCATCGTCTCTAGGCGTTGACTATGTGTCAGACTTCTTGTCTCCTGTGGCCTTGCAAAGGATGGGCTAAAAAAGTGGTGAAATGATTCCGCAAAATTGATGTTACCAGCAGATACTGTGGTTCTGTTACGGTTTGAGTGCTGAACACTTGACGATCCCACGGTTGGCAAGTTGGAACTGTGAGATTCACTACGTGCACCACTGGTATTTTGTGGAAAAGCACATGTAAGATTCTGCAACAGTCTCTGCTGATACTCCTGCATGCGTGCATCCCTTTCTATGGCAGGAATAATTTCTGCAAATTTACTTTTGTACCGGGGATCTAACAGTGTGGCAACCCAGTAGTCAGGATTATTTCTAATTCTCACAATTCGAGGGTCATGTTGCAGGTAGTGCAGCAAGAAGGCACTCATGTGTGTTGCGCATCCAGGAGCACCAAGTCCCTGTTGTGTTGGTGGCGAGGTAACAATCATGCTTCCTTCCTCTGTCCTCTCCCCCCAACCTCGCACAACAGAAATGTGATCAAGGTCTCCCTCATCTGATGAGTCTTCCATCAGTTCGTCCTCCACTTCTTCCTGGGCTCCTGCACCTTCCTCACTAGTTTGGCTGCTACCATGCGCCCTGGTAAAACCATCTCCCCCACCCTCACATGCCTGCCGCCTTGGTGCTGCCGACCGTCTGGACCTTGCAGATGTTAGCCCTTCCGCATACAACTCCTCCTCCTCTACTTCCTCCACCTCCTCTTGTGCCACCACCTGACTCCGAATTCTGTTTAACATGTGCTCCAGCATGTAAATCACCGGAATAGTCATGCTGATAATGGCATCGTCAGCACTAAACATCTTCGTCGCCATTTCAAAACTGTGCAGAAGGGTGCATAGGTCCCTGATCTGAGACCACTCCTCCAGCGTGATTTGCCCCACCTCTGAATCTCGTTGGCCCAGGCTATACGTCAGAACGTATTGCACCAGGGCTTGTCGGTGCTGCCACAGTCGCTGCAACATGTGCAGAGTTGAATTCCACCGGGTAGGCACATCGCATTTTAGCCGGTGAAGTGGCAGGCCCAACGACTTCTGTAGAGATGTAAGTCGCTGAGCTGCGGGATGCGAACGGCGGAAGTGAGCACACAGCGACCGTGCCCTCTGCAGAAGGCCATCTAGTCTGGGATAGTGGGCTAAAAATTGCTGGACAACCAGGTTCAACACGTGAGCCATACAAGGCACGTGTGTGACATTGCCCTGGCGAAGGGCCGCACCCAGGTTTGCAGCATTGTCGCACACGGCCTTCCCTGGTTTCAGGTCCAGTGGAGACAACCATTCATGAAATTGGTTCTCCAGAGCTGACCACAACTCCTCAGCTGTGTGACTCACATTTCCCAGACATTTCAATGTAAAAACCGCCTGATGACGTTGAGCCCTACTGCCAGCATAGTAAGGAGGTGTGCAGGATCCCTTCTGCGCAGTTAGAAAGCTTGTGGCATGACCAGACAGGCTTTGGGTGCAGGTGGAAGACCGAGAGGAGGTTGAGGAGGCAGAAGCAGTGGAGGAACTTTGACATAAAGAGGATTGACGCACAACTCGTGGGGACGGCAAGACTTGGACAGCAGCCCCTTGTCCTGCTGTCACCATAGTTACCCAGTGCCCAGTCAGCGACATGTAACGCCCCTGTCCATGCCTACTCGTCCAAGTGTCTGTGGTGAAATGCACCCTGTCACACACAGAGTTTCTCAAAGAAGCGGTGATGTTGTGTGCGACATGCTGGTGGAGCGCAGGCACACCTTTCTTTGAGAAGTAGTGCCGACTGGGCATCTGGTACTGGGGCACTGCGATGGACATAAGGTCTCGAAAATCCTCTGTGTCCACCAGGCGGAAAGGCAGCATTTCTGTAGCCAAGAGCTTGCAGATGGTGAAATTCAACCTCTTAGCTTTCTCATGGCTAGGAGGAAATGGTCTTTTACTTGTCCACATCTGAGGGACCGAGGGCTGGCTATTGTGCTTAGACGGGGTTGATAAGGGTGTCCCCGGCAAACTGCCGGTCTGTGAGGAAGATGCAGGCGGACATGTTAGGTTGCCTTGATCCAAAGGTGGTGATATCGATGTCGGACAGCGCTCAACACCAGCTGGTGTTCCCACCTCCAAAGAAAATGATGACCTGCCAATCACGCTGGCTGTTGCGGGTAAAGAGGTGGCAGGTCTGCGCCCCAAAACAGGTGTGACTGCTGTCCCCCCAGTCACAGAGGATGAAGAGGCCGCGGATGCACAAGATATGACAGACGGTGGTTGGCCCAGCCGGCTAGGCCGCATTGTAGCACACTGAGCTTCCCACTGCAACTTATGCTTCATGTCCATGTGCCGGTTCATGCATGAAGTACTCAAACTATGTATTTTTTGGCCTCTACTTAGCTTTTGCTGACAAATGTTACAGATAACACGAGTTGGGTCATCTTTATCGATCTGAAAAAATGCCCAGGCTATGCAAGGCTTAGCACCCATGCGACCTGAAGAGCCACCACGACTTGTGGTGAGAGGCAGAGTTGTGTTTGAGGATGCAGTTGTTGACGTGCTTCCAGTACTACGTCTCTGTCCAGGAAGGCGCAACCTGACCTCGTCGTCACTAGCATCTTCCTCCACCTCCTCTGCTGACCTCATCTCTTGGCTGACTGTGGGTTGACAGTAAGTGGGATCTCCAACCTCATCATCATCACCCTGTGTGTTATCACACCCGTCGTCCTCAGAGCCAACCTGTTCCTGCCCTGACAAAAAACTAAAGTTGTCGCTCCAATCAGGTATTTGAGTCTTATCATCGTCTTCCTCATTGTCTCCACCAACAGGAGTTACAGTTTGGGAATGAGGGTCTACATTATGGTCAGAACCTTCTGCGTCTGGTCCTGGATCCGACTCATAAAGATTCTGGGCATCAGTGCAGATCATTTCCTCGTCTGGATTCACAGAAGCACTGGAGTCGACCTCTGATTCCCAGGCTATAGTATGAGTAAACAGCTCTGCAGACTCAACCATCTGTTCTACCTCATACTCAGACGGGCAGCTGGAGATTTGGGAGCTGTGAGGAAGCAAGTGCGATTTGGGTGACACCTTTGAGGACTGGAGTATTTGTGATGTTGAAGTTGATGTGGAGGAGAGCCCACTTAAAGGAGCACTTGATATCCGTTGAAGCACCTGCTGTTTTTGTGCCTCATCTGGAATTTGTAGCGATTGGCGTGGCCGTAAGAAAGGGATCTTATCACATTGTCCGCTAAAAGAAGTAGACATTTTAGTTTGGCTGGAAGATGGTCTTTCTTCTGCAGATGTTACTGTTGCTTTAACACCTACCCCACGGACACAACCTTTTTTCCCCTTCCCAACACGCCTATTCCCCTTTCCACCAGCAGCAGGCCTTTTTCCACTCATTTTGGTGGTTAACTAATTCACAACTCTGGAGTTGTTTGCACAAAAAAACAATGGATGGTAACCGAGCAGAGCTGAGTGGCCAAACTGTGGTATTAGGCCAAAACTATTGGCTGGGTTAGATGCAGAAAAAAATTATATTCAATTTGCAACCTGATGGAGGTCAGTATAGATGGACTAATACAACAAGTCCCACACACAGCTAGAAGCCCAATATTTTTTCAGAGGTAGATGCAGAAAAAAATATATTCAGTTTGCAACCTGATGGAGGTCAGTATAGGTGGACTAATAGAACAAGTCCCACACACTGCTAGAAGGCCAAATATTTTTTCAGAGCTAGATGCAGAAAAAATTATATTCAGTTTGCAACCTGATGGAGGTCAGTATAGATGGATTAATAGAACAAGACCCACACACAGCTAGAAGCCCAATATTTTTTCAGAGCTAGATGCAGAAAAAAATTATATTCAGTTTGCAACCTGATGGAGGTCAGTATAGATGGACTAATACAACAAGTCCCACACACAGCTAGAAGCCCAATATTTTTTCAGAGCTAGATGCAGAAAAAAATTATATTCAGTTTGCAACCTCATGGAGGTCAGTATAGATGGATTAATAGAACAAGACCCACACACAGCTAGAAGCCCAATATTTTTTCAGAGCTAGATGCAGAAAAAAATTATATTCAGTTTGCAACCTGATGGAGGTCTGTATAGATGGATTAATAGAACAAGACCCACACACAGCTAGAAGCCCAATATTTTTTCAGAGGTAGATGCAGAAAAAAATATATTCAGTTTGCAACCTGATGGAGGTCAGTATAGATGGACTAATACAACAAGTCCCACACACAGCTAGAAGCCCAATATTTTTTCAGAGGTAGATGCAGAAAAAAATATATTCAGTTTGCAACCTGATGGAGGTCAGTATAGGTGGACTAATAGAACAAGTCCCACACACTGCTAGAAGGCCAAATATTTTTTCAGAGCTAGATGCAGAAAAAAATTATATTCAGTTTGCAACCTGATGGAAGTCAGTATAGATGGATTAATAGAACAAGACCCACACACAGCTAGAAGCCCAATATTTTTTCAGAGCTAGATGCAGAAAAAAATTATATTCAGTTTGCAACCTGATGGAGGTCAGTATAGATGGATTAATAGAACAAGACCCACACACAGCTAGAAGCCCAATATTTTTTCAGAGCTAGATGCAGAAAAAAATTATATTCAGTTTGCAACCTGATGGAGGTCAGTATAGATGGATTAATAGAACAAGACCCACACACAGCTAGAAGCCCAATATTTTTTCAGAGGTAGATGCAGAAAAAAATATATTCAGTTTGCAACCTGATGGAGGTCAGTATAGGTGGACTAATAGAACAAGTCCCACACACTGCTAGAAGGCCAAATATTTTTTCAGAGCTAGATGCAGAAAAAAATTATATTCAGTTTGCAACCTGATGGAGGTCAGTATAGATGGATTAATAGAACAAGACCCACACACAGCTAGAAGCCCAATATTTTTTCAGAGCTAGATGCAGAAAAAAATTATATTCAGTTTGCAACCTGATGGAGGTCAGTATAGATGGACTAATAGAATGATGCTATGCCCAAAAGATTTTACTTCACTAGGTGCAGTAAAAAAATTGGTATTCTATACACAGGTGGTATATCTTGCAACACAGATAGGCTACTCCACTGACTAACACACTCTGCAATAGGCCAAAAAGGATTAGCTTTGCTAGATTCAGCCAAATGCTGTGAAAAAAACTTGCACAGCACTGGCACAGACCTGCCTGGCAAAAACTGATAGGAACTGATGTAACCTAGTCCTGAAAAGGACTCCAATTACAATTAGTCTTTACTCCCACAACCTAACTATTTAAGAGCACAGACTTGCCTGATAAAAGTCTTAGGAAATGCTGTAACCTAGTCCTTAAAAGGACTGCAATCACAACTATTCCCTACTCCCAAGCTATCTGTAGATTTGTGCGAAAATTGGCTTGAAATTAACAAGGTATAGCGCACACAGCAACAACGGTGCCGTCTAACACGCAGCTGCAGCAGTGAGAAAATGGTGGCGACGGGGAAAATGGCTTGGTCTTATAGGGCAAGGACATGTGACATACACTGCCAATGACACATGCCCTTGCTTGTGTGAAAAAAAGCACTTCGCTCCGTGTGTGCGCTGCTGATAGGCTGACAGATTGCACCTCCCCACTGTAAATGCGGGAAAGAGAAAAAAAAATGGAGATCTTCATTGTTCCTGCAGAGATCCATCCCCTGCCCCTCCCCCCACCCCGCTGTACACTCAAACTGCGTATTAACATTAATTTTCATCATTACTGAGAAAAAATCCAGTTATGATTTTGGTGCACGAACAGTTATCGAACATAACCTCGAACAGCCAAATTTTTCTCAAATTGTTCGTGTTCGCCGAACGGCTCGAACACCGCCCAAAACAGCTCGAATTTGAGATTGGCGAACAGTTCGAGTAGAACAACGCTCATCTCTAATCTCTAGGCTCTGGTATTCTTGGTACTGGTGTGCTCAACTCTGGCGTTCTCGGCTCTGAAATTCTAGGTTATTGGTTATTGGTTTCATTCAAAGATCAGAAACCTCTTTTTGCTCTGTAGAACTTCGAGCTCTTCTTCTGCTGTAATATAGTACAGTATGGACCCAGACAATATCACTGAAACCCTCTTTATAGTTGCGTCTAGGAACTTTATTCGCATCCTATGGTGCAGGAGCCATGGATGGACCAGAACATTTGCCATTTGGCAGAACAGTTATTCTCCTGGAAACTTGTTCCTGAATCTGAGGGATACAAATTGGTTCCTTACAAGTACTTTGTTCTTCCAGAATGTTTTTGTTCTTAGGAGTGGGTTTTATAGTTGTTTCATCAGGTTTAGACTTTGCCTTCTTGCTCAGGACAAGCCTTAAAGCGCACATGTGAGCAGGACTGTGCTTAGTAAACTACATACACTGACCGGTGGGCGCCATTACACTGAGTAAAATGATACCTTTGTTGATGAAATCCGTCCAGAGGTTTTTTTGTAATCTTTATTTTCAGTTCTGCCATAATGATATGCTCTTGCTCTGGGGTGGGACTTTAGGGAGGGGCTGTAAGTGGTGCTCTCATTATGTATTCCTATCTCTGACCTCTGACAGGTCACTGTGCTTCTGCTTCTATTTTAAATATTGCCTTTGTAATTTCTCTGTCAATTTGAAATTTACATCTCCCAAAATGGCCGCCGGGGCCCGCGCATGCGCAGTAGCATCTTTCGGTTGCTGGGTGCCGTATTGCTGCAGGCAAGTTTCTTTTTCCTTTAGCAAAATGGCGACCGCGCGTGTGCAGTAGCATCTTTCGGCAACCGAAAGATGCTACTGCGCATGCGCGGGCCTTTGCGGCCATTTTGGGGATGTAAATTTCAAATTGGCAGAGAAATTACAAAGGCAATATTTAAAATATTAGGCCAGCGACTGAAAGCACAGTAACCTGTCAGAGATAGGCATACATAATGAGAGCACCAGCTACAGCACCTCCCTAAAGTCCCACCCCAGAGCACGAGTATCTCATTATGGCAAAACTGAAACTAAAGATTATAAAAGAACCTCTGGACGGATTTCATCAACAAAGCTATCATTTTACTCAGTGTAATGGCGCCCACCGGTCAGTGTATGTGGTTTACTAAGCACAATCCTGCTGACAGGTGCGCTTTAAAGCCAAGTTCTCTAGTATTGTCACAAGTGTCATCAGCGCAACAAAAACTGTGGCACGGAAGATCCAAAGAGGAAGCTTGATGGAATCTTCAGAGGAATTTTTCCAGGGAACCACACGTAGTGGGTCATCCTGTAATAAAAAAAAAACATTTAGAAATTCTCTTATACATAATCTAATCAACCAGAGAGCCCTTGTTATTATACAGTCATGGATAAAATATAAAGCAGCTTCATGAATATCCCATAGAGAAGATCAGGGAGAAGTTTGGGATTTACCTTGAGGGTCCATGGAATATTGTTTATGGTTGGACTTTCATATGATGGACGGTGATGTATCCAGTATGAAACGCCCTGCAAAAGGCGATAACATTAGCTGAACCTTTGTGACCCCATATGGATGAGACCATACTCAACGTCAGTGTACTGTGAAGTAGGGAATAAAGCAACGTAAAGCTCAGAAATGGATAGTATAATACTCATCATCTTCAGAGGTCTCGCAGCAACAATTGAAAAAATGTAAAGCACTAAAGTTTTAATTTAAAAAACAAAAATCTTTTAATGGTAAAAAAATATAAAAATTGTAAAAGTTTTGATATTTTCAACTTTTAAACACTAGGGGGAGCAGCTGCAGACATTTCCCATGAATCTAGTGTAGTGTTAGATTGCATTAAGACTGCAGTAAAAGTGGGCGGGATGTGCTCACATGGTGTGATGTCTCCTCCCCTCTTTTTCTGGTCCTTTGCAAAAAGATAAGTGAGAATGTAGTTTAGGGTCACAGTGCGGAGACATTCTGTTGGCTGCTGCAAAGTGATACCAAGAGGTAAACAGTGTCACCAATGACGGATAGCAGCGGGGGCGTTGTTAGGGTCTTAAAAGATCAGGTCCCAAACACCAAGGCATGTCCACCCTCTCCTCAGTATAGATAGATACAGGAGAATACAGCCGCCCCTGTAAGTGCTGCAAACATTGAATATATGACATTTGAACCGCATTACTGCTATATAGAATTTACTTATAAAAATTACAGTATTTAGCACATAAATTGGCAAATTCAGGAGAGCCCACTAGCCGTGACAAGGTGACTTTTCTTTGATGGGATCCTAATCCTAATATTTATCAGTCATGCCTCTCCCGGGCTATAAGCGTAAAAATATAAAGGGCAGGTAGGATCCAGCATTAATTAAAAGCCTTAGGCACCTTCATAAATTCATATAAAACCGTTACCGGAAAAACACCATCTATAATATAACACTGCAAGCGTGTCTCTGTCTGAAGCCTCGATAGACTGCGCACGCGCGACGCGCAGTCTGGCTCCAGACAGAATCACCCATCCAGCCATTACAGGTAAGAGGAGTGTATGGCACCGGAGATCGCGGTATGCGTAGGCACTGAACGCATACCGCGATCTCCAACGCCATACTTACATACTTACCTGACCAGGAGGAGCGTTGCCGCAGCGCCTCTCTTCGCCGGAGACCGGGGCAGGAGTGGGGCGCCGGATCGGCGCATGCACATAGCGCTATCTTGCGCCATTTTACTGAAGACACATTTGCAGTGTGTCTTCAGCAAAATGGCGCCGGACAGCGCGGTGCTCCGTCGCCACACTCCTCCCCCGGCCTCCGGCAGAACAGGACGCAGCAGCGCTGGAGCACAGAGAAGAAAGGTGAGTATAACTGTTTATTTTTTTGGATGTGTGTACAGTGTGAAAGGGATGAGGGGGCCACACATACCAGAATTGTGGGGTGAGGGGACCATGCATACCAGGATTGTGGGGTGAGGGGATCAAGCATACCAGGATGAGGGGTACCACGCATACCAGGATTGGGGGGTGAGGGGACCATGCATACCAGGATTGGGGGGGTGAGGGGTACCACACATAACAGGATTGGGGGGTGAGGGGTACCACACATGCCAGGATTGGGGGGTGAGGGGACCATGCATACCAGGATTGGGGGGTGAGGGGACCATGCATACCAGGATGAGGGGCACCACACATACCATTATTGGGGGGTGAGGGGACCACGCATACCAGGATTGGGGGTTGAGGGGACCATGTATACCAGGATTGGGGGGATGAGGAAACCATGCATACCAGGACTGGGGGTGAGGGGACCATGCATACCAGGATTGGGGGGTGAGTGGACCATGAATACCAGGGTTAAGGGGTGAGGGGACCATTCATACTAGGATTGGGGGGTGAGGGGACCGTGCATACCAGGATTGAGGGGTGAGGGGACCATGCATACCAGGATTGGGGGGTGAGGGGACCATGCATACCAGGTTTGGGGGGTGAGGGGACCATGCATACCAGGATTGGGGGGTGAGGTGACCATGCATACCAGGATTGGGGTGTGAGGGGTGCCATGTGTAACAGAATAGGGATGTGAGGGGTGCCATGCATACCAGAATAGGGATGAGGTGTACCATACATACCAGGATAGGAATGCGGGGTACCATGCATACCAGGATGAGGGGTACCATACATACCATGATAGGGATGAGGGGTACCATGTATGCCAGGATTGGGGATGAGGGGTACTATGTATACCAGGATTGGGGATGAGGGGCCCATGCATACCAGGATAGGGATGAGGAGTGCCAAGCATACCAGGATGGGGATGAGGGGTGCCATGCATACCAGGATGAGGGTGAGCGGCCCATGCATACCAGGATCTGGGATACCATACATACCAGGATAGGGATGAGGGATTGGGTACCACACATACCAGGATTGGGGGTGAGGGGTGCCATGCATACCAAGATTGGGGGTGAGGGGTGCCATGCATACCAGGATTGGGGGTGAGGGGTGCCATGCATACCAGGATTGGGGGTGAGGGGTGCCTTGCATACCAGGATTGGGGGTGAGAGGTGCCATGCATACCAGGATGGGATGATGGGGACAGGATGGGGGCAGCACAAATACCAGGAGGGGGGCAGCACATACCAGCATGGGAGACCATATACCAATAAAAATGCTTGCCACCCGGGCGTAGAACGGGTTGAATAGCTAGTAGGTTATAATGGGCACGTGTGGTATCCATGAAAAAAACAGATGCCACACGTAACGCAGACAAGTACATGTGAAGGGGGCCTTAGGCTGATCAGAGGAGTGCACAGTCAGAAAAGGAGGCTGTCACAACCTCCAAAAGTAAACTATAAAAAAAACTTGACCAGCACCTCCGAACAGAATAAAGCAAGTGTGAACAGGTGCAAGCTGCCTTAAGCTACAAGACTGCAGTCACTTTATGTGACTGCAGACTTGTGAATCCTCACACTGCACGCCCTGCTTGCTGTGAGGATTTTCAGGTGTCGGGTGTGTGACCACAAGCATGTGATACGCATACTTCTACTTCTGGCCACATTCTGACTAGACTGTGTTCGGCTGCACTCAATTCACATCGGGCACCGACACCTGAGAATCCTCACAGCGCGCACAGAGAAATTGCAGGCTTGTAGCCTAAAGCTGGACAACCCCTTTAAGGTTGTTTTTCTTTTTCTTAAAACAAACCCTGTCCCCTGTAAAATTTTCAAGAAGGTTGGACATTCTCTTTAAAGGAATTTTCCTTTAAATGTATGTTATTTACATACTTGCAGTCATGTGCGGACGAGACTCATCTTGCTCCACTCAATATAAGAGAATTGAAAGAATCTGGATGAGACTAGTCGGCATGTGACTGCAAGTATGTAAATCGCATACATGAGGTCAAGTGACCGCCCTCCCGCATTAAAATACAGGAAAATCGAGACAGTGTGCGCAAATCGTGACAGTGTGATAATTCAGCTGTCTGCAGTCAGAGTAACTGCAGACTTTTCTCTTGTGACCAGAAAACAACTATAAGAGAGTAAAGGATATTTCCGGGCATATGGGATTGATGACCTCTCTACATATACAGGATAGGTCATGAAAAGCAGATAGGTGGGGTCTGACAGCTGGTGCCCCCATCGGTCAGCTGTTACAAGCTCCGGAGCAAGCGCAGCTCTATCCAGAGTGTAGTGGCCTCTGCCAGTCGCTGCTGGTACTGTAGTCACTACTATTCAAATGAACAGGAGCTGAGCTGCAGAACCAGCAGCAGCCGCTCAGTAATGCCGCCTGAGCAAACAGCTGCTCTTGGGGGCGCCAGGTGTCGGACCCCCACTGATCTGCTATTGATGACCTATCCTGTAGATGTAGATAGGTCATCAATACTGTATGCCCGGACATCCCTTTATATCTTATAGGGTTTTCTGCTTGCAAAAGAAAAGTCTGCAGTCTCTCTCTGTGACAGCTGAATTATGACGCAGTGCAATATGGCAATACTGTATGCCCAGACATCCCTTTATATTTTGTCAAACTCAAATACCCGGAGGGTCAAAATGAAAAGCTTGGACAAAGTCGCAAGACAACCGTGATATTTATTTAAAAAATGTCTACAATTGAGGAAGTTTTCCCTTATCAAATATAACATTGAATAGTCCTCCATACAGTATAATGGCCGCGCATAGTCCTGCATACAGTATAATGGCCCCGCATAGTCCTCCATGCAGAATAATGGCCCACATAGTCATCCATACAGTATAATGGCCCTACATAGTCCTCCATACAGTATAATGGCCCCACATAGTCCTCCATACAGTATAATGTGTCCCACATAGACCTCCATGCAGAATAATGGCCCACATAGTACCCCATACAGTATAATGGGTCCCATATAGTCCTCCATGCAGAATAATGGCCCGACATAGTCCTCCATGCATAATAATGGCCCCACATAGTCCTCCATACAGTATAATGGCCCCACATAGTCCTCCATACAGTATAATGGCCCCACATAGTCCTCCATGCATAATAATGGCCCCACATAGTCCTCCATGCACAATAATGGCCCCACATAGTCCTCCATACAATATAATATGTCCAACATAGTCCTCCATGCAGAATAATGGCCCCACATAGTCCTGCATGCAGAATAATGGCCCCACATAGTCCTCCATACAGTATAATGGCCCCACATAGTCCTCCATACAGAATAATGGCCCCACATAGTCCTCCATACTGAATAATGGGCCCCACATAGCCCTCCATATAAGAATAATGGGTCCCACATAGTTATCCATGCAGTATAATGGGCCCCACATAGTGTTCCACACAGTATAGTGGGCCCCACATAGTGCTCCATACAGTATAATGGGCCCCACATAGTACTCCATACAGTATACTGGCCCCACATAGTGCTCCTTCAGTATAATGGCCCCACATAATCCTCCATACAGTATAATGGGCCTCACACAGTGCTCCATACAGTATAATTGGCCCCACACAGTGCTCCATACAGTATAATGTGGCGCCCCTGAGGGTTCAGTCGCCACAGGGGTACTGCACCTCAGACCGAGGTGTGGTATCTCCTCTCCAAGGTAAGGATGGAGTACTACACAGGACCCCTGCCACGTACTCAACACTACACCACTCCAGTTCAGGACGGGGATCTAAAGCACCATAGTGCAGCCCTGGGTCTGAATGGAGGAGTTGGGGGGAACCAAAGTAAGGGGGAACCAAGTGGTGAGTGAGGGTGGAGGAAGCACTTTATAACACACCTTAATAGAATCATATATAAACAGAGGCCATCTTTAGTACCGGATCTTTGGTCGCAGTTCCCTGGAATGGTTAGTCAATACAAGCTGCAGCTGTTCTAGGATTCGGTGATTCCCGGTCTCAGGCCTCAAGACTGGGGATTGGGGCAGAGTTGAGTTATAGCCAGCTCTGTTCCTGGTCTTAGTCCACACAAGAAGGCAAAAGAGGGGAGCAGAGGAGATAGGCTCCACAGGCGAAAGGATCTCAGGGGGTGCGGACGGAGCGGAGTTGCCACCTGCATGCCTCATTCTGGCTTAGTCAGAAAGACCCTGCAGCAAGAGGAGGTACCGGTCCCCGATTATCTGACCTTGCACTTCATGTCTCTGTCAGAAAAGTCCGGAGGCTTATGTGGATCCCAGGGGGATACGGATGGAGCGGAGTCGCCACTTGTATCCTCTAATCTGCATTTATCCAGAGGGACCCGGCCTTACACCAAGTTCTCACCACCAGTCACCAATAAGGGCAGCCAGTGGGTCCGGGGGCTGCACGCCACCCGTAAAGGGCATCGCAGTACCCGTACGGGACTCAGTGGGGAATACAAGGAGGGAGAAGGAGAATTAAGAGATGAGAGGAACACACTAGAGCTTGGGGTCCTGTCAAGTGCACCTGAAGTACTTGGAGTGTGCTGAACCCTGTGGCGCCCAGGGGATGGGGACTACTCGGCACCTGGGCCTTAATGCCTGTTCTTGGGGGATGTTGCGGTGGTCGGCTCCCGGGCTTGTACACTGAGGTCTCTCTTAAAAAGCGGAAAATGAAATGTCAAAGTTCGTGACGCCACCTATGGTGTCTGGTGAGGATCACCAGCGCTGCGACCATCCACTGAGGCCGGTGTTGTGGCAGCTTAGATGGAATCACTCCCCACAGGCGGATCGGGGCTTCAGGGCAGCGTAGGAGTTGGGAATGCAGGACAGAGGGGACCCAGCCAGGTCAGAGCAAGAAGGGGAAGCACACACAAAAGTCACTTCTGTACCTTTACTGGAAATAGTTCAGGAACACTCCGGAGCGCTGTAGGGTGAGGGGTGCACGTCCGGATTCTCCCCAGTGAGCGGGTGTACGGCCTCCTGTTTCTTGCCTCTCTGTAGTAAGTTTCTGACCTGCCTGGAGCTATGCCTAACTTATTTTCTGTCCTGCATCGGCTGATCCTGTGGTAGGGCCTTCTGTTGGAGTACACACCCCCTGGTATATGGGGCCTCGGTAACTCCTGACCCTGGTATAACAGTCAGCGTTTGGTATTCCTGAGACATGTAGCTCACCAGGGGTTCTGGTTGTCCTCTGCTGGGAGTAAAGAATCCCTGCAGACTCTGACCCGTTGTCCGGTATATGGTTTCTGGGGTGAGCTGGTAAAGTCCCTCTGCCCCCAATGCTACTCGCTCCTCTAGCCTTCGGCCTACTCGGGCCCTCACTAGGCTATACACACTGGCAGTTAGCTGGCTGCCTCTTCTACTGCTCTCTGAGTGTCAGCAACGCTCCTAGCTCACTTAACTCGAGATGCTTGAGTCTGACTGAGCTCCACTGCAGACTGACCTGTTTCTCTGTGTCTCACTCTGCAGGAACTGGCTGTGGACTCCAGACTGTTCTGTCTCCACTCACTTCCTGAGGAGAACTAACTCACAGACCGCCTCTGCCTAGCTCCACCCTCCGTATTTATATCCCTATCCGGACTCCCTTTGGTGGACTGAGGTAGGGTGGAGGTGTGTGTATGCTCCGAGGGCCTCTTGTGGAGAAATCCTTTAATACACCCCTCCAGGATCTGTGGCTCCATGCACAGCAGGGCGTCACATTCCCCCCTAGTTGAACTCAGCACTCCCGGGCTGAAGCACATTTTGTAACAACAACAATAACAAGCTTCCCTTTATGGGAGGTTAGGACAATTGAACGTTGCATAACCAGAACATGGATAAATATACATATATAGTTTAATAAACAGTAGGCAATGAGCAACCAGAAAGTCCAAGTCACTTCCGGAGAGGTTGCGCAAAGGAGCACTCAGGGAGTGCAAATATGTACAAATAAAGTCTTTGGGCTGCACATAGTCCTCAGCCACAGAGTTCTTAGATACCCAAGCGGGTAATGGGAAGCAAATAAGTAAAGTGTCCGTTTCACTTGGATTGTCCATTAGAGGGGCAAAATATAAGTTAAAGGCCTGTAAAAGGCAATAAATACATAGCAATGCATACACAGGATAATGCAATAATATACAGTATTATACAATACAATACCATACCCCAGGGATAACTATCTACATCTGTCGGGGTTTAACTATTTTACTTAGTGTACCTGACAGGGAGTTGACCTTTCATGCTACGTGTAGATCTGCGTAGTGCGGTGGTCTGTGTAGTGTCAGTGTTTCTCTCAGCTACCCTGTTTGTTCTACTAGTGATGGTATTGAAAAACTGCCTTAACCTCGCTAATGGGCTGGCAAGTTCACCATTGGCTGGGCCTTCTTGCTCGGCTTCTGCCGGGGATCCTTCTTCCGGGGATTCTTCCTGAGCAGGCTTTTCTGCGGCACTAGCCTCTTCTGCAGCACTTACAGGTTCAACTTGCTGTGGAGGGTCTTCTGGCTGTTGGAAGAATTGGAGTACTAGAATTATGACTGCTCCTCCGATTTGAGGCCAATCTGCCGGGAAGTCTCCTAAATCAGTATGTATTACTGCTTCATCAGGTTCCTCCGGGAAAATGAGAGGCACTTCTTCTTGGGGTTTTAGCAGATCTGGACACAACTTGAAGTGGTCCCTAGATACTGTTGCAGTTGTTCTTCCTCCATCTTTGCTGATCAGACATGTCTTCCTGTTGTCAAACCTTGAATTCAACACAGTGTAGGGTTCTCTCTCCCACTGGTCATCAAGCTTGTGGTTCCTCCGCTTCCTTTTCAATACCACTTCTCCTGGTGTGAATGGTTCTGCTGGTGCACTTCTGTTGTATTGTGCTTCTTGTTTATCCCTCACCCGAGTGAGACTGTCTTCGACACATGCTTGTACTCTTCTGTACTGCACCTGTCTGGTCGTGTCCCAGTCTTCAGTGGTCACATCTGCTTCTGGTTCTACAACACCAAGCTCCAGGTCCATGGGCAGCTTTCCTGGTCTTGCCCGCATGAGATATGCCGGAGTGCAATTGGTGGAACTTACTGGTATGTGATTATACAGATCCACTAGGTCAGGTAGTAGGTCTGGCCACTGGTTTCTCTCTTCTAGTGGTATAGTCTTCAGTAGATCGATGATGATGTTATTCATCTTTTCAAAGAGACCGTTAGTTTGGGGGTGGTACGGTGTAGTCCTGATCTTTTTACACCCGTACAGATGGCAGAACTCTTTGAACAATTCAGCCTCAAAGGCCGGGCCTTGGTCAATCAGTACCTGCTCAGGGTATCCATGGGGTCTGCAGAAGTACGTTTGGAACGTCTTCGCTGCTGTCTCTGCTGTCAGGTCTTTGACAGGGGTGACCACCAGGAACCTGGATTAGTGATACACCATGGTCAGGGCATAGGCATATCCTGACCGGCTGGGTGACAACATGACATGGTCCAGGGCCACGATCTCCAGGGGTTGAGTCGTCTTGATGGGCTGCAGGGGTGCCTTCTGGCTGCTGTAGACTTTTCTTCTGAGGCTACAGGGTCCACAGTCTCTGCGCCACCTCTCAATGGAGCTGCGCATTCCCACCCAGTAGAATCGACACTTCAACAGGGTCTCTAGCTTTTTCCAGCCAAAGTGCCCCGCCTGATCGTGGTAGGCCTCCAACACCATCTGGATGTCCGTCTTGGGGACCACTATCTGCCATACCATCTCATGGGTTTTTGGATTGACGTACCTCCGGCACAGCTTCTCACGGTAGATAAACAGCCAGCTTCTCTCATTCCACAGCTGTTTTGCTTGGAGAGACGCATCCTTCTCCAGGGAGGAACCTTCTTGGGTTATCAGCTCTTTGATACGGCTGACAACCGGGTCACTGTCCTGGGTCTCTTTCCAGCTGTGGTGAGGCAAAGGGTTTAACGTCTTACCACGCTGCCTCCTGGAGGCTCGTTGCTCGTGGATCATCCCATTCCGATGAAAGGCAGGTAGCTCAATCTCTTCCATGTCATCCACTTCTTCTTCTGTGTCTGACTGGTGAGGCATCCTGGACAAGGCAACGGCGTTGGCGTTCTTGCGGCCCGCCCAGTACTTTATTGTGAATTGGTAGTTTGACAGCCGAGCCATTCATCGTTGTTCCATGGCTCCCAGCTTGGCTGTTTCAAGATGAGTTAAGGGGTTATTGTCAGTGTAGGCAGTGAACTTGCTGGAGGCTAAGTAGTGCTTGAACCTTTCTGTGATGGCCCAGACCAAGGCCAGGAACTCTAACTTAAAGCTGCTATAGTTCTCTGGGTTCCTCTCAGTCGAGCGGTGCTTCCTACTTGCATATGCGATGACTTTCTCCTGGCCATTCTGCTTCTGACTTAGGACAGCTCCCAATCCTTCATTGCTGGCATCAGTATACAGCAGGAACGGTTGGCTGTAGTCAGGGTAGGCTAGGATCTCATCACCTGTCAGGATCTCCTTCATTTCTTGAAATGATTCAGCCTGTTCTTTACTCCAGTGGAATGGGGGATTTCTGCCCTTGGGGGACTGTCCTACCAGGAGGTCTTGCAGAGGCGCTGCTTTCTTAGTGTAGTCTTGTACAAACCTCCGGTAGTACCCTATCAGTCCCAAGAACTGACGCACGTCTTTGAGATTCTTCGGCTCCGGCCATTTCTGTATGGCAGTGACCTTCTCCGGGTCTGGTGCTACCCCTTCTGGGCTGACAATGTGCCCTAGTTATTGTACCTTTCTCTTGAGCAGGTGGCACTTTGAGGGTTTCAACTTCATCCCATACTGGGACAGTGACTCAAATACCTCTGCCAGGTGCTTCAAGTGGTCCTCATACGTCTTGGAGTACACTATCACGTCATCCAGGTATAGCAACACAGTCTCAAAGTTGCGGTGTCCCAGGCAGCTCTCCATCAATCTCTGGAATGTTCCAGGGGCGTTGCAGAGTCCAAACGGCATACTGTTGAACTCGCAGAGTCCCATTGGGGTGGTGAAGGCCGTCTTCTCCCGATCCTCCTCAGCCACAGCTACTTGCCAGTACCCACTAGTAAGGTTAAGGGTGGAAAAGTAATTTGCAGACTTTAAGGCAGCCAGGGATTCCTCAATACGGGGTAAAGGGTATGCATCTTTATGTGTAATGCGATTTACTTGTCTGTAATCTACACACATTTTCATACTTCCATCCTTCTTCCTGACTAGAACTATGGGAGCTGCCCAGGGACTACAACTATCCCTTACTACCCCTGCCTTCTTCATGTCATGCAACATCTCCTTGTCTTTCTGGTAGTGTGCTGGAGGTATAGGCCTGTACCGTTCCTTGATGGGGGGATGGTTGCCTGTGGGGATGTGATGTTGTACCCCCTTAATCCTCCCAAAGTCAAGTGGGTGTTTGCTGAATACCTGCGCGTATTCCTGAACCACCCGGTGTACTCCCTGTTTCTGGTGGGCAGGAGTGGTGTCTGTCCCAACGTGGAGCTGTTAACACCAATCCTCCACCTGTGTTGTAGGATCATTATCCTCCACTTGGTCTGGGGAGGTTAAGGACTCCGCCGTGTGAATAGAGTTATTATTTACAGTGTAAAGTTTGGCAACAGTGGCATAACGTGGTAATCTGACCTCGTCTTCCCCATAGTTGAGAAGACGGACGGGCACCCTCCCATTGCGTACATCTACTACCCCCCTGGCAGTTAAGAGTGTAGGTCTGTGTTCTGAGCTAAGGGGTTCTACTACTGCCTGGTAGCTATGTCCTTTAAGACCTATTGCTGCTCTACACCAGATAAGCATTTCACTCATTGGGGGAATCACAATGGGTACGGGGTCTGTTACCCGCACCACCGGTTAGCTTTACTTGCTGCTGGTACATCAGGGCTCGAATCTCCCTCTGGAGTGCTCCCCGCTGCCCCGGTCTGGTGGTGTCAGCAAGCTGTTGGAGTAAAAACACAACCTCCTCCAAACAGTTACCCACAATGTTAGTGCCTAGTACTACATTCAGTCCATTTTCCTCATTTACAGTCTTCACTACAATGAGCCCCTGGTCCTTTAACTCCACTCTCCCCACTTTTACTGCTACATTCTTAACACCAAGTAGGTCAAGAGGGAGGCCGTTAGAGGCATATACTGAAAAGTCTGGGTTTGGGGGTTGGAGACTGTCCATGGATCAGTATTCGCTATAGAGGATATCAGGTATGATTGTTACCTGGGATCCGGTGTCCAGCAGGGCAGGTATCGCAATGCCGTCCAGTATGATGGATAGGAAAGGTCTTCCTCCCACGAACCTGTGGTGCCAGTCTGAGGGGCCTGTTGAGTCTATTCCTGGGTGTTGGCCCTCGGACCCAGGGTTTGCTTGTTTAAAGGACACTGGTGCACTGTGTGACCTGCCTTCTGGCAGCGGTGGCAGACCAACTCTTGGTGAGGATGGCGCTGGTTGTTGGTCCTTCCTGGGGGCGGCGTTGTCCTCCTCCGGGTTGGCGATGTCCTCCTCCGGGGTGGCGACGTTCTCCTTCTCCTCCGGTTCATCCAGGAGACATCCTCAGGGCAGTCGGCTAGCAGGATATTTCCCTCCGTCTCTGGCTCCGTCCGTAGTTGCAGGGCACTCATTACAGTGGCCAGGTTTTTGGTCAGCTGGCACACTTCTGAGCGCAGACAGTCCAGCTCAGTAGGGGGCGCTGCCTGCACTTTGGCTTCAGCAGCCAGCGGGGAAAAGGTGGGTGCTGCTGGCGTTGGAGTGGCCCCACCCTGGTAACGTTGGATTGCAGTATCTGCCGTCTCCAGGGGTTGCAGTCCCTTTATAGCCATATCCTTAAGGGTGTCAAAGGTAGCATCTGGATGATCCAAGGACCACCAACGCACAGTCCTGCTCTCCGCTTGGGACCTCAGCCCCCAGACAAATTGTTCTTTTAGCATTTTACTCTCATTTGTTATGCTAATTGGACTAACCTGTTTTAGAGCTCGCAGGGCCCCTTAAAAATGGCAGGCATAGTCCCGAACGCTGTCCTCCGGTTTCTGAGAGCATTGGTACAACCTCATCTGGAGGTCGGCTTCAGTGCGGTCCTCAAAGGCAGTCTGTAATTTTTTGAAAATTGCGGACACTGACTCCTGGTCTGCGGCCGACCAGGTCTCTACTTCTCTCTCCGCAGCACCAGTCAATTGTCCCACAACAACTGCAGCTCTTTGTTTGCCCGTCAAAGAATACATGTCCAGGATGCTGCATATTTTTCGCTTGAATCCAGACAGGGTGTCTGGCTTGCCGCTGTACTGGGGGAGCCACTTTGCTCCAGGCATGTATGGTAAAGTCAATGGTACGATAGGGGCTACAGGCCCTGGTGATGGAGCGTCTGCTCCGTCTTGCACGGCGGCCGCGGGTGCATCACCGGGGCTGTCAGCCTGAGCCGCGACGTCGGGTTGTTGCTGCAACATCTTGGCACCCCCCTAGTGAACCGTGGCCTACCTTCCTTCTGTAGGCCGCAGCTCCGCAGGTGACCTTGCGTCGCTTGCGTCCGATGTCAGGGCGTCCTCTGGCTCCTTCCAGGACCTGACGCTTCCTTATTCGACGTCAGGGGCGGGGCGTGTCCTCGACTTCGCGCGCTTCCAGCGGTTACGCCCTTCTTCTTCTCGCACGGCGACCGGAAAGATGGCGGCCAGTGGCGGGAAAAGCTTCACCACTGCGAGTTTTACAGTTTCTTAAGGCGCATAGTACCCGGTGGCAACGGGCACGCAATTCTGTTCATGACGCCAGTTAGAGAGATGTGGCGCCCAGGGGATGGGGACTACTCGGCGCCCGGGCCTTAATGCCTGTTCTTGGGGGATGTCGCGGTGGTCGGCTCCCGGGCCCGTACCCTGGGGTCTCTCTTAAAAAGGGGAAAATGAAATGTCAAAGTTCGTGACGCCACCTGTGGTGTCTGGTGAGGATCACCAGCGCTGCGGCCGACCACTGAGGCCGGTGTTGTGGCAGCTTAGATGGAATCGCTCCCTACAGGCGGAGCGGGGCCTCAGGGCAGCGTAGGAGTTGGGGATGCAGGACAGAGGGGACCCAGCCAGGTCAGAGCAAGAAGGGGAAGCACACACAAAAGTCACTTCTGTACCTTTACTGGAAATAGTTCAGGAACACCACGGAGCGCTGTAGGGTGAGGGGTGCACGTCCGGATTCTCCCCAGTGAGCGGGTGTACGGCCTCCTGTCTCTTGCCTCTGTGTAGTAAGTTTCTGACCTGCATGGAGCTAGGCCTAACTTGGTTTCTGTCCTGCACCGGCTGATCCTGTGGTAGGGCCTTCTGTTAGAGTACACACCCCCTGGTATATGGGGCCTCGGTAACTCCTGACCCTGGAATAACAGTAAGTGTTTGGTATTCCTGGGACATGTAGTTCACCAGGGGTTCCGGTTGTCCTCTGCTGGGTGTAAAGAATCCCTGCAGACTCGGACCCGTTGTCCGGTATATGGTTTCTGGGGTGAGCTGGTAAAGTCCCTCTGCCCCCAATGCTACTCGCTCCTCTAGCCTTCGGCCTACTCGGGCCCTCACTAAGCTATACACACTGGGAGTTAGCTGCTGCCTCTTCTGCTGCTCTCTGAGCGTCAGCAACGCTCCTAGCTCACTTAACTTGAGCTGCTTGAGTCTGACTGAGCTCCACTGCAGACTGACCTGTTTTCCTGTGTCTCACTCTGCAGGAACTGGCTGTGGACTCCAGACTGTTCTGTCTCCACTCACTTCCTGAGGAGAACTAACTCACAGACCGCCTCTGCCTAGCTCCACCCTCCGTATTTATATCCCTATCCGGGCTCCCTCTGGTGGACTGAGGTAGGGTGGAGGTGTGTGTATGCTCTGAGGGCATCTTGTGGAGAAATCCTTTAATACACCCCTCCAGGATCTGTGGCTCCATGCACAGCAGGGCGCCACAAACCCCATCCTGGTGGCCACAACACACCGTGTGACAGCAGAGAGAAGCTCTGAGCTGAACCACTACACCTGTGAGTAAAGACTTGGATGACTTTAACCTTTGTCTCTGTCTGTTCCTTACTCCGCGGCTCTGCTCCCGCCAACACTCTATTCCACGCTCTCTCTCTCTATGCTGCCCTGAGGCCTTGCTCCACCTGTGGGTAGCCGTACCATCTGAGCTGTCTGAACACCGGCCTCAGAGGACTGCTACAGCGCTGGTGACCCTCACCAGAAACCGCAGGTGGCGTAGTCAAACAACCACTCATCCAGAAGCCCATAATTTTTTATGTGACGGCCCTGGGCACGGACCAGGCCAAGGCCACGACGATATCCCCCACAACTACAGGCCCGCCGTCCGAGTTCACCTTCCCAGGGAGGGCTAGAGCGTCACAACTTGGTGTAGTCGGCAGGATTTCATGCCCGTGGCAATGGCAGAAGTCTATACCCATTGCCAATGGGTACTGTGCGCCTTTCGAAAGACTGTATTTCCACATTCCATGTGGCGCCCGCCCAAGAAGAACGGACGCCATTATGTGCAGGGAAAACAACAACCTCTTAAGACCTCCCATCGTGGGCAAGGTTCTCAAATGGCACCAAAAATACAGACCGCCCCTTGCTACAGAGACTGTCCGCATGAATGTGTCCGTCAAAACAGATGGGACGTCCCAGGGAATGCCTGTCTGCAAGCAGCCATTGAACCGCGGCGAGACGCAGAACTTGACCCGGAGAGTGGAAGAGGCCCAGCGGAGAGCAGTCGAGGAATGGAGGAAGGAGATGTGGGAGAAGCTTGCAACCCGACAACCGGAGGTTCCGCGCCCTGTCAGCGATACTCCAGCCCCGGCGGAAATGGAACAAGACCAGGAGGCCGCATCCAGCCCAGGAGCGGGTAAGGAAACAGCCCCAGCCCCGGGCGCCAAGTGCGTCAACCTCCTCCTAGACTTCCTGCCGCCACCTCCATCCCCGGGCGCTACCGTTTGGGAGCCGCTGCTAACCCCAGACCCTGAGGCCCAAGCTGTCGCAGCCTCCAGAAGCCTGCTGCCCCTCACACTCCCGGAGCCGTCACCACCTGCCCTCGCCTGGGTGTACTCACACACCAACCCGGACTGGTCCGCCAAGATGGAGGACCAACAGCGGCCCCCGCTAACACCGTTACTAGCACCCCTGGTCACAAGCCCAAAGTAAGAGGAGTTTAGATGGGACAACCGGGGGGTGATCTAATGAGGTTTCCCCGGGAGACCCAAGCTGAGGCTCAACAGCGGGAGGAGTATTGCCGGCATGAGCTCCTCCAGCTAGAGCGAGAACGGCATGCACAGAGGGTCCGCTGCGAGCAGCTGGAGGTGCGGTCAAAAGTCTCTAAGGCCCAAGCCCGCCAGGCGCAGGCCTCCCGCTTCAGCCCCCGGGAGGAAGGACTCATAGTCAGATTCCACCAGGAGGCGGGATGGGACTTTATCCCCAGCCCCCAGTTCTCTCAAGACGTGTTTGTAAATAGGTGGGACGTGGAGCCCCATCTGGAGGAAGGAGACCCTGACCGCAACCTATACCCGGGAGACTTGGTCTCCTACACCCACCACCACGGGGTGCGCGGGTGGTACGCCCTGGAGGTACGCCAAATGTTTAAGGAAGACGCCTCTCCGCGCGTTCCCACAAGTGACCGGTCAGGATCAGTGGGAAAGCATGAGCTGTACCCCCGGTGGGGATGCCACCTGCAATGCGGCCCCGGCGGCTGAACTTCCCTGTTATTGTTTTTTTTTTTGTTCTCCTTGTTGCCGTTCATTTTGAAAAGACGTTATGCCAGCGGACGGTGAGCAGTCAACAGACTGGATTGTAAATAGTTTGCACCTATTCAGGTGCTCCCTATTGGTTTTATATGTGCAACGACAGACCTCAGAACAAAAACCTGTCTGGGTGGCACCATTGGAGGTCCAACTCAGGATCGCCATGCCCTGCGGCCACTCCAGGCCCTACTTGGAGGGCTTTCTTTGGACAGGTCCCTCATGCTGCTGAGCCTGCACTTGCACAAGAATTTCTACTGTTTTTCTATGTTTATATAATGTCTTAATATATATTTAATCTGCAACGTTTAAGAAAAATGCCTCCCATAATGGGAAGATTGTTTCTGTTGTTTACAAAAGCATTTAAAAATTTTTGAAGTCTGAAATATACCATGTATTTACTCTATTGCAGCCCGCGGACATGCTGTGTTTCACCGGGGGGGGAATTTGGCGCCCCTCAGGGTTCAGTCACCACAGGGGTACTGCACCTCAGACCGAGGTGTGGTATCTCCTCTCCAAGGTAAGGATGAAGTACTACACAGGACCCCTGCTACGCACTCAACACTACACCACTCCAGTTCAGGACGGGGATCTAAAGCACCATAGTGCAACCCTGGGTCTGAATGGAGGAGTTGGGGGGAACCAAAGTAAGGGGGAACCAAGTGGTGAGTGAGGGTGGAGGAAGCACTTTATAACACACCTTAATAAAATCACATATAAACAGATGCCATCTTTAATACTGGGTCTTTGGTCGCAGCTCCCTGGAGTGGTTAGTCAGTACAAGCGGCTGCTGTTCTAGGATTCTGTGATTCCCGGTCTCAGGCTTCGAGACTGGGGATTGGGGCAGAGTTGAGTCATAGCCAGCTCTGTTTCCAGTCTTAGTCCACACAAGAAGGCCCAGGAGGGGAACAGAGGAGATAGGCTCCACAGGCGAAAGGATCTCAGGGGGTGCAGACAGAGCGGAGTTGCCACCTGCATGCCTCATTCTGGCCTAGTCAGAGAAACCCTGCCGCAAGAGGGGGTACCGGTCCCCGATTATCTGACCTTGCACTTCACGTCTCTGTCAGAAAAGTCTGGAGGTTTATGTGGATCCCAGGGGGATACGGACGGAGCGGAGTCGCCACCTGTATCCTCTAATCTGCGTTTTTCCAGAGGGACCCGGCCTTACACCAAGTTCTCACCACCAGTCACCAATAAGGGCACCCAGTCGGTCCGGGGGCTACACGAAACCCGTAAAGGACATCGCAGTACCCGTACGGAACTCAGTGGGGAACACAAGGAGGGAGAAGGAGAAGTAAGAGAAGAGATGAACACACTAGAGCTTGGGGTCCTGTCAAGTGCACCTGAAGTACTTGGAGTGTGCTGAACCTCATCCTGGTGGCCGCAACACGCCGTGTGACAGCAGAGAGAAGCTCTGAGCTGAACCACTACACCTGTGAGTAAAGACTTGGATGACTTCAACCTTTGTCTCTGTCCGTACCTTACTCCGCAGCTTTGAACCCGCCAACGCTCTATTCCACTCTCTCTCTCTCTATGCTGCCCTGAGGCCTTGCTCCACCTGTGGGGAGCCGTACCATCCGAGCTGTCTGAACACCGGCCTCAGAGGACTGCTGCAGCGCTGGTGACCCTCACCAAAAACCGCAGGTGGCGTAGTCAAACAACTACTCATCCAGAAGCCCATAATTTTTTATGTGACAGCCCTGGGCACGGACTGGGCCAAGGCCACGATGACATCCCCCACAACTACAGGCCCGCCGTCCGAGTTCACCTTCCCAGGGAGGGCTAGAGCTTCACAATAACAGGGCCCTACATTGCTTATTATATACAGTATAATGGCCACACAGTGCTCCATACAGAATAATGAGCCCCACATAGTGCTCCATACAGTAAAATGGGCCCCACATAATCCTCCATACAGTATAATGGCCCCACATAGTCCTCCATGCAGAATAATGGCCCCACATTGTCCTCCATACAGTATAATGGCCCCGCATAGTCCTCCATACAGTATAATGGCCCCACATAGTCCTCCATACAGTATAATGGCCCCACATAGTCCTCCATGCAGTATAATGGCCCCACATAGTCCTGCATACAGTATAATGGCCCCATATAATCCTCCATACAGTGTAATGGTCTCACATAGCCCTCCATACAGAATAATGGGCCCCACATAGTCCTCCATACAGTATAATGGCCCCACATAGTCCTCCATACAGTATAATGGCCCCACATAGTCCTCCATACAGTATAATGGCCGCACATAGTCCTACATACAGTATAATGGCCCCATATAATCCTCCATACAGTGTAATGGTCTCACATAGCCCTCCATACAGAATAATGGGCCCCACATAGTACTCCATACAGGATAATGGCCTCGCATAGTCCTCCATACAGTTTAATGGCCCCACATAATCCTCCATACAGTATAATGGCCCCACACAGTGCTCCATAGAGTATAACAGGGCCCTACATTGCTTTCCATACAGTATAATGGCCCCACAAAGTGCTCCATACAGTATAATGACCCCACACAGTGCTCCATACAGTATAATGGGCCCCACACAGTGTTCCATACAGTATAATGGGCCCCATATAGTCCTCCATACAGTATAATGAGCCCCACATAGTGCTCCATACAGTATAATGGGCCCCACATAGTGCTCCATACAGTATAATGGGCCCCACATAGTGCTCTCTACAGTATAATGGGCCCCACATAGTGCTCCATGCAGTATAATGGGCCCCACATAGTGCTCCATACAGTATAATGGCCCCACATAGTGCTCCATACAGTATACTGGCCCCACATAGTGCTCCATACAGTATAATGGCCCCACACAGTGCTCCATACAGTATAATGGGCCCCACACAGTGCTCCATACAGTATAACAGGGCCCTACATTGCTTTCCATACAGTATAATGGCCACACAGTGCTCCATACAGAATAATGAGCCCCACATAGTTCTCCATATAGTATAATGGGCCCCACATAATCCTCCATACAGTATAATGGCCCCACACAGTGCTCCATAGAGTATAACAGGGCCCTACATTGCTTTCCATACAGTATAATGGCCCCACATAGTGCTCCATACAGTATAATGACCCCACACAGTGCTCCATACAGTATAATGGGCCCCACACAGTGTTCCATACAGTATAATGGGCCCCATATAGTCCTCCATACAGTATAATGAGCCCCACATAGTGCTCCATACAGTATAATGGGCCCCACATAGTGCTCCATACAGTATAATGGGCCCCACATAGTGCTCTCTACAGTATAATGGGCCCCACATAGTGCTCCATACAGTATAATGGGCCCCACATAGTGCTCCATACAGTATAATGGGCCCCACATAGTGCTCCATACAGTATATTGGCCCCACATAGTGCTCCATACAGTATAATGGCCCCACACAGTGCTCCATACAGTATAATGGGCCCCACACAGTGCTCCATACAGTATAACAGGGCCCTACATTGCTTTCCATACAGTATAATGGCCACACAGTGCTCC
Source organism: Phyllobates terribilis (assembly GCF_046119375.1). Classification (NCBI taxonomy): domain Eukaryota; kingdom Metazoa; phylum Chordata; class Amphibia; order Anura; family Dendrobatidae; genus Phyllobates; species Phyllobates terribilis. Next base: position 21,068,924 of record NW_027362777.1, on the reverse strand, counting down.
ATACAGAATAATGAGCCCCACATAGTTCTCCATATAGTATAATGGGTCCCACATAATCCTCCATACAGTATAACAGGGCCCTACATTGCTTTTGTGGCGCCCCTGAGGGTTCAGTCGCCACAGGGGTACTGCACCTCAGAATGAGGTGTGGTATCTCCTCTCTTAGGTAAGGATGGAGTACTGCACAGGACCCCAACCACACACTCAACACTACACCACTCCAGTTCTGAAGGGGGCCTAATCCACCATAGTGCTGCCCAGGGCCTGAATGGAGGAGTTGGGGGGGAACCAAAGATTAGGGGGAACCAAGTAGTGAGTGAGGGTGGAGGAAGCATTAATCTACAGCACTTAACTAGAATCATATATAATCAGAGGCCATTTTAGCAACAAGGTCTTTGTCGTGGGTCTTTCGGTCGGCAAGTCAGCCCAAGGCTGCTGCTGGCTGAGGATCCACGGTTCCCAGTCTCAGGCCTCGAGACGGGGGGTCGGGGCAGTGTTATAACTGGCTCTGTCCCCGGTCAGGGTCCAACTAAGAAGGCCTAGGAGGGGAGCAGAGGAGACAAGCTCCACAGGCGAAAGGATCTCAGTGGGTGCGGACAGAGCGGAGTCGCCACCTGCATGCCTCATTCTGGCCCAGCCAGAGAGACCCTGCCGCAAGAGGGGGTACCGGTCCCCGATTATCTGACTTTGCACTTCACGTCTCTGTCGGAAAAGTCTGGAGGCTTATGTGGAGCCCAGGGTGATACGAACGGAGTCGCCACCTGTATTCCCTAATCTGAGTTTATCCAGAGGGACCCGGCCATACACCACGTTCTCACCACAAGTCACCCAAAAGGGCACCCAGTCGGTCCGGGAGCTTCAAGTTACCCAAAAAGGACATTGCAGTACCCGTACGGGACTCCGTGGGGAGAAGGAGAGAGAAGGTGAAGTAGGAGAAGAGATGGACACACTAGAGCTGGGGTCCTGTCAAGTGCTCCTGAACTACCTGGAGTGTGCTGAGCCCCACCCTGGCGGCCGCAGCTCACCGTGTGACAGCAGAGAGAAGCTCTGAGCTGAACGATGAAATCTGTGAGTAAAGACTTGGATGACTGCAATTACTGTCTCTGTTTGCTCTTTCCTCCGTGGCCCTGCACCCGCCAACGCTTTACTTCACTCTCTCTTCTCTACACTGCCCTGAGGCCCTGCTCCACCTGTGGGGAGCCGCACCAGCTAAGCTGCCTGAACACCGGCCTCAGAGGACTGCCGGAGCGCTGGTGATCCTCACCAGAAACTACAGGTGACGTCACGAACATTCCCCTTTTTCCAACACAACCCCCCCCCTTCTTTTTCCCTTTTTAAAGAGTGACCCCAGGGTACGGGCCCAGGAGCCGACCACCGCGACTTACACCCCCCCAACGTCAGTCTAACAACAACTAAGGCCCGGGCTCCGAGTCGTCCCTCCCCCAATCCCCTGGGCGCGTCATCTCCCTTACAGTATAATGGCCCCACATAGTCCTCCATACAGTATAATGGCCCCACATAGTCCTCCATACAGTTTAATGGGCCCCGCATAGTCCTCCATACAGTATTATGGCCTCGCATAGTCCTCCATACAGTATAATGGACCACACATAGTCCTCCATACAGTATAATGGTCTCACATAGTGCTCCATACTGTATAATGGGCCTCACATAGTCCTCCATACAGTATAATGGGCCCCACATAGTCCTCCATACAGTATAATGGCCACACATAGTCCTCTATACAGTATAATGGGCCTCAGATAGTCGTCCATACTATATAATGGGCCTCACATAGTGCTCCATACTGTATAATGGGCCTCACATACTGCTCCATACTGTATAATGGCACAAAACAGTTCTCCATTACGGACCTCCCTTGAAATCCTGCCTATAGCCGTGCTTCAAAGGAGACCGTGATTTTCACTAACTGCAGCAATACTGTGGCATCGCTGTATATAGCACAAGCTATAAGTTAAAAGCTATTTTAAAAAGTTTTAAAAGATATTTAAAAAAAAACATAAAAGTTCCAATCGCCCCCATTTTCCTGCATTAAAAATAAAGATATTAAAAAATTTACAAAATACACATATGCGATATCGCTGCATTCAGAAAAGTCTGATCTATCAAAATAAAACCACAAGCAACACGATTCGTAAACACCATAAAACAGAAAAATATTCAAAAACGCCAAAATGACATTATTTTCTGCAATACCCCTAAAAATGCTGTAACAAGCGATCAAAATGTCATATCCATTCCAAAATGGTATCAATAAAAATATAGAAACGTTACGGGTCTCGGAAAATGGCGACAACCCAAAAATGGTTTTATTTCAAACTTCTGATTTATTTTCACCGGTAAAATAATGAAAGAACTGGACTTGTTTGGTGTCGCTGTAATCGTACCGATGAGCAGAATCACACTGCAAGGTCATTTTTACCACAAAATGTACACTGTAAAAATAATTTCCAAGAAACTATGTCAGATTGCGTGTATTTCTCAATTTCACCGAACTTGGAATTTTTGTTTCCTGTTTTCCAGTACAAAGTGGTAAAATCAATGGTGTCAATCAAAATTACAATTCGTCCCCCAAAAAACAAGCCCTCATATGTCTATGTGGACAGAAAAGTAAAAAAGTTATGGCTGTGGGAAGAAGGGGAGGAAAAAACTAAAGTTCAAAAACAGAAATTGTCCCTGTCAGGAAGGGGTTAACTGCTTCTGCACTCTGGAGCCCGAGAGATTAGAGCTTTGGGTTTGGGCATATTTAAGTATTTGTTGCGGCATTTCCTCGTACCAACAAAGTGAATGAGATTCCTGAGGCCTCGTGCACACGCTGCTTCTTTTTTCCTTGCAGATTAGAAGCAGTTTTATATTTGCAGCCTGTCAATCCATTCAGCGATTTTCATCAGATGCATGGGGGGGAAAATGCAAGTAAAAAATACGGTAAAAGTGTGCGTATTTATGTTATGTTGTGTTTTTCCTGCCACAAGACGTTTTTGGTGCAGAAATGTCTGCAGAAAGTACTTAACGTGTGCACATACAGTACAGACCAAAAGTTTGGACACACCTCATTTAAAGATTTTTCTGTATTTTCATGACTATGAAAATTGTACATTCACACTGAAGGCATCAAAACTATGAATTAACATATGTGGAATTATATACTTAACAAAAAAGTGTGAAACAACTGAAAATATGTGAAATCGAAGAAGGAAAATTATATTATCCAAAAGATAATAGTCCTCTTAATATAGATCAGCCTGAACAATGTACGGCCATAGTCAAATTAGACGTCCTTACAAAGGGTTTTACTCTAAACATGGGAGATGTCTCAGGTAAGGGTCATGAATGTGAATGTTTATGGTGTTATCAAAAGAATGGACCACTGGAAGGCGATGTGAAGTATATCCATAAAATACACCCAGAATGTGCAAAGTATGGGGACAGATGGGAGAAAAGGTTTGGATTTGATGATAAACTTAGTTTGATGAAATGTGAAAATTTGGTGGAAGAAATAGGAAAGTGCAGTGAGAAATTAAAAAAGCCTGGACTTACAAGTGCAAATATATGGTTGTGTGAAGCCTGAAAGAGAGAAAATGGCCGACATGCAGAAAAATATTCTAAAGACAAAAAGAAGGATAAAAAGGGACTGGTGTTAGTAATACAGGATGGGTGTGATATTGTCCTCACACAGAAAGACTTGAATGAAGAACAGGGTTACAGAGGTAGGGGAGAGGTAGAGGAAGAGGTAGGGGAGTGGGCGACAAAACATCTTGTTGGCATTGCAGGAAGATTGGGCATTTTCTTCGAGAATGCCCTGACAGACAAAAAATAACCCAGATGGCACAAATGCCACAGAATATGCAGTAGTAACTCAGGATAAAGTCCTGATGGCCAAAGCACTCCGAAACACCTATCAGCACAAGCAGCCACCGCAACATACTGACATTACATGAGACTAGTCTTATTGACCTACAAATCCTCAAAGAGATGCAACAAGCATCCCCAAAATCTGAACAAACTACATGGCTAATAAAAGGTGCTATCTTCAAAGATGGCATATATGTATCTGCAGAAAACAAATATATATTGCCCAGTAACCTCTTTAGATATACTGCAGTATTGAGCCATAGCACAGGAGAGATGGTAAAGATCATAAAGTATTTACAGCATGCGACTTTACTAACTACTCAAAGTTTTGTCTCACCTGCTTTCTTGTCCATTATTGGAAACATTGTCTGTCGTAAGTGTTGAAGTAGAATACACCTGAGTGTTATTGTCACCTGGCATGTTATATCTTATACCAAATCTCTTAAGATGCCTGATTGACTCATTTCACAAGTTATTATATAATATTGGCTAAGTGTCTATATGTCAGTGTTCATGATAGATATTGATTTTTATAGTTGTTGGCTATATGTGTGATAGGCACCGGAGCGCAGGGCCTAGACCATCCAGTATGCCGGGCATGGGTTGGATACTCTCTGCGGTCCCCTGGTCGCAAGGACGGTGGTGGCTGTGCCCGACGCCTGAAGCTGCGGAGTCACATTTTAAGGTGCGCTTGAAGACATCGGGGCTAGGCATCAATCGGATCGTCTGGGGTAGAGCATTCCAGAGAACTGGCGCAGCACGAGAGAAGTCTTGGAGATGGAGGTGCGAGGTTCGGATTATGGGGGATGTTAGTCTTAGGTCATTTGTGGAACGGAGAGCACGTGTAGGACGATAGACTGAGATGAGAGAGTTGATATAAGGTGGTGCAGAACTGTGGAGAACTTTGTGAGTGAGAGCAATGAGTTTATAGTGGACCCTGTAGCGAATGGGTAACCAGTGTAATGATTGGCACAAGGTGGAGGCATCAATGAAGCGGCTGGACAGAAATACGACCCTGGCTGCCGCATTCAGGACAGATTGGAGAGGGGAAATTTTGGTAAGAGGGAGACCGATCAGAAGAGAGTTGCAGTAGTCCAGACGAGAGTGAATAAGAGCGACAGTAAGAGTTTTAACAGTTTCAAAAGTGAGAAAAGATCGGATTCTGGAGATGTTTTTAAGATGCAGGTGACAAGAGCGAGTGAGTGATCGGATATAGGGAGTAAAGGAGAGGTTAGTGTCGAATATGACCCCAAGGCAGCGGGCGTGCTGCTTGAGAGTTATGGTTGAACCCTCCAAGGTAATTTCGATGTTAGGTAGAGTTAGGTTAGTAGAGGGGGAAAACACCAGAAGTTCAGTTTTGGAGAGATTCAGTTTAAGATAGAGGGAGGACATTATGTTAGACACAGCAGACAAACAATCCTTGGTATTTTGTATTAGGGTAGGGGTGATGTCAGGGGAAGAAGTGTATAATTGGGTGTCGTCAGCATAGAGATGATACTGGAACCCAAATCACCTAACTCTGGGTTAAGTTGTCTCTCTGTTTCCGGATAAATAGACCCCATGTCATGATACACTCAGGTGGGACAATGTTGACTGTACTGAAGGTTTTGCTCCGATCCTACACCTATTCCAACACATTTGGTTACCTTACTTTCTGTTACCTCAGCGAAAACCCTTCAAGAGAATAGATGTGGAATCAGACTGTACATTAGCAGAATAATTGGCTAAGATAACAACACTCAAATAAGTCTCTACCCCTATTTTTTTCTCAGGAGAACTGCTACCGAAACCTGAGGTTGTGAAACGTGCTGACTGGGTCCTTGTGAAGGTGATAAAGAAGAAACACTGGCACCAGCCTAAGTGGGAAGGTCCTTACCAAGTCCTATTGACCACTCCCACTGCTGTCAAAATTGCTGAACGTACATCACGGATACATCTGTCCCACTATTAAAAGGGTTGACGGAAGTCTAGGGAAAGTTAGGCAGGGAACAAACCCAGTCTCCTGAAGCATAAACCCGGCTACAAAGGGGGGTTCTCCAAAAGGGAGAATTCATCTCAAACCGGTGAAGACACCCACTTCCTTTTTCCCGGTGGACGGAGACAGGGTAGGCAGTAGAAGAAAAAAAAGATGTACTAGGGACAGTTATTTTGGGAATCCTACACATGGTTATGGGAAATTGGAAGGTAATAGATCCAGCAGGGTGGGAAAGTCCAGAGGGTTGGAGAGGTTTTGGATTTAATAATTTAAATCTCACTTTTGAAGTAGGTCAGACGGTCACCTTTTTGATGGACTTCTGCCTGTTATATAAAGGACGTGAAGATGGAGAACAAGCTGCCAAACTAACTGGGTCAGAAAAATATGTTTGTGTTATAAACCAAAATAACAGGGGAGTCCGAATGTTTACTAGTTGGTCCCTTGCTGGATGGACAACCAAGACTATGGGTATAAAATTTATGGCCACACAGATTTGAAATCCCGGTTCCTCATTAGGAAAAAATAAACTTCCCATTGCACAAAAAAAGGATGATTGTAGCAAAATTAGTATTAATCTTAAAAAAAACCTAAGATGAGAGACCAAAGGTTATATGGTATTGGATCTGATGCATCAGGAACAGACTCAATAGGACATTTCTACATAGAAGTTCAGAATAATACCAAAACACGCCCCAAGGAAAGTATGTCAGAAAGAACCATAATGGAGCTCATGGGTCCCACAGTTGGGTTCACTAACTTAATCTATGAAGATAAACTAGCTCTAGAGACAATCTATGAGGAGAAAAATGAATGGTTAGAATTGCTTAGATATACTGCAAAAAGCCTTAACAAACTAAACTGTGTAGCTTGAGCAACAGCCAGACCACAGCTAGGTACTGTCCCTTTTCCCCTACATGATCAGGAGGACCCAGAAGGGTTACAGTACATAATTAAACTATATGGAAAACTTCCTGTCCCCTCAGATAAGGAAAGAAAATGCAAAACATTATCACTTTTATTTCCCCCACTTAAAAAAAACAGATATCCAACAACAGGTGATTGCTTATCCTGGTAACTATACTTGTTTCAGTCTTCCTGGGAACGGACATGACGAACTCCAGGACGACTTTTGTAGAGAACTAATCAATGTTTCCCACAACACCAACTACTCAGTCATATGGTCAAAACGGACCACCCTGAGAGAAGACATATGGTGGTCATGTGGTGACAAAAGAATACCAGCCAGATTGCCGTATGGTTCTAAAAGGGATTGTGCGGTTATCCAGCTAGTCATGCCCTTCCACCTATTGTCAACAGGAACATGGTCAAAGGTATGTGGTGGGAGTAGACAGAAGTGTGACACCCCCCCGAGAATCCTTAGATTTTAGTGTATACATAGATGACATTGGAGTTCCCAGAGGAGTGCCCAACGAATACAAGGCTAGGAACCAGGTAGCAGCTGGGTGGGAGTCCATCATATGGTGGGTGACAATAAATAAAAATGTAGACTGGATAAACTACATATACTACAACCAACAGAGATTTGTTAATTACACTCGAGATGCAGCTAAAGGGATAGCTGAGCAGCTAGGACCAACTTCCCTCATGGCTTGGCAGAACAGAATGGCATTAGGCATCCTCTTAGCAGAAAGAGAAGATGTATGTAGTATGTTGGAGGATTTTGTTGCAATTTCATCCCTAATAATCCTACAGCTCCTGATGGTAGCATCACCAATGCCCTTGATGGACTGACTGCCCTATCTAATAAACTGGCTGAGAACTCTGGATATGTTGACAATTTTTCTTCCTGGATTGAAGGATGGTTTGGGAAATGGTCTGGCCAGGTCACTTCCGCGCTGATATCTCTGGCCATTGTGGCCAGTGGACTCCCTGTTTGTGGCTGTTGTGCTATACTGTGCATTAGAGGACTCGCACAAAGACTTATTGACTCTGCCATAACAAAGACTATGTATGGAGGAATGGAGACTATGGAGCCTGATGATAATGATTCTGAACATTATACCTTCCCCGAAAATAACCAAGACTCTGAAATCCGATGGGTCCTGTGAAAACCGTAATAAGAGAACAAAAGCCCTGATGGGTACAGAGATGTGATATTGAAATTTACAAAAGGGGGAATGTTATAATCATTTGTGTAATAACTATATAATGTGTGTATATATATGTGTGTGTATATATATATGCACAGTATATATACAGTATATATAGTGTTACTGAAAGGTCCTAGAATGAGTGGAAAGTAGACAGATGTTCTCTTTGCGGTCAGAAACAACTGACTCTGAGATGTGTAGAGACACTAATCATTTCTTTGGAGAAACAGGACGCTTAGAATATAATCTATAGTCTGCTGCAAGAATTCATTTTCGCTGCCTCTTATCTGATTTTGCATTATATATATACTAGAAATAGGCCCGATGCTATTGCATGGGGAGTGCGGTGAAATGAACCTCTGTGTACCCTTAGTGGTGCTAACAGGAGCAGTGGCCATGTGTCACACCATTTGCGCTTTCCATCATCCCTGTTCTATATCATCCTTCCGCATTTGTGTCTTGTATTTGTGGCATCATTTGACGTCGTTCACACCTGTGCACTGTCTCCTCCTTGTTGGGTGCTGTATTTTGGTGTCTGGTGTTGTGTTTCTTGAGTGATGGTCACTATGTGGTGTCTCCCTGTGTGCGGTTTACACTATATGGTCTCTTGGAAGCTGTTGTGACTATAATTGGATGTGGTCCATTGTTTTGTGGAGTTTGATGTGTGTGTGATTGTCCGTTTCCAAGGTGGAGCAAAAAAACAGAAAGGAAGTGAAACAATTTATTATCATGTCACAAATAATGGCAAAGCTTCATACTTTACATCATAGGAACAGAAAGACAATCCATAGAAATGTTATTAGATTCTATTTTTATGTATTAGATAGATAGATGGAACTATGAAACCTGAAAGACATACTGATAGGATGTTTAGATTGTGAGCCCCAATGGGGACAGTGCTGCAAATGTATGTAAAGCACTATGGAATTAATAGTGCTATATAAATGAATCAATATTATTATATGATATAAATATATTATTTATGTATATATGGTGAAACTATGTAAGTATGTATCTATAATGTCTCCTCAAGCTATATATATATATGATGTGATATGTCTAAGGGGTAGCGTTTCTCCTTATGGAGAGTGACACACCGGCTCTGGCACGTCAAGGTAAGGAGGCTTATTCGCCATGCAATGCTTCTCTGGGAAATTGAATATGCAAATTGCCTCTTCAGAGAAAAAGACCTCAGTCCAGAGCCTCTCACCAGCCAAATCAGTTCTCATACTTTGCACTGACGAGGGCCAACAGCCCGAAACGCCGTGTCTGCAAATTGAGATTCTGATTTGGCTTTTATCCTAAGTCATATTGCACGACTCGTTAAAGGGTTGATTGTGACTTGTAGGATTGCTGCTTCCAATAGGTGGCGCTATAGAGTACAAGTCCTCTTTTTCTCTGAAGAGGCAATTTGCATATATATATATAACAACATTAACAAACATATATATGTATGTGTTTAGCTGTGATGTATGTACTGTATGTACTAAAAATATAGAATTATTTAAAGTATATAATATCTATCATATATCTATGTATAATATATGTCTAAAATCTACAATTTTTTAAGATATAAATAGAGATATATATGAATATATATCTATGTAGCGATGTCTCTATCCACATGAATTAGAGCCAGAGGAGGAGATATGGTGAACAGCCGTCCCACCCATCTCTTCAGCTGTTCACAAAAAACCCAGCCCAGTGAAAAGACAAATAAGTCTCTCAGCATCTTTGACACTGTAGTTACAAATATGGGTTTCCATCACCAACTGTTTAAAAGTTGATGATACATATCTCCTCTGTGATGACCTTAAATACTTCTATATATATGTATTTACAACAAAATTAATGGTGCAAAATATATGTTATCTATATACAGTACAGACCAAAAGTTTGGACACACCTTCTCATTTAAAGATTTTTCTGTATTTTCATGACTTTGAAAATTGTACATTCACACTGAAGGCATCAAAACTATGAATTAACACATGTGGAATTATATACTTAACAAAAAAGTGTGAAACAACTGAAAATATGTCTTATATTCTAGGTTCTTCAAAGTAGCCACCTTTTGCTTTGATGACTGCTTTGCACACTCTTTGCATTCTCTTGATGAGCTTCAAGAGGTAGTCACCGGAAATGGTTTTCACTTCACAGGTGTGCCCTGTCAGGTTTAATAAGTGGGATTTCTTGCCTTATAAATGGGGTTGGGACCATCAGTTGTGTTGTGCAGAAGTCTGGTGGATACACAGCTGATAGTCCTCTTGAATAGACTGTTAGAATTTGTATTATGGCAAGAAAAAAGCAGCTAAGTAAAGAAAAACGAGAGGCCATCATTACTTTAAGAAATGAAGGTCAGTCAATGCGAAAAATTGGGAAAACTTTGAAAGTGTCCCCAAGTGCAGTTGCAAAAACCATAAATCGCTACAAAGAAACTGGCTCACTTGAGGACCGCCCCAGGAAAAGAGGACCAAGAGTCACCTCTGCTTCTGAGGATAAGATTATCCGAGTCACCAGCCTCAGAAATCGCATGTTAACAGCAGCTCAGATTAGAGACCAGGTCAATGCCACACAGAGTTCTAGAAGCAGACATATCTCTTCAACAACTGTTAAGAGGAGACTTTGTGCAGCAGGCCTTCATGGTAAAATAGCTGCTAGGAAACCACTGCTAAGGACAGGCAACAAGCAGAAGAGACTTGTTTGGGCTAAAGAACACAAGGAATGGACATTAGATCAGTGGAAATCTGTGCTTTGGTCAGATGAGTCCAAATTTGAGATCTTTGGTTTCAACCACTATGTCTTTGTGCGATGCAGAAAAGGTGAACAGATGGACTCTACATGCCTGGTTTCCACCGTAAAGCATGGAGGAGCAGGTGTGATGGTGTGGGGGTGCTTTGCTGGTGACACTGTTGGGGATTTATTCAAAATTGAAGGCATACTGAACCAGCATGGCTACCACAGCATCTTGCAGCGGCATGCTATTCCATCCGGTTTGCATTTAGTTGGACCATCATTTATTTTTCAACAGGACAATGACGCCAAACACACCTCCAGGCTGTGTAAGTGCTATTTGACCAAGAAGGAGAGTGATGGGGTGCTACGCCAGATGACCTGGCCTCCACAGTCACCAGACCTGAACCCAATCGAGATGGTTTGGGGTGAGCTGGACCTCAGAGTGAAGGCAAAAGGGCCAACAAGTGCTAAGCATCTCTGGGAACTCCTTCAAGATTGTTGGAAGACCATTTCCGGTGACTACCTCTTGAAGCTCATCAAGAGAATGCCAAGAGTGTGCAAAGCAGTCATCAAAGCAAAAGGTGGCTACTTTGAAGAACCTAGATTATAAGACATATTTTCAGTTGTTTCACATTTTTTTGTTAAGTATATAATTCCACATGTGTTAATTCATAGTTTTGATGCCTTCAGTGTGAATGTACAATTTTCATAGTCATGAAAATACAGAAAAATCTTTAAATGTGAAGGTGTGTCCAAACTTTTGGTCTGTACTGTACGTATTAGTACGCCCTGGGCTGTAAAGGGGTTAAGACCCATAGTGGTGGGGATTGGTTCCCATGGTGAAAAATTAAGTGCCTGGATGGATTTTTACCTACAGCCTCTGGTTCAGGAAACTCCGAGTTACATTAGGGATTCAAAATTCATAGTGACCATTTTTGATAAATTTGAATGGCCAAAAAACTTTGGATGATTGTCCTGTGATGTGGTGGCATTATACCCCCTCAATTCCACACCATATTGCTTTAGCATGTTTAACCTACCACCTTGACACATACAGTTCGTACACTATAGAAATAAAAGAATTTCTGGTCATAGCAGTACAGTTCCTCTTAGAGCGTAATTATTTTAGCTTTGATAAAAGGTTTTTTTTTACAGAAAAGAGGAGTCAGCATGGGCAGTAAATTTTCTCCTTCGCTAGCGAACATAGTGATGTGTAGGTGGCAGGAGCTTTTCATTTACCATAATGATAACACATATAGTGGACACATTGTGTGGTACGGTAGATTTATTGATGACCTCCTCCTGGTGTGGGGGGCACACAGGAGGAGGTGGTACAATTTGTACAGTACATCAACTGCAATAATTTTAATCTTAAATTCACTTAGTTCTACCATTCATCCAAAATTACTTTTTTGGATCTCGAACTTGAGGCTACCAAGGAGAAAGAATTGGTCAAAATTAATCCCCACAGAAAATCTACAGCCTCAAATTCTATTCTATCAGCTAAATGTTGTCATCCGCCACATATTAAGAGAAATATCCCTTACGGTGAGCTAATACGAACAATACAAAATTGTTCAGATAACATCACTTTTCAGAAGGAATCAGAAAAAATTTGTAACAGACTATCCAATAGGTGCTATCCCGAGTGGTCTTTAACCACTTCGCACCAGAGCCTGTTTTTGCCTTCGTGACTGGGCCAATTTTTTCAATTCTGACCACTGTCACTTTATGAGGTAATTACTCTGGAACGCTTCAACGGATCCCCCTGATTCTGAGATTTTTTTTTGTGACATATTGTACTTCATGATAGTGGTAAAATTTCTTCGATATCACTTGCGTTTATTTGTGAAAAAATCGGAAATTTGGCGAAAATTTTGAAAATTTTGCAATTTTCAAACTTTGAATTTTCATGCCCTTTAATCAGAGAGATATTTCACACAAAATAGTTAATAAATAACATTTCCCACATGTCTACTTCACATCAGCACAATTTTGGAACCAAAATTTTTTTTTTGTTAGGAAGCTATAAGGGTTAAAAGTTGACCAACGATTTCTCATTTTTACAACAAAATTTACAAAAACATTTTTTTAGGGACCACATCTTATTTGAAGTGACTTTGAGGAGCCTTTATGACAGAAAATACCCAAAAGTGATACCATTCTAAAAACTGCACCCCTCAAGGTGCTCAAAAACACATTCAAGAAGTTTATTAACCCTTCAGGTGCTTCACAGGAATTTTTGGAATGTGGAAGAAAACAATGAACATTTAACTTTTTTTCACAAAACTGCTACTTTAGCCTCAAATTTTTAATTTTCACAAGGGCAGCCAGAAAAAATGGACCCCAAAATGTGTTGTGCAATTTCTCCTGAGCATGCTGATACCCCATATGTGGTGCAAAGCCACTGTTTGGGCGCACGGCATGGCTCGGAAGGTAAGGAGCGCCATTTGACTTTTGGAATGGAAATTTGACTGGAATCGATAGCGGACGCCATGTTGCATTTGGAGAGCCCCTGAGGTGCCTAAACAGAGGAAACCCCCAACAAGTCACCCCATTTTGGAAACTAGACCCCTCAAGGAACTTATCTAGATGTGTGGTGAGCACCTTGAACCCCCAGGGGCTTCACAGAATTTTATAATGTTGAAGGGTGAAAATAAAAAAACACATTTTTAACACAAAGCTGCTACTTTAGCCTCAAATTTTTATTTTTCACAAGGGCAGCCAGAAAAAATGGACCCCAAAATATGTTGTGCAATTTCTCCTGAGCACGCTGATACCCCATATGTGGTGCAAAGCCACTGTTTGGGCGCACGGCATGGCTCGGAAGGTAAGGAGCGCCATTTGACTTTTGGAATGGAAATTTGACTGGAAGCGATAGCGGACGCCATGTTGCATTTGGAGAGCCCCTGAGGTGCCTAAACAGAGGAAACCCCCAACAAGTCACCCCATTTTGGAAACTAGACCCCTCAACGAACTTATCTAGATGTGTGGTGAGCACCTTGAACCCCCAGGGGCTTCACAGAATTTTATAATGTTGAAGGGTGAAAATAAAAAAACACATTTTTAACACAAAACTGCTACTTTAGCCTCAAATTTTTAATTTTCACAAGGGCAGCCAGAAAAAATGGACCCCAAAATGTGTTGTGCAATTTCTCCTGAGCACGCTGATACCCCATATGTGGTGCAAAGCCACTGTTTGGGCGCACGGCATGGCTCGGAAGGTAAGGAGCGCCATTTGACTTTTGTAATGGAAATTTGACTGGAATGGATAGCGGACGCCATGTTGCATTTAGAGAGCCCCTGAGGTGCCTAAACAGAGGAAACCCACAACAAGTGACCGAATTTTACAATCTGCTCCTCTGTATAAATTAATCTAGTGGTGGGAAAATAAGTAGATAGGTAAATGGTCACTAAACCCATAGATGAATTCCCACAGAGGTGTCATTTCCATAATGGGGTCACTTCAGGGGGGATTATGCTGTTCTGGCACTTTTCAGAGTACCAGAGCTAAAGAATCCCCCCTGAAGTGACCCCATTTTGGAAATGACACCCCTCTGGGAATTCATCTATGGGTTTAGTGACCATTTTAACTCGATGGATGATTTCCAGAAACAAGCACGCAATGGAAGGTTTAGATTCTGGAGAACCCCCCCTGGAAATTAAGTGAGCTCTACTCGAATATGTCATTCACTAAATGAACCAAATGTTTGAATGACAAATTGGGATACATTTTTACAGTTTAAAAACGTGGTTCTGTGTGGTAGATTTTAAAGCAGTCAGTGACGCATAAGGCTGGCAATGATGGGCATTGTGGGCAATAGTAGCGGGTATCACGCCTCATTCCTCTCTTAGTACATACACGACATCTTTTCTGGGGGTTCCTTCTTGTTTCCGTTGCTGGAATAAGTGCAATAAAATGTCGCTCAGTGAGTCTTTTCACATCCTCAGATTCTAATGGATGAGCGGGGCTAACACTTTGAAAGACAAGATTTTCAATTACCTTTTCTTGATAATCAAGAAAAGGATCTGAATTTCCTGCTTTTTTGTACAACACAAAAGAATTGTATGTGGCCACCTGAAACAAATAAATAACCAACTTTTTATACCAGGTATAGGACTTTCTTGATACCTGGTATGGCTGTAGAACCTAGTCTGCAAGGTCCACACCCCCCATGTGTTTGTTGTAGTCAATGACTGACACAGGTTTTTGCTTCGGAGTGGTGGATCCTAGTTCTACAGTGGCCCTTGTGGCATCTGTGTGGATCGAGCTGAGGACAAAAATATCCCTCTTATCCCTATATTTCAGGGCAAGCAGCTCTCCGTTGCGTACAGCCCCTGACTGCCCCTTTTGAAACTTTTGGTTGACCAATGGTTGTGGAAACCCCTGACGGTTTTTACGGATGGTCCCACAAGCCCCGATGTTGTGTTCAACCAGACTTTTAAATAGGGGTATGCTGGTGTAATAATTGTCCACATATAGATTGTAGCCTTTTTGAAAAAATGGACTTATCAGCTCCCAAACAATTTTTCCAGATGTCCCCAGATAAGTAGGGCATCCTGGTGGGTTTAGTTGGCTGTCTTTCCCCTCATATATGCGAAAAGCGGATGTGTATCCGGTTGAACTTTCGCACATTTTATAGAGCTTTATTCCAAACCTTGCCCTTTTAGATGGGATAAATTGCTTGAGGTGCAGTCTTCCTTTGAATTTTACAAGGGACTCATCTATAGAAATATTTTGTGTTGGGGTGTAGAGGCTTAAGAATTTTTCTGACAAATTTTCAATGATGGGTCTAATTTTATATAACTTGTCATGTTCTGGGGCATTTCTGGGCAGGCATTGACTATTGTCGTTAAAATGCCAAAACCGCATGAGCATTTCATAACGGGTCCTAGGCAGAATGACTGAAAACATAGGGGTGGCTTGAACAGGGTGGGTGGACCAGTAGGATCGAATGCTCGGTTTTTTAACAAGCCCGATGGC
Source organism: Phyllobates terribilis (assembly GCF_046119375.1). Classification (NCBI taxonomy): domain Eukaryota; kingdom Metazoa; phylum Chordata; class Amphibia; order Anura; family Dendrobatidae; genus Phyllobates; species Phyllobates terribilis. Next base: position 21,053,245 of record NW_027362777.1, on the reverse strand, counting down.
AAATGTAAGTCCTAAAATTTTTTTTATTTCCGGGACATTAGTTGGTGTCCATAAATTTGCCCTAGCATAGTAAGATCGGGGATTCTGGCTTATGAATTGGGATGCATATAAATTTGTTTGCACGACAATATGCTCTAGCAAGCTGTCTGTAAAAAACAAATTAAAAAAATGAATTGGTCCAAAATCTTCCACCTCCACATTTATACCAGGAATGGCGTTGAAATCAGGGCTTAATGGAGCAGCCGAATCCGAAGCCTCCCATCTGGGAAATGCTAGATCATGTGGCAACGACCCTTGTACACTGGCGTGCGCCAATTCACTAGTAGCAGGGACAGCGCTTGTACTGGGCAGTGTTCCCTGATTTGGAGACGTTTCTCCAGTAGCGCTATTTGCCCCTATTGTTGTACTGGTCCTTGGGCTTGAGGATGGACCAGAATCACTGCTCATTTCTGAGCTCTCAGTGTCGCCACTACTAAAGCCCTCAAAATCCACATCTCCATCTGAGATTGCGCTGTCATCAGTGTCAGAACACAGCAGGGCATACACCTCCTCTGCGGTATAAGTCTGACGGGCCATTTTATTTTTAGATTTTTTGACTGGACTGAACGGACCGGACTGAACGGACGGGACTGATCTGACAGGACTGACTGACCTGACAGGACTGACTGACTGATCTGACAGGACTGACTGACTGACAGGACTGACTGACTGACAGATCTGACAGGACTGACTGACTGGACTGATCTGACAGGACTGACTGACTGGACTGATCTGACAGGACTGACAGATCTGACAGGACTGACTGACTGACAGATCTGACAGGACTGACTGACTGACAGATCTGACAGGACTGACAGATCTGACAGGACTGACTGACTGACAGATCTGACAGGACTGACTGACTGACAGATCTGACAGGACTGACTGATCTGACAGGACTTACTGACTGATAGATCTGACAGGACTGACTGACTGATCTGACAGGACTGACCGACTGATAGATCTGACAGGACTGACTGACTGATAGATCTGACAGGACTGACTGACTGACAGATCTGACAGGACTGATCTGACAGGACTGACTGATCTGACAGACTCACTAACCCTAACTCTTACTTTCTTTTTTATTTTATTTTTTTTTTTTTACTTTCACAGTGGCAAGGCTGACACAGCTCTTGTCACACTGTTTCTCCTCTGCTCTCTCACTGAGATCGGAGGAGAAACAGTGTATTTATCAGGCAGATCGCCCGGGAAAGTTTGTTGCTAAAACAAACTTCCCTGGTGATCTCTCTGATTGGCTGGTGTGACGCTGACATCATCGAGACCTGAGCCAATCAGGTCTCAATGATGTCAGAGGTCACAGCACCGGGATCCCCGCCGCTCCTGAGGTATGTGGGGGGTCCCGATCGCCGACCACCAGCTGTTACTATCTTTTAAATGCCGCGATCGCTATGGATCGCGGCATCTAGAAGATAGGAACAGGTTAACATCATGGGGACCTGATCCATTCAGGTCCCCATGATGCCACATGTCAGAGCTATCGCTCTGAACCGGTACCGCAGCGCTAGCAGGACATTAGGGGTCCTGAGCGCTGCGGGACCACCCACCGTTTTTAAACGTCGGCGCTGCACAGAGCCCGGGCAGCGCCGACGTTTATGTACAGTGGGCGGTCCTGAACCGGTTAACTATTTTGTGTGACATATCTCTCTGATTTAAGGGGATAAAAATTCAAATTTTGAAAACTGCTAAATTTTCAAAAATTTTCGCCAAATTTCAGTTTTTTTCACAAATAAATGCAAGTGTTATCGGAGAAATTTTACAACAATCATGAACTACAATATGTCATGAAAAAACAATCTCAGAATCAGGGGGATCCGTTGAAGCGTTCCAGAGTAATTACCTCATAAAGTGACAGTGGTCAGAATTGTAAAAATTGGCCTGGTCATTAATGTGCAAACCACCTTGGGTAGTAAAGGGGTTAAAGGTGGTGGGAAAATATTTTTATGTATTTTTGGAGGCGAATGGTAAACTGGAACAATTGGGTGATCTACGTATAAATATTCCATTAATTTTTTTTTAGGGCCCCTCAGTGCAAACCTTCGTTTAATAGATTATACATAGCAGCATTAAACTCAACAGTAGGATCTCGAGCTAACTCCAAATAAACATCCCTATTTTCTAAATCCATCAAATTCAATTTTTTATACAATCCTGCATTCAGTACTATAGTGCCACCTTTATCCGCTGAGCGGACTAGTATGTCTGAATTATCCTGTAATTTTTTCAGAGCGTCTTTTTCTCTATATGTCAGATTAAAGTCCAAATGATTAGTAGAAGATAATTCATTCTTTAATTCCACTAGTTCTTTTTCAATTAAGTCCTGGAACTGATCCAGAACCAATGGTCTGGACTGAAGTGGGTAAAAGAAAGGACTACCAGCCCGAAAGTCGTCATTTAAATTTACATTTGGAATTAAAGATTCCGTCTCGAATTGTTTCATTTGTAATAAAGACTGTTGTTCTGTGAACAATAACATGGAATCCTGGCTTGTCCTAGGAGAAACTTCTTCTGAAGCTGTATTCTGTGGATTTTTCATGTCCATAAAATGACATCGGATGGTGAGGTTACGTGCTAGTTTGTTAACATCCAGAATTGTTCTGAAAATGTCGAATTCGTTAGAAGGTGAAAAGCTCAGGCCTTTAGCCAGGAGAGAAATTTGACTCTCAGATAAGATGTAGCTAGAGAGATTCCAAACAGGTGACTCTAATAATGGCGTTTTTTGCTCTGTGTCGGGTTCTTGTTTGCATTTGCGCTTACGTCCCGCCCTTGTGTGACCCGCCACTAGCTGTTTCAGTAGCGGCTAGCCCTCCCTGGGAAAGGGTGTACTCGGACGGCGGACCCAGTTGGTAGAATGGGGATGCAGTCGCGGCCTCGGCCCGGTCCGTGCCCAGGGCACACACATTAAAAATAGGGGCTAGTTGATGAGTGGCAATTATGAGTGGATAAACGACTACACCACCTGTGGTGTCTGGTGATGCGCCACCAGCGCTGCTGCAGTCCTCTGAGGCGGGATGTTGTGGCAGCCGACTGTAGTACTACTCCCCACAGGCGGAGCAGGGCCTCAGGGCAGAGGAAACAGGTGGATGAGGGGAGTCGTAGTAGGTGCAGTTGTGCGGTGTGGTGTCCCGCTGCAATAATGGACCGGAGGCAATGGATGTAGTCTTCCAAACTTTACTCACGTTGTTAGAGGTCAGCTGCAAGGCTTCTCCTTGCTCCTCACGGCGTGCTGCGGCCACCAGAGAAGGGGGTTCGGCACACCCCGGTAGTTCAGGTGTGTCTATCAGGACCCCCAGCACCAGTGTGTTCCTAGAAATCTCCCCCTTGGGCCTCTCCTGTCCGTGTGCAGTGCGTGTTGCAAGGCTGGGTCTCCCTGGCTATACACAGAACAAGGGCACGGGTGGCGACTCCGCTCTGTCCGTTACCCGGTGGGAACCACTTAGCCTCCGGGCTTTTCCGACTGAGACGTGAAGTAACAAAGTCAGATATCGGGGGCCGGTACCCCTCTTGCAGCAGGAGTCCCTCAGACTAGGCCAGAATGGAGAGTACAGGTGGCGTATGCCACTCCGTCCGTATTCCCTGGGATCCTTTTGCCTGCGGAGCTCTCCTCCTCAGCTCCCCTCCAAGCCTTCTTAAGCAGGGACCTTGACCGGGTAGAGACCTCCGTTAACTCTATCCCGCTCCTTGTCTCAAGGCCAGAGCACGAGAACCGTGCATCTCCAGCACGCTGCAGGCTCCTACACAAGGCCACTGCCAGCTGTGAAGACCACAATCAAACAATCTTGAACTTAAGATATGTACTGTATCTACAAGTGTAACCTAAAAGTGCGTCCTCCACCCTCAACCACTACATGGTTCCCCCTATCTTTGGTTCCCTCATCTCCATTATCCTGCTTGGGCAGCACACTAGTGCATACTAGCCCCCCATAGGACAGGAGTGTGTAGTCTTGAGTGATGAGGTGGGGTCCTGACAGGTACTCCATCCTTACCTGGGAGAGGAGATACAACACCTCTTTCACAAGATGCAGTACCCCCCTGTGGCGACCGAACCTTCAGGGGCGCCACATTTACCCCTGGCGAAACACCGCACGTCCGCGGGCTGCAAAGAGAGCAAAACATGGTACAGATTTTTTATATGCTTTTTCACAACAATCAACAATCTTCTCATTATGGAAGGCTCTGATTCTTAAATGTTGCAGATAAATAGTACAAAAGTATAAAAACATCAAAGAGACATTATGCATGTAGACAGCTTGGTAGGAAAATAGAAAAAGAGGCAGTTCAGCAGCAAGAGGGACCTGTCCCAAACCCTCAACGTAGGCCCTGGGGTGGCTGCAGGGCATGGAGATCCTGTGTTGGACCTCCAGGAGAGCCACTCCAGACAGGTTTTGCTTCTGAGGTCTGAGGTAGAAGTAGAAGTGGGTTTTGTATAAAACCAATAGGGAGCACCTAAATAGATGCATAACTATATACAATAGAGTCTGTCTACTGCCAGTCCGCAGGGACAAATGTCTCTCTAAACGGGGGAGAAAAACATGGTAATAAACATAAACAATCAACAAGTCAACTCAAAGATACAGCCTCCGGGGCCGCTTAGTCCAGGTACCTCCACCTAGGGAAAGGCTCGTTCTTGCTCACGGAGCCAGACCGGTCCCCTACCGGCAGGTGCCTCACCCTGGAATACTCTATGCACATCCAGGGCGTACCACCCACGCTCCCCATGGTGGCGTTTGTACGACACCAAGTCACCCGGGTAGAGGTTCCGGCCAGGGTCATCCCTCCTCAGTTGTGGCTCGAAGTCTCTGCGGTTCACAAATACGTCCTGAGCAAACTGGGGACTCCTGATGAAGCCCCACCCCGCCTCCTGGTGGAAGCGGACGATCAGCCCTTCCTCCCGGGGGCTTGGATGGGCTGCCTCCTCCTGGCAGGCCTTGGACTTGGCGGCCTTAGCGCACACCTCCTGGCGCACACAGCGTACCCGCCTCTCCCGCCGCTCCTTGTCCAGCTGGAGGAGCTCCTTGCGGCAGAAGTCCTTACGCCTCCGCGCTTCCGCCTGGGTCTCCTGGGGGAAGCCCATTAGGTCCCCCCTGGTTGTCCCAGACCATCTCGTCCGCCGCCAGGCAGGTAACCAGTGGCGCTGGCTGTCGCAACAACAGGGGTTGCTGCAGGTCCTTCGGTGACGCGGACCAGTCCGGGTTGGGGCAGGTGGTGTCCCCACTAAGCACAGGCTCTTCTAGGCCGGGAGTCGGGAGGCATTGCAGGCCTCTGGCGGAAAATGACACGTAAGCCTCCAGCTCCGGAGCGAAGATCTGCTCCCAAACAACGGCGCCCAGAGACAGGGGTGCGGGCATTAGATCGACTAGGGCCTCCATGCGTCTCTCACCTGGGACAGGGGTTTGTATCTTACCCAGTCCTGGGCTGCACGCGGCCTCTGAGGTTTCTTTCTCCTGGGTTGCTGCTCCGCTTTCTTGGCTTGCAGCACCTTGGAGGCGGGACCGGATCTTCTGCAGCACCTCCTCTCTCCATGCTGCGGACACCATATGCTGGGCCTCCACAACCCTCCGGGTCAGGTCCTGTGACTCCACTCGGAGGAACTCGGCGTCCTCCGGGGTCAGGTGAATCCCCCGTATTCCGAGCGAGGCAGCAGTTGGTGGGGCGGCATCGGAGCATCTCTCCTGCGCTGCTTCCATCCTCGCTGCTGGGTGTGGAGTCTCTAGGATTGTTGTGGCCACACCGTGTTGTTGCTTACTCCTCCTTCTCTTGGGGTGGCTCCAGGGTGGCAGGCTGACCGGCAGCCCTTGGGACGTCCCATCCGTCTTGACGGACACTACCTCGCGGACAGTCTCTAATGCAAGGGCCGGTCCTAGCTGTTGGCGCCATGGGGGAAGCCAGACCCACGATGGGAGGTGCTGGGTGGTTGTCCTTTTTGCACACAATGGCGTCCGTTCTTCTTGGGAGGGCGCCATCTTGGGTGTTAAAGATAGTCTGTTGTAAAGGCGCGCAGTACCCGCTGGCAATGGGAATCACTTCTTCCGTTGCTGCGGGCACGCAATCCTGCCGACTACGCCAGTGATGTTTGACCCGCCACTAGCTGTTTCAGTAGTGGCTAGCCCTCCCTGGGAAAGGGGTGTACTCGGACGGCGGGCCCAGTTGGTAGAATGGGGATGCAGTAGCGGCCTCGGCCCGGTCCGTGCCCAGGGCGCACACATTAAAAATAGGGGCTAGTTGATGAGTGGCAATTATGAGTGGATAAGCAACTACGCCACCTGTGGTGTCTGGTGATGCGCCACCAGCGCTGCTGCAGTCCTCTGAGGCGGGATGTTGTGGCAGCCGACTGTAGTACTACTCCCCACAGGCGGAGCAGGGCCTCAGGGCAGAGGAAACAGGAGGATGAGGGGAGTTGTAGTAGGTGCAGTTGTGCGGTGTGGTGTTCCGCTGCAATAATAGACCGGAGGCAATGGATGTAGTCTTCCAAACTTTACTCACGTTGTTAGAGGTCAGCTGCAAGGCTTCTCCTTGCTCCTCATGGCGTGCTGCGGCCACCAGAGAAGGGGGTTCGGCACACCCCGGTAGTTCAGGTGTGTCTATCAGGACCCCCAGCACCAGTGTGTTCCTAGAAATCTCCCCCTTGGGCCTCTCCTGTCCATGTGCGGTGCGTGTTGCAAGGCTGGGTCTCCCTCTGGCTATACACAGACCAAGGGCACAGGTGGCGACTCCGCTCCGTCTGTTACCCGGTGGGAACCACTTAGCCTTCAGGCTTTTCCGACTGAGACGTGAAGTAACAAAGTCAGATATCGGGGGTCGGTACCCCTCTTGCAGCAGGAGTCCCTTTGACTAGGCCAGAATGGAGAGTACAGGTGGCATATGCCGATCCGTCCGTATTCCCTGGGATCCTTTTGCCTGCGGAGCTCTCCTCCTCTGCTACCCTCCAGGCCTTCTTAAGCAGGGACCTTAACCGGGTAGAGACCTCCGTTAACTCTATCCTGCTCCTCGTCTCAGGGCCAGAGCACGAGGACCGTGCATCTCCAGCACGCTGCAGGCTCCTACCCAAGGCCACTGCCAGCTGTGAAGACCACAATCAAACAACCTTGAACTTAAGATGGCTGGCTATTAAATATGTATCTACAAGTGTAACCTAAAAGTGCGTCCTCCACCCTCACCCACTACATGGTTCCCCCTATCTTTGGTTCCCCCATCTCCATTATCCTGCTGGGGCAGCACCCTAGTGCATACTAGCCCCCCATAGGACAGGAGTGTGTAGTGTTGAGTGATGAGGTGGGGTCCTGACAGGTGCTCCATCCTAACCTGGGAGAGGAGATACCACACCTCTTTCACAAGATACAGTACCCCCCTGTGGTGACCGAACCCTCAGGGGCGCCACACCCTCTTCCTCCGTTTTTTGTAATTGCTCCACCAGCACTAGATAATTTATTTTTGATAAAATACAATTGTTGCATTTCTCCCATTGAACTCATAGATGAATCTGAGTAATCATCAGAGGTGGCAGCAAAAGAATTATCTGTAACATCATCATGCTCCTTAAAACTCCCTCTTCCTGATCTCTGAAAATGTTTGTGGGAGCGTTTTTTTAAGATGGATGGTAATTGTTTATTCCAACTATAAATCTTGTTCTGCGCATAGTCCTCACCGTCCCTTTTGAACTTGGATCTTTTTATATCCATAATGGTGTTCTCCAACTTGGCCAAATTAGATTTCAGTTTGGCATTACAAATATTAAATTCTTTTAGTTGCACATATTTCCCCAAAGACGATTGTATATTTTTAATATCCAATTTAATTTAAGTCAGTTCCAGTTCCTCATGTTTGATTATGAGGTGCATAAGATTCAGTGAACATTGACTAAGAATCGCATTCTGATCTTCTTGAAAACCGTCATTGTATATAGTGGTGGTGACTTTTTTTTAAACGCAGACCTCTAGGGATCATTTCCTTTTTTATATATGTGTCCAAGGTTGTGAGATCCCACCAAACTTTAAGATCTCTGGTCATTTTGTTTTCCATCTGGAACATGAGATCTTTAAATTCATCCGGTTCTGTTGTCACCACTGACGGTTTATTATCAAAAATAGATGCTAGTTTGTTCAGTCTAGCCGAACAATCCTCTGTGTCACTGAAATTCATTATGTCAAATTGAGGGGATGTGAAAATCCACAGGGACTCCCGGTTCAGAAGTGTGCACTTGCAGTCAGACAAGCCAATGGCCTGGTAACAGGGGCCAAGCAGAGCCGGGTATGTGGTAATACAAGTAGGCAGTGGAATGAGTCGAGGTTTTGGTAATCATGGTGTAACAGATTTTCATGTTTTCTTGATTATAGCATCATGCGGAGAATTCCTGCTCCTTAATATTAAAAGGGGTTGTCCGGGATTTTTTTTTTTTTTTACCATGGACCTAAGAACTAACAGGCAAGTATTTGCTAACTATGTGCCTGTTGTGCCAGGCGCCGATATTTGCTGGTTCAGAGTGGTCACGGAGCGCTCCTGACAGTGATTTTTCAGCTCCCGCTCTGATCTGTTGATGGGGTGTGACTGCCGGTGTCATGCTGATTGACAGCTGGCTCCCTGCTGCCTAACTGCAGGGAGCCGTCTGTCAATCAGCATAAAGTTGGCAGTCACGCCTCTTTGACAGAGCAGTCGGGAAGAGGAAGAGCTGTTCTGTTGATGTGAAGCAGCAGAATCGCTGTTAGGAGCGGTCCAGGAGCAATCTTAGCCACCACAGGGTAGAACAAGCACGTAATAAGCAATTACCTGCCTGATAGTTCTTAGGCCCATTGCATTTTTCTATCTCACCCTGTAGGAGTCACCTTCTCCTCAACCAAAAAGAGAAGGTGCATATCCACCGACATTGTGATGCGCCAGCTTCCAGATTCAATTGCAGGTAAAATTATGATTTTATTGTTAATCCATTAAAAAGATATACACATTGCAAAAATAAAATAAATAAAGGTGGAGACCTCTGTGAAACCTACACGTTTCGAATGCCAAACGTTCTTCGTCCTGCTATAGAAATACATGTAGGGAGTTACAATTTACATGCTCGACCGCGCCATCATATGGGCGTGTTGATCGTTCCTCACGCCCAATTTTCTAAGTAAAGAAATGATAGGGTGTGGGAATAACAGAATAAAAACAAGTGATCTAATCTTGAAAAGTAGGCAGTGTGTATAAAAAATACACAAAGATGATACAAACAATATGATATATACATTAACATAAAATCAAAAAGATAATAAAAGAAAAGTGCTAAACCTGTGTCAGAGAAATAGCTCAGAGCTTAGCACAAGGAAGCACTCCTTAGAAGAACTCCTTAGGAAAACAGATACAACTACAGCAAGCTGTACCTTCCAGGACTGACCAATGACCAAAATCCAAGCTCTGATTTAATAAGATCACGGTTACACCCACATACCTTCTATTGGTGAGCTCATATGAGGACTTGTCATAGGTGTGCTAGATCTTTTAGAAGTTTATGAGATCCCCAACTTTCAGGATATCTTCGCCCATGGAGGTCTCGGGCGGGAAATATAATGGTCATGTTTTCTATCATGATTTTACCTTTCTATAGAGATGAAACATGGCATGGATAGCATTATCCATCTATCGATATTAAGTTGGGGGTGTTCGGCTGGCCTTACAATGATGTGAGTGAATGCGTTATGATCGTCCCTTTGCTACGATGTCGAAAATACATCTCCCATGAATATTGGATCGATGCAAACCCCAATATTCATCACTGACCACAGTCTTCAGAGTGTCTGAGACAAGTCCTTTGAAAAGAGGAAGCCCTTGCTTCGGAAATGTACTTATCCGCCTCTGAGTATGCAAATTCTAGACTTGTTGGCTGGTTCTCATCAGATTCTTTGTTGAATTTACCTGACCACGGCAGGAGGCCCTACATCAATAGAGGTTGAAGTGTCAGCTCTTTCTCACTTTTCTAGTTTTAATCCTACATGTTCAATGTGAGGGTGATATGTCCCCTCTCCAGAGATGTCTTTTTGGATTTTACAATTTTTCTTTACGACAGGGTGCAAAATTACCTCCCCACCCCCAACCAGTATCAAACTGGGGTGTCTGGGGCCCCAATAGGAATTGATTCTAGGGGCCCACACTACAGCTGTATATGAAAACCTGTTAGCCATTATCCCGATTATAGTGGAGCGTCGGCTGTAAAATACAGGAGGCTCCTGCACCACTTACTGTGCGATACCATAACTGGGATGTACAATTACGGTAATTTGCAGTAAAGGACTTTGTTGGTGAAAACAAGTTATGACCATAGGATCCACAGGAGAGGTGATAACTTCATAGGATCCACAGGAGAGGTGATATCTTATTGGTCAGTGATTGATTGGTCTGACCATTTGGGACTGTACTGATTGGAAGAATGGGGAATTTTTATCCCTGACAGGGCACTTTTATTCCTATTGTAAAATGGAGCGGCAGATCGGGTGTGTCATCTTCTTTGCCAGAAAAAGCCAAGTGCAGTGCTCATATAAAATACATATTACACAGACTGTCTTTGATGTGAGCTCAGGAGCAGATGATGGGAGTGTTACAGATTCCCCTTTAAAAAGGACCTTTTGCTGACAGCCTCTTCACATGGAAGCTCTGTGCTTTGCTCCTGCTCTGCATCCTTTCATTTCCACCTATTAGCAGTGAAATATTGATTCCTTCACACCAAAGGCTGGAGGAAAGTACACAGAGAAGCTTGAAGTGCACTCAGACATGACCAGAAGCAAGCATCAGAAGGAGCAGAGTCCAGATAGTGGGCCTTCCAACATGGCGCCTCCTCCCCCACACCAGCCAGAGTGAGAGATGCTGAGGCTGCTGCAGCAAAGCTGGGGAGATTTGCCAGACTGACCTTAGATTCTGACCCTTCAGATGATTTACAACCTTATCAGGTATGCTCACAGAGGAAGAGAGATACAGAGACTGTGCAGGGGAGGCAATGTGGCACCACTCTCACAGCAACAGTTAAACAGAGAAGTGCAGGAAATGCAGAGCACTAACAACACCTATGGAGAAGTCAATGATTCTGGGCAAGAGCCTACACGACAAGATGTTTTCTCTGCTGGAAAATCCTGTAGCTTCTCATTAGAAATTCTCAACAAACACATGGGAGGGCTTAGAGAGGACATTAATCTCATCAGAGAAAACATGAAGAAAATAAACAGCCGAGTCAATGAGTTGGAGGAAAGAGTGAGTTCTGTTGCGGACCAAATGCCTACTATACATAAATATGTCAGGGGAGGTCTTCAGAATATCAATGCCCTTCTCAAGAAGGTTGATGACCTAGAGAATAGGCATCGGCGAAATAACATACGTTTAGTCGGGGTTCATGAAAAAGCGGAGGGTCATAATTCAGTTGATTTTTTTTTAATCCTGGCTGACTACAATGTTCGGCAAAGACACTCTCTCTCAATTTTTTGCAATTGAAAGAGCTCACAGAGTTCCTACACGTCCTTTGCCACCGGGTGCTCCACCAAGACCTGTACTCATCAAATTACAAAATTTTAAAGAGAGAGACCTTATCCTACGAAAGGCCAGGGACCACTCTTCACTTACCCTTGATGGAAGGAAAATATCTATTTATCCTGACTTTTCAACAGAAGTTCAGAAGAAGAGGGTCAAGTTCTGGGATAGAAAAAGGAGGCTCTGTGAAAAGCAAATTTCCTATTCTATAATCTACCCTGCTCGGCTCAGGGCGGAGTTCATATGTTTGACTCCCTTCCAGATGCTTTATCATGAATGGATGCCAATAAGAGATCTCTGCGAAATGGAGCTGGATGAGAGACTTCTCCTTGAGGCGGTTTTCTCCAAGCACTTTTCATATACCATTATGAAAAAATGCCTATCCCTGAATCTATTCCGTTATTCTATTATGAGCGGGAAATGTTGAGCTATGATGAGTTTTGTACCTGCCTTATTGTACATACAAAGTATTCTTATTTTGTGAGTGGAGCATCTGTGGAGAAAATCTCTTTTGACAGAAAACTTCATCCACTATACATTTACTTTCAATTATTTGGGTATTTTTCTTGTTTTTGGTTTCTCTTCATCCACTATAAGTTCATGCTCAAAACTTATAATTCTGCTCTCCATCTGGCTAAACAAGTCTACTTTACCACTCTCATCACATCTCTAGCCAACAATCCTAAACGACTCTTTGAAACCTTCCACTCCCTCCTGAGCTCCAAAATACAGACCCTGTCACCAACCTAAGCGCTGACGATCTGGCCACTTATTTCCTACAAAAAATCAATCATATCTGTCAAGACATTTTTACACAATTCCCTCAGAGTCTGGATTCCCTTCCCTCCTGCACCTCAAGTTCACTTTCCATCTTCGAGCTGGTCACAGAAGAAGAAGTGACCAGACTCCTCACTTCTTCCCGCCCTACAACCTGCAACAGTGACCCTATTCCCTCACAGCTCATTCAGTTCCTTTCCCCAGCTGTCACTGTGGAGGTTTCACCAATTTAAGATACACTAGGTAACTGCTCTCCTCCTAATTAAAGATGTCCGAGTGAATGCAAATCAACCAAATTTGCTAATATGGTTGAAAAACTTCACTCAGAGACTAAACCACGCAAAATGACATACTTTATTATGTAGACATGGGGTTATATAGTATTCTACTTCTAGGTGGGATTAGTAAAATTCATTGCTCCTTCTGATAACTTGGCACACTGCAATTTGCTCATCCATGTATCTCCTGGCCTCAGTAACACCTTAGGAATTCTGATGGGAGGGGTGAAGTCGTCTCTCAGCGCCATCTTTGCCAACTCGACATGAATCTCTCTGTTATCAGCCATGCACATACATATGTCATTCCCAGGAAATCATTTAGTTGTTCATGTCTACAATAAGGCTGTGTGCCCACGATGCGTTTTTTAAGCGTTTCCGCAGCGGCAATTCCGCTGCAGAAACGCTTAAAAAACGCTTGGTAGAAGTCCTTCCATGCTCCCAAAAGATAATCCGCATGTGCTGTGCACATGCTGCGGAAATTTCTGCTGCGTCTTATCATTGCGGAAAAAAACGCAGCATGACCAATTATTTTGCGGAAGCGCTGCGTTTTCGCCGCCATTGACTTGCATTGGAACGCATGGAATCCGCATCACTGGATCTGTACATGCGCATTCCATGCGTTTCAATGTGCGGATGGTACCCGGGTCTGGAGAAGAGGAGACTCTCCTCCGGACCCAGGTACCATAGTACCTGTAAAAAAAGAATAAAATAAAAAATAAATATTATACTTACCTTCTGATGGCCCCCGGTGTGCTTGTCTTGGCTTGCCGGCAGATCGCAGTGGACTCAAGGACCTGCGCTGACGTCATTTAGTCATGTGACGGCAGGTCCTTCAGTGTACCGCGAGCTGCCGGCAAGGTGCGACGCATCGGATAAAGACACCGGGGGCCATCAGAAGGTAAGTATGACATTTATTTTTTATTTTTTAACATTCTTTCGGACACACTATATAAATCCATGCCGTTTGCATGGATTTATATAGTGTGACCAAGTTGTCAAGCACTTTCCAAGTGATGTTAAAATCGATTGGAAAGCGCTTTTCAGCGCGCATGCAGAAATGCATGTGAAGAAAGCTTCACATCCGCTTGTCCCTGGCAGGAAAAACGCATGTAAAATCCGCATGTACAATCCACATGTAAAATCCGCATGTACAATCCACATGTAAAATCCGCATGTACAATCCGCATACATTTTTTCTGCCAGGGAGATGCAGAAACGCTCAGGAAAAATCCGGAGCATTTCTGCATCGTGGGCACATAGCCTGAGAACAGAAACTGTTATATATCATTAACTCTTAACATAATCAATGTGCATATACACATTTGCATACATACATACACATAGATTATTCCATCATCTCTATATTAATTCACACTGATTAGGTAATCTATTAAAATAAACTAATTTATTTTCTATAATATATATATTTTACCTTGACATCACTACCCACCTAACTAAAATATTTGACCTCTCTCTTTCTTCAGGTATCTTTCCCTCCTCACTTAAACATGCCATCATAACCCTTTTACTGAAAAAGCCATCCCTGGACCAGAACTGCACTGCTAACTACAGACCGGTCTCTAATCTTCCCTTCATCTCTAAACTCCAGGAACGCCTGGTCCATTCCCGCCTAATCCGCTATCTCTCAGATAACTCTCTTCTCGACCCTTTACAATCCGGTTTCCGCTCCTCACACTCTACTGAAACTGCCCTCACTAAAGTCTCTAATGATCTACTAACAGCTAAATCTAATGGTCACTACTCCCTGTTGTTTCTCCTGGATCTCTCTGCCGCTTTTGACACTGTAGTTCATCAGCTCCTCCTCACTATGCTCCGCTGTATAGGCCTCAAGGACACCGCTCCCTCCTGGTTCTTCTCCTACCTCTGACCGCTCCTTCACGGTATCCTTTGCCGGCTCTTCTTCCTCTAATCTTCCACTTACTATCGGGGTTCCACAAGGATCAGTCCTAGGTCCCTTTTCTTCTCCTTGTATACTGCTCCTATTGGACAAACCATCAGCAGATTTGATTTCCAGTACCATCTCAATGCTGATGACACCCAACTATACACCTCTTCACCTGACATCACCCCCACTCTAATACAAAATACCAGTGATTGTCTGTCTGCTGTCTCTAACATCATGTCTTCCCTCTATCTGAAACTGAATCTCTCCAAAACTGAACTCCTTGTTTTTTCTCTCTCTACTAACCTACCTATACCTGAGTTTTCAATTTTCTTGGGTTGCGCCACCATAACCCCCAAGCAGCAAGCTCGATGTCTTGGAGTCATATTTGACACACAACTTTCCTTTATCCCCCATATACAATCATGTAATGCAGGTGCGGGAATGCAACGCACAGAGACACAAGGCGAGAACAGTCTGAGATGAAAATAAACAATTTTATGCAACAGGTATTCTGAACAAGGGATTAGTAACAAGGGTAATGAACAGTAATTCAATATATCAGCAAAAGGCAAAATCTCTCAAAATAAGACGCAGTCTCTCAAAGTAAGGTGAAGCCTCTCAAAGTAAGGTGAAGTCTCTTAAGTAAGGTGCAGTCTCTTTAGTACGGTGAAGTCTCTTAAGTAAGGTGAAGTATCTTAAGTAAAGTGAAGTCTCTTAAGTAGGGTGATGCCCTCAGTCATGGGAGACACCACGTAAGTTCTTTAACTGTACATTTGGCCCTAGCGGGGGTCACCGGTTATTCCCGCTAGGCCGTGAGTCTCTTCCGCATAAATTCAATTAGATCACGTTGTGCTCCTTTAGTCCCAACCGTTCCCCTCCCAACCTGAGTATCTAAACCCAATTGTCCCCGGTACCGTGGGTGAACAGTGGAAGTGACGGCCCTGTTCACGTATGCAGCTCCTCCTCTTCCGCTGGCGTGACTTTCCTGGGGCAACCGTCTCTCAACTCCTCTCTGCTTGGCTGTTGGAGGCAGTCTCTCGAGCCTTGGATAGGGGGGTCCAGGCCTCGTCTGTCGGCGGGCGACGTCGGGTTCCACGAACTCACTCAGCACCGCAATCAGGTTCCTAGTCTCCTCAGCAGGCATAGAACTCAGGTAACATCCGCGAGATATCCGTAGCTCTTTTACCGGTGCCCGGCTGTGGCACCTCACAGGCCTCTGTCTTAGGCCTGTCACGCGGGGTTTCTCAGGATACAGGGAACACGTCTGCTCCTTTCTGCTGCTTGGCTCCAAAGACCCCTCAGGTTTGGCGCTCTGGCCTCTTATTTTCCGGAACTCCTTCCTGGAAGTCACCTGATCAGGTCCAGCGTCTGAACTTGCTCTCCCTGCAACTTTCCTTGCATATCTTGGTTCCGCTTGACTGCGTCTGGCCAGTAGATGGCAGTCTCTTTCCATCCTTGAAACATCATGTAGAAGTTCTTTTACAAGCTCTCTTGACTGGGCTACATTCCTCCCTCCTTTTTGCTCGCCAGTCCTTGGGCGAGTGGGCTTCTCGCAGAACTGATGCCTCCTTCCAGGCAGTGCAAGCTCAGACAGGAGTTGGGCACACTCCTGCGTTTTCTGTTGGATTTTGAGACCAGATGAACTCTTCCTTAGCATACCGGTTAGGAGGGATTCCGGCATTAGCCCGCTCAGTTCTGCGGAGCTCTTCTTGCGGAGGTGACTCCGGGAGATCCGAGGAATCAACCACTGGGGATTGCAAATCATTTCCCGGCTCATTTGGAATTCCACTCGGGGTTGGCATCAATGGTTCTGATGGGCCCAACTGCACTGTGGCCCATCCTTCTTCATCCCCTAAGGTTCCTGCATGTGGCACTTCAGCCAATACGTCTGGGGGCCCAACTCCGTTACAGACTTCTGCTTCAGAGGAGCAAGGTCACAGCATATTACGGTGCAACACCCTGGGTGTCGCGGCGTCATCCCCTTCGGGCCTAACCTCGTAGACTGGGTTGTCTGGGTGACCTTTCTTCACCACCCGCTATGGTATCGCCTCCCAACGATGGCCCAGTTTACTTCCTAATCGTTTAGCCCTCACCAGCACTCGGTCTCCTGGCTGAAGTGATCCACCTGTCGTCGAGGGCCGAACTGCATGCTCTACTTCCTGAAACTTCTGAGCAACCAGTCTTCTCACTGTATGGAGCCGACGCCGGTGTTCTCAAATCCAGGTACTTGGGCTACCGCCCGGGCCGGGGTCTTCTGAGTCTAGCTCCAGTTCAGTGATTTCTCGGCCACTTCTTCGCAACATTTGCAACAGGGTTCGGTTAAAGCGCTCGCATGCGCCGTTCCCTTGCGGGTGATAGGGCATTGTTCGGGAACGGTCGATTCCATAGATGCGGTACAACTCATCCATCACTCGCCCTTGGAAGCAGGCCCCCTGGTCAGAATGTATTCGCTTTGGGCACCCATAAATCCGGATGAAATCTTGACAGATGGCCTTAGCTGCGGCTTCTGCCGTCTGGTCTTTAGTAGGCGTCACTACTGCGAACTTGGTGAAGTGATCAGTCATGACCAAACAGTGTCCATAACCATTGTATGAAGTTCCTATCATCAAGTAGTCAATCATCAAGACCTCCAAGGGGGCAGAAGTTCAGATGGTCTGAATGGGAGCTCTTTGTTCCGGGGGCTTATTCAACTCACACTGGCGACATGCTCGGCAGACTCCCTCGACTTCTTGCTGCAGTTGAGGCCAATACACCAGCCGTTGCAACCGCCGAAAGGTCTTTTCTACTGCGAAGTGAGCACCTCTTCTATGAGCTTCTTGGGCTAGCTGTGTTACTAGCGCTCCTGGAACTACCACCTGCCAGGTAACATCAAACTCTCGAGGCAGCTGGATTCTTTGGCATAGCAAGCCGTCCTTCAGGAGAAGCCTCTCCCACTGACCTAGGATTTGTAAGGTAGTTGGAAGTGAAGCTTCTCTGGTTTCCTGGTCGGGTCTTTGATTAAGGGCGACCCATTCACTCAATTTTGCTAACTCCGGATCGGATTGCTGCAGATGTATCTATTCGTCCAACTCAGGATCACCATGCCCTGCGGCCACTCCAGGCCCTACGTGGAGGGTTTTCTTTGGAGACCCTGCCGCAAGAGGGGGTACCGGTCCCCGATTATCTAACCTTGCACTTCACGTCTCTGTCAGAAAAGTCCGGAGGTTTATGTGGATCCCAGGGGGATACGAACAGAGCGGAGTCGACACCTGTATCCTCTAATCTGCGTTTTTCCAGAAGGACCTGGCCTTACACCAAGTTCTCACCACCAGTCACCAATAAGGGCACCCAGTCGGTCCGGGGGCTATACGAAACCCGTAAAGGACATCGCAGTACCCGTACGGAACTCAGTGGGGAACACAAGGAGGGAGAAGGAGAAGTAAGAGAAGAGATGAACACACTAGAGCTTGGGGTCCTGTCAAGTGCACCTGAAGTACTTGGAGTGTGCTGAACCCCATTCTGGTGGCCGCAACATGCCGTGTGACAGCAGAGAGAAGCTCTGAGCTGAACCACTACACCTGTGAGTAAAGACTTGGATAACTTCAACCTTTGTCTCTGTCTGTTCCTTACTCCGCAGCTCTGAACCCGCCAAGGCTCTATTCCACGCTCTCTCTCTCTCTATGCTGCCCTGAGGCCTTGCTCCACCTCTGGGGAGCCGTACCATCCGAGCTGTCTGAACACTGGCCTCAGAGGACTGCTGCAGCGCTGGTGACCCTCACCAAAAACCGCAGGTGGCGTAGTCGAACAACCACTCATCCAGAAGCCCATAATTTTTTATGTGACAGCCCTGGGCACGGACCGGGCCAAGGCCACGATGACATCCCCCACAACTACAGGCCCGCCGTCCGATTTCACCTTCCCAGGGAGGGCTAGAGCGTCACAATAACAGGGCCCTACATTGCTTATTATATACAGTATAATGGCCACACAGTGCTCCATACAGAATAATGAGCCCCACATAGTGCTCTATACAGTAAAATGGGCCCCACATAATCCTCCATACAGTATAATGGCCCCACATAATCCTCCATACAGTATAATGGGTCCCACATAATCCTCCATACAGTATAATGGCCCCACATAGTCCTCCATGTAGAATAATGGCCCCACATAGTCCTCCATACAGTATAATGGCCCCGCATAGTCCTCCATACAGTATAATGGCCCCACATAGTCCTCCATACAGTATAATGGCCCCACATAGTCCTCCATACAGTATAATGGCCCCACATAGTCCTACATACAGTATAATGGCCCCATATAATCCTCCACACAGTGTAATGGTCTCACATAGCCCTCCATACAGAATAATGGGCCCCACATAGTACTCCATACAGGATAATGGCCTTGCATAGTCCTCCATACAGTATAACGGCCCCACATAATTCTCCATACAGTATAATGGCCCCACACAGTGCTCCATAGAGTATAACAGGGCCCTACATTGCTTTCCATACAGTATAATGGCCCCACATAGTGCTCCATACAGTATAATGGCCCCACACAGTGCTCCATACAGTATAATGGGCCCCACACAATGTTCTGACGCGCCCCCTGGGCCTGTTTTGTGCAGGGAATACCCGGAGCCGGATCGCTGGGGGTTGTAGTCTCCATGGCGCTGACCCGGTCCGTGCCCAGGGTGGTCAATTCAGTGGCAGTCTTAGTGTAATAACAAGTGTCCGACTACGCCACCCGTGGATTGCGGTCAGTGGGGCTGATGCTGAGGCTGATGCTGTATGCGCAGCCAAGTATGGGATAACCCCCCACGGGAGAAGTATTGCCTCAGGGCAGCTAGTGTGGATGATGAGAGTGATGGTGTGAGCGTCCCAGTACTGATGGTGCTGGTGCGGCGATGAAACACAGAGACGTGTGGTTGCAGTTTCCAATGCTTTACTCACAGTTCTTTACTGGTCCTAGTCACCTCGGTACCGGCGGTGACTGCCCAAGCCATGCTGCGTCCACCAGGCAGGGGGCTCGACCAACTCCCAGGCAATTCCAGAGCGTGGCACAGGGCTCCCTTCTCTTCCTTTCTCTGGCCGTCCCCACCAGTGACCCACCTTTGTCCAGCTTCCTCGGGCCTTCTCTTGGCGAAACCTATCTCCGGTTTCCCTGACCCTATGTGGTATGCTTTCCTGGTGGATGTAGTGAGGGGTCGCACCAAGTTGTGGTCACAACCTCTGGTCTTTGGCTGAGGAATTTATTGCCTCCACCAATTTGGGTTCCGGTACCCTGTTCTGCCAACCCGTCACCCGCAGTCTCCTGGGTCCTTAGGGTTCCCTCTGTCCTCGTGTCTCTGGGCCTCTCTTAAAGTTCCTTTTCTTCTTTCCTTTCTGTTCCTTTCTGTTCCCGTTCTCTCTGGCTCCGGCCTTCACCCTAGGCCTGCCTTGTGGAGCTGGGCCCAGACTGAGCCACTGCTCCCTGTCAGCCCTCTCTGGCTGAACTCCTTCTCTCCTCAGACTGTCTGCACTTCTAAGATGGTGCCCACCTTTTATACCTCCCTCTATGTGTGAGCCCAGGTGACTAGCAACCAATGGGCTCCTACTTTTGCCCAGAGACCCACCCCTATCTGCTCCTACACCACTGGGTGTACTTTCCCCTCCCCACTCCAGCCAGGGACAGATTCTGTGGTGCCTGCACTCCTGTCTCGTGGGAGCACCGTTGAGCTGTCCCTCGGAAATGGGGTGTGTGTGGTGCATGCAGCCTACCGAGTCCTGGTCCACACTCCATCCTTACCCGGGAGTGGAATATCACACCTCTGGTTTGAGGTGCAATACCCCTGTAGCAGCCGAGCCCTCGGGGTGCTACAGTTCCATACAGTATAATGGGCCCCACATGGTCGTCCATACAGTATAATGAGCCCCACATAGTGCTCCATACAGTATAATGGGCCCCACATAGTGCTCCATACAGTATAATGGGCCCCACATAGTGCTCTCTACAGTATAATGGGCCCCACATAGTGCTCCATACAGTATAATGGGCCCCACATAGTGCTCCATACAGTATAATGGGCCCCACATAGTGCTCCATACAGTATAATGGGCCCCACATAGTGCTCCATACAGTATACTGACCCCACATAGTGCTCCATACAGTATAATGGCCCCACACAGTGCTCCATACAGTATAATGGGCCCCACACAGTGCTCCATACAGTATAACAGGGCCCTACATTGCTTTCCATACAGTATAATGGCGACACAGTGCTCCATACAGAATAATGAGCCCCACATAGTTCTCCATATAGTATAATGGGCCCCACATAATCCTCCATACAATATAACAGGGCCCTACATTGCTTTTGTGGCACCCCTGAGGGTTCAGTCGCCACAGGGGTACTGCACCTCAGAATGAGGTGTGGTATCTCCTCTCTTAGGTAAGGATGGAGTACTGCACAGGACCCCAACCACACACTCAACACTACACCACTCCAGTTCTGAAGGGGGCCTAATGCACCATAGTGCTGCCCCGGGCCTGAATGGAGGAGTTGGGGGGAACCAAAGATTAGGGGGAACCAAGTAGTGAGTGAGGGTGGAGGAAGCATTAATCTACAGCACTTAACTAGAATCATATATAATCAGAGGCCATTTTAGCAACAAGGTCTTTGGTCGTGGCTCTTTTGGTCGGCAAGTCAGCACAAGGCTGCGGCTGGCTGAGGGTCCACGGTTCCCAGTCTCAGGCCTCGAGACGGGGGGTCGGGGCAGAGTTATAACTGGCTCTGTCCCCGGTCAGGGTCCAACTAAGAAGGCCTAGGAGGGGAGCAGAGGAGACAAGCTCCACAGGCAAAAAGATCTCAGGGGGTGCGGACGGAGCAGAGTCGCCACCTGCATACCTCATTCTGGCCCAGCCAGAGAGACCCTGCCGCAAGAGGGGGTAACGGTCCCCGGTTATCTGACTTTGCACTTCACGTCTCTGTCGGAAAAGTCTGGAGGCTTATGTGGATCCCAGGGGGATACGAACTTAGTCGCAACCTGTATTCCCTAATCTGAGTTTATCCAGAGGGACCCGGCCTTGAACCACGTTCTCACCACAAGTCACCAAAAAGGGCACCCAGTCGGTCCGGGAGCTTAAAGTTACCCAAAAAGGACATTGCAGTACCCGTATGCGACTCAGTGGGGAGAAGGAGAGAGAAGGAGAAGTAGGAGAAGAGAGGGACACACTAGAGCGGGGATCCTGTCAAGAACTCCTGAACTACCTGAAGTGTGCTGAGCCCCACCTTGGCGGCAGCAGCTTGCCGTGTGACAGCAGAGAGAAGCTCTGAGCTGAACGATCAAATCTGTGAGTAAAGACTTGGATGACTGCAACTACTGTCTCTGTCTGCTCTTTCCTCCGCGGCCCTGCACCTGCCAACGCTTTACTTCACTCTCTCTTCTCTACGCTGCCCTGAGGCCCTGCTCCACCTGTGGGGAGCCGCACCAGCTAAGCTGCCTGAACACCGGCCTCAGAGGACTGCCGGAGCGCTGGTGATCCTCACCAGAAACTACAGGTGGCGTCACGAACATTCCCCTTTTTCCCACACAAACCCTCCCCCTTCTTTTTCCCTTTTTAAAGAGTGACCCCAGGGTACGGGCGCGGGAGCCGACCACCGCGACATCCCCCCCCCCAAGGTCAGGCAAACAACAACTAAGGCCCGGGCGCCGAGTCGTCCCTCCCCCAATCCCCTGGGCGCGTCATCTCCCATACAGTATAATGGCCCCACATAGTCCTCCATACAGTATAATGGCCCCACATAGTCCTCCATACAGTTTAATGGGCCCCGCATAGTCCTCCATACAGTATAATGGCCTCGCATAGTCCTCCATACAGTATAATAGCCTCGCATAGTCCTCCATACAGTATAATGGACCAAACATAGTCCTCCATACAGTATTATGGTCTCACATAGTGCTCCATACTGTATAATGGGCCTCACATAGTCCTCCATACAGTATAATGGGCTCTACATAATCCTCCATACAGTATAATGGCCCCACATAGTCCTCCATACAGTATAATGGCCCCATATAGTCCTCCATACAGTATAATGGTCTCACATAGTGCTCCATACTGTATAATGGGCCTCACATAGTCCTCCATACAGTATAATGGCCCAACATAGTCCTCCTACAGTATAACAGCCCCACATAGTCCTCCATACAGTATAATGGGCCCCGCATTGTCCTCCATACAGTACAATGGCCTCGCATAGTCCTCCATACAGTATAATGGCCTCGCATAGTCCTCCATACAGTATAATAGCCTCGCATAGTCCTCCATACAGTATAATGGACCAAACATAGTCCTCCATACAGTATAATGGTCTCACATAGTGCTCCATACTGTATAATGGGCCTCACATAGTCCTCCATACAGTATAATGGGCTCTACATAATCCTCCATACAGTATAATGGCCCCACATAGTCCTCCATACAGTATAATGGCCCCATATAGTCCTCCATACAGTATAATGGTCTCACATAGTGCTCCATACTGTATAATGGGCCTCACATAGTCCTCCATACAGTATAATGGCCCAACATAGTCCTCCATACAGTATAATGGCCCCACATAATCCTCCATACAGTATAATGGCCCCACATAGTCCTCCTACAGTATAACGGCCCCACATAGTCCTCCATACAGTATAATGGGCCCCGCATTGTCCTCCATACAGTATAATGGCCTCGCATAGTCTTCCATACAGTATAATGGCCTCGCATAGTGCTCCATACTGTATAATGGACCACACATAGTGCTCCATACAGAATAATGGTCTCACATAGTCCTCCATACAGTATAATGGGCCCCACATAGTCCTCCATACAGTATAATGGCCCCACATAGTCCTCCATACAGTATAATGGGCCTCAGATAGTCCTCCATACAGTATAATGGCCCCACATAGTCCTCCATACAGTTTAATGGGCCCCGCATAGTCCTCCATACAGTATAATGGCCTCGCATATGCCTCCATACAGTATAATGGCCTCACATAGTGCTCCATACTGTATAATGGCACAACACAGTGCTCCATTACGGACCTCCCTTGAAATCCTGACTATAGCCGTGCTTCAAAGAAGACCGTGATTTTCACTAACTGCAGCAATACTGTGGCATCGCTGTATATAGCACAAGCTATAAGTTAAAAGCTATTTTAAAAAGTTTTAAAAGATATTTAAAAAAAAAACATAAAAGTTCCAATCGTCCCCATTTTCCTGCATTAAAAATAAAGATATTAAAAAATTTAAAAAATCCACATATGAGATATCGCTGCATTCAGAAAAGTCTGATCTATCAAAACAAAACCACAAGCAACACGATTCGTAAACACCATAAAACAGAAAAATATTCAAAAACGCCAAAATGACATTATTTTCTGCAATACCCCTAAAAATGCTGTAACAAGTGATCAAAATATCCATTCCAAAATGGTATCAATAAAAATATATTAACGTTACGGGTCTCGGAAAATGGCGACAACCCAAAAATGGTTTTATTTCAAACTTCTGATTTATTTTCACCGGTAAAATAATGAAAGAACTGGACTTGTTTGGTGTCGCTGTAATCGTACCGATGAGCAGAATCACACTGCAAGGTCATTTTTACCACAAAATGTACACTGTAAAAATAATTTCCAAGAAACTATGTCAGATTGCGTGTATTTCTCAATTTCACCGAACTTGGAATTTTTGTTTCCTGTTTTCCAGTACAAAGTGGTAAAATCAATGGTGTCAATCAAAATTACAATTCGTCCCCCAAAAAACAAGCCCTCATATGTCTATGTGGACAGAAAAGTAAAAAAGTTATGGCTGTGGGAAGAAGGGGAGGAAAAAACCAAAGTTCAAAAACAGAAATTGGCCCTGTCAGGAAGGGGTTAACTGCTTCTGCACTCTGGAGCCCGAGAGATTAGAGCTTTGGGTTTGGGCATATTTAAGCATTTGTTGCAGCATTTCCTCGTACCAATAAAGTGAATGAGATTCCTGAGGCCTCGTGCACACGCTGCTTCTTTTTTCCTTGCAGATTAGAAGCAGTTTTATATTTGCAGCCTGTCAATCCATTCAGCGATTTTCATCAGATGCATGGGGGGGGGGAATGCAAGTAAAAAATACAGTAAAAGTGTGCGAATTTATGTTATGTTGTGTTTTTCCTGCCACAAGACGTTTTTGGTGCAGAAATGTCTGCAGAAAGTACTTAACGTGTGCACATACAGTACAGACCAAAAGTTTGGACACACCTTCTCATTTCAAGATTTTTCTGTATTTTCATGACTATGAAAATTGTACATTCACACTGAAGGCATCAAAACTATGAATTACCACATGTGGAATTATATACTTAACAAAAAAGTGTGAAACAACTGAAAATATGTGAAATCGAAGAAGGAAAATTATATTATCCAAAAGATAATAGTCCTCTTAATATAGATCAGCCTGAACAATGTACGGCCATAGTCAAATTAGACGTCCTTACAAAGGGTTTTACTCTAAACATGGGAGATGTCTCAGGTAAGGGTCATGAATGTGAATGTTTATGGTGCTATCAGAAGAATGGAGCACTGGAAGGCGATGTGAAGTATATCCATAAAATACACCCAGAATGTGCAAAGTATGGTGACAGATGGTAGAAAAGGTTTGGATTTGATGATAAACTTAGTTTGATGAAATGTGAAAATTTGGTGGAAGAAATAGGAAAGTGCAGTGAGAAATTAAAAAAGTCTGGACTTACAAGCGCAAATATATGGTTGTGTGAAGCCTGAAAGAGAGAAAATGGCCGACATGCAGAAAAATATTATAAAGACAAAAAGAAGGATAAAAAGGGACTGGTGTTAGTAATACAGGATGGGTGTGATATTGTCCTCACACAGAAAGACTTGAATGAAGAACAGGGTTACAGAGGTAGGGGAGAGGTAGAGGAAGAGGTAGGGGAGTGGGCGACAAAACATCTTGTTGGCATTGCAGGAAGATTGGGCATTTTCTTCGAGAATGCCCTGATAGGCAAAAAATAACCCAGATGGCACAAATGCCACAGAATATGCAGTAGTAACTCAGGATAAAGTCCTGATGGCCAAAGCACTCCGAAACACCTATCAGCACAAGCAGCCACCGCAACATACTGACATTACATGAGACTAGTCTTATTGACCTACAAATCCTCAAAGAGATGCAACAAGCATCCCCAAAATCTGAACAAACTACATGGGTAATAAAAGGTGCTATCTTCAAAGATGGCATATACGTATCTGCAGAAAACAAATATATATTGCCCAGTAACTTCTTTAGATATGCTGCAGTATTGAGCCATAGCACAGGAGAGATGGTAAAGATCATAAAGTATTTACAGCATGCGACTTTACTAACTACTCAAAGTTTTGTCTCACCTGCTTTCTTGTCCATTATTGGAAACATTGTCTGTCGTAAGTGTTGAAGTAGAATACACCTGAGTGTTATTGTCACCTGGCATGTTATATCTTATACCAAATCTCTTAAGATGCCTGATTGACTCATTTCACAAGTTCTTATATAATATTGGCTAAGTGTCTGTATGTCAGTGTTCATGATAGATATTGATTTTTATAGTTGTTGGCTATATGTGTGATAGGCACCGGAGCGCAGGGCCTAGACCCTCCAGTATGCCGGGCATGGGTCGGATACTCTCTGTGGTCCCCTGGTCGCAAGGACGGTGGTGGCTGTGCCCGACGCCTGGAGCTGCGGAGTCACATTTGTAGGGAGACATGGCTGCTGGGGTTAAACGTCGGTCTCCTGTGCCTTCACAGTGGTGTACGATGTGGTTTACATTCCCTATGGTGTTTTGGTGATGGAGGGAGACAGGGTTGAGGGAGAGAAGTAGGCGAGAGGTATTGAAGCCAGGAGACTTTGGCAACGGTAAAACAGATGGTAACTTTACTCGTTCACAGCCCGAGGGGTTAAACAGCCAAAGAAGAGTATAGTACAGGCAAGCACGTGCTGGTGGTAAAACAGTTCTTTATTACAGATAAACATCCGGCAATGGAGGCAGAGCAATGGGAAAACAAATGAGTAGCTTACAAGTAAGTCCCTCTATGTGTCTAATGTCTGGTGTCCAGTACTGACGCTATAGAGGTTCCCTGCCGATTCTCTATCCATATTAGGCCTCACTGTCCCATCCCCACTATCCATCATATTACATGAAGTGCAAATACAGAATGACGTTATCCCCACAGTCCTCTGTGTGTAACCACCAAAGGCCAAATGTAGCTCCTGCGTCCTGGGGACACCTGCAATAGCAGTAGACAAATGTGTGCTCTAGAGGACCAGGCAATCACTCACCCCGATTGGCAGACGTTTTGCTCCCTCATGTTTGGTCCTCAAGTTAGCTGCTCCGTTTGAAGGTTGATAGGAACAAGGGAAAGAATCCCCTACATGCTTGGCTGTGTAGTGACGCTCGCTGAGCTTCTCTTAACTCCCATTATAGACTCTGTCTTCCCCCTCTCCTCCTCTGTAGTCTACATCTTCTTCTCTCAGACCACCACTGTTCACTTGGCAACCTGCCTTGGTGAAGAGGATATTAACTGTTTCTGTACAAACTAGTATTAAAAGTGCTAAATCCCTATGACATTAATATACATTTAGCGTATACAGAGTTTTCTAGGAATAATAATAATAATAATTTTTAATTATATAGCGCCAACATATTCTGCAGCACTTTACAATTAAGCGGGGACATGTACAGACAATAAATTCTATACAAGGTGAGACAGTTTAAACAGTTACATTAGGAGTGAGGTCCCTGCTCGCAAGCTTACATTCTACAATCAAATGGGGGGGACACAATAGGTGGAAAGTGCTTGTTATTTCAGGTCTGGCAATTATAGTAAGTCAGGATTGTCATATAAAGCTGTATGATCCGGTCATCAGCACGTATATTCAAGTGCAATACTCAATTACCGAGTGCAGTTATCGTGTGCATGGAGGGTGTGGAGACAGATGAAGAGAAGGGAACAGATTCTGAATAGTATTTAGGAGGGAACAGGGGAAATTTAGTTTACTGAGTATTTGAGGTGGTAGGCTTGTTTAAAGAGATGGGTTTTTAAGGCGCACTTGAAGACATCAGGGCTAGGCATCAATCGGATCGTCTGGGGTAGAGCATTCCAGAGAACTGGCGCAGCACGAGAGAAGTCTTGGAGACGGAGGTGCGAGGTTCGGATTATGGGGGATGGTAGTCTTAGGTCATTTGTGGAATGGAGAGCACGTGTAGGACGATAGACTGAGATGAGAGAGTTGATATAAGGTGGTGCAGAACTGTGGAGAGCTTTGTGAGTGAGAGCAATGAGTTTATAGTGGACCCTGTAGCGAATGGGTAACCAGTGTAATGACTGGCACAAGGTGGAGGTATCAGTGAAGCGACTGGACCGAAATACGAACCTGGCTGCCGCATTCAGGACAGATTGGAGAGGGGAAATTTTGGTAAGAGGGAGACCGATCAGAAGAGAGTTGCAGTAGTCCAGACGAGAGTGAATAAGAGCGACAGTAAGAGTTTTCACAGTTTCAAAAGTAAGAAAAGATTGGATTCTGGAGATGTTTTTAAGATGCAGGTGACAAGAGCGAGTGAGTGATCGGATATAGGGAGTAAAGGAGAGGTTAGTGTCGAATATGACCCCAAGGCAGCGGGCGTGCTGCTTGAGAGTTATGGTTGAACCCTCCAAGGTAATTTCGATGTTTGGTAGAGTTAGGTTAGTAGAGGGGGAAAACACCAGAAGTTCAGTTTTGGAGACATTCAGTTTAAGATAGAGGGAGGACATTATGTTAGACACAGCAGACAAACAATCCTTGGTATTTTGTATTAGGGTAGGGGTGATGTCAGGGGAAGAAGTGTATAATTGGGTGTCGTCAGCATAGAGATGATACTGGAACCCAAATCACCTAACTCTGGGTTAAGTTGTCTCTCTGGTTCCGGATAAATAGACCCCATGTCATGATACACTCAGGTGGGACAATGTTGACTGTACTGAAGGTTTTGCTCCGATCCTACACCTATTCCAACACATTTGGTTACCTTACTTTCTGTTACCTCAGCGAAAACCCTTCAAGAGAATAGATGTGGAATCAGACTGTACATTAGCAGAATAATTGGCTAAGATAACAACACTCAAATAAGTCTCTACCCCTAATTTTTTCTCAGGAGAACTGCTACCGAAACCTGAGGTTGTGAAACGTGCTGACTGGGTCCTTGTGAAGGTGATAAAGAAGAAACACTGGCACCAGCCTAAGTGGGAAGGTCCTTACCAAGTCCTATTGACCACTCTCACTGCTGTCAAAATTGCTGAACGTACATCACGGATACATCTGTCCCACTATTCAAAGGGTTGACGGAAGTCTAGGGAAAGTTAGGCAGGGAACAAACCCAGTCTCCTGAAGCATAAACCCGGCTACAAAGGGGGGTTCTCCAAAAGGGAGAATTCATCTCAAACCGGTGAAGACACCCACTTCCCTTTTCCCGGTGGACGGAGAAAGGGTAGGCAGTAGAAGAAAAAAAAGATGTACTAGGGACAGTTATTTTGGGAATCCTACACATAGTTATGGGAAATTGGAAGGTAATAGATCCAGCAGGGTGGGAAAGTCCAGAGGGTTGGAGAGGTTTTGGATTTAATAATTTAAATCTCACTTTTGAAGTAGGTCAGACGTTCACTTTTTTGATGGACTTCTGCCTGTTATATAAAGGACGTGAAGATGGAGAACAAGCTGCCGAACTAACTGGGTCAGAAAAATATGTTTGTATTATAAACCAAGATAACAGGGGAGTCCGAATGTTTACTAGTTGGTCCCTTGCTGGATGGACAACCAAGACTATGAGTATAAAATTTATGGCCACACAGATTTGAAATCCAGGTTCCTCATTAGGAAAAAATAAACTTCCTGTTGCACAAAAACGGATGATTGTAGCAAAATTAGTATTAATCTTAAAAAAAACCTAAGATGAGAGACCAAAGGTTATATGGTATTGGATCTGATGCATCAGGAACAGACCCAATAGGACATTTCTACATAGAAGTTCAGAATAATACCAAAACACGCCCCAAGGAAAGTATGTCAGAAAGAACCATAATGGAGTCCATGAGTCCTACAGTTGGGTTCACTAACTTAATATATGAAGATAAACTAGCTCTAGAGACAATCTATGAGGAGAAAAATGAATGGTTAGAATTGCTTAGATATACTGCAAAAAGCCTTAACAAACTAAACTGTGTAGCTTGAGCAACAGCCAGACCACAGCTAGGTACTGTCCCTTTTCCCCTACATGATCAGGAGGACCCAGAAGGGCTACATTACATAATTAAACTATATGGAAAACTTCCTGTCCCCTCAGATAAGGAAAGAAAATGCAAAACATTATCACTTTTATTTCCCCCACTTAAAAAAAACAGATATCAAACAACAGGTGATTGCTTATCCTGGTAACTATACTTGTTTCAGTCTTCCTGGGAACGGACATGACGAACTCCAGGACGACTTTTGTAGAGAACTAATCAATGTTTCCCACAACACCAACTACTCAGTCATATGGTCAAAACGGACCACCCTGAGAGAAGACATATGGTGGTCATGTGGTGACAAAAGAATACCAGCCAGATTGCCGTATGGTTCTAAAAGGGATTGTGCGGTTATCCAGCTAGTCATGCCCTTCCACCTATTGTCAACAGGAACATGGTCAAAGGTATGTGGTGGGAGTAGACAGAAGCGTGACACCCCCCCGAGAATCCTTAGATTTTAGTGTATACATAGATGACATTGGAGTTCCCAGAGGAGTGCCCAACGAATACAAGGCTAGGAACCAGGTAGCAGCTGGGTGGGAGTCCATCATATGGTGGGTGACAATAAATAAAAATGTAGACTGGATAAACTACATATACTACAACCAACAGAGATTTGTTAATTACACTCGAGATGCAGCTAAAGGGATAGCTGAGCAGCTAGGACCAACTTCCCTCATGGCTTGGCAGAACAGAATGGCATTAGGCATCCTCTTAGCAGAAAGAGAAGATGTATGTAGTATGTTGGAGGATTTTGTTGCAATTTCATCCCTAATAATCCTACAGCTCCTGATGGTAGCATCACCAATGCCCTTGATGGACTGACTGCCCTATCTAATAAACTGGCTGAGAACTCTGGATATGTTGACAATTTTTCTTCCTGGATTGAAGGATGGTTTGGGAAATGGTCTGGCCAGGTCACTTCCGCGCTGATATCTCTGGCCATTGTGGCCAGTGGACTCCCTGTTTGTGGCTGTTGTGCTATACTGTGCATTAGAGGACTCGCACAAAGACTTATTGACTCTGCCATAACACAGACTATGTATGGAGGAATGGAGACTATGGAACCTGATGATAATGATTCTGAACATTATACCTTCCCCGAAAATAACCAAGACTCTGAAATCCGATGGGTCCTGTGAAAACCGTAATAAGAAAACAAAAGCCCCGATGTCTACAGAGATGTGATATTGAAATTTACTAAAGGGGGGAATGTTATAATCATTTCTGTAATAACTATATAATGTGTGTATATATATGTGTGTGTATAGATATATACAGTATATATACAGTATATATAGTTTTACTGAAAGGTCCTAGAATGAGTGGAAAGTAGACAGATGTTCTCTTTGCGGTCAGAAACAACTGACTCTGAGATGTGTAGAGACACTAATCATTTCTTTGGAGAAACAGGATGCTTAGAATATAATCTATAGTCGGCTGCAAGAATTCATTTTCGTTGACTCTTATCTGATTTTGCATTATATATATACTAGAAATAGGCCCGATGCTATTGCATGGGGAGTGCGGTGAAATGAACCTCTGTGTGCCCTTAGTGGTGCTAACAGGAGCAGTGGCCATGTGTCACACCATTTGCGCTTTCCAACATCCCTGTTCTATATCATCCTTCCGCATTTGTGTCTTGTATTTGTGGCATCATTTGACGTCGTTCACACCTGTGCACTGTCTCTTCCTTGTTGTGTGCTGTAGTTTGGGATCTGGTGTTGTGTTTCTTGAGTGATGGTCACTATGTGGTGTCTCCCTGTGTGCGGGTTTACACTATATGGTCTCTTGGAAGCTGTTGTGACTATAATTGGATGTGGTCCATTGTTTTGTGTAGTTTGATGTGTGTGTGATTGTCCGTTTCCAAGGTGGAGCAAAAAAACAGAAAGGAAGTGAAAGGATCCAATTTATTATCATGTCACAAATAATGGCAAAGCTTCATACTTTACATCATAGGAACAGAAAGACAATCCATAGAAATGTTATCAGATTCTATTTTTATGTATTAGATAGATAGATGGAACTATGAAACCTGAAAGACATACTGATAGGATGTTTAGATTGTGAGCCCCAATGGGGACAGTGCTGCAAATGTATGTAAAGCACTATGGAATTAATAGTGCTATATAAATGAATCAATATTATTATATGATATAAATATATTATTTATGTATATATGGTGAAACTATGTAAGTATCTATCTATAATGTCTCCTCAAGCTATATATATATATGATGTGATATGTCTAAGGGGTAGCGTTTCTCCTTATGGAGAGTGACACACCGGCTCTGGCACGTCAAGGTAAGGAGGCTTATTCGCCATGCAATGCTTCTCTGGGAAATTGAATATGCAAATTGCCTCTTCAGAGAAAAAGACCTCAGTCCAGAGCCTCTCACCAGCCAAATCAGTTCTCATACTTTGCACTGACGAGGGCCAACAGCCCGAAACGCCGTGTCTGCAAATTGAGATTCTGATTTGGCTTTTATCCTAAGTCATATTGCACGACTCGTTAAAGGGTTGATTGTGACTTGTAGGATTGCTACTACCAATAGGTGGCGCTATAGAGTACAAGTCCTCTTTTTCTCTGAAGAGGCAATTTGCATATATATATATAACAACATTAACAAACATATATATGTATGTGTTTAGCTATGATGTATGTATGTACGGTATGTACTAAAAATATAGAATTATTTAAAGTATATAATATCTATCATATATCTATGTATAATATATGTCTAAAATCTACAATTTTTTAAGATATAAATAGAGATATATATGAATATATATCTATGTAGCGATGTCTCTATCCACATGAATTAGAGCCAGAGGAGGAGATATGGTGAACAGCCGTCCCACCCATCTCTTCAGCTGTTCACAAAAAACCCAGCCCAGTGAAAAGACAAATAAGTCTCTCAGCATCTTTGACACTGTAGTTACAAATATGGGTTTCCATCACCAACTGTTTAAAAGTTGATGATACATATCTCCTCTGTGATGACCTTAAATACTTCTATATATATGTATTTACAACAAAATTAATGGTGCAAAATATATGTTATCTATATACAGTACAGACCAAAAGTTTGAACACACCTTCTCATTTAAAGATTTTTCGGTATTTTCATGACTATGAAAATTGTACATTCACACTGAAGGCATCAAAACTATGAATTAACACATGTGGAATTATATACTTAACAAAAAAGTGTGAAACAACTGAAAATATGTCTTATAATCTAGGTTCTTCAAAGTAGCCACCTTTTGCTTTGATGACTGCTTTGCACACTCTTGGCATTCTCTTGATGAGCTTCAAGAGGTAGTCACCGGAAATGGTTTTCACTTCACAGGTGTGCCCTGTCAGGTTTAATAAGTGGGATTTCTTGCCTTATAAATGGGGTTGGGACCATCAGTTGTGTTGTGCAGAAGTCAGGTGGATACACAGCTGATAGTCCTCCTGAATAGACTGTTAGAACTTGTATTATGGCAAGAAAAAAGCAACTAAGTAAAGAAAAACGAGAGGCCATCATTACTTTAAGAAATGAAGGTCAGTCAATGCGAAAAATTGGGAAAACTTTGAAAGTGTCCCCAAGTGCAGTTGCAAAAACCATAAATCGCTACAAAGAAACTGGCTCACTTGAGGACCGCCCCAGGAAAAGAGGACCAAGAGTCACCTCTGCTTCTGAGGATAAGATTATCCGAGTCACCAGCCTCAGAAATCGCAGGTTAAGCGCAGCTCAGATTAGAGACCAGGTCAATGTCACACAGAGTTCTAGCAGCAGACACATCTCTTCAACAACTGTTAAGAGGAGACTTTGTGCAGCAGGCCTTCATGGTAAAATAGCTGCTAGGAAACCACTGCTAAGGACAGGCAACAAGCAGAAGAGACTTGTTTGGGCTAAAGAACACAAGGAATAGACATTAGACCAGTGGAAATCTGTGCTTTGGTCTGATGAGTCCAAATTTGAGATCTTTGGTTTCAACCACCATGTCTTTGTGCGACGCAGAAAAGGTGAACGGATGGACTCTACATGCCTGGTTTCCACCGTGAAGCATGGAGGAGCAGGTGTGATGGTGTGGGGGTGCTTTGCTGGTGACACTGTTGGGGATTTATTCAAAATTGAAGGCATACTGAACCAGCATGGCTACCACAGCATCTTGCAGCGTCATGCTATTCCATCCGGTTTGCGTTTAGTTGGACCATCATTTATTTTTCAACAGGACAATGACCCCAAACACACCTCCAGGCTGTGTAAGGGCTATTTGACCAAGAAGGAGAGTGATGGGGTGCTACGCCAAATTACCTGGCCTCCACAGTCACCAGACCTGAACCCAATTGAGATGGTTTGGGGTGAGCTGGACCTCAGAGTGAAGGCAAAAGGGCCAACAAGTGCTAAGCATCTCTGGGAACTCCTTCAAGATTGTTGGAAGACCATTTCCGGTGACTACCTCTTGAAGCTCATCAAGAGAATGCCAAGAGTGTGCAAAGCAGTCATCAAAGCAAAAGGTGGCTACTTTGAAGAACCTAGATTATAAGACATATTTTCAGTTGTTTCACATTTTTTTGTTAACTATATAATTCCACATGTGTTAATTCATAGTTTTGCTGCCTTCAGTGTGAATGTACAATTTTCATAGTCATGAAAATACAGAAAAATCTTTAAATGAGAAGGTGTGTCCAAACTTTTGGTCTGTACGTGTATATTCCATGCATTATAATCAGAGGTGTATATACCATGGGGGTTTTTTTCTATATAATATTATACATTATAACCTTTCCTTTTTCTTTTGTTATTTTAATCTAAATTTTTCAATATTATTTGTTTTTATTCTGTTATTTCGACAACCTATAATTTCTTTACTTTGAAAAATTGGGCGTGAGGAACTATCAACACGCCCATATGATGGGGCAGTCGAACATATAAATTGTAACTCCCTACATGTATTTGTATACTAGGATTAAGAACTTTTGGTGTTCGATACGCGTAGGTTTCACAGTGTCTCTTTTTCGTTGAAGAGAAGGTGACTCCTACAGGATGAGATAGAAAAATGCAATGGGCCTAAGAACTAACAGGCAGGTAATTGCTTACTATCTGCTTGTTCTACCCTGTGGCGGCTCTGATCACACCTGAACTGTTCCTAACAGCGATTCTGCTGCTTCACGTCAACAGAACAGCTCTTCCTCTTCCCGGCTGCTCTGTCAATGAGGCGAGACTGCCAACTTCATTCTCATTGACAGATGGCTCCCTGCAGTTAGGCAGCAGGGAGCTAGCTGTCAAGTCAGCATGACATCGGCAGTCACACCCCATCAACAGAGCAGAGAGGGAGCTGCAAAATCACTGGCAGGAGCGATCCGTGACCTCTCTGAAATGGCAGAGATCGGCACCGGGCCCAACAGGCAAATAGTTAGCAAATACTTACCTTTTAGTTCTTAGGCCCATGGTAAAAAAAAAAAAAAATAGTCGCGGACAACCCCTTTTAATAATTAGGAGCAGGAATTCTCTGAATGATGCTATAATCAAAAAAACATGAAATTCTCTCCTGCCCAGTCAGTCTGCCCGGTCTGTTACACCATGATAACCGAAACCTCGACTCAGTCCACCACCCATTTGTATTACCACATACCCGGCTCTGCTTGGCCTCTGTTACCAGGCCATTGGCTTGTCTGACTGCACTTACGTTTCGCCCTGGTACCACTTATCTGCATCTCCAGAAGTTTCCCATTTCTCTATTATACTCTTCAAATTACATTTTGAGACTTTCTCCTCCTGTTGTTGCACATATTTTTTTTCCCTTCATCTGCACAGGTATCATTAATCTATCAACTATAATGGCCGTACCAGGTCCTGCAGGTCCTGTATCCCATACACATGACGTGGGCAGTGCACGGCATGCCGATAGTTTTTATTCTGAGTGCTCTTATATACGGTGGTAGTTATACACAATGTTGAGCCGGTGATTTGCAGAGTGAAATGTCTGACTGCGAGAACAGAAGTATACGGCAGATTCTACAGCATGGATACATAAAGGACGTCCTGGGGGAATATACCTCCCTCCAACACTCGTCCAGTCCCTGCCTCACACTAGAGACATTTATAATAACTCCAGGACTATGGAGCTGGTCATTTTCTCATAATCTGTGGCCATTATTAGTGATCTCGCATTGTACGGTAATATCACCCTGGAGGTTGTGATGTATTTAGTGTAATAGCGCCATCTAGAATATACAGCATATATCAGGCGATACCATGCTTTCTATAGTTAGTCGTCTTATGTGCCCTCTATAGATATATATTATAATTTATATTTCTTTATAATAAATTACTCGATAATTTTACAGCTTTACGATGTTTATTAATCTGCTGTAATTATAAAAGAAAGTCCAACGTTACAGTGGACACAGGTGGAAGTGTCCTCCATGATGGTATTGGGTGAGGTGGAGCAAGTATATAGTCAGTGGGGGATCAGGATGACCAATATTCCCCAGGGTTCCTTGTTATCAGGGAGGGATCTGGTGTATGCAATCAAAAGATCTTATCTTTTGTCAGGCTGTGTGCCATAAACACATAATGATCCTTTGGCCAGCTGTATGCCATCAACAGGTAATGACCCTCTGACTGTGGCCAACAATAGGTAATGACTCTCCAGCTTTGGACCATTAATAGGCCATTAGTATGCCATCAACAGGTAATGATCCTCTGTCCGGCTGTGCGCCATCAACAGGTAATGACCCTCTGGCTATGGCCATCAATAGGTCATCACCCTCCGGCTGTGTGCCATCAACAGGTAATGACCCTCCGGCTGGAGGCCATCACCTTTTGGCATTTAGACTTCTCGTCTTCTGTAAGATGCAATCCTCGAGCTTCCTTATGAATAAAGAGTAAAAAAAAATCACCAATTAAACTAATAATCTATCTAGTACATAAGCATCAAAATTTATAATCTATCTAGTATATACCGTATTTACTCGTGTATAAGCCGACTTTTTCAGCACATTTTTTATACTGAAAAAAAACCCCTCGGCTTATACTCGAGTGTATACTTACATTCCGGCAGTGAAAGGTGGTGGGGGTGTTTGGGCGGCAGAGGAGCGAGGCACAGGCAGTAGCCCGCTGCTAAAAAAAATGAATGTTCACTCTTCTCCATGCCCATGGAAGTGGAGAGAAGTGAATATTCATTTTCTTTAATAGCGCGCAGTATCAGTAGCAGCCGCCTGTTTCCTGCTACAGCTCACCGATCCTCTGTGTACACTAATAGAGAGTATGAATATTCACTCTTCTCCACTGCCATGGGCGTGGACAAGAGTGAATATTCATCATTTTTAGTAGTGGGCATACAGGATCGCTGAGCCGCAGCAAGAGCTGCGGCAGCTGCTGACACTGCGCTATTGAAGAAAATGAATATTCACTCCCCTCCAAGCCCATAGTCTCGGAGTGCTGAGGAGTGAATATCCCTGCAGCTCACCTTAGCGTCTGAGGGCGCATGGCAGTGATGTCATGCGCTGCTCAGATGCTGAGATCAGCTGCTGGCAGAACAGCATGCAGCGCTGGAGCAGATCGGAGGAAGGTGAGTAGAAGTGTTTATTTTTTTCATGTGTGCAGTGATGGGGGACCATGTATACCAGGACAGGGGCGCCATGCATCCCAGGATTGGGAATGAGGGGGGGCCATGCATCCCAGGATTGGGGATGAGGGGAGCCATGCATACGAGGATTGGTGATGAGTAGGCAATGCTTACCATGATGGGGAAATTTACCAGTAGCTGCTGTATTTCCCACCCTAGGCTTATACTCCAGTCAATAAGTAATCCAAATTTTTTTGTGGTAAATTTAGGTGCCTCGGCTTATATTTGGGTCGGTTTATGCTCGAGTATAAACGGTAAGTATGACAATTTGGCTCACAGAACATACACTACTCTAAAACATTACTTCACATAAACCTGTAACCATATTAGATAAGAAATAGAGGACAATGCTCATAGTCAGTTATCAACAATTCGGCATGGGGCATCCCACCAGAGACATTATAATATCTAGTAGATTATAGATGGCAATAGAATTTACCAACAAGCACATAGTACGCCAAACTCAAGTACATAGTATGCCAAACCTCGACACGTTTTCCTAAAATAGGTTCATCAGAAGCACATACTAGACAGTGATACTTAGCAAAGCGTTCATAGATATATGCGCCATATGATAAGGTGCTAAAGTGCAAGTGTGTGACAAAATATCCATTCGATTTCAGGTGCAATGCTGCCTTGTATGTAGTAAGATGGTGCCCATCAGACAGCATGTATAGGACTAACCTGTGATGAAAACACGAGCAATGGGAAAGTTCAAGCAGTTGCCTTCTCAATCTTCCTCGCCTCTAAGACATCTAAGGAAACATCTTCTCCTCTTGATTTTGGGTTGAGGTGTTGTAGGCATTTCTGGCTCTGGCATTCTAGGTTCTGACATACTAGGTTCTGACATGCTAGGTTCTGGTGTTCTAGGTTCTGGTGCTCTTGGCTCTGGAATTCTGGATTGTTGGTTTCTCTGAAAAATCAGTAACCTCTCTTTATGCTCCGTGGAACTTCGAGCTCTTCTTCCTATATTGTTGTGAGGGATCGTTCTGACCCAGACAATATCACTGAACGCCACTTTATAGTTGCAGCTAGGAACCTTTTTCGCATCCTGCGGTGCAGGAGCCATGGATGGAGTAGAACATTTGCCATTGGGCAGGACAGGTGTTCTCCTGGAGTCTTGCTCCTGAATCTGAGGGATGCAAATCGGCTCCTTACAAGCACTTTGTTCCTTCAGAATGGTTTTGTTCTCAGGAGTTTTCTGATTGTTTCACCAGGTTCAGACATTGCCCACTTGCTCAGGACAAGACTTAAGGCCAAATACTCTAGTATTGTCAGTAGTGTCATCACCGCAACAAAAACTGCGTCACGGAAGAGCCAAAGAGGAAGATTGATGGAAGCTTGATAGGTGCTTCTCCTGAGATCCACGGGTAGTGGGTCATCCTATAATAAAGAAAAAAAACATAATAAAGTCCTGTATATTTATACCCAATCTAGTCAAACAGAGAGCCCCTGTTATTATACAGTGATGGATACATTATCAAGCAACTTTCAGAATTATCCCATTGAGAAGATCAGGAAGAAGTTTGGGATTCACCTCCAGGGTCCATGGAATATTATTTACAGTTGGACTTTCATATGACGGACGGTCACGTGTCCAGTATGAGAAGTCCTGCAAGAGGCGATATTCTCATTAGCTGATCCTTGTGACCTCCATATTGATGAGAACATACTCGCCCTCAGTGTACTGTAATGTGGGAGGTAGAGCAACGTAAAGCACAGAAATGATAGGATGATACTCATCATCTCCAGAGGTCTCTCAGCACCAAGGTATGGTCAATGAGATACAAGCTGCAGATGGGCCGAGGCTTCTAATATACCCAGGGGTGACATCACAAAGCCCTCTGTGACATCATTGCACAGTTCTATCCATCATGTCACTGATACTTTGGACCTAACTAAACGTCTAAAAGAGAACCCTTCCACATGATTTCCAATCACGGAGCAGCTTCAGTTTTTCAAGAAAAGTTTAAAAAATATAATCTGTGCTGTGATTGGTCACAATGGCACATGAAGCAGAACGTCTTTAGATCTTTTAAAGGGAAAGTGTCAGCAATTTTTTTACAATTGTAAAATTGTAAAGTATTTATATTTATATATAAATACACATATATATTTAAAAAGGTTTTAATGGTATAAAATCTGAAAAAATATTTTAACTGTTTTGATGTTTTCATCTTGTAAACACTAGGGGGAGCAGCTGCTGACATTTCCATGAAAACAGAATGCAGCTAGCTCGCATTACGACTGCAGTAAAAGTGGGCGGGATCTGCTCACATGGGTGTGATGTCACTCCTCCCCTTCTGGGCGTTTGTAAAAAGGTAAATGAGACTGTAGTTTAGGATCACAGTGCGGAGCGATCACTGGTGACTGCAAAGTGATATATAAGGGACAACACCAAAGTCATTAATCACTACAAGGACAAGGCAGGAATGTGGGAGTCAGAGGGGTCACCCCACACTTATATCCCCTCTGACTGTCACTTCCTAAGCTCCTTTCCCTGCCATAACCTCTTATTCCCGCAGGTAAATTCTTACAGGACCCCCCTCCCCATCCCCTTCCCCTGCCGCAGCTGATTCTAAACGTCCTCCATATGTAATAATAGACAGGTACTCACCGGCAGCCTATGGTAATTCACAGGGTAGAACAGGGTACAGCACAGAAACAATATGGCGATCCTCATTGTCTCCAGGGGGTATCTCAGCACCAAGATATGGCCAATGAGATATGAGCTCCAGGTGGATGGAGCCCCCTTATATACCCCAAGAGTGACATCACAACGCTGTCTGTGACATCATCACCCACAACATTCCGTCACATGACATCACCCAGCACCAGCATCATGTGACCCAGCATAAATAGAAAGTTCTTGCTGCCTATAGCAACTATTCAAAACTAAGTTTAAACTTTTCCAACAGCTAAAGGCGGCTCTGTGATGGCAGTTTCTTCTTGTGGACGGTTGTGATAAATCTGCAGAACATCTACATAACGCGACATGTAGAAAATCCTGTCTTTTCCCCTCTGTTCTTCCTCTGGTGCTACAGAGACGGATAGAAGGAGCTTTTCCAGACCTTACAGTGCACAATATGGGACCTAATCACTGATATTCCAGATCTCCTCAGTACAAGCATACCGCCAACCTATGAGGACTAGAAAGAGGGCGAAACCATGCGGCACGCGTAGTGTGGCCACGCCCCTATCCACACCCCAAGCCACGCCCTTTTTAGACCTTGGCAGGAGGAGATGTCTGTACAAAGCGCAAGTTATCAAAAGGCTGAAGGAACACTTTATCAACATGAATGAAGGTTTTGAAGGGCATCCACTGTCCCGGCACTACCGGAAGTTCCACAACCAATCTTATAAGGACACTAAGTTTTGTGGGATCCGATTAGTCCCCAGAAAATGGAGGGGAGGTGATTACCTGAGATTAATGTCGCGGATGGAATCCAAATGGTTCTTCACATTAAATAGCTTGGCTCTGAAGGGCCTTAATCACGAGAGTCAGCTGTATGCCTTCAACTCGCAGCGGTATATACTGTATGTATTTTTTATCCCAGTACCAATTGAACATTTACATTGCACTTTTGTGAACCTCCTTATATTTTATCAATATAATATGTCTTTTGGATATATTCCTTTGAATCCACCTATTTTATATATGTATTTGTTTCTATATATTGATACCCCTATTGGAGATACAATATAATGTTTTTATTTTTCTCCTTCATTTTTTTCTTTTTATCTCTTGATGGTACTAAGGGCCGAATTTATACTATCCTGGTAATATACACTGATTAACAGACTGTTTTTTATAGCCATCAGAAATATAAGTATATAATTTGTATTCATTTTTAACTAATTGTGCAAGTTTGAACAAAGTCTTTTTTATTATTATTTTTTTCACACACAGTCTATTCTTATTGGAATTCTATCTTAGTTCTATTGCACCTCCATATGTCCTTTTGCACCGTCTTGATAGTATTGGATCTTCCTCCATTTCTTTGGTTGTATTATCTTTGTGGGGGGCGTTTGGACTTTATTAGGTTACCAGTTTGACTACCAGCGAGAAGCTGACGAAGAGGAACTGTGAGTCCTCGAAACGCGTAGTTTTTTTTGGCCTATACAGGACATCGAAGGAGAAGGAGAGAGTGAATGCACAGGGATAAGCCCTCCTGATATCCAGAAGATATATATAACCATATCATATTATTGATACAAAATATAAATGCACAGAGTCAATAAAATCACTTAAAAACACCAAACCCCATCCTTACTTTGCAAGATACCTATTCCAAAGGTGTATCTAGGTTTTCTGGCACCCGGTGCAGAAGGGGCTGGCTGGCACATTTTAGCCTGGGGGGCAAGCACACACCAGTGGTCCATGAGTAGCGGCCCATCCTTAACATGTTTATTACCAGATGCATCATAAGCCTATATTCACACGACC
This sequence comes from Phyllobates terribilis, assembly GCF_046119375.1. Classification (NCBI taxonomy): domain Eukaryota; kingdom Metazoa; phylum Chordata; class Amphibia; order Anura; family Dendrobatidae; genus Phyllobates; species Phyllobates terribilis. The sequence goes on along the minus strand of NW_027362777.1, from coordinate 21,011,359 downwards.
GTATTGTCTAAGTGTTGCCCGTGAAAAAAGCTGACAGCACTTGGACCAGTTCAGATGAGTGTTTGTAGTGGTCAGACATAGTACATATTATTCTTATGTATTACTATTTTTAAAGCAGATATACCTTTTTAGAGATGTAGTACCAGGGGCGGACCTACCGCCCGTGCAGCCGGTTCATTGAACGGGGACCCCCGAGGGAGAGGGGGCCCCTCCAGCCTCCAGCAGGGCCGCCATCATGGCATGACTGCCCTGACTCCAGCATGGGGCCCGGCCGGTCGGGGCCCCCTCGGAGCCCCCCTCTTGTGCGTCTCCTCATGGGGCCCCCCCCGCAGGACCCCCCCCGCCGTCACATGACCGGAGATGTGCCTGAGCTCAGCATGGGCCCCATGCTGAGCGCAGGGACATCTCCGGTCATGTGACGGCGCCGGCACAATACTTACCCCTCCCCGTGCCTCCGCAGCATCTGCCGCGTCCTCTGACTGTGACGTCTCAGGTCAGAGGGCACGGTGACGTCTTTACACCGTGCGCTCTCTCCTGAGCTGTCACATCACAGAGCGGGAAGACGCGCGCAACGCTGGATTCCGGATCAGCAGCAGGTAAGAAGTGAGGTGAGTATTTTTTTTTTTTTTTTTTATGTATGGGGGCATGGGGCATTTAATGGTTGAGGGAGAGTGGGTGTGACATCCTGCATGGGGCATTATATGGGGGAGGTGGTGTGACATTCTGCATGGGGCATTATATAGGGGGGGTGTTGGCATCCTGAATGGGGCATTATATGGGGGAGGGGGGAATTGACATCCTGCATGGGGGCATTATACGGGGGTAGGGGGGAGGGATGTGACATCCTGCATTGGGCATTATAAGAGGGGAAGGGGGAAGTGACATCCTGCATGGGGCATTATAAGAGGGGAAGGTGGGAAGTGACATCCTGCATGGGGCATTATAAGAGGGGAAGGGGGGAAGTGACATCCTGCATGGGGCATTATAAGAGGGGAAGAGGGGAAGTGACATCCTGCATGGGGCATTATAAGGGAGGGGGGCGTGACATTCTGCATGGGGCATTATAAGAGGGGGAGGGGGGAATTGACATCCTGCATGGGGCATTATATAGAGGGTGGGTGTCCTCCTGCATGGGGCATTATAAGGGAGGGGGTGGTCTGACATGCTGCATGGGGCATTGAAAAGGGGGGAAGTGACATCCTGCAAGGGGCATTATATGGGGGGGAAGAGGTGACATCCTGCATGGGGCATTTTATGGGGGGTAGATGTGACATCCTGAATAGCGCATTAAAAGACGGGTGTCATCCTGCATGGGGCATTATAAGGGGGGAACAGCCTGCATGGAGCGTTACATGGGGGCCAATATTCTGTATGGAGAGTTATATGGGGACCAGTATCCTGTATGGATGCTGTATGGAGCATTATATGGGGACCAGTATCCTGTATGGAACAATATATGGGGACCAGTATCCTGTATGGAACATTATAAGGGGGTCAGTATCCTGTATGGAGCATTATATGGTGCCCATATTACTGTATGGAGGACTATACTGTCCGGTCTGCACTGTGCGCTGTGAGGATTCGCCGGTTTCTGAGCTATTGTAGAATTTACAATAGATATCGCTTGTGTAATGGGGCATTATAAGGGGGGAACAGCCTGCATGGAGCGTTATATGGGGTCCAATATTCTGTATGGAGCGTTATATGGGGGTCAGTATTCTGTATGGAGCGATATATGGGGGACAGTATTCGGTAGGGAGCGTTATATGGGGGCCAGTATTCTGTATGCAGTGTTATATGGGGAAAAGTATCCTCTATAGAGCGTTATATGGGGACCAGTATCCTGTATGGAGCATTATAAGGGGGTCAGTATCCTGTATGGAGCATGATATGGTGCTCATAATACTGTATGGAGGACTATACTGTCTGGTCTGCACTGTGCGTTGTGAGGATTCGCCGGTTTCTGAGCTATTGTAGAATTTACAATAGATATCGCTTGTGTAATGGGGCATTATAAGGGGGGAACAGCCTGCATGGAGCGTTATATGGGGGCCAATATTCTGTATGGAGCGTTATATGGGGGTCAGTATTCTGTATGGAGCGATATATGGGGGCCAGTATTCTGTATGCAGTGTTATATGGGGACCAGTATCCTCTATGGAGCGTTATATGGGGACCAGTATCCTGTATGGAGCATTATATGGGGACCAGTATCCTGTATGGAGCATTATAAGGGGGTCAGTATCCTGTATGGAGCATGATATGGTGCCCATAATACTGTATGGAGGACTATACTGTCCGTCTGCACTGTGCGTTGTGAGGATTCGCCGGTTTCTGAGCTATTGTAGAATTTACAATAGATATCGCTCATGTAATGTAGTAAGTGAAATCCTTGGCCTTGTACTATGTATATATATTTCTCTGCGGTATCTGTGCATCATGAATCATGGTATGTGTTAAAGGGGCCCACTGAAACTCTGTCGCCCAGGGCCCACAAAAACCTGGAGCCGGCCCTTGGGGTAAGTATAACAAGTTGTATTTTTTTACATACAATTAATTAACTTGGAGTGGGGGGAATCAGAGATGCACGGGGGGATGAGAGATGCACGGGGGGGGGGCCCTTCATGCCCCCTATGAAGGGCGGGGGGGGCCCCCAAAAAATTCTTGCACAGGGGCCCACTACAGTCTGTGTCCGCCCCTGTGTAGTACGCTGTGTTTTTCTACACTCCTAAAATAACATATCAGCAGAGTAAAGGTGGTCACACATAAGCCCAGGTCTGCTAGATAGATACCTATGAATTATTATTTTGTATATGTTTTCAAACATACTTGATCAATGAAATCATCATTGTAAACTTCAACTCCACATAATAGTATATGATGTAGCAGTCACTAATTATCTTGAGTGCTTCATCTGATGTCCGTGCACATAGTATACATAGTATACCACATACAGTACAATATATATAGGAGAATATACAGTATGACTGGTATATAGAGACGAGCAATTTGTAGAACCGTGGTCCAGTGGTCAGATGAATATTCTGTGGCTGCTGAACAGGAGCCACCACATAGTCTCCTTTTTACAGCCCCACATAGCCTTCCATATACTGTACAGTGTGAGCCCCACATAGCCTCCTATATACAATGTGAGCCCTCACACAACCTCCTATATGAGTATGAGCCATCACATAGCCTCCTATATACAGTATCAGTCCCCACACAGCCTCCTGCATATAGTGTGAGGACCCACACAGCCTCCTGCATACAGTGTGAGGACCCACTGTGTGAGTACAGTGTGAGGACTGGTCGTCGGATATGTTGCACGCTTATTGAGATGTGTTATTGACAGCTCTATCATTTTTCTTGCCACTGTCTTGTTAAATATACAGGTTGGATACATTTGGTGTTCATGCCATATAAATTCCTGTTTATAACGAGTACATATTTATGATAGGTAGCTTTGTTTTACTACCATTGGCAGGCATTAACTGGATTTTAGGTCCTAGTGACGTTTTATATCTTTTTTACCTACGTATTCATTAAAGGTTATGTTTTAACCTCTTTCACTACTTTAATTGCTTCATATTACCTTTATTGAGTGGTGACCTGTATGATAGTGTGTGAGCACCAGCTCCAGGCGTCCCTGAAGAGGGGCAGGGAAAAAGTAAAGGGGGCAGTGGGAAGGGGGTTTATCCAAGGAGGGGTGAGGTCAGCAGAGTATGAGAGACAGACTCATCCTAAACCAGGGGTCTCAAACATGCGGGCCGCATGTGGCCCTTCAGACTGGTTCATGCGGCCTGTGTGCACCATAGACCCCGATCGCGGCCCGGTCCAGGAGCTGCCGACAGCTGCACTTTAGTTCAGTGTATTGCTGCGCAGAGACCGGCTCTCTGCATGATACAATACCAATGCCAGCCACCGGCCTATCAGAGGCCAGCAGCGGACATCCGCGTCCCAGCGCAGCGGTGCATGACATCACTAACATGGGCAGATGTCAGCTGCTGGCCTCTGATAGGTCGGTGGCAGGCATTGGTCTCTGCGCAGCAATACAGTGAACTAAAGCGCAGCTGCCGGAAGCTCCTGGACCAGGCCACGATCGTCAAGGGGTCTATGGTGCCTGCGCCCGCATATGCAGAAAGGACACCGAGGGAACGGAGGACAGGTGAGAAGAGACTTTTTTTTTTCTTATATATGTATGTGAAGAATGGAACAGCGGACATTCCTACAATATAGGGACCTGAATGGGGACATTCCTACAATATGGGAACCTGGATAGGAACATTCCTACAATGTGGGACCTGGATGGGGACATTCCTACAATGTGGGACCTGAATGGAGACATTCCTACAATATGGGGACCTGGATAGGAACATTCCTACAATGTGGGACCTGGGTGGGGACATTCCTACAATGTGGGACCTGAATGGGGACATTCCTACAATATGGGGACTTGGATAGGAACATTCCTATAATGTGGGACCTGGATGGGGACATTCCTACAATGTGGGACCTGAATGGGGACATTCCTGCAATATGGGGACCTGGATGGGGACATATCTACAATGTGGGGACCTGGATAGGGACATTCCTACAATGTGGGACCTGGATGGGGACATTCCTACAATGTGGGACCTGAATGGGGACATTCCTACAATATGGGGACCTGGATAGGAACATTCCTACAATGTGGGACCTGGATGGGGACATTCCTACAATGTGGGACCTGAATGGGGACATTCCTACAATATGGGGACCTGGATAGGAACATTCCTACAATGTGGGACCTGGATGGGGACATTCCTACAATGTGGGACCTGAATGGAGACATTCCTACAATATGGGGACCTGGATAGGAACATTCCTACAATGTGGGACCTGGGTGGGGACATTCCTACAATGTGGGACCTGAATGGGGACATTCCTACAATATGGGGACTTGGATAGGAACATTCCTATAATGTGGGACCTGGATGGGGACATTCCTACAATGTGGGACCTGAATGGGGACATTCCTGCAATATGGGGACCTGGATGGGGACATATCTACAATGTGGGGACCTGGATAGGGACATTCCTACAATGTGGGGACCTGGATGGGGACATATCTACAATATGGGGAACTGGATTGGGACATATCTACAATGTGGGGACCTGGATAGCAACATTCCTACAATGTGGGGACCTGGATAGGAACATTTCTACAATGTGAGGACCTGGATGGGGAACATTCCTACAAGATGGGGACATTATAACAAAATGGGGACCTAGATGGGGGACATTACGACAAGATGGGGACCTGGATGGGGTTCATTACGACAAGTTGGGGACCTGAATGGGGGACATTACAACAAGATGGGGACCTGGATGGGGCATTACTACAAGATGAGGACCAGGATGGTGCATTACTACAAGTTGAGGACCAGGATGGGGCATTACTACAAGATGAGGACCAGGATGGTGCAATTCTACAAGATGAGGACCAGGATGGGTCATTAACCCCTTTACAACCCATGGCGGTTTGCACATTAATGACCAGGCCAATTTTTACAATTCTGACCACTGTCACTTTATGAGGTAATTACTCTGGAACGCTTCAACGGATCTCCCTGATTCTCAGAGATGGTTTTTTCGTGACATATTGTACTTCATGATTGTCGTAAAATTTCTTCGATATCACTTGCGTTTATTTGTGGAAAAAATGGAAATTTGGCAAAAATTTTGAAAATTTTTGCAATTTTCAAAATTTTAATTTTTATGTCCTTAAATCAGAGAGATATGTCACACAAAATAGTTAATAAATAACATTTCCCACATGTCTACTTTACATCAGCACAATTTTGGAACCAACATTTTTTTTTACTGGGGAGCTATAAGGGTTAAAAGTTGACCAGCGATTTCTCATTTTTCCAACAAAATTTAGAAAACCATTTTTTTAGGGACCACATCATATTTAAAGTCACTTTGAGGGGTCTTTATGACAGAAAATACCCAAAAGTGACACCATTCTAAAAACTGCACCCCTCAAGGTGCTCAAAACCACATTCAAGAACTTTATTAACCCTTCAGGTGCTTCACAGGAATTTTTGGAATGTGGAAGAAAAAAATTAACATTTAACTTTTTTCACAAAAATGTTACTTTAGACCCAATTTTTTTAATTTTCACAGGGGTAACAGGAAAAAATAGACCCCAAAATTTGTTGATCAATTTCTCCTGAGTATGCAGATACCCCATATGTGGGGGAAAAGCACTGTTTGGGCGCACGGCAGGGTACGGAAGGGAAGGACTTTTTAAATGTAAAATTTGCTTGAATAATTAGCGGACGCCATATTGCATTTGGGGAGCCCCTGATGTGCCTAAAAAGTGGAAACCCCCCACAAGTGACCCCATTTTGGAAACTAGACCCCTCAGGGAACTTATCTAGATGTGTGGTGAGCACCTTGAACCCCCAGGTGCTTCACAGAAGTTTATAACATTGAGCCGTAAAAATAAAATTTTCACATTTTTCCCACAAAAATGTTTTTCAGCCCCCACTTTTTCATTTTCATAAGGGTAACAGGAGAAATTGCACCATGCAGTTTGTTGCTCAATTTCTTCTGAGCAAGCAGATACCCCATATGTGGGGAAAACCACTGTTTGGGAGCGCGGCAGGGTTCGGAAGGGAAGGAGCGCCATTTGACTTTTTGATTGTAAAATTTGCTTGAATAATTAGCGGATGTGCCACTGATGTGCCTAAACAGTGGAAACCCCCCACAAGTGACACCATTTTGGAAACTAGACCCCTCAGGGAACTTATCTAGATGTGTGGTGAGCACCTTGAACCCCCAAGTCCTTTACAGAAGTTTATAACATGGAGCCATGAATATAAAAAAAATCAAACTTTTTCCACAACAATGATGTTTTAGCCCCAATTTTTTTATTTTCACAAGGGTGAGAGGAGAAAATGGACCCCAAAAACTTTTGTGCAATTTCTCCTGAGTACGCCAATACCCCATATGTCAGGAAAATACAGTGTTTGGGCACACGGCAGAGTTCAGAAGGGAAGGAGCACTGTGTGACTTTTTGAACGCAAAATTGGCTGGAATCGATAGCGGACGCCATGTCGCGTTTGAAGAGCCCCTGATGTGCCTAAATAGTTGAAACCCCCCACAAGTGACCCCATTTTGGAAACTACACCCCTCAAGGATTTTATCAAGGGGTATAGTGAACATTTTGAACCCAGAGGTACGACACAAAATTTGATGACATTAGGTCATCATATTGAATAAGTTGTCATTAGTCTTGAGCGCAAGTGCTCGCTACTTGAGTTTGCATCGGGTACTCAGGTATGCACCATGTATCACAGGTGCTCAAGTGAAATGCTCGAGTCCCCTCCCGCATGTTTCACGGTTATTAGACACCCCCAAAAAAACATGCGGGGATCGCTCGAGCATGGCAGGCAATCCCCACGAGGTTATTTTCGCCGCGAAGCATATGGGGCGGAGACTCGAGCACCTGCGATACTCAATGCATACCCGAGTACCCGATGCAAACTCAAGTAGTGAGCACTTGTGTTCAACACTAGTTGCCATATCGTCATCTTTTTTTCTTTTTTTTTTTTAATAAAAAAAAAACAACCCTTACCCCCAACCCTAATCCTACCCTAGCCCAACCCTGACCCCAACCCTAACATTAGCACAACCCTAACCCCAACCCCAGCCCTAGTGTTTATTTTTTACGCCGTTACTCGTGCAGTATAAGTGATTAGATGACCTTATTCTTCGGGTCGGTGCGACTACAGAGATACCAGAATGATATCGGGTTTTTATGATTGACAGCTGTCACACATTAAAAGACACATATTTTGTAAAATCTAGTTTTTGCATCGCCATATTTTGAGAGCTATAATTTTTCCACATTTTGGCCGACAGAGTCATGTGATGGATTTTTTTTTGCGGGACAAGTTGACGTTTTTATTGGTGCCATTTTCAGGCACGTGACATATTTTGATCGCTTTCTATTCCAGCTTTTGGGAGGCAGAATAAACAAAAACCTACAATTCAGGAATTGTTTTTTTTTTTGTTTTTTTTATTCTACTCCGCGTGTGGTAAAATTGATAAGGTAGCTTTATTCTTCGGGTCAGTACGTTTACAGCGGTACCACATTTATATAGTTTTTCTATGTTTTGGCGCTTTTACACAATAAAAGACATTTTATAGAAACAATTATTTTTTTGCATCGCTTTATTCTGAGAGATATAACTTTTTGAATTTTCGGATTATGGAGCTGTATGGTGGCTTGTTTTTTGCGGGACAAGATTACGTTTTCAGCGGTACCATTTTTATTTATATTCATCTTTTTGATCGCGTGTTATTCCATTTTTTGTTTGGGGGTATGATGATAAAGCATTGTTTTTTGCTCCGTTTTTTTTTTTTTTTTTACCGTGTTCAATGAAGGGGTTAACTAGTGGGACAGTTTTATAGGTCAGGTCGTTCCGGACGCGGTGATACTAAATATGTGTACTTTTATTGTTTTTGTTTTTTTTTCATAATAATATTTATTGATGGGTACATTATATTTTTATTTTTGGTGGATTATTTTTTTTATTTTTTTTAAAATATTTTTACAATTTTTTAAAAAAAAAAAATTTCACTTTCTGAGAGGTTTAACACTTTTTTACTTTGTCCCACTCTGGGACTTTCACTTTTTTTATTCTGATCGCCTGCATAGCATAGGGATGGAGCACCATCCCTGAGCCATGCAGGTAGTCAGCGCCGCACAGTGAGAAGAATGTTCGGTCATGCACTGCGCATGACCAAACAATCTTCCTGCTGTCTGGTGACCCGGATGTTGTCATGACGACATCGGGTCATCATGGCAACACCCGGGAAGCCGCGGCAGACAGCGCTGGAGGCCGGAAGAGGAGGTGAGTATTGCGATCACCTCCCCTTGCCACCGCAATGCTGCGATCAAGAGCATTGCGGGGGTTAATGTGCCGAGAGCGGTGCGGGACCGCTCCCTGCACATAGTACCGGGTGTCAGCTGTGACAATCAGCTGACACCCGGCGGCGATCGCGCCCACACAGCCTGTGTGCACGCACGATCGCCATGACGTACTAATACGGGTCAGACTCTTAAAGCCCAGGGCACAGACGCGTATTAGTACGTCATGGGCTGTAAAGGGGTTAATACAACATGAGGACAAATTCAAAAGGTGTATAGAAAAAAAAATGATATCACTAAAAATGTCATTTTGTCATGCAAAGAATGCGGCCCATCTACCCAGCCGAGTTGGAGACCCTTGCTTTATAAAGTATCTTTGCTTAACAAACAGTTGTTTCTGAGAAGCTAATGATAGCAAATTTTCAGGCAATATTTTCTGTGCATTTTCCCATTTCATTCTACTTGTGCCTCCTTTTTGCAAACATTCTGTTGCAATTTTTGGGTTAACTCCTTTATTTTGGATTTTATCTTATTGATCTCCCCTATGCATATTCCACGTACATATGCTTTCATAGCATCCCATATAAATCTCGTAGATGACGACCCATCATTAAAACGAAAATATTCTAAGATTCTAGAGCTAAGAGTAGGACCAATTAGTTGCAGCCAAAAAGGATTGATGTGCCATGTATATTCCCCCGGAGACCTCACAGCACCCATCTGCAGTTGTACCTGTATAGGCGAGTGGTCAGAGACACTCCTTGGCAGATACCTCACCGATTTAATATAGGGTATGATTGATTCAAAGCCAATAGCTTGGTCTATTCTTGACAAAGAATGATGGGAGGCGAAGTAACAGGAATATTGTCTGACATCAGGGTGCCGTATTCTCCATAGGTCCACTATGCCTACCTCCTCTAGCAGATAATGTAGAGATGTATATTGTGCATTTTGAAAAATATTTCCAGTATGGAATTTATCCCAGAAAGGGTGGAGGTAGGTTGTAAAATCCCCTCCCCCTGCGAGGTTGGGATTTATGAGGATGTTAGTTTTAGATCAGTTGCAGAACGGAGGGCACGGGAGGGGTGATAGACAGAAATGAGGGATGAGATATAGGGTGGTGCAGAACTGTGGAGGGCTTTATGGGTGAGAGAGATGAGTTTGTATTGTATTCTGTGGTTAATGGGTAACCAGTGCAATGACTGGCACAGGTTAGAGGCGTTGGTGAAGCGGCCTGATAGAAATACGACCCTGGCTGCTGCATTCAGAATGGATTGGAGAGGAGAGAGTTTGTTTACAGGGAGACCGATTAGAAGAGAGTTGCAGTAGTCCAGACGAGAGTGAATAAGAGCGACAGTAAGAGTTTTTGCAGTATCAAAGGTGAGAAAATGTGGGGTTCTGGAGATGTTTTTAAGGTGCAGGTGACATGAGTGAGTGAGTGATTGTAGCCCAGTCAAGAGAGCTTGTAAAAGAACTTCTACATGATGTTTCAAGGATGGAAAGAGACTGTCATCTACTCGCCAGACGCAGTCAAGCGGAACCAAGATATGCAAGGGAAGTTGCAGGGAGAGCAAGTTCAGACGCTGGACCTGATCAGGTGACTTCCCGGAAGGAGTTCCGGAAAATAAGAGGCCAGCGCGCCAAACCTGAGGGGTCTTTGGCGCCAAGCAGCAGAAAGGAGCAGATGTGTTCCCTGCATCCTGAGAAACCCCGCGTGACAGGCCTAAGCCAGAGGCCTGTGAGGTGCCACAGCCGGGCACCGGTAAAAGAGCTCTGGATATCTCGCGGATGCTACCTCAGTGCTGTGCCTGCTGAGGAGACTAGGAACCTAATTGCGGTGCTGAGTGAGTTCGCGGAACCCGACGTCGCCCGCCGACAGACGAGGCCTGGACCCCCCTATCCAAGGCTCGAGAGACTGCCTCCAACAGACAAGCAGAGAGGAGTTGAGAGACTTTTGCCCCAGGAAAGTCACGCCAGCGGAAGCGGAGGAGCTGCATACGTGAACAGGGCCGTCACTTCCACTGTTCACCCACAGTACTGGGGACAATTGGGTTTAGATACTCAGGTTGGGAGGGGAACGGTTGGGACTAAAAGAGCACAACGTGATCTAATTGAATTTATGCGGAAGAGACTCAAGGCCTAGCGTGAATAACCGATGACCCCCGCTAGGACCAAATGTACTGTTAAAGAACTTACGTGGTGTCTCCCATGACTGAGGGCATCACCCTACTTAAGAGACTTCGCCTTACTTAAGAGACTTCACCTTACTTAAGAGTAGTGTTGAGCCACCCCCATAGTGTTCGGGTTCGGTTCGGTTCTTCGAACACCGGGATGTTCGAGGAACTGTTCGTCGAACTGTTCGTCGAACACCTTAGAACACCGTCGAACACCGTTAAAACCAATGGCAGGCAAACAAAAACACATAGAAACACATAGAAAACACCTGCAAAGGTGTCCAAAAGCTGACAAACTGCTCAGAAGACACTCTCTTTAAAAAAGCCGGCCGGCAAATTCAGCAGCGGCATACACCGGTACCCGACAATTTAGACAAGAAGGAATAGAGCATCACACATAGATTAGATAGATAGAAACATGTCAGTCACACATATAAGAAGCACAGTGACAGTGTTGGTTACTGTACTTGCCATTTAGTGTAAAGGATTTATTAAAAAAAATAATAGTGTTTTCATGCACTGTCTCTTTAAAAAAGCCGGCCGGCAATTCAGCATCTGTACCCGACAATTTAGAATGGAAGGAATAGAGCTTCACACATAGATTAGATAGATAGAAACATGTCAATCACATTTATAATAAGTACAGCGACAGTGTTGGTTACTGTACTTGTCATTTAGTGTTAAAATAAAGGATTTATTAAAATAAAAATTGGCGTGGGGTTCCCCGTAATTTTAGTCTCTAGCGGAGGTTAAGCAGACGGCTGGGGCAGATGTTTGAAGCCTGGGAAGGGGGTAATACCCACGGAGCTTCCCAGGCTACTAATATCAGCCCCCAGCTGAATACCTAGCCTTTACTAGCTATTAAAATGGGGGACCCCCCCAAAAAAAATGACGTGGGGTCCCCCCTATGTTAATAGCTAGCAAAGGCTAGGCAGACAGCTGGGGGCTGATATTAATAGCTCAGGAAGGGTGCCATGAATATTGGCCCCCTCCCAGGCTAGAAACACCAGCCGTCAGCTGCCCCAGAAATGGCGCATCCATAGGATGCGCCAATTCTGGCACTTAGCCTCGCTCTTCCCACTGCCCTGTAGCGGTGGCAGTGGGGTAATAGGGTTGGGGTTGATGTCAGCTTATAATGCCAGCTGACATCAAGCCCAGGTTAGTAATGGAGAGGCGTCTATAAGACACCCACATTACTAACCCCATAGTAAAAGTTAAAAAAAACACAAACACCCAGAATAAAGTCCTTTAATTGAAATAAACACACAATTCTTTATTGTTCTAAATTAAACCATACTTACCGTCACGCCCATTCCAGCTGAAGCCAACGATCTCCTGTAATAAAAATAAAATAATAAACCAACATCATCCTTACCTTTCGATGGTTCCCAGGACAGCTTCAGCTCTGCTACATCGAGATGACAGGCTGGACCGCAGGAGAAAGCTGCCATCCAGCCTGTCATCCCGCGGACACTGAGAAGCGCAGGCATGCTTGCGCTCCTCAGTGTCTCGCTGTGACGGCATCCAGATGAGCCGAGGTCATGTCCAATGAACTCGGCGCACCTCATGCACGTCACTGACAGCGTGGGAAAATTCTCCTGCACTCAGCGCTTCAGCGTGGGAGAATTCTCACGCTGAAGCGCTGAGTGCAGGAGAATTCTCCCACGCTGTCAGTGACGTGCATGAGGTGAGCAGAGATCATTGGACATGAACTCACCTCATGCACGTCACTGACAGCGTGGGAAAATTCTCCTGCACTCAGCGCTTCAGCGTGGGAGAATTCTCACGCTGAAGCGCTGAGTGCAGGAGAATTCTCCCACGCTGTCAGTGACGTGCATGAGGTGAGCAGAGATCATTGGACATGAACTCACCTCATGCACGTCACTGACAGCGTGGGAAAATTCTCACGCTGAAGCGCTGTCAGTGACGTGCATGAGGTGAGTTCATGTCCAATGATCTCTGCTCACCTCATGCACGTCACTTACAGCGTGGGAGAATTCTCCTGCACTCAGCACTTCAGCGTGAGAATTTTCCCACGCTGTCAGTGACGTGAATGAGGTGAGCTGAGTTCATTGGACATGAAACTCGGCTCATCTTTATGCCGTCACAGCGAGACACTGAGGAGCGCAAGCATGCCTGCGTTTCTCAGTGTCTGCGGGATGACAGGCTGGATGGCAGCTTTCTGCTGCGGTCCAGCCTGTCATCTCGATGTAGCAGAGCTGGAGACGTCCTGGGAACCATGGAAAGGTAAGGATGATGTTGGTTTATTATTTTTCTTTTATTGCAGGAGATCGTTGGCTTCAGCTGGAATGGGCGTGATGGTAAGTATGGTTTAATTTAGAACAATAAAGAATTGTGTGTTTATTTCAATTAAAGGACTTTATTCTGGGTGTTGTGTTTTTTTTAAATACTTTACTAGAAATTCATGGCGGTCATGTCTAATACTGGCGTGACCCCATGAATTTTGGGCTTAGGGCCAGCTGATAATACCAAGCTGGCCCTAACCCCTTTATTACCCAGTGAGCCACCGCACCAGGGCCCTGGATGAGTTGGGTACAGCGCCAGAAGATGGCGCTTCTATGAACGCGCCATTTTCCGGGGTGGCTGCGGACTGCAATTTGCAGCGGGGGTGGCCCAGAAAGCTTGGGCCTCCCTGCGCTGCAGATTCCAGCCCCCAGCTGCCTAGTTGTACCTGGCTGGACACAAAAATAGGGCGAAGCCCCACGTATTTTTTTTTTAATTATTTCATGAAATTCATGAAATAATTAAGAAAAAAAGGCCTTCCCTATATTGTTGTGTCCAACCAGGTACAAATAGGCAGCTGGTGGTTGGGGGCAGTCCGTTCCTGCCTGCTGTACCTGGCTGGACACAAATATAGTGCGAAGCCCCACATCAATTTTTTTAAATTATTTCAGGAAATTCATGAAATAATTTAAAAAAAATTGACGTGGGGCTTCGCACTATATTTGTGTCCAGTCAGGTGCAGCAGGCAGGAACGGGCTGCCCCCAACCACCAGCTGCCTATTTGTACCTGGCCGGACACAACAATATAGGGAAGCCCTTTTTTTCTTAATTATTTCATGAAATAATTTAAAGAAAATTGACGTGGGGCTTCGCCCTGTTTTTGAGTCCAGCCAGGTACAACTAGGCAGCTGGGGGCTGGAATCCGCAGCGCAGGGAGGCCCAAGCTTTCTGGGCCACCCCCGCTGCAAATTGCAGTCCGCAGCCACCCCGGAAAATGGCGCGTTCATAGAAGCGCCATCTCCTGGCGCTGTACCCAACTCATCCAGGGCCCTGATGTGGTGGCTCACTGGGTAATAAAGGGGTTAGGGCCAGCTTGGCATTATCAGCTGGCCCTAAGCCCGAAATTCATGGGGTCACGCCAATATTAGACATGACCGCCATGAATTTCTAGTAAAGTATTTAAAAAAAACACAACACCCAGAATAAAGTCCTTTAATTGAAATAAACACACAATTCTTTATTGTTCTAAATTAAACCATACTTACCGTCACGCCCATTCCAGCTGAAGCCAACGATCTCCTGAAATAAAAGAAAAATAATAAAGCAACATCATCCTTACCTTTCCATGGTTCCCAGGACGGCTCCAGCTCTGCTACATCGAGATGACAGGCTGGACCTGCAGAACGCTGCCATCCAGCCTGTCATCCCGCAGACACTGAGAAGCGCAGGCATGCTTGCGCTCCACAGTGTCTCTCTGTGAGGGCATCCAGATGAGCCGAGTTAATGTCCAATGAACTCGGCTCACCTCATGCACGTCACTGACAGCGTGGGAAAACTCTCCTGCACTCAGCGCTTCAGCGTGGGAGAATTCTCACGCTGAAGCGCTGAGTGCAGGAGAATTTTCCCACGCTGTCAGTGACGTGCATGAGGTGAGCTGAGTTCATTGGACATGAGCTCACCTTATGCACGTCACTGACAGCGTGGGAGAATTCTCCTGCACTCAGCGCTTCAGCGTGAGAATTTTC
The DNA here is from genome assembly GCF_046119375.1 of Phyllobates terribilis. Classification (NCBI taxonomy): domain Eukaryota; kingdom Metazoa; phylum Chordata; class Amphibia; order Anura; family Dendrobatidae; genus Phyllobates; species Phyllobates terribilis. The sequence continues at coordinate 20,996,273 of NW_027362777.1, read as the reverse complement.
CCACGCTGTCAGTGACGTGCATGAGGTGAGCCGAGTTCATTGGACATGACCTCGGCTCATCTGGATGCCGTCACAGAGAGACGCTGAGGAGCGCAAGCATGCCTGCGCTTCTCAGTGTCCGCGGGATGACAGGCTGGATGGCAGCGTTCTGCTGCGGTCCAGCCTGTCATCTCGATGTAGCAGAGCTGAAGCTGTCGTGGGAACCATGGAAAGGTAAGGATGATGTTGCTTTATTATTTTTCTTTTATTGCAGGGGATCGTTGGCTTCAGCTGGAATGGGCGTGACGGTAAGTATGGTTTAATTTAGAACAATAAAGAATTGTGTCTTTATTTCAATTAAAGGACTTTATTCTGGGTGTTTGTGTTTTTTTTTAACTTTGACTATGGGGTTAGTAATGGGGGTGTCTTATAGACGCCTCTCCATTACTAACCTGGGCTTGATGTCAGCTGGCATTATAAGCTGACATCAACCCCAGCCCTATTACCCCACTGCCACCGCTACAGGGCAGTGGGAAGAGCGAGGCTAAGTGCCAGAATTGGCACATCCTATGGATGTGCCATTTCTGGGGCGGCTGACGGCTGGTGTTTCTAGCCTGGGAGGGGGCCAATATTCATGGCACCCTTCCTGGGCTATTAATATCAGCCCCCAGCTGTCTGCCTAGCCTTTGCTAGCTATTAAAATAGGGGGGACCCCACGTCAATTTTTTGGGGGGTTCCCCATTTTAATAGCTAGTAAAGGCTAGGCATTCAGCTGGGGGCTGATATTAGTAGCCTGGGAAGCTCCGTGGGTATTACCCCCTTCCCAGGCTTCAAACATCTGCCCCAGCCGTCTGCTTAACCTCCGCTAGAGCCTAAAATTAAGGGGAACCCCACGCTAATTTTTTTTTAAATAAATCCTTTATTTTAACACTAAATGACAAGTACAGTAATCAACACTGTCACTGTACTTCATATATATGTGACTGACATGTTTCTATCTATCTAATCTATGTGTGATTCTCTATTCCTTCCATTCTAAATTGTCGGGTACAGATGCTGAATTGCCGGCCGGCTTTTTTAAAGAGACAGTGCATAAAAACACTATTATTTTTTTTAATAAATCCTTTACACTAAATGGCAAGTACAGTAATCAACACTGTCACTGTACTTCTTATATATGTGACTGACATGTTTCTATCTATCTAATTTATGTGTGATTCTCTATTCCTTCTATTCTAAATTGTCGGGTACCGCTGCTGAATTGCCGGCCGGCTTTTTTAAAGAGACGGTGCATGAAAACACTATTATTTTTTTTTATAAATCCTTTACACTAAATGACAAGTACAGTAATCAACACTGTCACTGTACTTCATATATATGTGACTGACATGTTTCTATCTATCTAATCTATGTGTGATGCTCTATTCTTTCGGTTCTAAATTGTCGGGTACCTGTGTACGCCGCTGCTGAATTGCCGGCTTTTCATGTTTCACTGTGAGCACAGTTCCCATCGATTTGGGCAATCACTCTAATGCCACAACTACCATGGCTGTGGCATTACAGTGAGTGGCAGACAATCCCTGCATGATTGGTGCTCTAAATAGCGCCAGACATGCAGGACACGCTTTTGGTGCACGAACAGTTATCGAATTTTTTGCAAATCGTTCGGGTTCGTCGAACAACTCGAACACCGCCCAAAACAGCTCGAATTTGAGATTGGCAAACAGTTCTAGTCGAACACCGCTCATCTCTACTTAAGAGACTTCACCCTACTAAAGAGACTGCACCTTACTTAAGAGACTTCACCTTACTTTGAGAGGCTTCACCTTACTTTGAGAGACTGCGTCTTATTTTGAGAGATTTTGCCTTTTGCTGATATATTGAATTACTGTTCATTACCCTTGTTACTAATCCCTTGTTCAGAATACCTGTTGCATAAAATTGTTTATTTTCATCTCAGACTGTTCTCGCCTTGTGTCTTTGTGCGTTGCATTCCCTCACCTGCATTACATGATTGTATATGGGGGATAAAGGAAAGTTGTGTGTCAAATATGACTCCAAGACATCGAGCTTGCTGCTTGGGGGTTATGGTGGCGCAACCCAAGAAAATTAAAAAGTCAGGTGTAGGTAGGTTAGTAGAGAGAGAAAAAACAAGGAGTTCAGTTTTGGAGAGATTCAGTTTCAGATAGAGGGAAGACATGATGTTGGAGACAGCAGACAGACAATCACTGGTATTTTGTATTAGAGTGGGGGTGATATCAGGTGAAGAGGTGTATAGTTGGGTGTCATCAGCATTGAGATGGTACTGGAAATCAAATCTGCTGATGGTTTGTCCAATAGGAGCAGTATACAAGGAGAAGAGGAGGGGACCTAGGACTGATCCTTGTGGAACCCCGATAGTAAGTGGAAGATTAGAGGAAGAAGAGCCGGCAAAAGATACCGTGAAGGAGCGGTCAGAGGTAGGAGAAGAACCAGGAGGGAGCGGTGTCCTTGAGGCCTATACAGCGGAGCATAGTGAGGAGGAGCTGATGATCTACAGTGTCAAAAGAGAGATCCAGGAGAAACAGCAGGGAGTAGTGACCATTAGATTTAGCTGTTAGTAGATCATTAGAGACTTTAGTGAGGGCAGTTTCAGTAGAGTGTGAGGAGCGGAAACCGGATTGTAAAGGGTCGAGAAGAGAGTTATCTGAGAGATAGCGGATTAGGCAGGAATGGACCAGGCGTTCCTGGAGTTTAGAGATGAGGGGAAGATTAGAGACCGGTCTGTTGTTAGCAGTGCAGTTCTGGTCCAGGGATGGCTTTTTCAGTAAAAGGGTTATGATGGCATGTTTAAGTGAGGAGGAAAAGATACCTGAAGAAAGAGAGACGTCAAATATTTTAGTTAGGTGGGTAGTGATGTCAAGGTAAAATATATATATTATAGAAAATCAATTAGTTTATTTTAATAGATTACCTAATCAGTGTGAATTAATCTAGAGATGATGGAATAATCTATGTGTATGTATGTATGCAAATGTGTATATGCACATTGATTATGTTAATAGTTAATGATATATAACAGTTTCTGTTCTCAGGCTATGTGCCCACGATGCAGAAATGCTCCGGATTTTTCCTGAGCGTTTCTGCATCTCCCTGGCAGAAAAAATGTAAGCGAATTGTACATGCGGATTTTACATGCGGATTGTACATGCGGATTTTACATGCGTTTTTCCTGCCAGGGACAAGCGGATGTGAAGCTTTCTTCACATGCATTTCCGCATGCGCATTGAAAAGCGCTTTCCAAGCGATTTTAACATCACTTGGAAAGTGCTAAATCCATGCAAACGGCATGGATTTATATAGTGTGTCCGAAAGAATGTTAAAAAATAAATGTCATACTTACCTTCTGATGGCCCCCGGTGTCTTTATCCGATGCGTCTCAGCTTGCCGGCAGCTCGCGGTACACTGAAGGACCTGCCGTCACATGACTAAATGACGTCAGCGCAGGTCCTTGAGTCCACCGCGATCTGCCGGCAAGCCAAGACAAGCACACCGGGGGCTATCAGAAGGTAAGTATAATATTTATTTTTTATTTTATTCTTTTTTTACAGCCACTATGGTACCTGGGTCCGGAGGAGAGTCTCCTCTTCTCCAGACCCGGGTACCATCCGCACATTGAAACGCATGGAATGCGCATGTACAGATCCAGTGATGCGGATTCCATGCGTTCCAATGCAAGTCAATGGCGGCGAAAACGCAGCGCTTCCGCAAAATAATTGGTCATGCTGCGTTTTTTTCCGCAATGATAAGACGTAGCGGAAATTTCCGCAGCATGTGCACAGTACATGCGGATTATCATTGGGGAACATGGCAGGCCTTCTACCAAGCGTTTTTTAAGCGCTTCTGCAGCGGAATTGCCGCTGCGGAAACGCTTAAAAAACGCATCGTGGGCACACAGCCTTATTGTAGACATGAACAACTAAATGATTTCCTGGGAATGACATATGTATGTGCATGGCTGATAACAGAGAGATTCATGTCGAGTTGGCAAAGATGGCGCTGAGAGACGACTTCACCCCTCCCATCAGAATTCCTAAGGTGTTACTGAGGCCAGGAGATACATGGATGAGCAAATTGCAGTGTGCCAAGTTATCAGAAGGGGCAATGAATTTTACTAATCCCACCTAAAAGTAGAATACTATATAACCCCATGTCTACATAATAAAGTACGTCATTTTGCGTGGTTTAGTCTCTGAGTGAAGTTTTTCAACCATATTAGCAAATTTGCTTGATTTGCATTCACTCGGACATCTTTAATTAGGAGGAGAGCAGTTACCTAGTGTATCTTAAATTGGTGAAACCTCTACAGTGACAGCTGGGGAAAGGAACTGAATGAGCTGTGAGGGAATAGGGTCACTGTTGCAGGTTGTAGGGCGGGAAGAAGTGAGGAGTCTGGTCACTTCTTCTTCTGTGACCAGCTCAAAGATGGAAAGTGAACTTGAGGTGCGGGAGGGAAGGGAATCCAGACTCTGAGGGGATTGTGTAAAAATGTCTTGACAGATATGATTGATTTTTTGTAGGAAATACGTGGCCAGATCGTCAGCGCTTAGGTTGGTGATGGGGGTCTGTACTTTAGAGCTCAGGAGGGAGTGGAAGGTTTCAAAGAGTCGTTTAGGATTGTTGGCTAGACATGTGATGAGAGTGGTAAAGTAGACTTGTTTAGCCGGATGGAGAGCAGAATTATAAGTTTTGAGCATGAACTTATAGTGGATGAAGAGAAACCAAAAACAAGAAAAATACCCAAATAATTGAAAGTAAATGTATAGTGGATGAAGTTTTCTGTCAAAAAAGATTTTCTCCACAGATGCTCCACTCACAAAATAAGAATACTTTGTATGTACAATAAGGCAGGTACATAACTCATCATAGCTCAACATTTCCAGCTCATAATAGAATAACGGAATAGATTCAGGGATAGGCATTTTTTCATAATGGTATATGAAAAGTGCTTGGAGAAAACCGCCTCAAGGAGAAGTCTCTCATCCAGCTCCATTTCGCAGAGATCTCTTTTTGGCATCCATTCATGATAAAGCATCTGGAAGGGAGTCAAACATATGAATTCCACCCTAAGCCGAGCAGGGTAGATTATAGAATAGGAAATTTGCTTTTCACAGAGCCTCCTTTTTCTATCCCAGAACTTGACCCTCTTCTTCTGAACTTTTGTTGAAAAGTCAGGATAAATAGATATTTTCCTTCCATCAAGGGTAAGTGAAGAGTGGTCCCTGGCCTTTCGTAGGATAAGGTCTCTCTCTTTAAAATTTTGTAATTTGATGAGTACAGGTCTTGGTGGAGCACCCAGTGGCAAAGGACGTGTAGGAACTCTGTGAGCTCTTTCAATTGCAAAAAATTGAGAGAGAGTGTCTTTGCCGAACATTGTAGTCAGCCAGGATTCAAAAAAAATCAACTGAATTACGACCCTCCGCTTTTTCATGAACCCCGACTAAACGTATGTTATTTCGCCGATGCCTATTCTCTAGGTCATCAACCTTCTTGAGAAGGGCATTGATATTCTGAAGACCTCTCCTGAGATATTTATGTATAGTAGGCATTTGGTCCGCAACAGAACTCACTCTTTCCTCCAACTCATTTTCTTCATGTTTTGTCTGATGAGATTAATGTCCTCTCTAAGCCCTCCCATGTGTTTGTTGAGAATTTCTAATGAGAAGCTACAGGATTTTCCAGCAGAGAAAACATCTTGTCGTGTAGGCTCTTGCCCAGAATCATTGACTTCTCCATAGGTGTTGTTAGTGCTCTGCATTTCCTGCACTTCTCTGTTTAACTGTTGCTGTGAGAGTGGTGCCACATTGCCTCCCCTGCACAGTCTCTGTATCTCTCTTCCTCTGTGAGCATACCTGATCAGGTTGTAAATCATCTGAAGGGTCAGAATCCAAGGTCAGTCTGGCAAATCTCCCCAGCTTTGCTGCAGCAGCCTCAGCATCTCTCACTCTGGCTGGTGTGGGGGAGGAGGCGCCATGTTGGAAGGCCCACTATCTGGACTCTGCTCCTTCTGATGCTTGCTTCTGGTCATGTCTGAGTGCACTTTAAGCTTCTCTGTGTACTTTCCCCCAGCCTTTGGTGTGAAGGAATCAATATTTCACTGCTAATAGGTGGAAATGAAAGGATGCAGAGCAGGAGCAAAGCACAGAGCTTCCATGTGAAGAGGCTGTCAGCAAAAGGTCCTTTTTAAAGGGGAATCTGTAACACTCCCATCATCTGCTCCTGAGCTCACATCAAAGACAGTCTGTATTATATGTATTTTATATGAGCACTGCACTTGGCTTTTTCTGGCAGAGAAGATGACACACCCGATCTGCCGCTCCATTTTACAATAGGAATAAAAGTGCCCTGTCAGGGATAAAAATTCCCCATTCTTCCAATCGGTACAGTCCCAAATGGTCAGACCAATCAATCACTGACCAATAAGATATCACCTCTCCTGTTGATCCTATGGAGTTATCACCTCTCCTGTGGATCCTATGATCATAACTTGTTTTCACCAACAAAGTCCTTTACTGCAAATTACCGTAATTGTACATCCCAGTTATGGTATCGCACAGTAAGAGGTGCAGGAGCCTCCTGTATTTTACAGCCGACGCTCCACTATAATCGAGATAATGGCTAACAGGTTTTCATATACAGCTGTAGTGTGGGCCCCTAGAATCAATTCCTATTGGTGCCCCAGACACCCCAGTTTGATCCTGGTTGGGGGTGGGGAGGGTAATTTTGCACCCTGTGGTAAAGAAAAATTGTAAAATCCAAAAAGACATCTCTGGAGAGGGGACATATCACCCTCACATTGAACATAGAGGATTATAACTAGAAAAGTGAGAAAGAGCTGACACTTCAACCTCTATTGACGTAGGGCCTCCTGCCGTGGTCAGGTAAATTCAACAAAGAATCTGATGAGAACCAGCCAACAAGTCTAGAATTTGCATACTCAGAGGCGGATAAGTACATTTCCGAAGCAAGGGCTTCCTCTTTTCAAAGGACTTGTCTCAGACTCTCTGAAGACTGTGGTCAGTGATGAATATTGGGGTTTGCATCGATCCAATATTCATGGGAGATGTATTTTCGACATCGTAGCAAAGGGACGATCGTAACGCATTTACTCACATCATTGTAAGGCCAGCCGAACACCCCCAACTTAATATCGTTTAGATGGATAATGCTATCCATGCCATGTTTCATCTCTATAGAAAGGTAAAATCATGATAGAAAACATGACCATGATATTTCCCACCCGAGACCTCCATGGGCGAAGATATCCTGAAAGTTGGGGATCTCATAAACTTCTAAAAAATCTAGCACACCTATGACAAGTCCTCCTATGAGCTCACCAATAGAAGGTATGTGGGTGTAACCGTGATCTTATTAAATCAGAGCTTGGATTTTGGTCATTGGTCAGTCCTGGAAGGTACAGCTTGCTGTAGTTGTATCTGTTTTCCTAAGGAGTTCTTCTAAGGAGTGCTTCCTTGCGCTAAGCTCTGAGCTATTTCTCTGACACAGGTTTAGCACTTTTCTTTTATTATCTTTTTGATTTTATGTTAATGTATATATCATATTGTTTGTATCATCTTTGTGTATTTTTTATACACACTGCCTACTTTTCAAGATTAGATCACATGTTTTTAATCTGTTATTCCCACACCCTATCATTTCTTTACTTAGAAAATTTGGGCGTGAGGAACGATCAACACGCCCATATGATGGCGCGGTCGAGCATGTAAATTGTAACTCCCTACATGTATTTCTATAGCAGGACGAAGAACGTGTAGGTTTCACAGAGGTCTCCACCTTTATTTATTTTATTTTTGCAATGTGTATATCTTTTTAATGGATTAACAATAAAATCATAATTTTATCTGCAATTGGATCTGGAAGCTGGCGCATCACAATGTCGGTGGATATGCACCTTCTCTTTTTGGTTGAGGAGAAGGTGACTCCTACAGGGTGAGATAGAAAAATACAATGAGCCTAAGAACTATCAGGCAGGTAATTGCTTATTACGTGCTTGTTCTACCATGTGGTGGCTAAGATTGCTCCTGGACCGCTCCTAACAGCGATTCTGCTGCTTCACGTCAACAGAACAGCTCTTCCTCTTCCCGACTGCTCTGTCAAAGAGGCGTGACTGACAACTTTATGCTGATTGACAGACGGCTCCTTGCAGTTAGGCAGCAAGGAGCCAGCTGTCAATCAGCACGACACCGGCAGTCACACCCCATCAACAGATCTGAGCGGGAGCTGAAAAATCACTGTCAGGAGCGGTCCGTGACCACTCTGAACCAGCAGATATCGGCGCCTGGCACAACAGGCACATAGTTAGCAAATACTTGCCTGTTAGTTCTTAGGTCCATGGTAAAAAAAAAAAAAAAGTCCCGGACAACCCCTTTTAATATTAAGGAACAGGAATTCTCCGCATGATGCTATAATCAAGAAAACATGAAATTCTCTCCTGCCCAGTCAGTCTGCCCGATCTGTTACACCATGATTACCAAAACCTCGACTCATTCCACTGCCCACTTGTATTACCACTTACCCGGCTCTGCTTGGCCCCTGTTACCAGGCCATTGGCTTGTCTGACTGCAAGTGCACACTTCTGAACCGGGAGTCCCTGTGGATTTTCACATCCCCTCAATTTGACATAATGAATTTCAGTGACACAGAGGATTGTTCGGCTAGACTGAACAAACTAGCATCTATTTTTGATAATAAACCGTCAGTGGTGACAACAGAAACGGATGAATTTAAAGATCTCATGTTCCAGATGGAAAACAAAATGACCAGAGAACTTAAAGTTTGGTGGGATCTCACAACCTTGGACACATATAATAAAGGAAATGATCCCTAGAGGTCTGCGTTTAAAAAAAAGTCGCCACCACTATATACAATGACGGTTTTCAAGAAGATCAGAATGCGATTCTTAGTCAATGTTCACTGAATCTTATGCACCTCATAATCAAACATGAGGATCTGGAACTGACTTAAATTAAATTGGATATTAAAAATATACAATCGTCTTTGGGGAAATATGTGCAACTAAAAGAATTTAATATTTGTAATGACAAACTGAAATCTAATTTGGCCAAGTTGGAGAACACCATTATGGATATAAAAAGATCCAAGTTCAAAAGGGACAGTGAGGACTATGCGCAGAACAAGATTTATAGTTGGAATAAACAATTACCATCCATCTTAAAAAAACGCTCCCACAAACGTTTTCAGAGATCTGGAAGAGGGAGTTTTAAGGAGCATGATGATGTTACGGATAATTCTTTTGCTGCCACCTCTGATGATTACTCAGATTCATCTATGAGTTCAATGGGAGAAATGCAACAATTGTATTTTGTCAAAAATAAATTATCTAGTGCTGGTGGAGCAATTACAAAAAACGGAGGAAGAGGGTGTGGCGCCCCTGAGGGTTCGGTCGCCACAGGGGGGTACTGCATCTTGTGAAAGAGGTGTGGTATCTCCTCTCCAAGGTTAGGATGGAGCACCTGTCAGGACCCCACCTCATCACTCAACACTACACACTCCTGTCCTATGGGGGGCTAGTATGCACTAGGGTGCTGCCCCAGCAGGATAATGGAGATGGGGGAACCAAAGATAGGGGGAACCATGTAGTGGGTGAGGGTGGAGGACGCATTTTTAGGTTACACTTGTAGATACATATTTAATAGCCAGCCATCTTAAGTTCAAGGTTGTTTGATTGTGGTCTTCACAGCTGGCAGTGGCCTTGTGTAGGAGCCTGCAGCGTGCTGGAGATGCACGGTCCTCGTGCTCTGGCCTTGAGACGAGGAGCAGGATAGAGTTAACGGAGGTCTCTACCCGGTCAAGGTCCCTGCTTAAGAAGGCCTGGAGGGGAGCTGAGGAGGAGAGCTCCACAGGCAAAAGGATCCCAGGGAATACGGACGGATCGGCATACGCCACCTGTACTCTCCATTCTGGCCTAGTCAGAGGGACTCCTGCTGCAAGAGGGGTACCGGCCCCCGATATCTGACTTTGTTACTTCACGTCTCAGTCGGAAAAGCCCGGAGGCAAACTGGTTCCCACCGGGTAACGGACGGAGTGGAGTCGCCACCCGTGCCCTTGTTCTGTGTATAGCCAGAGGGAGACCCAGCCTTGCAACACGCACTGCACACGGACAGGAGAGGCCCAAGGGGGAGATTTCTAGGAACACATTGGTGCTGGGGGTCCTGATAGACACACCTGAACTACCAGGGTCTGCCGAACCCCCTTTTCTGGTGGCCGCAGCACGCAGTGAGGAGTAAGGAGAAGCCTCGCAGCTGACCTCTAAAAATGTGAGTAAAGCTTGGAAGACTACATCCATTGCCTCCGGTCCATTATTGCAGCGGGACACAACACCGCACCACTGCATCCTCCTGTTTCCTCTGCCTTGAGGCCCTGCTCCGCCTGTGGGGAGTAGTACTACCATCGGCTGCCACAACATCCCGCCTCAGAGGACTGCAGCAGCGCTGGTGGCGCATCACCAGACACCACAGGTGGCGTAGTCGTTTATCCACTCATAATTGCCACTCATCAACTAGCCCCTATTTTTAATGTGTGCGCCCTGGGCACGGACCGGGTCGAGGCTGCGACAGCATCCCCATTCTACCAACTGGGCCCGCCGTCCGAGTACACCCTTTCCCAGGGAGGGCTAGCTGCTACTGAAACAGCTAGTGGCGGGTCACACAAGGGCGGGACGTAAGAGCAAATGCAAACAAGTACCCGACACAGAGCAAAAACTGCCATTATTATAGTCACCTGTTTGGAATCTCTCTAGCTACATCTTATCTGAGAGTCAAATTTCTCTCCTGGCTAAAGGCCTGAGCTTTTCACCTTCTAACGAATTCGACATTTTCAGAACAATTCTGGATGTTAACAAACTAGCACGTAACCTCACCATCCGATGTCATTTTATGGACATGAAAAATCCACAGAATACAGCTTCAGAAGAAGTTTCTCCTAGGACAAGCCAGGATTCCATGTTATTATTCACAGAACAACAGTCTTTATTACAAATGAAACAATTCGAGACGGAATCTTTAATTCCAAATGTAAATTTAAATGACGACTTTCGGGCTGGTAATCCTTTCTTTTACCCACGTCAGTCCAGACCATTGGTTCTGGATCAGTTCCAGGACTTAATTGAAAAAGAACTAGTGGAATTAAAGAATGAATTATCTTCTACTAATCATTTGGACTCTAATCTGACATATAGAGAAAAAGACGCTCTGAAAAAATTAAAGGATAATTCAGACATACTAGTCCGCTCAGCGGATAAAGGTGGCACTATAGTACTGAATGCAGGATTGTATAAAAAATTGAATTTGATGGATTTAGAAAATAGGGATGTTTATTTGGAGTTAGCTAGAGATCCTACTGTTGAGTTTAATGCTGCTATGTATAATCTATTAAACGAAGGTTTGCACTGAGGGGCCCTAAAAAAAATTAATGGAATATTTATACGTAGATCACCCAATTGTTCCAGTTTACCATTCGCCTCCAAAAATTCATAAAAATATTTTCCCACCACCTTTAACCCCTTTACTATCCAAGGTGGTTTGCACATTAATGACCAGGCCAATTTTTACAATTCTGACCACTGTCACTTTATGAGGTAATTACTCTGGAACGCTTCAAGGGATCCCCCTGATTCTGAGATATGTCACACAAAATAGTTAATAAATAACATTTACCACATATCTTCTTTACATCAGCACAATTTTGGAACCAAATTTTTTTTTATTAGAGAGCTATAAGGGTTAAAAGTTGACCAGAGATTTCTCATGTTTCAAACAAAATTTACAAAACCATTTTTTTAGGGACCACATCACATTTGAAGTCAGTTTGAGGGGTCTTTATGACAGAAAATACCCAAAAGTAACACCACTCTAAAATCTGCACCCCCAAGGTGCTCAAAACCACATTCAAAAAATGTATTAACCCTTCAAGTGCTTCACAGAAATTTTTGGAATGTGGAAGAAAAAATTAACATTTAACTTTTTTCACAAAAATGTTACTTTAGACCCAATTTTTTTTATTTTCACAGGGTTAACAGGAAAAACTGGACCCCAAAATTTGTTGTTCAATTTCCCCTGACCACACAGATACCCCATATGTAGGGAAAAACCACTGTTTAGGCGTACGGCAGGGTTCGGAAGGGAAGGAGCGCCATTTGACTTTTTGAAAGTAAAATTTGCTTGAATAATTAGCGGACGCCATGTTGTGTTTGGGGAGCCCCTGATGTGCCTAAACAGTGGAAACCCCCCACAAGTGACACCATTTTGGAAACTAGACCCCTCAGAGAACCTTTACAGAAGTTTAAACATGGAGCCATGACAATAAATAATCAAACTTTTTCCACAAAAATTATGTTTTAGCCCCAATTTTTTTATTTTCACAAGGGTAAGAGGAGAAAATGGACCCCCAAAACTTTTTGCAATTTCTCCTGAGTACGCCAATACCCTATATGTGGGGAAAATACAGTGTTTGGGTGCACGGCTGAGTTCAGAAGGGAAGGAGCACTGTGTGACTTTTTGAACGCAAAATTGGCTGGAATTGAGGGCGGACGCCATGTCACGTTTGAAGAGCCCCTGATGTGCCTAAATAGTTGAAACCACCCACAAGTGACCTCATTTTGGAACCTACACCCCTCAAGGATTTTATCAAGGGGTATAATGAACATTTTGAACCCGGTACGACACATAATTTGATAACATTAGGTCATCATATTGAATAAGTTGTCATTAGTCTTCTTGAGCACAAGTGCTCGCTACTTGAGTTTGCATCGTGTACTCGGGTATGCACCATGTATCGCACATGCTCGAGTGACATGCTCGAGTCCTGCCCACATGTTTCACGGTTATTAGACACCCAAAACTAACATGCAGGGATTGCTGGTGCATGGCAGGCAATCCCCGCACGTTTTTTTTGACTGTGAAGCATATGGGGCAGAGACTCGAGCACCCGCGATACTCAATGCATACCCGAGCACACGATGCAAACTCATGTAGCGAGCACTTGTGCTCAACACTAGTCGCCATATCGTCATCTTTTTTTTTTTGCTTTTGAAAAAAATCCCAACCCTAGCACAACCCTAACCCTAGAGTTTATTTTTCACACCGTTCCTTGTGCAGTATAAGTGATTAGACGACTTTATTCTTTGGGTCGGTGCGATTACAGCGATACCATAATCCTATCGGGTTTTTATGATTGACAGCTGTCTCACACTAAAAGACGCATTTTTTTGCAAAACCTAGTTTTTGCATCGCCATATTTTGAGAGCTATAATTTTTCCATATTTTGGCCGACAGAGTCATTTGACAACTTGTTTTTTGCGGGATGAGTTGACGTTTTTATTGGTGCCATTTTCAGGCACGTGACATTTTTTGATCGCTTTCTATTCCGATTTTTGGGAGGCAGAATAAGCAAAAACCAACAATTCAGGAATTGTTTTTTTAAATTTCTTTATGCTGTTCCGCGTGTGGTAAAATTGATGAGATAGCTTTATTCTTTGGGTCTGTACGTTTACAGCGGTACCACATTTATATTTTTTTTATGTTTTGGCGCTTCTACACAATAAAAGCTATTTTCTAGAAAAAATTATTTTTTTGCATCACTTTATTCTGAGAGCTATAACTTTTTTATTTTTCAGCTGATGGAGCTGTATGGCAGCTTGTTTTTTGTGGAACAAGATGACGTTTTCAGTGGTACCATTTTTAGTTATATTCATCTTTTTGATCGCGTTTAATTCCATTTTTTGTTTGGCGGTATGATGATAAAGCATCGTTTTTTGCTTTGTTTTTTATTTTAATTTTTTACTGTGTTCACTAAAGGAGTTAACTTGTGACACAGTTTTATAGGTCAGGTCATTCCAGACGTGGCGATACCAAATATGTGTACTTTTATTGTTTTGTTTGTTTTATTTCATTATAATATTTATTGATGGGTACATTATATTTTTATTTTTGGTGGATTATTTTTTTTTTTTACATTTTTTTACCACTTTTTTTTTACTTTTATACTTTGTCCCACTATGGGACTTTCACTTTTTATACTCTGATCGCCTGTATAACATAGGGATGGAGCACCATCCCTGTGCTATACAGGCTGTCAGCGCTTTAGATGCAGAAGATACTTTGGTCATGCACTGTGTATGATCAAAGTATCTTTCTGCTGTCTGGTGACCCGGATGTTGTCATGACGACATATGGGTTACCATGACAACCACGGAACCCAGCCTCAGACAGCGCGTGACGGCAGGGAAGAGGTGAGTATGCAGTACTTACCTCCGCAATGCTGTGATCGACTTCGATCGCAGCATTGCGGGGGTTAATGTGCCGGGAGCCGTGCGTGACCACTCCCAGCACATAGAAAAAATCAGCTCACACCCGGCGGCGATCGCGCCCGCACAGCCTGTGTGTGGCCGAAATCAACAGGGCGTACTAATACGTACCTGGCTATTAAAGCCCAGGGCGCAGGTACAGTACGTATTAGTACGCCCTGGGCTGTAAAGGGGTTAAGACCCATAGTGGTGGGGATTGGTTCCCATGGTGAAAAATTAAGTGCCTGGATGGATTTTTACCTACAGCCTCTGGTTCAGGAAACTCCGAGTTACATTAGGGATTCAAAATTCATAGTGACCATTTTTGATAAATTTGAATGGCCAAAAAACTTTGGATGATTGTCCTGTGAAGTGATGGCATTATACCCCCTCAATTCCACACCATATTGCTTTAGCATGTTTAACCTACCACCTTGACACATACAGTTCGTACACTATAGAAATAAAAGAATTTCTGGTCATAGCAGTACAGTTCCTCTTAGAGCGTAATTATTTTAGCTTTGATAAAAGTTTTTTTTTTACAGAAAAGAGGAGTCAGCATGGGCAGTAAATTTTCTCCTTCGCTAGTGAACATAGTGATGTGTAGGTGGGAGCAGCTTTTCATTTACCATAATGATAACACATATAGTGGACACATTGTGTGGTATGGTAGATTTATTGATGACCTCCTCCTGGTGTGGGGGGCACACAGGAGGAGGTGGTACAATTTGTACAGTGCATCAACTGCAATAATTTTAATCTTAAATTCACTTACTTCTACCATTCATCCAAAATTACTTTTTTGGATCTCGAACTTGAGGCTACCAAGGAGAAAGAATTGGTCAAAATTAATCCCCACAGAAAATCTACAGCCTCAAATTCTATTCTATCAGCTAAATGTTGTTATCCGCCACATATTAAGAGAAATATCCCTTACGGTGAGCTAATACGAACAATACGAAATTGTTCAGATAACATCACTTTTCAAAAGGAATCAGAAAAAATTTGTACCAGACTATCCAATAGGTGCTATCCCGAGTGGTCTTTAAGAAAAGCGAGTAGAATTGTCTCCAATATAAATCGGAAAGATATACTCCGAAATAAACAGAAAAATAACATTAACACATTGGATACTAGGGTAACGTTTTCTACCACCTATAGTCCTCAGTCTAATAAAATTACATCTAGAATTAAAAAGTATAACCCTATTATATATCAGAACAAGAAACTAAAAAACCTACTTTCTAATGCCATCCGCTTTGTAGCCAGGAAAGCGCCCGCTCTGGGAACCATCCTTTCTCCTAGCTTATACACCAGTGAGACTAATACTGTACAACCAAATTGGCTCAGCACAAAAGGTTTCTTCAGATGTGGAGCCAATCGGTGCAAAGCGTGTCTACACGCGGTTAAAACAGATCGTTTTATGTCCTTAAGTAATGATAGAGAATATAAAATTCATGATTTCCTCAATTGTAATTCATCAGGGGTTATATACCTTATAGAATGCACCTTGTGTAAGGTCCACTATGTGGGTTGTACCACAGGTGCGCTGAAAGTCCGTATCAGAAGACATCTTTCTGATGCGATTAATTTGGAAGCCATAAATACATCAGCAGTATCGAGGCATTTTGCGAGAGTTCATAAAGGTGACACCTCATTCTTTAAATATATGGAGATAGAGAAGGTATATAGATCCACACGAGGGGGGGACCATAAGTGCAAACTTCTGAACCGGGAGTCCCTGTGGATTTTCACATTGGATACCACAGGGGTTAAATTCAAGACAGGATCTGATACTGCAGTATTAAGAAATATAATTCTGCATTTATTTCCATTCATGTACACTGGGTACGGAAAGTATTCAGACCCCTTTACATTTTTCACTCTTTGTTTCATTGCAGCCATTTGGTAAATTCTAAAAAGTTCATTTTTTTCTCATTAAAGGCCACTCTGCACCCCATCTTGTCTGAAAGAAAACAGAAATGTAGAAATTTTTGCAAATTTCATTAAAAAAGAAAAACTGAAATATCACAAGGGCAATCTGTCCATACAATAGGACTAAGCTGATTCCCTACGATGCAGCGGGCAACCTGTTACTTGTGAACAGACCCGCCTTCGTCCGCGGCTAGTCTGAACGCAGACTTATAGATTAAAGGGAGGGGTCCCTAAAAGAACTAAGGACTGGGACAAAATTGGACACCTCCTGGCAGAAGTAGTAGCAGAAGAAGACAAACAGACAAAAGTACTTAGTGGTCCAAGGACCAAACAAACTAGAGAGATACAGTAGGTACAAAGCACCTGGCTAGATTAAGAGTCAAAGTAACACTGAAGTCCAGCAAAGCCTGAAGGACGGAGCTGGAATAAATAGGCAGAAGGTCACGTGACCACAAAATAGAAAAAACTAACAGGAGGGTTCTAACAACTGCCATCACCATGTTTCACTGTTGGGATTGTATTAGGCAGGTGATGAGCAGTGCCTGGTTTTCTCCACACATACCACTTAGAATTATCACCAAAAAGTTCTATCTTCGTCTCATCAGACCAGAGAATCTTATTTCTCATAGTCTGGGAGTCCTTCATGTGTTTTTGAGCAAAGTCTATGCATGCTTTCATATGTCTTGCACTGAGGAGAGGCTTCCGTCTGGCCACTCTGCCATAAAGGCCCAACTGGTGGAGGGCTGCAGTGATAGTTGACTTTGTGGAACTTTCTCCTATCTCCCTACTGCATCTCTGGAGCTCAGCCACAGTGATCTTGGGGTTCTTCTTTGCCTCTCTCACCAAGGCTCTTCGCCCACGATTGCTCAGTTTGGCTGGACGGCCAGGTCTAGGAAGACTTCTGGTGGTCCCAAACTTCTTCTATTTAAGGATTATGGAGGCCACTGTGCTCTTATGAACCTTGAGTAATGCAGAAATTCTTTTATAACCTTGGCTAGATCTGTGCCTTGCCACAATTCGGTCTCTGAGCTCCTTGGGCAGTTCCTTTGAGCTCATGATTCTCATTTGGTCTGACATGCACTGTGAGCTGTGGGGTCTTATATAGACAGGTGTGTGCCTTTCCAAATCAAGTCCTATCAGTTTAATTAAACACATTTGGACTCCATTGAAGGAGTAGAACCATCTCAAGGAGGATCACAAGGAAATGGACAGCATGTGACTTAAATATGAGTGTCTGAGCAAAGGATCTGAATACTTATGACCATGTGATATTTCAGTTTTTCTTTTTTAATAAATTTGCAAAAAAATTCTACATTGCTATTTTTTTCAGTCAAGATGGGGTGCAGAGTGTACTTTAATGAGAAAAAAAATGAACTTTTTAGAATTTATCAAATGGCTGCAATGAAACAAAGTGAAAAATTTAAAGGAGTCTGAATACTTTCCGTACTCACTGTATGTATCTATATACACTGCTCCAAAAATAAAGGGAACACTTAAAACAACAGAATATAACTCCAAGTAAATCAAACTTCTGTGAAATCAAACTGTCCACTTAGGAAGCAACACTGATTGACAATCAATTTCACATGCTGATGTGCAAATGGAATAGACGATAGATGGAAATTATTGGCAATTATCAAGACACCCTCAATAAAGGAGTGGTTCTGCAGGTGGGGACCACAGACCACATCTCAGTACCAATGCTTTCTGGCTGATGTTTTGGTCACTTTTGAATGTTGGTTGTGCTTTCACACTCGTGGTAGCTTGAGACAGACTCTACAACCCACAGAAGTTGCTCAGATAGTGCAGCTCATCCAGGATGGCACATCAATGCGAGCTGTGGCAAGAAGGTTGGCTGTGTCCAGAGGCTGGAGGCGCTACCAGGAGACAGGCCAGTACACCAGGAGATGTGGAGGGGGCCGTAGGAGGGCAACAACCCAGCAGCAGGACCGCTACCTCCGCCTTTGTGCAAGGAGGAACAGGAGGAGCACTGCCAGAGCCCTGCAAAATGACCTCCAGCAGGCCACAAATGTGCATGTGTCTGCACAAACGGTTAGATACCGACTCCATGAGGGTGGTATGAGGGCCCGACGTCCACAGATAGGGGTTATGCTCACAGCCCAACACCATGCAGGACGCTTGGCAATTTGCCACAGAACACCCGGATTGGCAAAGTCGCCACTCGCGCCCTGTGCTCTTCACAGATGAAAGCAGGTTCACACTGAGCACATGTGACAGACGTGACAGAGTCTGGAGACGCCGTCGAGAGCGACATCCTTCAGCATGACCGGTTTGGCAGTGGGTGAGTAATGGTGTGGGGTGGCATTTCTTTGGAGGGCCGCACAGCCCTCCATGTGCTCGCCAGAGGTAGCCTGACTTCCATTAGGTACCGAGATGAGATCCTCAGACCGCTTGTGAGACCATATGCTGGTGCGGTTGGCCCTGGGTTCCTCCTAATGCAGGACAATGCCAGACCTCATGTGGCTGGAGTGTGTCAGGAGTTCCTGCAAGATGAAGACATTGAAGCTATGGACTGGCCCGCCTGTTCCCCAGACCTGAGTCCGATTGAGCACATCTGGGACATCATGTCTCGCTCCATCCGCCAACGTCACGTTGCACCACAGACTGTCCAGGAGTTGGCGGATGCTTTAGTCCAGGTCTGGGAGGAGTTCCCACAGGAGACCATCCGCAACCTCATCAGGAGCATGCCCAGGCGTTGTAGGGAGGTCATACAGGCACGTTGAGATATATATATATATATATATATATATATGCCTTTTTGTCATTCTAGTAGTAGGGCCATAATTAAGACATGATTTGTTGAAACGCGTAGGTCTGTAAGCTATGATAGTTGCACATTTGATGTATTCTTTGTGGAGCAGTGTTTTATATGGCTAATAAAAGCTAAGTTTTAATATTTTTTCTACTAAACAAACCTTTACGCTGGATCATTTGCACTTTTCCCTTGTCTGACTACACTTACGTTTCGCCCTGGTACCACTTATCTGCATCTCCAGAAGTTTCCCATTTCTCTATTATACTCTTCAAATTACATTTTGAGACTTTCTCCTCCTGTTGTTGCACATATTTTTTTCCCTTCATCTGCACAGGTATCATTAATCTATCAACTATAATGGCCGTACCAGGTCCTGCAGGTCCTGTATCCCGTACACATGACGTGGGCAGTGCACGGCATGCCGCTAGTTTTTATCCTAAGTGCTCTTATATACGGTGGTAGTTTTACACAATGTTGAGCCTGTGATCTGCAGAGTGAAATGTCTGACTGCTAGAACAGAAGTATACGGCAGATTCTACAGCATGGATACATAAAGGACGTCCTGGGGGAATATACCTCCCTCCAACACTCGTCCAGTCCCTGCCTCACACTAGAGACATTTATAATAACTCCAGGACTATGGAGCTGGTCATTTTCTCATAATCTGTGGCCATTATTAGTGATCTCGCATTGTACGGTAATATCACCCTAGAGGTTGTGATGTATTTAGTGTAATAGCGCCATCTAGAATATACAGTATATATCAGGCGATACCATGCTTTCTATAGTTAGTCGTCTTCTGTGCCCTCTATAGCTATCTATTATACTTTATATTTCTTTATAATAATTTATAATAAATTACTCAATAGTTTTACAGCTTTATGATGTTTATTAATCTGCTGTAATTATAAAAGAAAGTCCAACCTTACAGTGGACACAGGTGGAAGTGTCCTCCATGATGGTGTAGGCTGAGGTGAAGCAAGTATATAGTCAGTGGGGGATCAAGATGACCAGTATTCCCCAGGGTTCCTTGTTATCAGGGAGGGACCCGGTGTATGCAATCAAAAGATCTTATCCTCTGACCGGCTGTGTGCCATCAACAGGTAATGATCCTCTGTCCGGCAGTGCGCCATCAACAGGTAATGACCATCCGGCAGTGCGACATCAACTGGTCATCACCCTCCGGCTGTGTGCCATCAACAGGTAATGATCCTCTGGCTATGGCCATCAATAGGTCATCACCCTCCGTCTGTGTGCCATCAAATGTTTTTATCTTCTGTCCAGTTTTGTGCCATCAAGAGGTAATGACCCTCCAGCTGTGGGCCATCAACAGGTCATCACCCTTCGGCATTTAGGCTTCTTGTCTTCTGTAAGATGCGATTCTTGAGTCTCCTGATGTTAAAAAATATTTAAAAAATCACCGATTAAACTAATAATCTATCTTGTACAAAAGCAT
This sequence comes from Phyllobates terribilis, assembly GCF_046119375.1. Taxonomy (NCBI): domain Eukaryota; kingdom Metazoa; phylum Chordata; class Amphibia; order Anura; family Dendrobatidae; genus Phyllobates; species Phyllobates terribilis. The sequence continues at coordinate 20,975,765 of NW_027362777.1, read as the reverse complement.
CACAATTTATAATCTATCTAGTGCATAAGTATGACAATTTAGCTCACAGAACATACACTATCCTAAAACATTAGACCCTACAAGCAGAAATTTGCTAAACTAACATAAATATAACTGACAAATCAGTAGAAAAATCGCTACCAATGGCACAGCTCTCTTCACATCAACCTGTAACCATAGTAGATAAGAAATAGAGGACAATGCTCATAGTCAGTTATCAACAATTCGGCATGGGGCATCCCACCAGAGACATTATAATATCTAGTAGATTATAGATAGCAATAGAATTTACCAACAAGCACATAGTACGCCAAACTCAAGTACATAGTATGCCAAACCTCGACACGTTTTCCTAAAATAGGTTCATCAGAAGCACATACTAGACAGTGATACTTAGCAAAGCGTTCATAGATATATGCGCCATATGATAAGGTGCTAAAGTGCAAGTGTGTGACAAAATATCCATTCGATTTCAGGTGCAATGCTGCATTGTATGTAGTAAGATGGTGCCCATCAGACAGCATGTATAGGACTAACCTGTGATGAAAACACGAGCAATGGGAAAGTTCAAGCAGTTGCCTTCTCAATCTTCCTCGCCTCTAAGACATCTAAGGAAACATCTTCTCCTCTTGATTTTGGGTTGAGGTGTTGTAGGCATTTCAGGCTCTGGCATTCTAGGTTCTGACATACTAGGTTCTGACATGGTAGGTTCTGGTGTTCTAGGTTCTGGTGCTCTTGGCTCTGGAATTCTGGATTGTTGGCTTCTCTGAAAAATCAGTAACCTCTCTTTATGCTCCGTGGAACTTCGAGCTCTTCTTCCAATATTGTTGTGAGGAATCGTTCTGACCCAGACAATATCACTGAACGCCACTTTATAGTTGCAACTAGGAACCTTTTTCGCATCCTGCGGTGCAGGAGCCATGGATGGAGTAGAACATTTGCCATTGGGCAGGACAGGTGTTCTCCTGGAGTCTTGCTCCTGAATCTGAGGGATGCAAATCGGCTCCTTAGAAGCACTTTGTTCCTTCAGAATGGTTTTGTTCTCAGGAGTTTTCTGATTGTTTCACCAGGTTCAGACATTGCCCACTTGCTCAGGACAAGACTTAAGGCCAAATACTCTAGTATTGTCAGTAGTGTCATCACCGCAACAAAAACTGCGTCACGGAAGAGCCAAAGAGGAAGATTGATGGAAGCTTGATAGGTGCTTCTCCTGAGATCCACGGGTAGTGGGTCATCCTATAATAAAGAAAAAAACCATAATAAAGTCCTGTATATTTATACCCAATCCAGTCAAACAGAGAGCCCTTGTTATTATACAGTGATGGATACATTATCAAGCAACTTTGAGAAATATCCCATTGAGAAGATCAGGAAGAAGTTTGGCATTCACCTCCAGGGTCCATGGAATATTATTTACAGTTGGACTTTCATATGACGGACGGTCACGTGTCCAGTATGAGAAGTCCTGCAAGAGGCGATATTCTCATTAGCTGATCCTTGTGACCTCCATATTGATGAGAACATACTCGCCCTCAGTGTACTGTAATGTGGGGGGTAGAGCAACGTAAAGCACAGAAATGATAGGATGATACTCATCATCTCCAGAGGTCTCTCAGCACCAAGGTATGGTCAATGAGATACAAGCTGCAGATGGGCCGAGGCTTCTAATATACCCAGGGGTGACATCACAAAGCCCTCTGTGACATCATTGCACAGTTCTATCCATCATGTCACTGATACTTTGGACCTAACTAAATGTCTAAAATAGAACCCTTCCACATGATTTCCAATCACGGAGCAGCTTCAGTTTTTCAAGAAAAGTTTAAAAAATATAATCTGTGCTGTGATTGGTCACAATGGCACATGAAGCAGAACGTCTTTAGATCTTTTAAAGGGAAAGTGTCAGCAATTTTTTTACAATTGTAAAATTGTAAAGTATTTATATTTATATGTAAACACACATATATATTTAAAAAGGTTTTAATGGTATAAAATCTGAAAAAAATATTTTAACTGTTTTGATGTTTTCATCTTGTAAACACTAGGGGGAGCAGCTGCTGACATTTCCATGAAAACAGAATACAGCTAGCTCGCATTACGACTGCAGTAAAAGTGGGCGGGATCTGCTCACATGGGTGTGATGTCACTCCTCCCCTTCTGGGCGTTTGCAAAAAGGTAAATGAGACTGTAGTTTAGGATCACAGTGCAGAGCGATCACTGGTGACTGCAAAGTGATATATAAGGGACAACACCAAAGTCATTAATCACTACAAGGACAAGGCAGGAATGTGGGAGTCAGAGGGGTCACCCCACACTTATATCCCCTCTGACTGTCACTTCCTAAGCTCCTTTCCCTGCCATAACCTCTTATTCCCGCAGGTAAATTCTTACAGGACCCCCCTCCCCATCCCCTTCCCCTGCCGCAGCTGATTCTAAACGTCCTCCATATGTAATAATAGACAGGTACTCACCGGCAGCCTATGGTAATTCACAGGGTAGAACAGGGTACAGCACAGAAACAATATGGCGGTCCTCATTGTCTCCAGGGGGTATCTCAGCACCAAGATATGGCCAATGAGATATGAGCTCCAGGTGGATGGAGACCCCTTATATACCCCAAGGGTGACATCACAACGCCGTCTGTGACATCATCAGCCACAACATTCCGTCACATGACATCACCCAGCACCAGCATCATGTGACCCAGCATAAATAGAAAGTCCTTGTTGCCTATAGCAACTATTCAAAACTAAATTTAAACTTTTCCAACAGCTAAAGGCGGCTCTGTGATGGCAGTTTCTTCTTGTGGACGGTTGTGATAAATCTGCAGAACATCTACATAACGCGACATGTAGAAAATCCTGTCTTTTCCCCTCTGTTCTTCCTCTGGTGCTACAGAGACGGATAGAAGGAGCTTTTCCAGACCTTACAGTGCACAATATGGGACCTAATCACTGATATCCCAGATCTCCTCAGTACAAGCATACCGCCAACCTATGAGGACTAGAAAGAGGGCGAAACCATGCGGCACGCGTAGTCTGGCCACGCCCCTATCCACACCCCAAGCCACGCCCTTTTTATGCCTTGGCAGGCGGAGATGTCTGTACAAAGCGCAAGTTATCAAAAGGCTGAAGGAACACTTTATCAACATGAATGAAGGTTTTGAAGGGCATCCACTGTCCCGGCACTACCGGAAGTTCCACAACCAATCTTATAAGGACACTAAGTTTTGTGGGATCCGATTAGTCCCCAGAAAATGGAGGGGAGGTGATTACCTGAGATTAATGTCGCGGATGGAATCCAAATGGATCTTCACATTAAATAGCTTGGCTCTGAAGGGCCTTAATCACGAGAGTCAGCTGTATGCCTTCAACTCGCAGCGGTATATACTGTATGTATTTTTTATCCCAGTACCAATTGAACATTTACATTGCACTTTTATGAACCTCCTTATATTTTATCAATATAATATGTCTTTTGGATATATTCCTTTGAATCCACCTATTTTATATATGTATTTGTTTCTATACATTGATACCCCTATTGGAGATACAATATAATGTTTTTATTTTTCTCCTTCATTTTTTCCTTTTTATCTCTTGATGGTACTAAGGGCCGAATTTATACTATCCTGGTGATATACACTGATTAACAGACTGTTTTTTATAGCCATCAGAAATATAAGTATATAATATTTATTCATTTTTAACTAATTGTGAAAGTTTGAACAAAGTCTTTTTTATTATTATTTTTTTCACACACAGTCTATTCTTATTGGAATTCTATCTTAGTTCTATTGCACCTCCATATGTCCTTTTGCACCGTCTTGATAGTATTGGATCTTCCTCCATTTCTTTGGTTGTATTATCTTTGTGGGGGGCGTTTGGACTTTATTAGGTTACCAGTTTGACTACCAGCGAGAAGCTGACGAAGAGGAACTGTGAGTCCTCGAAACGCGTAGTTTTTTTTGGCCTATACAGGACATCGAAGGAGAAGGAGAGAGTCAATGCACAGGGATAAGCCCTCCTGATATCCAGAAGATATATATAACCATATCATATTATTGATACAAAATATAAATGCACAGAGTCAATAAAATCACTTAAAAACACCAAACCCCATCCTTACTTTGCAAGATACCTATTCCAAAGGTATATCTAGGTTTTCTGGCACCCGGTGCAGCAGGGGCTGGCTGGCACATTTTAGCCTGGGGGGCAAGCACACAGCAGTGGCCCATGAGTAGCGGCCCATCCTTAACATGTTTATTACCAGATGCATCATAAGCCTATATTCACACAACCGTATTGTCTAAGTGTTGCCCGTGAAAAAAGCTGACAGCATTTGAACCAGTTCAGATGAGTGTTGGTAGTGGTCAGACATAGTACATATTATTCTTATGTATTACTATTTTTAAAGCAGATATACCTTTTTAGAGATGTAGTACCAGGGGCGGACCTACCGCCCGTGCAGCCTGTTCATTGAACGGGGACCCCCGAGGGAGAGGGGGCCCCTCCAGCCTCCAGCAGGGCCGCCATCATGGCATGACTGCCCTGACTCCAGCATGGGGCCCGGCCGGTCGGGGCCCCCTCGGAGCCCCCCTCTTGTGCGTCTCCTCATGGGCCCCCTCCCGCAGGCCCCCCCCCCGCCATCACATGACCGGAGATGTGCCTGCGCTCAGCATGGGCCCCATGCTGAGCGCAGGGACATCTCCGGTCATGTGACAGCGCCGGCACAATACTTACCCCTCCCCGTGCCTCCGCAGTATCTGCCACGTCCTCTGACTGTGACGTCTCAGGTCAGAGGTCACGGTGACATCTTTACGCCGCGCTCTCTCCTGAGCTGTCACATCACAGAGCGGGAAGACGCGCGCAACGCTGGATTCCGGATCAGCAGCAGGTAAGAAGTGAGGTGAGTATTTTTTTCTTTTTTTTTATGTATGGGGGCATGGAGCATTTAATGGTTGAGGGAGAGTGGGTGTGACATCCTGCATGGGGCATTATATGGGGGAGGTGGTGTGACATCCTGCATGGGGCATTATATAGGGGGGTGTTGGCATCCTGAATGGGGCATTATATGGGGGAGGGGGGAATTGACATCCTGCATGGGGGCATTATATGGGGGTAGGGGGGGAGGGATGTGACATCCTGCATTGGGCATTATAAGAGGGGAAGGGGGAAGTGACATCCTGCATGGGGCATTATAAGAGGGGAAGGGGGGAAGTGACATCCTGCATGGGGCATTATAAGAGGGGAAGGGGGGAAGTGACATCCTGCATGGGGCATTATAAGAGGGGAAGGGGGGAAGTGACATCCTGCATGGGGCATTATAAGAGGGGAAGGGGGGAAGTGACATCCTGCATGGGGCATTATAAGGGAGGGGGGCGTGACATTCTGCATGGGGCATTATAAGGGAGGTGGTGTGACATCCTGCATGGGGCATTATAAGAGGGGGAGGGGGGAATTGACATCCTGCATGGGGCATTATATAGAGGGTGGGTGTCCTCCTGCATGGGGCATTATAAGGGAGGGGGTGGTCTGACATGCTGCATGGGGCATTGAAAAGGGGGGAAGTGACATCCTGCAAGGGGCATTATATGGGGGGGAGAGGTGACATCCTGCATGGGGCATTTTATGGGGGGTAGATGTGACATCCTGCATAGCGCATTAAAAGACGGGTGTCATCCTGCATGGGGCATTATAAGGGGGGAACAGCCTGCATGGAGCGTTACATGGGGGCCAATATTCTGTATGGAGAGTTATATGGGGACCAGTATCCTGTATGGATGCTGTATGGAGCATTATATGGGGACCAGTATCCTGTATGGAACATTATATGGGGACCAGTATCCTGTATGGAACATTATAAGGGGGTCAGTATCCTGTATGGAGCATTATATGGTGCCCATATTACTGTATGGAGGACTATACTGTCCGGTCTACACTGTGCGCTGTGAGGATTTGCCGGTTTCTGAGCTATTGTAGAATTTACAATAGATATCGCTTGTGTAATGGGGCATTATAATGGGGGAACAGCCTGCATGGAGCGTTATATGGGGGCCAATATTCTGTATGGAGCGTTATTTGGGGGTCAGTATTCTGTATGGAGCGATATATGGGGGACAGTATTCGGTAGGGAGCGTTATATGGGGGCCAGTATTCTGTATGCAGTGTTATATGGGGACCAGTATCCTCTATGGAGCGTTATATGGGGACCAGTATCCTGTATGGAGCATTATAAGGGGGTCAGTATCCTGTATGGAGCATGATATGGTGCCCATAATACTGTATGGAGGACTATACTGTCTGGTCTGCACTGTGCGTTGTGAGGATTCGCCGGTTTCTGAGCTATTGTAGAATTTACAATAGATATCGCTTGTGTAATGGGGCATTATAAGGGGGGAACAGCCTGCATGGAGCGTTATATGGGGGCCAATATTCTGTATGGAGCGTTATATGGGGGTCAGTATTCTGTATGGAGTGATATATGGGGGACAGTATTCGGTAGGGAGCGTTATATGGGGGCCAGTATTCTGTATGCAGTGTTATATGGGGACCAGTATCCTCTATGGAGCGTTATATGGGGACCAGTATCCTGTATGGAGCATTATATGGGGACCAGTATCCTGTATGGAGCATTATAAGGGGGTCAGTATCCTGTATGGAGCATGATATGGTGCCCATAATACTGTATGGAGGACTATACTGTCCGGTCTGCACTGTGCGTTGTGAGGATTCGCCGGTTTCTGAGCTATTGTAGAATTTACAATAGATATCGCTCATGTAATGTAAAGTGAAATCCTTGGCCTTGTACTATATATATATATATATATATTTCTCTGCGGTATCTGTGCATCATGAATCATGGTATGTGTTAAAGGGGCCCACTGAAACTCTGTCGCCCAGGGCCCACAAAAACCTGGAGCCGGCCCTGGGGCTAAGTATAACAAGTTGTATTTTTTTTACATACAATTAATTAACTTGGAGTGGGGGGAATCAGAGATGCACGGGGGCATGAGAGATGCACAGGGGGGGGGCCCTTCATGCCCCCTATGAAGGGCGGGGGGCCCCCAAAAAATTCTTGCACAGGGGCCCACTACAGTCTGTGTCCGCCCCTGTGTAGTACGCTGTGTTTTTCTACACTCCTAAAATAACATATCAGCAGAGTAAAGGTGGTCACACATAAGCCCAGGTCTGCTAGATAGATACCTATGAATTATTATTTTGTATATGTTTTCAAACATACTTGATCAATGAAATCATCATTGTAAACTTCAACTCCACATAATAGTATATGATGTAGCAGTCACTAATTTTCTTGAGTGCTTCATCTGATGTCCGTGCACATAGTATACATAGTATACCACATACAGTACAATATATATAGGAGAATATACAGTATGACTGGTATATAGAGACGAGCAATTTGTAGAACCGTGGTCCAGTGGTCAGATGAATATTCTGTGGCTGCTGAACAGGAGCCAACACATAGTCTCCTTTTTACAGCCCCACATAGCCTTCCATATACTGTACAGTGTGAGACCCACATAGCCTCCTATATACAATGTGAGCCCTCACACAACCTCCTATATGAGTATGAGCCCTCACATAGCCTCCTATATACAGTATCAGTCCCCACACAGCCTCCTGCATATAGTGTGAGGACCCACACAGCCTCCTGCATATAGTGTGAGGACCCACTGTGTGAGTACAGTGTGAGCATAGGCGGATTATAATGAGGGCAATCCGGGCGACCGCCCGGGGCCCCGAGCCTGCAGAGGGCCCGCGGCTCCGGGCGGGGTGTCTAATGCCGGATTGCCCTCATTATATGTGCGGGCCGCCGCGGCACATACCGGTAGCAGTGGCGGGAGGGGGGGCCCGGGAGGGGGGGCCCCGTACCGCTCCCCCAGCAGCAGCCGCTGCTACTTCTTCATCGGCCGGGCCAGCACTGCGGCAGTTAACTTCGCTGTGCTGGCCCGGCCGCGTCACTGCTAGGAGACACGGCCCTGTGCGCGGCCGTGTCTCCTAGCTGTGACGTCACGCAGTGCGCGCCCGGCCTGCACTGCTACTTACCACGGGAGAGGAGCAGGAGCCAGGAGGACTGGAGCCGAGCCGGGGGATGGTGAGTGAGTGTGTGTGTGTGTGTGTGTATATGTGTGTGTGTGGGCAGATGTCATTGTGTGATGTGTATGTGTGTGGGCAGATGTCATTGTGTGATGTGTATGTGTGTGTGTGTGTGTAGGCAGATGTCATTGTGTGATGTCTGTTTGTGTGATGTCTGTGTGTGTGTGTGTGGGCAGATGTCATTGTGTGATGTCTGTTTGTATGTGTGTGTGTGTGTGTGTAGGCAGATGTCATTGTGTGGTGTCTGTTTGTGTGATGTCTGTGTGTGTGTGTGTGTGGGCAGATGTCATTGTGTGATGTCTGTTTGTGTGTGTGTGGGCAGATGTCATTGTGTGAGGTCTGTTTGTATGTGTGTGTGTGTGTGTGTGTAGGCAGATGTCATTGTGTGGTGTCTGTTTGTGTGATGTCTGTGTGTGTGTGTGGGCAGATGTCATTGTGTGATGTCTGTTTGTTTGTGTGTGTCTGTGTGTGTGTGTGGGCAGATGTCATTGTGTGATGTCTGTTTGTGTGATGTCTGTGTGTGTGTGTGTGTGGGCAGATGTCATTGTGTGATGTCTGTTTGTGTGTGTGTGTGTGTGTGTGTGTAGGCAGATGTCATTGTGTGATGTCTGTTTGTGTGATGTCTGTGTGTGTGTGTGTGGGCAGATGTCATTGTGTGATGTCTGTTTGTATGTGTGTGTGTGTGTGTGTGTGTGTGTGTGTAGGCAGATGTCATTGTGTGATGTCTGTTTGTGTGATGTCTGTGTGTGTGTGTGTGGGCAGATGTCATTGTGTGGTGTCTGTTTGTGTGATGTCTGTGTGTGTGTGTGTGGGCAGATGTCATTGTGTGATGTCTGTTTGTGTGTGTGTGGGCAGATGTCATTGTGTGATGTCTGTTTGTATGTGTGTGTGTGTGTGTGTAGGCAGATGTCATTGTGTGGTGTCTGTTTGTGTGATGTCTGTGTGTGTGTGTGGGCAGATGTCATTGTGTGATGTCTGTTTGTTTGTCTGTGTGTGTGTGTGTGTGTGTGGGCAGATGTCATTGAGTGATGTCTGTTTATGTGTGTGTGTGTGGGCAGATGTCATTGTGTGATGTCTGTTTGTGTGTGTGTGCGTAGGCAGATGTCATTGTGTGATGTCTGTTTGTGTGTGTGTAGGCAGATGTCATTGTGTGATGTCTGTTTGTGTGTGTATGTGTGTGTGTGTGTGTATGTGTGTGTGTGCGTAGGCAGATGTCATTGTGTGATGTCTGTTTGTGTGTGTGTGGGCAGATGTCATTGTGTGATGTCTGTTTGTATGTGTGTGTGTGGGCAGATATCATTGTGTCATGTCTGTTTATATGTATTTTTGTGTTTCAAATGTGTTTATGCGTGTATGTATATGTCTGTATATGTTTGTGTGTGTGCGTGACTGCGTGCAGCCTCCTGCTGAGTATAGTTGGCGCCGTGCGGCCCCCCGTTATGTATAGATGGCGCCGTGCGGCCCCCCGCCGTGTGTTGATGGCGCCGTGCGGCCCCCTGCTGTGTAGAGATGGCACCGTGCGGCTCCCCGCTGTGTATAGATGACTACGTGCGGCCTCCCACTGAGTATGGATGGCGCTGTGCGGCCTCCTGCTGTCTCTGGGGGGGGCGCCATGCGGCCTCCCGCTGTGTATAGATGGCTACGTGCGGCCTCCCGCTGAGTATAGATTGCGCTGTGCGGCCTCCTGCTGTCTCTGGGGGAGGCGCCGTGCGGCCTCCCGCTGTGTATAGATGGCTACGTGCAGCCTCCCGCTGAGTATAGATGGCGCTGTGTGGCCTCCTGCTGTCTCTGGGGGGGAGCCGTGCGGCCTCCCGCTGTGTATAGATGGCTACGTGTGGCCTCCCGCTGAGTATAGATGGCGCTGTGCGGCCTCCTGCTGTCTCTGGGGGGGCGCCGTGCAGCCTCCCGCTGTGTATAGATGGCTATGTGCGGCCTCCCGCTGAGTATAGATGGTGCTGTGCGGCCTCCTGCTGTCTTTGGGGGGGGCGCCGTGCGGCCTCCCGCTGTGTATAGATGGCTACGTGCGGCCTCCCGCTGAGTATAGATGGCGCTGTGCGGCCTCCTGCTGTCTCTGGGGGGGGGCGCCGTGCAGCCTCCCGCTGTGTATAGATGGCTATGTGCTGCCTCCCGCTGAGTATACATGGTGCTGTGCGGCCTCCTGCTGTCTCTGGGGGGTGCAGATATCATTGTGTCATGTCTGTTTATATGTATTTTTGTGTTTCAAATGTGTTTATGCGTGTATGTATATGTCTGTATATGTTTGTGTGTGTGCGTGACTGCGTGCAGCCTCCTGCTGAGTATAGTTGGCGCCGTGCGGCCCCCCGTTATGTATAGATGGCACCGTGCGGCCCCCCGCCGTGTGTTGATGGCGCCGTGCGGCCCCCTGCTGTGTAGAGATGGCGCCGTGCGGCTCCCCGCTGTGTATAGATGACTACGTGCGGCCTCCCACTGAGTATGGATGGCGCTGTGCGGCCTCCTGCTGTCTCTGGGGGGGGCGCCATGCGGCCTCCCGCTGTGTATAGATGGCTACGTGCGGCCTCCCGCTGAGTATAGATTGCGCTGTGCGGCCTCCTGCTGTCTCTGGGGGAGGCGCCGTGCGGCCTCCCGCTGTGTATAGATGGCTACGTGCAGCCTCCCGCTGAGTATAGATGGCGCTGTGTGGCCTCCTGCTGTCTCTGGGGGGGCGCCGTGCGGCCTCCCGCTGTGTATAGATGGCTACGTGCGGCCTCCCGCTGAGTATAGATGGCGCTGTGCGGCCTCCTGCTGTCTTTGGGGGGGTGCCGTGCGGCCTCCCGCTGTGTATAGATGGCTACGTGCGGCCTCCCGCTGAGTATAGATGGCGCTGTGCGGCCTCCTGCTGTCTCTGGGGGGGGGGCGCCGTGCAGCCTCCCGCTGTGTATAGATGGCTATGTGCGGCCTCCCGCTGAGTATACATGGTGCTGTGCGGCCTCCTGCTGTCTCTGGGGGGTGCGCCGTGCGGCATCTATACTCAGCAGGAGGCCGCACGTAGCCATCTATACACGTATACTCAGCAGGAGGCCGCACGTAGCCATCTATACGGCGCCATCTATACACAGCGGGAGGCCGCACGGCGCCATCTATACACAGCGGGAGGCCGCACGGCACCATCTATACACAGCGGGAGGCCGCACGGCGCCATCTATACACAGCGGGAGGCCGCACGGCGCCATCTATACACCGCGGGAGTCTCAGTGCTTTGCAAGAGCAGTCAATAAATTCTGCTTGACTAATTCTGAGCACCATAAAGTCTGGTTCGCTTCTAACTAGTGTTGAGCCACCCCCGTAGTGTTCGAGTTCGGTTCGGTTCGTCGAACACCCGTGTGTTCGCCAAACTGTTCGTCGAACTGTTCGTCGAACACCTTCGAACACCGTTAAAACCAATGGCAGGCAAACAAAAACACTTAGAAACACATAGAAAACACCTTCAAAGGTGTCCAAAAGCAGACAAACTGCTCAGAAGACACAACTAACACATGGAAAAGTGACAAGTACATATAGTCATGCGAAAAGAAAAGAGGTGGAGGAGTAAAAGGAGGGGGAGACACAAATATAGGCATGTCATGCCCTTCTAAAATCCAAAAAGTGAGAAGCCGACACGTTCAGTCCGCTCCTGCCCGTGCCACCTCCGTGTCGCCGGGTTTGTGCCAGAGCCGCGGTGAACCCTGACGGCCAGCCCCCCTCTCCCAATACTGGTGCCTGTCCGCTGGTGGGTCAAGCGAGCCCCCCTGTGGTGGAGGCAGCTCTAAGCTTTTTAATTTAAATTGTCTCTCTAATTTGAATGAATACACTTTAAATCCATTTACAAGGATCTATTGGAGGGCAAGTCTCATGCCAGCAGCCGCGTAATTCCAGCTCCAGTAGCGTCCACTAAAGCTGCTGCAGTTAAAAAGCTTTTATAAGGATCGAGCTCGGCTGTCCACCGCAAGGCATCCTACTGCCAGTCCCAGCCCCTATGCCTTGGGGTGCCTCCTGATGCTCTTCACTGAGTATCCCGTGGTCCCGAAGCATTTCCTTTGAAAAAATTAAGTGTCCAAACTACAGGTGGTGTAGCTTGCTTAACAGCCGGGATAATCCGCTGACTAGCAGACACTGCTACTAGGCACAAAGTATTTCCTGGGCTAGATGCAGTTAAAAATTTGTAATTAGATACTCTCGTTGGATGCTGAGAAAGCATTCCATAGAGTCTCCTGGCACGCCATATATGATTCTCTTAAAAAGCTTGGGGTAGGGGTCTAGGGGACCCTTTTATAGCCAAAATCACGGCCCTTTATCACAATACGTCACCTAGGCTGAAGATAAATGGAACTGTAGCACCCTGAGGGCTCGGTTGCTACAGAGGTATTGCACCTCACCCAGAGGTGTGATATCTCACTCTCAGGTAAGGATGGAGTGTGGATCAGGACCCGACACCTGCATGCATTACACCACATTGCCGTGGGGCAGGGCGACCAATATGCCTCTGGGATGGGCACGACAGTCCCTGTCCCTGGCTGGAGTTGGGGGAGGGAACACTGAGGAAGGGGAACCCTGTAGTGCAGGAGCAGGGAGGAAGCAGTTCCTGGGTGCATTGAGAAGGGAGTATAAAAGGTGGGCACCATCTTAGTTCAGTGCAGAGAAGTCTGAGCAGAAGTGGCAGGGAGCAGGGGCTCTGCATGAGCTCTGCTCCGGAGGCGGGCCTAGTAACAGAGGCCCAGGCCTGGAAGAGGGAGAAGGAAGGAAGAGGAGCGGAGAAGGCTCCAGGAACGAGGAATGAAGGGATCCCAGGGGTGCGGACGGGCGAGTCGCCACCGCACGCCCGAATCCACCTGCGTGGAGGGGTCAGGCCAAAGGGGGAGACCGGTCCCCGAAACTAGTGGAGGCAGGAAACGACCCTCAGCTAGAAACCGGAGGCTCTGACATTTTATGTGGCGCAGCCCCTCGCTACACCCGCTAGGAAGGCACCACATAGGGTCAGGGAAACTGGCGCCAAGTTTACCAAGAGGAGGCACGAGGCAGCCGGACAGAAGGGTTGGTAAGAAAGGCCAGACAAAGGACACACAAAGGGGGTCCTGTGAAGCGCTCCAAAGTTATCTGGGAGTTGTCTGAGCCCCTCACCTGGTGAGCACAGTACGACGTGGGCAGCCGTTACCTGCAGACGTGGTCTGGATAATAAGAACTGTGAGTAAAGGCCCTGGACTGCATCACTGACTCCGTGTCGTTACTGCTGCTGCCCTGCACCATCACCCCCATCCTCCGCATACACTGCCCTGAGGCTATACTCCTCCCGTGGGGAGTTATGCTACGCTCTGCTGCACCCACAACACCAGCCTCAGCGGTCTGCCCTTCAGCGGCGGTTCACTCTGACCGCAATCCACGGGTGGCGTAGTCGGACATTTAAACATCAAAACCACATAAATAGTTCCGCCACTGGTTTGACCACCCTGAGCCACGGAACCGGGTCGCCGCCACGAAGACTACAACCAAGAGCATCCACCAAAAAGGGTCCGGCTCCGGGTGTCCCAAGGCCCAGGGGGTGCATCAGAACATTTTCATCACCTTTCACAATCACCAATGGGACAAGGCAGGGATGTCCTCTGTCCCCTCTCTTATACATCCTAGTGACGGAGCACCTGCTCTCATCAATTCGCCATAACCCCAATATTAGGTGGATTGAGGTGGGAGGCACCGAGTACAAGTGCTCTCTATTTGCTGATGATGTCCTAGTATATATCACTCAATCACATATATCCATCCATGCTGTTATGGCTGAAATAGATCACTTTGTTACATGGTCAAATTTTAAAATCAATGCAGCGAAGTCTGAGGCCCTCGATGTCTCCCTCCCCAAATCCATATAGGATTCCATCCAGTCCAACTTTCCCTTTGCCTGGCCCTCACAGGGTATCAAATACTTAGGAATTCCTATTCATAGAGACCTCTCCCATCTATGTTATCTTAATTTTGGGCCCTTTATTGAACAACTCCATACAGACCACGGTTGGCAAGTTAGAACTGTAAGATTCACTACGTGAACCACTGGTGTTTTGTGGAAAAGCACATGTACACTGTGTTCCAAATTATTATGCAAAAAGTGTTTAGGAGTGATAAGGGAAGAATTTGTTTGTTTGTCAGTTAAACTCATTGATGGTGATGTGTGTCAGGGCTCTTTATATCACTGTAAGCAATTGCAGACACCTGTGCTAATTAGTTTGGCAGGTGTGTCCAATGAAAGGCAAGACTACTTAAGAAGGCTGTCTCACATTATTAAGCAGCCTACATTTTCTGCCAAAATGGGAAAGAAAAAGGATGTGTCGGCTGCTGAGAAGCAACAAATTGTGGAGTGTTTAGGTCAAGGCATGACTACAATCAACATTGTGCGATGATCAGAATGAAGTGTCTTGGCAATCAAGAAGTATGTAGCTGATTCACAGTACACACGTGTGCGTGCTGATAAGGGCAAATTGAGGACTCTTTCCTACAGGCAATTACGTAAGGTTAAAAGAGCAGCGGCAAAAAAGCCTTGTCATAGCAGCAGACAAGTTTTTGAAGCTGCTGGTGCCTCCAACGTCCCCCGAACAACAAGATGCAGGGTCCTTCAGAGGTTTGCAGCTGTGCATACGCCATCCTGTCGACCTCCTCTATCCACTTCACACAAGCAGAAACGGCTCCAGTGGGCTAAACATTACATGAAGACTGATTTCAAAACTGTTCTGTTCACGGATGAGTGCCGTGCAGCGCTCGATGGTCCAGATGGATGGAGTGGAGGATGGCTGGTTGATGGACACCCCACGCAAACACGGCTACAGCGCCAACAAGGAGGAGGTGGAGTAATGTTTTGGGCTGGAATCATGGGGAGAGAGATTGTCGGCCCCTTTAGGATCCCTGAAGGCGCTAAAGATGAACTCCATAATGTATGTGGATTTTCTCAAACAGCACTTCCTGCCATGGTTCAAGAAGAAGAACCGTGTATTTCACAGCAAGATCATTTTTTTGCATGATAATGCACCATCTCATGCTGCACATAAAACATCTGCATCTCTGGCTGATATGGGCATAAAAGGGGACAAACTTATGGTGTGACCCCCATGCTCCCCTGACCTCTACCCCATTCAGAACCTCTGGAGCATCATCAAAAGGAGTGTCTATGATGGCGGGAGGCAGTTCACATCTAAGCAACACCTCTGGGAGGGTATTCTGTCCTCATGCAAAACAATTGAAGCAGAAACCATCCAAAACCTGACAAATTCAATGGACGAGAGAGTTCAGAAGCTCCTTTCGAACAAGGGGTCCTATGTGAAAATGTAACATCACCTAGAATAAAGTTTTGAGTTGAAAACTGTTTGATTTCAGTTTCTAATAACCTGCTAATGCTTATAATTTCAAAAATGACCATTTTTTTGTTCTTTATTAAAATGAAAAGGTTGATCGAAAAGTTTGGGGGATCTAAGAGTGTGGCAACCCAGTAGTCATGATTACTTCGAATTCTGACAATATGAGGGTCATGTTGCAGGTAGTGCAGCAAGAAGGCACTTATGTGTCTTGCGCATCTCGGAGCCCCAAAATTATTTTCCGGGCTAGATGCAGCTAAAAATTATTATTAATTTTAAATCTGGTGGAGCTTAGTATAGATGGCCTAATAGGATCAGTGCTGCACACTGCTACAAAGCCCAAATTATTTTCCAGCCAAGATACAGATAAACATGATTAGTAATTTTAAATCTGGTGGAGCTTATTATAGATGGCCTAATAGAATCAGTGCTGCACACTGCTACAAAGCCCAAATTATTTTCCAGCCAAGATACAGATAAACATGATTAGTAATTTGAAAGCTTAAAACGGTTGGTAGGGTGATTTTAACCAATCATCAAGCTTTTACTCTCCCCAGGATGACACAGGGGTAGAAAAGTCGTTTCGGATCCATGATTTGTTCATCTTTATGAACGTGAGTCTGTCTACATTATCAGTGGAGAGCCGCGTGCGCTTATCTGTCAGCACACCACCAGCAGCGCTGAACACACGTTCAGACAGAACGCTGGCTGCGGGGCATGACAAGATCTCCAAGGCGTAAGTGGCTAGCTCCGGCCATTTATCCAGATTGGAAGCCCAAAAAGAGCAAGGGTCCAGTGACACAGTCATGGCTTCAATGTTTACTTGGAGATACTCCTGTACCATCGTCTCTAGGCGTTGACTATGTGTCAGACTTCTTGTCTCCTGTGGCCTTGCAAAGGATGGGCTAAAAAAGTGGTGAAATGATTCCGCAAAATTGATGTTACCAGCAGATACTGTGGTTCTGTTACGGTTTGAGTGCTGAACACTTGACGGTCCCACAGTTGGCAAGTTGGAACCGTGAGATTCACTACGTGCACCACTGGTGATTTGTGGAAAAGCACATGTAAGATTCTGCAACAGTCTCTGCTGATACTCCTGCATGCGTGCATCCCTTTCTATGGCAGGAATAATTTCGGCAAATTTACTTTTGTACCGGGGATCTAACAGTGTGGCAACCCAGTAGTTAGGATTATTTCTAATTCTCACAATTCGAGGGTCATGTTGCAGGTAGTGCAGCAAGAAGGCACTCATGTGTGTTGCGCATCCAGGAGCACCAAGTCCCTGTTGTGTTGGTGGCGAGGTAACAATCATGCTTCCTTCCTCTGTCCTCTCCCCCCAACCTCGCACAACAGAAATGTGATCAAGGTCTCCCTCATCTGATGAGTCTTCCATCAGTTCGTCCTCCACTTCTTCCTGGGCTCCTGCACCTTCCTCACTAGTTTGGCTGCTACCATGCGCCCTGGTAAAACCATCTCCCCCACCCTCACATGCCTGCCGCCTTGGTGCTGCCGACCGTCTGGACCTTGCAGATGTTAGCCCTTCCGCATACAACTCCTCCTCCTCTACTTCCTCCACCTCCTCTTGTGCCACCACCTGACTCCGAATTCTGTTTAACATGTGCTCCAGCATGTAAATCACCGGAATAGTCATGCTGATAATGGCATCGTCAGCACTAAACATCTTCGTCGCCATTTCAAAACTGTGCAGAAGGGTGCATAGGTCCCTGATCTGAGACCACTCCTCCAGCGTGATTTGCCCCACCTCTGGATCTCGTTGGCCCAGGCTATACGTCAGAACGTATTGCACCAGGGCTTGTCGGTGCTGCCACAGTCGCTGCAACATGTGCAGAGTTGAATTCCACCGGGTAGGCACATCGCATTTTAGCCGGTGAAGTGGCAGGCCCAACGACTTCTGTAGAGATGTAAGTCGCTGAGCTGCGGGATGCGAACGGCGGAAGTGAGCACACAGCGACCGTGCCCTCTGCAGAAGGCCATCTAGTCTGGGATAGTGGGCTAAAAATTGCTGGACAACCAGGTTCAACACGTGAGCCATACAAGGCACGTGTGTGACATTGCCCCGGCGAAGGGCCGCACCCAGGTTTGCAGCATTGTCGCACACGGCCTTCCCTGGTTTCAGGTCCAGTGGAGACAACCATTCATGAAATTGGTTCTCCAGAGCTGACCACAACTCCTCAGCTGTGTGACTCACATTTCCCAGACATTTCAAAGTAAAAACCGCCTGATGACGTTGAGCCCTACTGCCAGCATAGTAAGGAGGTGTGCAGGATCCCTTCTGCACAGTTAGAAAGCTTGTGGCATGACCAGACAGGCTTTGGGTGCAGGTGGAAGACCGAGAGGAGGTTGAGGAGGCAGAAGCAGTGGAGGAACTTTGACATAAAGAGGATTGACGCACAACTCGTGGGGACGGCAAGACTTGGACAGCAGCCCCTTGTCCTGCTGTCACCATAGTTACCCAGTGCCCAGTCAGCGACATGTAACGCCCCTGTCCATGCCTACTCGTCCAAGTGTCTGTGGTGAAATGCACCCTGTCACACACAGAGTTTCTCAAAGAAGCGGTGATGTTGTGTGCGACATGCTGGTGGAGCGCAGGCACACCTTTCTTTGAGAAGTAGTGCCGACTGGGCATCTGGTACTGGGGCACTGCGACGGACATAAGGTCTCGAAAATCCTCTGTGTCCACCAGGTGGAAAGGCAGCATTTCTGTAGCCAAGAGCTTGCAGATGGTGAAATTCAACCTCTTAGCTTTCTCATGGCTAGGAGGAAATGGTCTTTTACTTGTCCACATCTGAGGGACCGAGGGCTGGCTATTGTGCTTAGACGGGGTTGATAAGGGTGTCCCCGGCAAACTGCCGGTCTGTAGGGAAGATGCAGGCGGACATGTTAGGTTGCCTTGATCCAAAGGTGGTGCTATCGATGTCGGACAGCGCTCAACACCAGCTGGTGTTACCACCTCCAAAGAAAATGATGACCTGCCAGTCACGCTGGCTGTTGCGGGTAAAGAGGTGGCAGGTCTGCGCCCCAAAACAGGTGTGACTGCTGTCCCCCCAGTCACAGAGGATGAAGAAGCCGCGGATGCACAAGATATGGCAGACGGTGGTTGGCCCGGCCGGCTAGGCCGCATTGTAGCACACTGAGCTTCCCACTGCAACTTATGCTTCATGTCCATGTGCCGGTTCATGCATGAAGTACTCAAACTATGTATTTTTTGGCCTCTACTTAGCTTTTGCTGACAAATGTTACAGATAACACGAGTTGGGTCATCTTTATCGATCTGAAAAAATTCCCAGGCTATGCAAGGCTTAGCACCCATGCGACCTGAAGAGCCACCACGACTTGTGGTGAGAGGCAGAGTTGTGTTTGAGGATGCAGTTGTTGACGTGCTTCCAGTACTACGTCTCTGTCCAGGAAGGCGCAACCTGACCTCGTCGTCACTAGCATCTTCCTCCACCTCCTCTGCTGACCTCATCTCTTGGCTGACTGTGGGTTGACAGTAAGTGGGATCTCCAACCTCATCATCATCACCCTGTGCGTTATCACACCCGTCGTCCTCAGAGCCAACCTGTTCCTGCCCTGACAAAAAACTAAAGTTGTCGCTCCAATCAGGTATTTGAGTCTCATCATCGTCTTCCTCATTGTCTCCACCAACAGGAGTTACAGTTTGGGAATGAGGGTCTACATTATGGTCAGAACCTTCTGCGTCTGGTCCTGGATCCGACTCATAAAGATTCTGGGCATCAGTGCAGATCATTTCCTCGTCTGGATTCACAGAAGCGCTGGAGTCGACCTCTGATTCCCAGGCTATAGTATGAGTAAACAGCTCTGCAGACTCAACTATCTGTTCTACCTCATACTCAGACGGGCAGCTGGAGATTTGGGAGCTGTGAGGAAGCAAGTGCGATTGGGGTGACACCTTTGAGGACTGGAGTATTTGTGATGTTGAAGTTGATGTGGAGGAGAGCCCACTTAAAGGAGCACTTGATATCCGTTGAAGCACCTGCTGTTTTTGTGCCTCATCTGGAATTTGTAGCGATTGGCGTGGCCGTAAGAAAGGGATGTTATCACATTGTCCGCTAAAAGAAGTAGACATTTTAGTTTGGCTGGAAGATGGTCTTTCTTCTGCAGATGTTACTGTTGCTTTAACACCTACCCCACGGACACAACCTTTCTTCCCCTTCCCAACACGCCTATTCCCCTTTCCACCAGCAGCAGGCCTTTTTCCACTCATTTTGGTGGTTAACTAATTCACAACTCTGGAGTTGTTTGCACAAAAAAACAATGGATGGGAACCGAGCAGAGCTGAGTGGCCAAACTGTGGTATTAGGCCAAAACTATTGGCTGGGTTAGATGCAGAAAAAAATTATATTCAATTTGCAACCTGATGGAGGTCAGTATAGATGGACTAATAGAACAAGTCCCACACACTGCTAGAAGGCCAAATATTTTTTCAGAGCTAGATGCAGATAAATATTATTTTTAATTTGCAACCTGATGGAGATCAGTATAGATGGACTAATAGACCAAGTCTCACACACTGCTAGAAGCCCAAATATTTTTTCAGAGCTAGATGCAGATAAATATTATTTTTAATTTGCAACCTGATGGAGGTCAGTATAGATGGACTAATAGAACAAGTCCCACACACTGCTAGAAGCCCAAATATTTTTTCAGAGCTAGATGCAGATAAATATTATTTTTAATTTGCAACCTGATGGAGGTCAGTATAGATGGACTAATAGAGAAAGTCCCACACACTGCTAGAAGCCCAAATATTTTTTCAGAGCTAGATGCAGAAAAAAATTATATTCAGTTTGCAACCTGATGGAGGTCAGTATAGATGAACTAATAGAATGATGCTATGCCCAAAAGGTTTTACTTCACTAGGTGCAGTAAAAAAAATTGGTATTCTATACACAGGTGGTGTAGCTTGCAACACAGATAGGCTACTCCACTGACTAACACACTCTGCAATAGGCCAAAAAGGATTTGCTTTGCTAGATTTTGCCAAATGCTGTGAAAAAAACTTGCACAGCACTGGCACAGACCTGCCTGGCAAAAACTGATAGGAACTGATGTAACTTAGTCCTGAAAAGGACTGCAATTACAATTAGTCTTTATGACTCGCCCCCTGGGCCGTGGGGCACTCGGATCCGGGCAATAGGGGAACGATGGGGGTAGTAGTGGCTACCCGGTTCCGTGGCTCAGGGTGGTCAGACCAGTGGTAGTCTGCGATGCGCTGTTGTGTCCGACTACGCCACCCGTGGATTGCGGTCAGTGCGGACCGCCGCTGCCAGGTAGACCGCTGGGGCTGATGATGTATGCAGCTGGGATAGTGTGACTCCCCACGGGAACAGTGCGGCCCCAGGGCAGTATAATTGAAGATGGGGGTGATGGTGTAGGGGGTCCCAGTACCATTAGTGGTGGAGGAGCAAGGAGCACACAGACAACAGGTTGCAGTCCAGGGTCTTTACTAGAACAGGTGAACTGACCCACAAACAGTCCCGACTAGGAGGGGACCTGGATGCCTGAGAGCAATTGGGAAATTGGCCCTGGTCAGGGTGAGGGTGTAGGCATACCGTGCTCTCTGCGCTCCTTCTGGCTATCTCCTCCTGGTAGGGTAACAGCCCACGGTCCCGAGCTCACCGTGTCCTCTCGCCCATATGGTTTGCAACGTGGGTTCCTTTCTACTCCCGGCCTGGTACGGCTTTGCTGGTCCCTTCTGGTGTGGCGGAACCTCCGGGCTTCTTAGGCCAAGGAACGTACAGTCCCCTGCGGACTGGTTATCTGCTGTAGGACGTGGAATCCTCACAGCCTCAGACACCAAAGTCTGGTAAATTTGGTTCTTTATCTGCCAGGACAGGCGTACTTCACCTCTTGTCCCTAGCTTGTGGCTCTCCTACGGCCACACGTCCTCTTAGAGTGCAATACAACTGTCCCTCACTGCTCTGGGACACCTCTCAATCCAGAGACAGGTTGTCCAGTTCTCCCTAACCCTGCCCCCAGTTCCAGCTTTTATAGGGGCGGGCAGCCTGCTCCCCCTACTGGCCTGTGACAGGAGGTATTGCATGCTAATGTTCCCCTGACCAGAGAACCTCCCCCTTGCTCTCAGACACAGCTTTATTATATTTGTTGTATCCAGGCCAGGGTGACACATTCCCCCCTAGTAAAATTTAGTACTCCGGGACTAAACAGTAAACAAAGATAATATACATGACTATAAAACATTATCAGGAAAGTGACGCACAGATTGAGTTCTTAAGGTCACAGTGTGGTCTGTGACCGGGTGTCCATATCACCAATACAACGGGGAGCCTTAACCAGGTGGGGGTCTGTCCTAGCCCCAAGTCCTTTACAGTCTTAGTTCATTCCTTGGTTAGGCTCCGAATGCAGTCCATACAAAGTCCCGGTTATTAAAAGTCCATAACCTTCGAGTCCGTACGGTAACTGCAAGAAACTGAAATACACTATTAATAATCATGCAGGTAACTTGGCAAACATTTCAACATTTGGCAACAGGGTTATTTACAATTTTAGTGCACCCTATATTCTCCAGCGAGCGGGTATCTGCCCCTTTGTGCTCCTGGTTGACCTCCTTAACCCACTGTCTGGTGGTGGACCGACCTGGCTTTCCCCACTAGCGTTAGGGGTACAGCTACCAGCTGGACTTGCAGGCAGGGCAGGCAGCTGTCTGCGGGTCCTTTGGCTTACCGCAGGCATGGCAGGCTCACTGTCAGCAGAGGGTTGACTCTCCTGGGCTGCTGGTACAGGCTCTTCTGCCTCTGGAACTGCTTGCTCTTCTTCACCTTCTGGCTCTGGTGTAGGTTGTTGCTGAGCCGGTTGCAGGAAATGCAGGACGGGTACCACTATTGCACCGTTTATTCGAGTCCAAGACTGAGGGAACTCTCCGAGAACAGTGCTGATCATTTCTTCCTTGTCCTCTGCGGGTTCAAGGTCACTTTAATCCTCTTCTGCACTACGGAGTTGCTCGAGGGCATCTTTTGAGGTGGTCTCTGGAGACGGTACTAGTGGTTTCTCCTACATCCTTGGTGATCATGCACACCTTCGGGTTGTATTGATCAGACTGCAGTACGGTGTAGGGTTCCCTTTCCCACTGGTCGTCCAACTTGTGAAGCCTTCTCTTTCGCTTCAGGACCTGCTCACCAGGTTCTAGGGGACCAGCAGGGGCGTGTTGGTTGAAGAGTTTTTCTTGCCTCTCTCTCACCTGGGCCAGGCTCTTCTCCACACTCTCCTGTACCTTCTTGTACTGCAGTTGCCTTTCCGTATCCCAGTCCGCATCCGGGGAGGTGTCCTCAGGTGTTAGGACTCCCATCTCCAGGTCTTCGGGCAGCTTACCTGGTCTAGCTCGCATCAGGTAAGCCGGGGTGCAGTTTGTAGCATTCACCGTGATATGGTTGTACAAGTCTATTAGATCCGGCAGTTTTTCTGGCCACAGGCTGTGTTCCTCCAGGGGCAACGTCTTCAGGAGATCAATGACTATATTGATCATTTTCTCACACATCCCGTTGGTTTGTGGGTGGTAAGGCGTTGTCCGAATTTTCTTACAGCCATAGAGGTTGCAGAACTCTTGGAAGATTTCGGCCTCAAACGCTGGACCCTGGTCTGTCAGAACTTGTTCTGGATACCCGTGTGGACGGCAGAAGTATTGCTGGAAGGCTCTGGCCGCCGTTTGGGCTGTCAAGTCTTTTACTGGGACCACCACTAGAAAACGGGAATAGTGGTCCACGATTGTCAGGGCATAGATGTATCCTGACCGGCTTGGAGCCAATTTGACGTGGTCCAGAGCTACCAGCTCAAGAGGCTGTGTGGTGATGATGGGCCTCAAGGGTGTCTTCTGGCTGGCACGATCCTTCCTCCTTAGGTTACAAGGGCCACAGGCTCTGCACCACTTCTCTACAGCCTCTCTCATGCCGACCCAAAAGAACCGTCCTCTTAGCAGGAACTCCAGTTTCTTCCAACCGAAATGCACCGCTCTGTCATGGTAAGCCCCCAGGACCATAGCTGCATCCCGCCTTGGGACCACGACTTGCCAGGTCAGCTTGTGCATCCGGTGGTTGACAAGCCTTCTGCACAGCTTGCCTTAGTAGAGGAACAGCTTGCTCTTCTCTTTCCATAGCTGCTTGGCTTCCTCTGGAGCATCCGGATCTATGCGGGCATCTTCCTGGGTCAGCAGATCTTTCACCAGGTGGATTGCAGGGTCACTATCTTGAGTCTCGGCCCAGCTGTGGTGAGGTAGGGGATTGATCATAACGGTGGTTAAATCTTCCTCCTTCAAGCGGTGGGAGTATTGAGCGGCTCCGTACCGGTGAAACGCGGGGAGTTCTACCTCCTCCAGCTCTTCTGGGTCTTCGTCACCTTCACATAAGTGAGGCATTCTTGATAGGGCATCAGCGTTGGCATTGGTTTTGCCTGCCCGGTACTTGATCACGAAGTCATAATTGGAGAGACGGGCCATCCACCGCTGTTCCAGGGCACCCAGTCTTGCATTGTCCAGGTGTGTCAACGGGTTGTTGTCCGTGTACACGGTGAACTTTGCGGAGGCCAGGTAATGCTTGAAGCATTCCGTTACGGCCCACACCACCGCCAAGAATTCTAGCTTAAAGGAGCTGTAATTCTCCGGGTTCCTCTCGGTGGGCCTCAGCTTCCGGCTGGCGTACGCGATCACCCTTTCTCTGCCCTGCTGGTTTTGTGACAGTACGGCTCCCAGTCCCACATTACTGGCGTCTGTGTGGAGAATAAAAGGCTGGCCATAATCAGGGTAGGCCAGGATCTCATCCCCTGTGAGGGCCATCTTCAACTGGCGGAAGGACTCCTCTTCCGGTTTATCCCACTTGAAGGGTGGCTTTTGACTTCGGGACTTAGACTGTCCAATCAGGAGGTCCTGCATAGGAGCTGCCATCTTAGTGAACCCGGGGATGAACCTTCGGTAGTAGCCTACCAACCCGAGGAACTGCCTTACTTCTTTGATGTTCGAGGGGCTGGGCCAGCTCTTGATTGCCGTGACCTTGTCAGGGTCGGGGGCTACTCCTTCCGCACTTACCACGTGCCCTAGGTACTGGACCTTTGGTTTCAGCAGGTGACACTTCGATCGTTTCACCTTCAGGCCATAGCCTGCCAGGGCTTCGAACACCTCGGCCAGGTGCTTTAGATGATCCTCGTAAGTCTTCGAATAGACGATCACGTCGTCCAGGTAAAGGAGGACCGTCTCGAAGTTTCGGTGCCCTAGACAGCATTCAATCAGCCTCTGGAAGGTCCCTGGTGCGTTGCAGAGCCCGAAGGGCATACAGTTGAACTTACTCAGTCCCATCGGGGTGGTGAAGGCGGTCTTCTCCTTGTCAGCCTCTGCCACAGGAACCTGCCAGTACCCGCTAGTAAGGTCCAAAGTAGAAAAGAAGTTAGCTGATTTTAGTGCGGCTAAAGACTCCTCTATTCTAGGCAGCGGATATGTGTCTTTGTGGGTGATACGGTTGATTTGTCTATAGTCCACGCACATTCTCATGGTGCCGTCTTTCTTTTGTCCCAGAACCAGGGGGGCTGCCCAGGGGCTACAGCTATCTCTAATGACCCCAGCTTCTTTCATTTCTCATAGCATGCCCTTGGCGTTCTGATAATGTGCAGGGGGGTACAGGCCTGTGTCTCTCTTTTATCGGTGGGTGGCTCCCCGTGGGGATATGGTGTTCTATCCCTTTTACTCTGCCGAAGTCTAGCGGATGCTAACTAAAAATTCTCTTGTACTCCTGGACCACCCGGTAGACTCCTTGTTTTTGGTGCAGGGGAGTGGAGTCAGCACCCACATGGAGTTTCTGGCACCAGTCCTCCTTTTGTTTCTGGGAGCCATTACCCTCCGCCTGAGGAGATGGAGGCAAGGGCTCCACGGCCCTGATAGCTTTGTGCTTAACAGCAAACAGTTTGGCAAGTGTAGCGTACCTGGGTAAATGTACCTCCCTCTCCCCAATGTTGAGAATGCGAACGGGCACCCTCCCATGATGGACATCAACCACCCCCCGGGCTGTCAAAATGGTGGGCCTGCTGTCTGAGTACACGGGTTCTACCATGGCTAGGTAGTCTCTACCTCTCAACCCGATTGCAGTCCGACACCAGATCATCATTTCACTTTTGGGAGGCATGGAAATGGGGAATGGGTCACTCATTCTTACGCTACCGATCTCACCACCAGACAGTTCTACCTGCTGCCGTCTCATCAGGGCTTTTATCTCCTTGTTAAGGACTCTCTGTTGGCTGGAACTAGCATTCACCGCCACCTGTTGTAAAATTACAATTACCTCTGAAAGACAATTTTCAATCACGTTAGTACCCACAGTTATTTTAGGGTGACTTTCACGACGGTCAATGTCCACAATAATCACTCCCTGTGCCGGTAGTTTAACTTTACCAATTTTAATGGTCATCTCCTTGAACCCCATCTGCGGCACGGGCAAGCCATTGCTGGCGATGATGCTCAAGTTACTGTCTGGATACCGTGTGATATCAGCATCAGTCCAATACTGCTTAAAAAGTACATAAGGGATAGTGGTTACTTGCGACCCAGTATCCAGCAAGCCGCTCATGGGGATACCGTCCAGCACCACGGGTCGGCCCTCTGCCCCAGGTTGGACCCGTTTAAATTACAGTAGCTGGAAATGTGTCCAGGCTGGTTGCATCGACGGCAAATGGGCTGTCCATCCTCTGCGTAGCGGTCTGTGGGCCTCCCACTGAACGACGGGGTCCTCCTCTGTCGACGCCACGGGACATCCTCCGGACTTGAAGCCAACTCAATGGGTCTTGACGGGTCCACTTGTAACGCCTGGACGGTCCTGGTCAACGCCGCAACGCTCCTGGTCAGCTCCTGGACTTGGTGGTGCAGATCTTTCGACGAGGCTTGGTTCAGGGCCTGTGTGTCAGCCACCACAGAGTCCATAGAGGAGGGCGCTGCCTCCTGGTGGTAGGTGAGAGCAGGGCACCGGGGGTTTATAGCGCCACTTGTTGCGGGTTCACGGAGCACCCTTATGGCCCTGTCCTTAAATTGGGCAAAGGTCAGATCAGGGTTCTGAAAGAACATGAGGCGCAGTTGGGCCCTGTGGGCGCTAGACAGCAGACCTTCTATGAATTGTTCTGTTAGCAGCTTGTCCGTTTCCTGCACACTGCCAGGGTCAGTTTGTTTGATGGCCCTCAAGGCTTCATGCAAATTTAGGGCATAGTCTCTGATGCTGTCCTGTGCCCGCTGCTTACATCCATTAGAACCGCATTTTAATTCCTGCTGAGGTACGGGTATCAAAGGTACCTCGCAGCCGGGCCAGAATGTCCTTCACAGTCCTTTTCTCCTCAGCGGGCCACGACTTTACCTCCCGCTGGGCTGTGCCAGTTAACTGCCCCGTCAGTATGCTGACCTTCTGTTCCTCTGTCAGGGGGTAAACTTGGAACAAACTGTACAGCCTTTCCTTAAAATCAGTCAGGGCATGGGGCTCCCCTGAGTACTTAGGCAGCCAGGCCGCTCCAGGGATGTAGGGCAGGGAAAATGGCATCACCGCTGCTGCAGCTGCGCTGGTGGTAGTGGGCGCCTCTGTGTCCGCCATCTTCTTCCCCCCTAGTTAAGCGTGGCCTACCTTCCGACGATCCTCTTCTGTAGGCCGCGGCTCCGCTGATGCTGCTCTGGACGAGGACCTTGCGTCGCGTCCTGGTGACGTCAGCGTCGCTCTCTCTTCCTTCCAGGACCTTGCGCAGCGTCGGTGCATGGGGCGGAGCTTCGGGTCTCGCGCGGTTTGGACGTCCACGCCCCTCTTCTTCCCGCGCGGCGTCCTGAAGATGGCGTCCGATGGCGGGAAAACGGCTGAAGATGGCGGGAAACGACACAAGATGGCGGGAGACGGCTGAAAATGGCGGGAAATTACTCTTTTCAACTGCGTGTATAGTCTTTTTCAGGCACGCAATACCCGTTTGTGGCGGGTTGGTTACTATCCTGCCGACTACGCCAAAGCTGACTCGCCCCCTGGGCCGTGGGGCACTCGGATCCGGGCAATAGGGGAACGATGGGGGTAGTAGTGGCTACCCGGTTCCGTGGCTCAGGGTGGTCAGACCAGTGGTAGTCTGCGATGCGCTGTTGGTGTGTCCGACTACGCCACCCGTGGATTGCGGACCGCCGCTGCCAGGTAGACCGCTGGGGCTGATGATGTATGCAGCTGGGATAGTGTGACTCCCCACGGGAACAGTGCGGCCCCAGGGCAGTATAATTGAAGATGGGGGTGATGGTGTAGGGGGTCCCAGTACCATTAGTGCTGGAGGAGCAAGGAGCACACAGACAACAGGTTGCAGTCCAGGGTCTTTACTAGAACAGGTGAACTGACCCACAAACAGTCCCGGCCAGGAGGGGACCTGGATGTCTGAGAGCAATTGGGAAATTGGCCCTGGTCAGGGGGAGGGTGTAGGCATACCGTGCTCTCTACGCTCCTTCTGGCTATCTCCTGCTGGTAGGGTAACAGCCCACGGTCCTGAGCTCACCGTGTACTCTCGCCCGTATGGTTTGCAACGTGGGTTCCTTTCTACTCCCGGCCTGGTACGGCTTTGCTGGTTCCTTCTGGTGTGGCGGAACCTCCGGGCTTCTTAGGCCAAGGAACGTACAGTCCCCTGGGGACTGGTTATCTGCTGTAGGACGTGGAATCCTCACAGCCTCAGACACCAAAGTCTGGTAAATTTGGTTCTTTATCTGCCAGGACAGGCGTACTTCACCTCTTGTCCCTAGCTTGTGGCTCTCCTACTGCCACACGTCCACTTAGGGTGCAATACAACTGTCCCTCACTGCTCTGGGACACCTCTCAATCCAGAGACAGGTCGTCCAGTTCTCCCTAACCCTAAGTTCCAGCTTTTATAGGGGCAGCCGGCTCCCCCTACTGGCCTGTGACAGGAGGTATTGCATGCTAATGTTCCCCTGACCAGAGAACCTCCCCCTTGCTCTCAGACACAGCTTTATTATATTTGTGGCATCCAGGCCAGGGTGACACATTTACTCCCAACCTATCTATTTAAGAGCACAGACCTGCCTGATAAGTCATAGGAAATGCTGTAACCTAGTCCTTAGAAGGACTGCAATCACAACTCTTCCCTACTCCCAAGCTATCTGTAGATTTGTGCGAAAATTGGCTTGAAATTAACAAGGTATAGCGCACACAGCAACAGCGATGCCGTCTAACACGCAGCTGCAGCAGTGAGAAAATGGTGGCGACGGGGAAAATGGCTGGGTCTTATAGGGCAAGGACATGTGACATACACTGCCAATGACACATGCCCTTGCTTGTGTGAAAAAAAGCAGTTCGCTCCGTGTGTGCGCTGCTGATAGGCTGACAGATTGCACCTCCCCACTGTAAATGCGGAAAAGAGAAAAAAAAATGGAGATCTTCATTATTCCTGCAGAGATCCATCCCCTGCCCCTCCCCCCGCCCCGCTGTACACTCAAACTGCATATTAACATTAATTTTCAGCATTACTGAGAAAAAATCCAGTTATGATTTTGGTGCACGAACAGTTATCGAACATAACCTCGAACAGCCGAATTTTTTTCAAATCGTTCGTGTTCGCCGAACGGCTCGAATTTGAGATTGGCGAACAGTTCGAGTCGAACACCGCTCATCTCTAATCCTAAACCACAACTCTTTTAAGTATGAGGAAAGACACTACAGGCCAAGATGGGGCACCGCAATGGACACGAGCTTCGCGCCCAGTTACCCTAATCTGTATGTAGGCATGTGGGAACACCACAATATCTTCACCAATGGTAGTCTACACCCGGACTTGATTTTTTGGCGCCGCTTCATTGATGATATCCTTTTTATTTGGTCTGGTAGCCAGGACTCCCTTAAACTATTTTTGGCTGACCTAAATAATAATGAATTTTATCTTCATTTCACCTCAACAATAAGTACTAATCAGGTAAACTTTCTGGATTTAAATATATATATTAATGAAAGCCAAATATGTACCCATACTTTTTTCAAACCCACTGACACCAACAGTTTTATACACACAAATAGCTGCCACCTCCCAAGCTGGCTCTTAAATGTACCCAATAGTCAATACAGGAGACTATATCGAAACTGCTCAAAACCAAAGGATTTTGAGGAGGAAGCAAACCTCATGACGGAAAAATTTCTAAATAAAGGTTATGATCCAATACTTCTGGACAATGCCAAGGTCCAGACACGTAAAATTGTCCGAGCAGAACTCCTGGACAACAAAGAAGAAACAACTAATCAAAACACAAATGGTTCCACTATCGATATCCCAATAATAACCACATACAACTCTAATACTTACCTCCTAAGGAAAATTATTCAACGGCACTGGAACATTCTTAGAGACGATAAGTTAGTAGGGGACCAGATCCCCCTAAAACCAAGATTCATATTTAGGAAAGCCAGAAACCTTGGCAACCTAGTGGCCCCATCTATTTAAAACCCTCCATCCACCACTCTACCGAAAAGCCTATTTCCAAATCCTGCCGGCTTCTATCCATGCAACAAATATTCAGTCTGCAGGAATTTACATACAAAAAAACAAAATAAAATATCCCATGGTGATATTGAATTCCCGATCAAAGATTTCATCACTTGTACCACCAAGGGGGTAATCTATGGACTAAAATGCCCTTGCGAGAAGTTATATGTGGGACGTACTATACGTCCCCTAAATAGGAGAGTGGGTGAACATCTAAGGAATATACGGACAAAATTTCCGAAACACCCCCTCTCCAAACACTTTGCGGACAAACATGAAGGCTCAATCAAAGGTATAAAAATCACAGGGATTCAAATTGTCCAGAAACACTGGAGACAAGGTCATTACATCAACCAAATGTCCCGAATTGAAAGTAACTGGATCTTCAAATTAAATTCACTGAGACCAAAAGGTCTTAACAGTGAAATAGAACTCTTTGCGTTCAACTGAACAATGGAACTAATTACAATAATTCACTGATCCCAGACTACAATTAATTAACTACATCTGTTAGGAGACTTTAGCAACACATTGGAACCTCCTAGGGTGTGTTGTATTAACCACAAGTAAAGACTGGTTTTTGTCAACAACTAAACAACTACGACAATCAGCTCCACCCTGTATCATCTGTCTCCAATTAAATGTAGCACTAGGAGGACCGAGTACTTACGTATATAAGGAAGCACTCAGCACTGAAGGACCATCCCTGACGAAGGATTCCGTGCAATCCGAAACGCGTAGGAAAGGTCCTCAGTGCTACCCGTACCCAATCCACCGCGAGACCCCACGTGACCCTACGTCACGTACACCACGTGACTAGACGTCCCGCAGGTCCTCGCGAACAGGAAGAAGGTATCGCTACCTCTGAGCGCCCGCCACTACCGGAGCCTCCGGCCGGGACTCTGAGTGTGGCGTGACCCTCACACAATCAAGCGCAACAGCTCTCATCTACAGGTCAGTAATATACAGACCTTCACAACGCCGCCAGCGGACTGAACTATCAGAAGGTACGTGCTTGCACTGTCAACTGCCGCCTCAACTGTACGGTCTCCAGCATACGGTATACCACCGCTGACCTTCAGAAGTAGACAGCAACAAGACGCTGGCACCTACTCCTGTCTGGCACTAATTTACAGTGACCACGAAGCAAGACAGAGTAATTCCTCTTTTGCTCCTCCTGGCACCTGGAGGGGCGTAACTAAGTATCAAGCCGATCTGTCCAAGGTCACACGACGGCTACGACGCCGTGCACCAGCGAGGAACCGAGCAGAGGGACCAGGTGCTACTCCAGGCCAGACCCCGGACACGGCTGTGGACCCACACCGGGGAATACAGGAACAGGCAGGTTAGGCTGGAACACAGACAGGTGGGTATTGGCAGGCACGGATGGCATGCAGACGGGTGGGCACTGGCAGGCACGGCTGGAGTGCATACAGGAGGATACTGGCAGGCACGGCTGGTATACAGACAGGAGGGTACTGACAAGTACGGCTGGCGTGCTGACGGGGAGGTACTAGCAGGTTGGAGCACAGGCTGGATAGGGTCCAGTACAGACTGGGACTCAGGAACAGAACCGCAGATGTGGTAGACATGCAGAGCAGAAAGGAACCGCCGGAGCGGTGAGCAAGGCAGAGCAGGCAGGAACCGCCGGAGCAGTGATAAAGGCAGAGCAGGCAGGAACCGCCGGAGCGATGAGCAAGGCAGAGCAGGCAGGAACCGCCGGAGCGGTGAGCAAGGCAGAGCAGGCAGGCAGCAAACGGAAGTACAGCGACAATGAGTAGGAGTTAGGTGCAGGTTCAGACTCTGCAGAAAAAGGGAAGGTACGGACATAGAGAAAAACAGGTAACAGGCTAGGAGAGTGTACAGACAAGAACTGACACTGCAGCGAGATACAGGAGCGGGTCTAGGTATGTGGCCCCTAGAAGGCGGGACGAACAGGCTAGGAGCGTGTTCAGACTGGCCTGGAAATACAGCCTCCAGGAAGGCGGACAGACAGGCAAGAAAACACAGATAACAGATCTAGGTATGCGGCCCCTAGAAGGTGGGACGAACAGGCTAGGAGCGTGTTCAGACTGGCCTGGAAATACAGCCTCCAGGAAGGCGGACAGACAGGCTAGGGTACAGTTCAGACAGGAACTGCTACTGAAAAAGATACAGGAGCCAGTCTGGGAATACAGTCCCCCGAGTGGCGGAAACAGACAAGAACAGAACAGGACCTGGCATATTCAGAGTAAAGGAGCACACTGAATGATAGCGTTGCTCAGGCACCAGCTTCCAGGTGAAGCTGGTTTAAATATCCAGTGACAGACAGCAATAGGCTGAGGACGCATTAGGGGTGCGCCCACAGCAGCTACAAGAAACAGGAAGTAACCGGGCCACTGCCCTAAGCAGTCATAACAGAGACAAACAGACAGCATGAATAGAAGCCAGGCTAGCAGAGTGGACTGAAGATCAAGTTTGCGATCTTGCATAGTGAGAGATGGTGCACCATGCAAGCCCACCAACAAGTATGTTACACTGTTCACTCTCCCCAGTCCCACAAGCTCGCTGCCTTTGGGTAACCCTGGACTCTGATCTCTCCTTCAAACCACATATCCAAGCCCTTTCCACTTCCTGCCGACTCCAACTCAAAAATTTCTCCCGGAACCGTGCATTCCTCAGCAAAGACTCTGCAAAAACACTAGTGCATGCCCTCATCATCTCCCGCCTCGACTACTGCAACCTCCTGCTCTGTGGCCTCCCTTCCAACACTCTTGCCCCCCTCCAATCTATCCTAAACTCTACTGCTCGACTAATCCACCTGTCCCCCCGCTATTCCCCGGCCTCTCCCATCTGTCAATCCCTTCACTGGCTCCCCATTGCCCAGAGAATCCAGTTCAAAACCCTAACCATGGCATACAAAGCCATCCACAACCTGTCTTCTCCATACATCTGTGACCTAGTCTCCCGGTACTTACCTGCATGCAACCTCCGATCCTCACAAGATCTCCTTCTCTACTCCCCTCTTATCTCCTCTTCCCACAACCGCATACAAGATTTCTCCCGTGCATCCCCCATCACTCTCCTTCTTGGTCAAACAGCCCTTACACAGCCTGTAGGTGTGTTTGGAGTCATTGTCATGTTGAAAAATAAATGATGGTCCAACTAAACGCAAACCGGATGGAATAGCATGCCACTGCAAGATGCTGTGGAAGCCATGCTGGTTCAGTATGCCTTCAATTTTGAATAAATCCCCAACAGTGTCACCAGCAAAGCACCCCCACACCATCACACCTCCTCCTCCATGCTTCACAGTGGGAACCAGGCATGTAGAGTCCATCTGTTCACCTTTTCTACGTCGCACAAAGACACGGTGGTTGGAACCAAAGATCTCAAATTTGGACTCATACGACCAAAGCACAGATTTCCACTGGTCTAATGTCCATTCCTTGTGTTCTTTAGCCCAAACAAGTCTCTTCTGCTTGTTGCCTGTCCTTAGCAGTGGTTTCCTAGCAGCTATTTTACCATGAAGGCCTGCTGCACAAAGTCTCCTCTTAACAGTTGTTGTAGAGATGTGTCTGCTGCTAGAACTCTGTGTGGCATTGACCTGGTCTCTAATCTGAGCTGCTGTTAACCTGCGATTTCTGAGGCTGGTGACTCGGATAAACTTATCCTCAGAAGCAGAGGTGACTCTTGGTCTTCCTTTCCTGGGGCGGTCCTCTTGTGAGACAGTTTGTTTGTAGCGCTTGATGGTTTTTGCAACTGCACTTGGGGACACATTCAAAGTTTGCCCAATTTTTCGGACTGACTGACCTTAATTTCTTAAAGTAATGATGGCCACTCGTTTTTCTTTACTTAGCTGTTTTTTTCTTGCCATAATACAAATTCTAACAGTCTATTCAGTAGGACTATCAGCTGTGTATCCACCTGACTTCTGCACAACACAACTGATGGTCCCAACCCCATTTATAAGGCAAGAAATCCCACTTATTAAACCTGACAGGGCACACCTGTGAAGTGAAAACTATTTCCGGTGACTACCTCTTGAAGCTCATCAAGAGAATGCCAAGAGTGTGCAAAGCAGTCATCAAAGCAAAAGGTGGCTACTTTGAAGAACCTAGAATATAAGACATATTTTCAGTTGTTTCACACTTTTTTGTTAAGTATATAATTCCACATGTGTTAATTCATAGTTTTGATGCCTTCAGTGTGAATGTACAATTTTCAAAGTCATGAAAATACAGAAAAATCTTTAAATGAGAAGGTGTGTCCAAACTTTTGGTCTGTACTTTATGTATGTATGTATATATATATATAATATGTGACCTTGTTATTTGTTATTTTTAGGGCTGCGGTGATCAGTGTGACAAGACGAGTCATGGCTGGGAGATGTCGACATGAAAGTCTGACCAGATGGAGAAGAAACAACAGAAACCGGCTCTGATCAGAAGAGACGTCAGCGATCACTGGATGTAAGTATTTATTCTGTATCTGCACTGTATGACTTGGAGTAATACTGTTATTTGTAAAATCACTTAGGCCACATTCTCATTTTTGTGTGAAATGTCCATGAGCTGCCAGATTTTTTTATTAGACGGCACACAGACTCAGAGTTTTATAAATCCATTCACATATCTGTGAAAGTCACAGATCCAAGAGTGAGATCTGCAAGACTCAAATCATGTCCTGTTCTGATCCGGTTTTGAAGATCGGAATAGGACTTACTCAGTGGGTCTGTGTGCTGTTTGAAAGAAAAAGAAAATTAAGCAGGACACTGATGCAGAAATGTAGCCTTATTATATATATAGAGCAGTCCCTTAGTGTATAATGTACTCACTTATTATGGATAGCACAGTCCTTAAAGGAGTATTCTAATCTCCAAGTTCCTATTTCAATTTGTTGTAGGTATAATAATAGTAACAAATACCTCCAATTAGAAATGTAGTATAGTTCTCCTAATTAGCTATGTCACTTACCCCATGTGCAGGCATTGCAGTAGCTTAGGTATCCATGGTTACAACTACACACATATTGTTAGTTAGTCAGCTGTTGGTGGTCGTAACCATAGATACTGTGAGGCAGTGACCGGGATCGTATACGAGGGACGTTATATCTCCCCCAGAATGTGTACAGAGACCTATTAAACCCGTTGGAGTGCATTGCAGTCATAGACACAGCTGCAATGCAGGAATGAAGGTGAGCATTGACCTGGTCAGACTACCTGGCTAAGGCAGATTAAGTAAAACCCGGCAGGGCCTTCATTTCTTGGAGGAGGTCACAGGAGGCAGTGGGGCGGCCTCCTCCCTCCAACCCGGGGTTTCCAGTGGCTCTTGCCACAGGTCCTTTAAAACCCCTGCACTAAGGATTAGTGTTCTTCTATGTTGGAACCTGCTAGGTTTATACCTAATTTTGCTGGGCGAACGGCGGCCCTGACCGATCTCTTGAAGGGAAAAAAATCGGTAATGGTTCGGTGGAACCCTCAGGCAGAAGAAGCCTTTCAGTCCATGAAGTTGGCCCTGTGTGGACAGCCGGTCCTCATCAGCCCCAACTTCAAGGAAACCTTCATGCCTCGGAGGTAGGCCTAGGGGCGGTATTGTCACAAAAAGTGAATGGTGAAGAGCACCCGGTCACCTACTTAAGTAGAAAATTTGTCCGGGTAGAGAAAAACTATAGCGTGGTAGAGAAGGAGTGTTTGGCTATTAAGTGGGCCTTGGAATCGCTACGTTATTATTTACTCGGTCGTCAGTACCACTTGGTGACGGACCACTCACCCTTGGTATGGATGAGAAATGCCAAGGAGAGGAATGCGCGAGTCACCAGGTGGTTCCTATCACTGCAAAATTTCAGTTTCTCTGTAGAACATCGCCCCGGGAAGTCGCAGGGAAACGCGGATGCCCTGTCCCGGGCACCGTGTATGATGGCAAATGTTCAACCCCACAAGTTTGAACAGAGGGGGGGGATATGTGAGGCAGTGACCGGGATCGTATACGAGGGACGTCATATCTCCCCCAGAATGTGTACAGAGACCTATTAAAACCATTGGAGTGCACTGCAGTCATAGACACACCTGCAATGCAGGAATGAAGGTGAGCATTGACCTGGTCAGACTACCTGACTAAGGCAGATTAAGTAAAATCCGGCAGGGCCTTAATTTCTTGGAGGAGGTCACAGGAGGCAGTGGGGCGGCCTCCTCCCTCCAACCCGGGTTTTCCAGTGGCTCTTGCCACAGGTCCTTTAAAACCCCTGCACTAAGGATTAGTGTTGTTCTGTGTTGGAACCTGCTAGGAGCTCAGCAGGGGAGCTCAGCAGGATTGAGGGTGGCTGAACCCACTCCTGGGAAGGCTCTGCACCTGTCAGGCTCTGAGCGGCCCAGCGCGGCCTTTGCCCCCGGCAACCGTTGTTTATGGACTCATGTTAGCCCGGCTGCGAACCGGAGGACTTTCTGTTTACCCGTGAGTTGCTGAATAAAAGCTGTTTATGTTGGACTTGCTTGGGTCACTGCCTCATTTACTGCACAGTGTGAACAACTTGGTGGAGAATGCGGGCATAGTGACTGAGGCATACCCCACCAGCAGCTGCATGGCCACATTCCGACCTGCCACCTTTCAGTTCCACCCCGTGGACAAAATGGAGGAGCTGTACAAACAGTGGATACTCTCCCGGAGCAGCGTGATCAGCAGCAGCAGTTACTGTACCAGCAGCAGCAGAAAACTATCGAACTGTTGCTCCAACAGATTGTTGCCATGCGGGAGACGCCGACGGCACCAGCCCCGGAACGTTGAGAGGCCGGGACCAGGTTCGCTCAGCGTTGAGGAAGATGGGACCGGAGGACGACGTGGAAGCCTTCATGACCTTTTTTTTTTTTTTTCAAACATCATTTTTATTTGGTTTTTAAACATAACAAATCATAGAAAAACAAATAAGAACAAATAGAACAGAGCCAGGATGTAGAGAATAATAAACCTGCACACAGATCACGCACCATAAATGATCAACAAGTTCCGGTTACCTGGCTTAACAAATAGACATCTAAACTAAGTATTAGCAAGTTACAGTCATCTACAATCAATGCAATTCATTAAATAACGATACATTGTGATGAATTTCTCCCCTGCTTTAGTTAACACGTAAGAGTCCTAGGTTATTATTTAGATCCTCCAGAATATACCATTCTGTAGAAGTAAATGGTTGGACAATTTTATTCTTTTCAGACATAGAACGGCAAGTTATAATAAACTGTTTCCATTTTGATAGAAATTTGCCAGCTTGCTGTTCCTTGTTACTAAGGGCATCTAATTGCTCCACTCCCATAAAATGGTTCATTTGGATTATTAGCTCTGCTATGGGGGGAATGATGGGATCCAGCCAATGTTTAAGTAACTGTTTATTTGCCAGGAGGAGTAGAGTATGAAGCAGTTTTGGGGGGCCTTTCGATTTTTGGTCAGGGTTTTCTGGTTTATCCCAATGATGTAATATTGCTACATATGGAGAGAGATTGTATCCTGGGCCCCAAATAGTCTTTATCACATCTGATACTTGATTCCAGTATACTGTTGAATCAGGGCAGGACCATAGGCCGCGCATAAGATCAGAGTATGGGTGATGACATTTAGGGCAAGTGATCATCCTATTTGACAAGGGATCTTTTTTCGGTATGTTAAAAGCGTAAATGGCCCCATGTATTATTTTATACTGAGTCTCTCTCCATGATTCGTTTATAATGTATTTTCTAAATATATTCCAACCCAATCTGATTTTAGTAGGGATTTCAACATCATCTAAATGTTGCTTCCAATATTTAAAGAAGACATCAGGGTGTATCTTTAATAAATTAGATTTCATAGCCGAGTAAAGACTAGAAATTGAGGGAGTACCAGTTGGAGATAGTAAAATTATATCTAATTCGTTTTGAAAGGTCTCGAAGGTAACATCCTTTAAGTTTGACATAATGGATAATCTAATTTGTTTAAATTGGAGGCCATGCTGCAGAGGTAGATCATATTTATCTATACATTCCGGGAACGTCAACCATCTCGATCGTTTGGGTGGAGTAGGTGGGATATGCCATGTATACCTGCTTGCTGCCATTTCATAAATAATTTATTTTCACTGCCCTGTGGAAATTCCGGATTCCGCCATAGCGGCAGGTGCTTAGAAACTCTGAAAGAAAGGCCATATTTCTTTCTAACCGCTTTCCAAGTGGAAATGGTGTCTTTAAGAGTCACAGATTTTTTGATTGCTGGGGGTAGGGAAGAGTAGCGAGAGTGTAGAAGAGCAGTTAAATTAAAGGGGTAAGCATAGTCTGATTCCAAAGAGTAATCAGAGTATGTATGTCTTTTGTGGAGCCAGTCAATTATGTAGCGAAAAAGACAAGCCAGGTTATAATTTCTTATACTTGGAAAATTGATGCCTCCATCATCCTTGGACGACATAAGTTTGTCAAGGCTAATCCTAGGAGGTTTTCCTCTCCATATAAAATGACTGAAGGCCTTATTAAGTGTGATTACGTCGGAGTGTTTCAATAGTAATGGCAGAGTTTGGAGCTGATACATAATTTTCGAGGTGCTTATCATCTTAACGACATGCGCCCTACCCAAGAAAGACAAGGGCAAATCCTGCCACGACTTCAACTGATCAGTAATTTTTTTGATGAGGGGGTGATAATTTAATGTATATAGAGAAGAAGGTAGCCGTCCTATTTTTATACCCAGATAGGTAATATGGGATGTAGTTATGTTAATATCACAAAAAGATTTCTTTGGGTAGAGTTTCATACCCTTTTCAGTTAATGGTAGCAATTCACATTTTTTTGTGTTTATTTTGAAACCAGAATATGAGCCAAAATTCTTAAGTAGATCCAACACCAGAGGTAAATGTAGGAAAGGATCTGACATGAACAGAATGATGTCATCTGCAAAAAAAGCCGCCTGAACTGATTTTTTGTTAAATTGGATGCCCGAAAAGTTCTAGGGTCTGACAAAATACGGACTAAGGGTTCTAGAGCCAGATTAAAAAGTAAGGGGGATAGAGGACATCCTTGTCTCGTTCCCTTTTCAAGAGGGAAGGGAGAGGATAGAAAACGCGGGGTATATACCTGGGCTTTAGGAGACGTATATAAATTACGAATATGATTAAAAAAGGGGCCTGACAATGACATTTTAGTCAAAACCATGTATAACCAATCCCAATTTATATTATCAAAGGCCTTTTCGGCGTCAAGGGAGATAATTGCTGAGGATCCCTTTAGATCAGGAGTAGAAAGACCTTTATCGAGCGCCAACAATACTTTCCTAATATTTAGTGTGGCTGAGCGACCCTTAACAAAGCCTGCTTGTGCAGGAGATATAAGGTGAGGTAGAATGGAGACCAGTCTATCAGCCATTATTTTGGATAAAAGCTTAATGTCGATATTTGTAAGTGAAATCGGTCTGTATGAATTGGGGGATAATGGATCTTTGTCTGGTTTTAGTAATAACTTGACATAAACCATATTTGCGGATCGCAGAATGGGATTGCCACAGATTATCCTGTTGAAGATCGGTACTAATAGTGGGGACACCTCTTCTGTTAAGGATTTAAAGAAATCAGAAGTGTATCCATCAGGTCCAGGAGCTTTGTTTGGTTTCAAATTTTTAATTGTAGTGGCAATCTCTTCCAAAGAAATAGGTTTATTTAATATAGATTTATGTTCCTCCGAAAAAAATGGTAATTGATTTAGGGTCCGTGAGAATAAACCAGGGGAGGAGTCCTGAGGAGATAATTTGCATATTCCCACTGCATTTTGGGGTAAGTGAAGAGTCTCCGCGAGCTCAAAGAACACTGGATTTTGGCTGTTGGAGCTGAAAAGAGGACATCGGTAAACCAGGGGAGGAGTCCTGAGGAGATAATTTGCATATTCCCACTGCATTTTGGGGTAAGTGAAGAGTCTCCGCGAGCTCAAAGAACACTGGATTTTGGCTGTTGGAGCTGAAAAGAGGACATCGGTAAACCAGGGGAGGAGTCCTGAGGAGATAATTTGCATATTCCCACTGCATTTTGGGGTAAGTGAAGAGTGTCCGCGAGCTCAAAGAACACTGGATTTTGGCTGTTGGAGCTGAAAAGAGGACATCGGTAAACCAGAGGAGGAGTCCTGAGGAGATAATTTGCATATTCCCACTGCATTTTGGGGTAAGTGAAGAGTCTCCGCGAGCTCAAACAACACTGGATTTTGGCTGTTGGAGCTGAAAAGAGGACATCGGTAAACCAGGGGAGGAGTCCTGAGGAGATAATTTGCATATTCCCACTGCATTTTGGGGTAAGTGAAGAGTGTCCGCGAGCTCAAAGAATACTGGATTTTGGCTGTTGGAGCTGAAAAGAGGACATCGGTAAACCAGGGGAGGCTTTGAGGCTTTTTTTTTAAACTTTTTTCACTGTTTTCAGAACATTAATAGTAAGAACATGGAAGAGTCTAGGAGCCATTTGGTGAGCTGCATATCCTGCTACATGTTCACAGACTTGCCAGTGGAAAAGCCAAACTTCACATGCCAGAAATGCAAGCTTGTGTCCCTGTTGGAGGAAAAGTTGCAAAATCTAGAAGAGAGGTTAACTACCTTGAAAATCATTAAGGAAGGTGAAGAGTTCTTAGACAGAGCAGAATTATCTCTTCATGATTCAGAAAGAGAAGAAATTCGAACTGCACCTGAGGAAACAGAGGAATGGAAGCATGTGACCCACAGAAGCAGGAGGATCGAGAGGCAGTCAGCACCCATACTGCTCAGGAACCAGTACCAGGCTCTCTCGCAGGAGAACCATGAAGAAATACAGCAAGATAAGACTTTGCCAGCAATGAATAACCTTGTAAGCCCTCAGAATCCTCCTGGATGGAGAAAGAAGAATGTTGTGAAGAAAAAACGGAGAGTGGTGGTCATGGGGGATTCCCTGTTAAGAGGAACAGAGGCCGCTATCTGCAGACCAGACATAACCTCAAGAGAAATGTGCTGTCTTCCAGGAGCAAAAATTAAAGATGTGTCTGACAGGATATCAAGACTCTTCAGACCTACAGATCACTACCCATTCCTGCTAATACATGTGGGGACAAATGACACCGCAAGAAAGGACCTGGAAACCATCTGCAGTGACTTTGAAGACTTAGGCAAGAAAGTGAAAGAATTGGGAGCGCAGGTGGTCTTCTCATCCATCCTCCCAGTGGATGGCCATGTAACAATGAGGTGGAATAAGATTCTACAGGTGAACAACTGGCTACGTCGATGGTGCCGTCAACAAGGATTTGGATTTCTGGATCACGGAATGAATTACCTATACGATGGACTACTTGCTAGAGATGGGGTGCACCTTACGAAGACTGGAAAACATGTATTTGGAAGTCGCCTTGCTACATTCATAAGGAGAGCTTTAAACTAGAACAATGTGGGAAGGGAAGCAAAAGGCCAGAAAAAGCCATACAGCTGACAAATACTATTGAGATCTCTGCTACTGGAAGTAGAAAGGAAGAACAAAGACAAAACAATTTAAATAATAAAAATATGGGAGGAAGAGAAACCAATCACAAACTAAAATGTTTTTATACAAATGCACAAAGCATGGGCAACAAACAAGGAGAATTGGAACTACTAATGCAGGAAAAGAAATATGATGTCATTGGAATCACTGAAACTTGGTGGGACGATACACATGATTGGAATAAAAGGCTAAAAGGATACAACTTATTTGCAAGAAACAGACTTGATAAACGAGGAGGAGGTGTCGCATTGTATGTTAGAAAAGCGCATATCTGCACAGAGATTGAAGCTTCAGAGACTGGGAGTTCTGTGGAAACTGTTTGGGTAAGAATACAAGGAGAGAACAACGGAAAGGACACCATTGTAGGCATTTATTACAGGCCACCTGGACAAGCTGAAGATATGGATGAACTCTTTATGTATCAAATGACCAAGTTCTCCAAAAAATATGACGTAGTGGTCATGGGAGATTTCAACTATCCAGACATTTGTTGGGAATCTCTCTCAAGTAAAACTAACAGGTCAAGCAAATTCTTATCCTCTCTTGCTGACAACTTTATCTTCCAAAAGGTAGGGGAGAAAACAAGGGGATCT
Source organism: Phyllobates terribilis (assembly GCF_046119375.1). Classification (NCBI taxonomy): domain Eukaryota; kingdom Metazoa; phylum Chordata; class Amphibia; order Anura; family Dendrobatidae; genus Phyllobates; species Phyllobates terribilis. The sequence goes on along the minus strand of NW_027362777.1, from coordinate 20,933,726 downwards.
GCTACTTTGGATCTAATCCTTATAAACAGGGAGGAAATGGTTGAGGAGGTAAAGGTGGCTGGGACCCTAGGAGGCAGCGATCATGCTATTATAGAATTTTGGATAACTAGAGGAGGAAGACATGTGAAGACTCAAACTTCAAGGTTAGATTTTAGAAAGGCAGATTTTAAGAGACTCAGAAAGAGAATAGGAGGGATCCAATGGCTGGATGTCCTTAAGGACAAAAATGTCCAGGAAGGATGGGAAATTTTTAAAAATGAGATTCTCAAAGCACAATCGTTAACAATCCCGAAAAGTAGGAAGAATGGGAAGCATTTAAGGAAACCAGGATGGATGAACACAGAACTTAAACACATGCTAAAAAGAAAGAAAGAAATGTTTATTAAATGGAAAGAGGGAGGCATATCTAAAGAAGATTATAATGCAGTCTGCAGATCCTGTAGGGCACGTATCAGGTTAGCTAAAGCTGACAATGAATTAAGGCTTGCAAGAGATGTCAAAAGCAATAAAAAAGAATTTTGGGGGTATGTCAAAAGTAAAAGAAAAGTCAAAGATGCTATAGGATTTTTACAGGATGAAAATGGAGAAATGGTAAGAGAGGATGTTGAGAAGGCCAAACTTTTTAATTCCTATTTTGCATCTGTTTTCTCTCAGAAAGAAAATGTAACATCAACTGATCTTCACTGTCCTTTTAAAGGAATAGAAGAATCCAAGTTATCTGTAAACAGAAAGATTGTGAGGGAATATTTAGCTAACATAAATGAGTTCAAGTCTCCAGGTCCAGATGAATTACACCCCAGAGTACTGAAGGAGATCGTAGAAGAAATTTTAGAACCACTCTCCATAATCAGGAGCAGGAGAAGTCCCAGAAGACTGGAGAAGAGCAAATGTTGTTCCTATCTTCAAAAAGGGGAAGAAGGTGGACCCAGGGAACTATAGGCCGGTGAGTCTGACTTCTATACCAGGAAAGATCTTTCAACAAATTATTAAACAACATGTATGTGACGCGCCCCCTGGGCCATATTCTTTTAGGGGGAATATCCGGAGCCGGATCAGATGGGGGTTGTAGTCTTCCGAGTGGCTGTGACCCGGTCCGTGCCCAGGGTGTCAAACTCAGTTGTATGTGGCAGTCCTACAGATGTTACTAAGTTCTTAATGTCGACTACGCCACCCGTTGTGTTGCGGTCACTATGGCCGCCGCTGCAGCAGGGTCCGCTGAGGCTGATGGTGTAGGTGCAGCTTTTGGTGGTATAACCCCCAACGGGTGGGGTATAGCCTCAGGGGGTCAGGTGCAGAGGATGGGGGTTGTGGTGGTGCAGCATAGATGTTAAAGGAAGACAGAGTCGGGTTGTGCAGTTTAGGGTATTTACTCACTGCTGATGTTCCGGTCACTCCAGCTTCAAGTGACCTCCCGAGCCATGCTGCGTCCACCAGGTCCTGGATCCAGCCAACCCCCAAGCGAGTCCGGAGCGTGACCCTGAGCTCTCCTTCTGTCCTTTCTCTGGCCGTCCCCACTAGTGATCCACCCAGGTCCAGCTCCCTCGGGCCTTCTGTTGGGTGACCCTTGGCCTTGGGTTCCCTGACCCTCCACGTGGTATGCCTTCGTGGTGGATGTGGTGGGTGGCCGTGGCAGACGCTGCCCACGGCCTCCGGTCTCTGGCTGGGGTGTGTTTTTGCCCCCCACCAGCTTGGGTTCCGGTACCCTGATGCCGACTCTTCACCCGTGGATTGGATTTGGGGTCTTAGAGTCCTCTCTTTGTCCCCTCTCTGGGTCTTTCCTTCTTTCTCCTCTCTCTCTCTCTTTGGATCTGCTCTGCTCCTCTTCCTGTGACTCCTCTGCAAAGGCTGACTGACTGACCCTGTTCTTAGTTGGTGCCCACCTTATATACACCCTCTATGTGTGAGCTCAGGTGACCAGCACCCAATGAGCTCCTATCTTTACCCAGGCTGCTCCCCCTATCTGCCCCTACACTACTTGGGATGTTCCACCCCCCTCCCACTCCAGCCAGGAACAGACTCGGTCGTACCTGCACATTTCTAAGTGGGAGTACCGTCGGTCTGCTCCTCGGAAATGGGATGTATGTAGTGCATGCAGCCTACCGAGCTCAGGTCCACACTCCATCCTTACCCGGGAGTGGAATATCACACCTCTGGGTTGAGGTGCAATACCCCTGTAGCAGCCGAATCCTCAGGGTGCTACATTCCCCCCTGGTAAATCACAGCACGTCCTCGGGCTGTAAGACATAAAACAACACCAAAACATACAAATTTTTGCATAACATATAAAACATATAAAACAATATATATTAGCATAAAACATTCTCGTCGCCTCTGGCTCCTCCTCCGGTCACTGTGCAACGTGTGACCGGGTAAAGTGCGACAGTCTCTCTGGAAAACTGGTTTTCCTATAAAACCGGTAGGGGGCGCTTTAGGACGCGCAACTATATACAGGGATATGGCCGCTCTCAGTCCTCGGCCAGGTATTGGGGATGAATGACCGCTCTCAGTCCTCGGTCAGTGGGATTTAGGGGTTAAACAGGTAACAGTTCACACTTGCTGGTCCCAACGGGGACTATTTTTAGCAACAACAACAGTTTCAGTTTATGGTGCCCCGACGGGCAACTATATACAGCTCCTGCTTCGCTGTACTTAACGACGGCGTCCTCCTGCTCTTTCTTTATTGTTACCTTTGGCTCTAGTTTCAGACCCGTCCGGGTCCTCCTGTTCTTCCTCCTCACACCGCAGCTCTTCCTCCGTCAGGCGATGCACATGGAGGGCGTAAGGTCCTTTGGCACACTTGTGCCGGGTGAAGGTGACCTCGTCCCCGATGTAAAGGTCACGACCTCTGTGTCCCTCCGGTAGGTGGGACTCAACATCTCTGCGCGTGACAAAGACGTCGCCGGGGGTGTTGTGGTCTCGGATGAAGCCCCACCCATGCTGCATGTTAAACTTTATCACAGTCCCGGTGGTGCGGGGACTATGCGCTGCACGGGGGTCTCTCCTGGCCCGGCTCTTCTGCTCCGCGCTCCTTATTTGAGCTTGCTGTTCCCGGACCCGCCTCTCTCTCCGCTCCCTCTCGAAGTCCTCGAGCTGTTGGCGGCAGCACTCAGCACGCTCCGCTGCAGCTGCCCGAGTCTCTTGAGTGAACCCCATAAGACCTTCTCCGGTGGGGTCCCACTCAAACTGCGCTTCCGCTAGCGGGGGCGAGATCCTCTTTACGGGCTTTGGAGCCGGGATCAGGGGTTCATCCAGGGGTCTCTCTCTCCGGAGTCGGGGATGGTGGAACTCCGGTGGCCATATAAATGGCTGCCCATCCGGGCACGTGTGCTGGGCGTACAGGTCCTCTCCCAGATGCGGCACTCTTGGTCTTATGGGCGCGGTGGTGGTGGCGCCCGGGTTGCCCGGGCCTTGCGGCCAGGCCTGGGGTATCTGGAAGGTAAAGGGCACCGTAAGGACGGCGGCGCCCTGGGCTACTTGGCCCTGCGACCAGGCCGGGGGCTCCGCGGAGGTAGGGGGCGCTGTTGGTATTGCGGCGCCCGGGGGTACTAGGCCTTGCGACCAGGCTGGTGGTACTTCCTGCTTGGTCACGCTCGGGGTCGAGGCGTGTGACGTCACAGGGGTCGCGGCTGCGGCTTCCGGTTGGGGCCTAGTCTGCGTCGGTGACATGGCGTTTTCGGGCACAGCAGGGGGACTTTCGGGCTCTGCGACGGGGAGCTGGGGCAGGTAAGCGGTGTCCTGGTTTGGGGTATAGACGTCCCCTTTACCTGCCTCCATGCGTTCGGCTCCCTTCTCGGCGCCGTCTCCGGCCTTGGGTCCTCCCGCGCCATCCTCAGAGGCGGTCTGTCTCCTCATCTTGGCTGGCGTGCTCCGGGTCTTGGTTTGCTGGGCCATCTCTCGGCTCCACTCCGCCAATGTCTCTCGCTGCACCCGGGCCATCCTCCTTGCGAGGCCCTCCAGAGCGGTCTGCGCACACTCCCGGTCTCGGGGGAGCTGTGCTAGGACCTCCACTAGGCCTAGTGGGGTCGTTGTTTCCAGCAGGCTCCTGACCAACGGGTCGGTGCTGCTCTGCTCTCCTACAGTTGTCTCCAGCAGGCTCCTGGCCAACGGGCCGGTGCTGCTCTGCTCTCCCTCCTCGGTTTCTAGCAGGCTCCTGGCCAACAGGCCGGTGCTGCTCTGCTTTCTCGCCATCTCCAGGTAAGCTCCTCCGATACTCTTCTCCAGGCTTCTTGCCTCCGGGTGCGCTCGCTCCAGACTCCTCCAGGCGGCACCCATCTTTGTTCTCTCCTTTCCTCTCCTCCCCCTTCGAGGGCGGTCCCGGGGCCACTTGGTGATTGTCAGCTCCAGGGGCAGTTCTTTCTTGCTGACAGACACCTCTAGCATCACAGTCTCTGTTGGTGGGGGCGGTTTCCACTTTTGGCGCCATTTTCGGTCCTGGCCCACGATGGGAGGCGGCCTCTCACCACCCTCTGGCACGCCCATAATGACGTCCGCTCTTCCAAGGCGGGAAACCTTTGGAAATGGCGGGAATCGCTTCCCAGTGGCGGGAAACTCTGCAGATGGCGGGAAAACGCTGTTAATGGCGGACAACCGGCGGGAATCGACCTGTGATGGAGTCCGATGGCGGGGACCCTCCGGAACCGGCAGGAGACTTCTTTTGGAGGTAAACTTGCACTTTTCTTCAGGCACGCAGTACCCGGTTGTTGTGGGCACGTGTAACGGGTCTGGGAGGCGGAACCTCTGAGCTACTATACAAGGGGGCGGCCCTTGTAAGGGAGCGGGTGGCAGTCTCTGGATGAACGGACAGGGAGATACGGCAAGTGATCAGGGCAGTCTCTGGGTAAAGGGTAGGTACGACCTGTGATGGCAGAGCCTCCGGGTAGGCTAGCAGGCAGATGGTAGATGTGTGCTCCCAGGTGAGCAAGCGAGAGTCTCTGGAATAACAGGTGGTCACGGCACGTGACGGCGGAACCTCCGGGCTGGCAAGCAGGTAGGTAACGGAGATGCGCTCCCAGGTGAGCGGGCAAGAGTCTCTGAGATAGCTGGTGGTCACAGCACGTGACAACGGAGCCTCTGGGCTGGCAAGCAGGCAGATAACGGAGAAGCGCTCCCAGGTGAGCGGGCAAGCTGGTCCATAGACAGACTGACCGGAGTAGTAAGGCAGACCGTCGGACCTCAGGCAAGCAGGCAGGTAGCTGATATGCGCTCCCAGGTGAGCGGGCAGGCTGGTCCTTTAGACAGACTGACAGGAGTAGTAAGGCAGACCGTCGGACCTCAGACTGGCAGACAGGTAACAAGTATTCAGGCAGGAATCAGGCAGGTAACTGGCAGGTAACTGGCAGGAAACTGGCAGGTAACTGGCAACGGGACCTGAGGGCTGAAGCACAGGTGAGACACAGGTGCAAACAACATTGCTCGGGCACCTCCATTTTGGAGGAGGTGCCTTATATATGATGAAGTCCTCCGGCCATTGGCCGGGGACTCTTTAGGGCGGCGCGCGCGGCCCCTTAAAGAGGAGGGGAGCGCGCGCGCGCGCGCGCGCCCTAAGCACAGGAGCCGGGAAGGAGCGCGCGCTGAGAGCAGAGCAGGAGGAGGACGCCGGGACGGAGCGCGCGCTGACAGCAGAGCGGGGGGAGGAAGCCGGGCACGGAGCAGAGCGGTGAGGGGAGCAGCGTCCCTGCCTAGCAGAGGGCAGGGACGCCGGCACTACAGTACCCCCCCCTTTAGGCCCCCCCTTTTTTAGGCCAGACAGAAATTTAGCTAGGATGAGAGGGGCATGGATGTTCTCCCGGGGCTCCCACGTTCTCTCCTCAGGACCAAACCCCTTCCAATCTACCAGAAAAAAGGTCTTTCCTCTTACCCTTTTGGTGGCAAGAATGTTCTCTACCTTAAACTCGTCCTCAGCAGAAACCGGAGCAGGAGGCGTACCTGTAGACTTGGAAAAAGAGTTAAGTACCACAGGTTTGAGGAGAGATACATGGAAGGAGTTAGGGATCCGTAAGTTGGCCGGGAGTTTCAATTTATAGGCCACCGGGTTGATCTGACTGATGACCTCCAGTGGGCCGATGAACCGAGGCCCTAACTTATAGGAAGGGATCTTGAGCCGGACATATTTGGACGAGAGCCAGACTTTATCCCCAGGGCGGAATTGAGGAGGGTCCAGACGTTTTTTGTCAGCGTGTCTTTTCATACGCTCGGATGACAGAAGGAGTGCGGACCGGGTACTCTCCCATATGGAGGAAAATTTGTTAACAAGAGATTCCGCAGCCGGATTGTCCGCCGAGGTGGAGACGGGAAACGGGATCCGAGGATGCTGACCGTAGACTACAAAAAACGGGGATTTGGAGGAAGACTCGCTCTCGTGATTGTTTTACGAGAATTCGGCCCATGGCAGGAGATCCACCCAGTCAGAATGGTGGGCATTAACGAAGTGCCGAAGGTAACTGGTCAGGTTCTGATTGATCCGCTCCACTTGACCATTAGACTGTGGGTGGTAAGCGGAGGAGAAGTCCAGGGTGACGTCCAGCAATTTACAAGTGGCTCTCCAGAAACGGGAAGTGAACTGTACCCCACGATCCGACACGATGTGACGGGGCAGGCCATGAAGACGGAAGATGTGGCGGATAAAGTCTTTAGCCAGCTCGGGTGCAGACGGAAGACCTGGCAGTGGAATGAAGTGAGCCATCTTGGAGAAGCGGTCAGCGACCACCCAAATGACCGTACAACCGGCAGAGACGGGCAGATCAGTAATGAAGTCCATCGCTATATGCTGCCAGGGGGCAGCAGGTACTGGCAGAGGTAGGAGGCGGCCGGCCGGCAGGTGTCTCGGAACTTTGTTGCGGGCGCAGGACACACAGGCAGAAACAAAGTCTATTACATCCTTGTGCAGGTTAGGCCACCAGTAGTGCCGGGTAATAAGCTGGAGGGTCTTTTTCTGACCGGCGTGGCCAGCTAGTTTAGACGAATGACCCCAGTGTAGGATCTTCTCCCGATCAGGTACTGGTACGAACGTCTTACCAGGAGGAAGACGATTTAGACTCACGGGAGCCACCTGCATTACTCTGGCGGGATCGATGATATGTTTCGGATCCTCCTCGAGATCAGACACCAGAAAGGATCGAGACAAGGCGTCCGCCTTGACGTTTTTGTCAGCCGGGCGAAAATGAAGGACAAAATCAAAACGAGCAAAAAACAAGGACCACCGGGCTTGGCGCGGGTTAAGTCTCTGGGCATGTTGGAGGTAAGCCAAGTTCTTGTGGTCAGTGTAAATTATTACCGGGTGAAAAGCCCCCTCGAGCAGGTAACGCCACTCCTCCAATGCCAGTTTGATGGCCAATAACTCTCGGTCTCCTATGGAATAGTTGCGCTCAGAGGAGGAGAAGAGTTTAGAGAAGAAGCCACAAGTTACCATCCTCCCGGAAGATGATTTTTGAGTAAGTACCGCTCCGGCTCCAGAGGAGGAGGCGTCAACTTCCAGGAAGAACTGCTTGTTGCCATCTGGGCGATGCAGCACCGGGGCGGAAGAGAAGGCCTGTTTAAGGGAAAGAAAGGCCTCCTCTGCTTCGGGTGGCCACTCTTTGGGATTAGTACCTTTACGGGTGAGCGAAGAAATTGGGGCCGTCCGGGAAGAGAAGTGTGGTATGAAGAGGCGGTAGTAGTTGGCGAAGCCCAGGAATCGCTGAATGGCCTTCAACCCCTCCGGTCGGGGCCATTTCTCGATGGCAGACAGTTTCTCAGGATCCATTTGTAGGCCGGTCTGAGAGATAATGTAGCCCAGAAACGGAAGCGAGGTCTGCTCAAAGAGGCACTTCTCAAATTTAGCGTAGAGATGGTTCTGCCTTAGCCTGAGCAGGACCTGACGAACGTCCCTCCGGTGAGTCTGGAGATCCGGAGAGAAGACCAAGATGTCGTCCAGGTACACCACTACGCAGGAGTAGAGAAGGTCCCGGAAGATGTCATTGACCAACTCTTGAAAGACGGCAGGAGCGTTACAGAGACCAAAGGGCATTACCAGGTATTCATAGTGGCCGTCCCGGGTGTTGAATGCCGTCTTCCATTCATCCCCCTGACGAATACGAACCAGGTTGTACGCCCCACGAAGGTCCAGTTTGGTGAAGATCCTAGCCCCCCTCAGACGATCAAATAATTCTGGAATGAGCGGAAGGGGGTACTTATTCTTCACCGTGATCAGGTTTAGGCCTCTATAGTCTATACAGGGACGGAGAGAGCCGTCCTTCTTTTTGACGAAAAAGAAGCCTGCTCCCGCCGGGGAGGTAGATTTCCGGATGAATCCTCTGGCCAGATTCTCCTCAATATATTCGGACATTGACCGGGTCTCAGCAGCGGATAAAGGATAGATACGCCCACGGGGAGGAGTAGTACCGGGTAGCAGATCGATGGGACAGTCGTATGGTCTATGTGGTGGTAATGTCTCTGCCTCCTTTTTATTAAAGACATCTGCATAAGACCAATAAGGAATCGGAAGTCCAGGTAGATTAGCTGGGGTAGGAGAGGGACGGACGGGATGGACGGGTACCAGGCAGGTTTTATGACAGTCTTGTCCCCAGCGAAGGACCTCTCCGGTTTGCCAGTCTAGCACGGGTGCATGTCTCTGGAGCCAGGGCAGACCTAGCAAGAGGGCGTGAGAGAGTCCAGGTAGAACATGAAAGGAGATACTTTCAGAGTGCAGCATTCCCACCTGCAGGGTAATGGATTCGGTGATGAGTTGAATGGGGCGAGGTAAGAGGCCCCCATCCACGGCAGCGACAGACAAGGGTACAGCCAGAGGTTTGGTGGGGATGCGGTATTTCTCAACCAGGGACTGTGAAATAAGGTTCCCGGCTGCTCCAGAGTCAAGTTGGGCTAGTTCGAAATAACGGTTCTCCCCGTAGATGATCGAAACTGACAACAGCAGGGATGGAGAGGATTTATTCTTGTCTAGGTGGACCTCTCTGAGCGAACCTAGACACAGGCGTTTCCCGACCTCTCCGGGCAGGCACGGATCCGGTGCTCCTTACTGCCACAGTAGAAGCAGCTCCCCTCGGCACGGCGTGAGTCCTGACGGGTTTTGACCATCTTGGTCTGGTCGACCTGCATAGGCTCAGGAGAGTGTACCTGGGGAGAGATGGAGGGAATGACGGGTTTCTGGAAAGTAGGAGCTAAACGTGGAATCCTTCTCTCACGGGTGACCTCTTTGGCACGCTCCTGGAACCGTAGGTCAATCCGGGTGGCAAGAGTTATTAAGTCATCGAGAGTGGTAGGAATGTCCCGACCGGCAAGTTCATCTTTAATACGGCCGGACAGACCCTCCCAGAAGACGGAAACCAGAGCGTCGTTATCCCAGGCCAGCTCCGAGGCAAGGGTACGGAACCGTATGGCATATTGGCCCACGGTGAGACTCCCCTGACGGAGGCGTAGCAACGATGATGCAGATGAGGTCTTCCGTCCGGGTTCGTCGAAGACTTTCCGGAAAGCCGTCAGAAAAGCAGGCAAGTTGGACACCAGGGGGTCTCCTCTCTCCCATAGAGGATTCAGCCAGGCCAGGGCCTCCCCGGTGAGATGGGACATGATGAAGGCAATTTTGGCCCGGTCGGAGTTAAACTGGTAGGACAAAAGTTCAAAATGCAGGGTGCACTGATTTAAGAAGCCCCGAGCCTGGACGGGGTCGCCTCCGAAGCGAGGAGGTGCAGAAAGCCGGGGTCCGGGGTAGGATACCATAGTATTAGTGGGCAGCGGAGCTGCCGGATTGCAAGATATGGCACTGGCGGAGGTTGTTGGTGGATCAGACAGAGTGTTCAGGCGAGTATTAACATTCCGCAGGTGACCCAGGATGGCCTCCTGTTGGGACCTCTGACGGGACAGTTCAAGACAGAGGTCCGAGAGCGAGGGAGCTTGGGTGCCACCGGGTTCCATGGCCCGAGCAAACTGTAACGGGTCTGGGAGGCGGAACCTCTGAGCTACTATACAAGGGGGCGGCCCTTGTAAGGGAGCGGGTGGCAGTCTCTGGATGAACGGACAGGGAGATACGGCAAGTGATCAGGGCAGTCTCTGGGTAAAGGGTAGGTACGACCTGTGATGGCAGAGCCTCCGGGTAGGCTAGCAGGCAGATGGTAGATGTGTGCTCCCAGGTGAGCAAGCGAGAGTCTCTGGAATAACAGGTGGTCACGGCACGTGACGGCGGAACCTCCGGGCTGGCAAGCAGGTAGGTAACGGAGATGCGCTCCCAGGTGAGCGGGCAAGAGTCTCTGAGATAGCTGGTGGTCACAGCACGTGACAACGGAGCCTCCGGGCTGGCAAGCAGGCAGATAACGGAGAAGCGCTCCCAGGTGAGCGGGCAAGCTGGTCCATAGACAGACTGACCGGAGTAGTAAGGCAGACCGTCGGACCTCAGGCAAGCAGGCAGGTAGCTGATATGCGCTCCCAGGTGAGCGGGCAGGCTGGTCCTTTAGACAGACTGACAGGAGTAGTAAGGCAGACCGTCGGACCTCAGACTGGCAGACAGGTAACAAGTATTCAGGCAGGAATCAGGCAGGTAACTGGCAGGAAACTGGCAGGTAACTGGCAACGGGACCTGAGGGCTGAAGCACAGGTGAGACACAGGTGCAAACAACATTGCTCGGGCACCTCCATTTTGGAGGAGGTGCCTTATATATGATGAAGTCCTCCGGCCATTGGCCGGGGACTCTTTAGGGCGGCGCGCGCGGCCCCTTAAAGAGGAGGGGAGCGCGCGCGCGCGCGCCCTAAGCACAGGGGCCGGGAAGGAGCGCGCGCTGAGAGCAGAGCAGGAGGAGGACGCCGGGACGGAGCGCGCGCTGACAGCAGAGCGGGGGGAGGAAGCCGGGCACGGAGCAGAGCGGTGAGGGGAGCAGCGTCCCTGCCTAGCAGAGGGCAGGGACGCCGGCACTACAGCACGTAATCCTGCCGACTACGCCAAAGTTGACGCGCCCCCTGGGCCATATTCTTTTAGGGGGAATATCCGGAGCCGGATCAGATGGGGGTTGTAGTCTTCCGAGTGGCTGTGACCCGGTCCGTGCCCAGGGTGTCAAACTCAGTTGTATGTGGCAGTCCTACAGATGTTACTAAGTTCTTAATGTCGACTACGCCACCCGTTGTGTTGCGGTCACTATGGCCGCCGCTGCAGCAGGGTCCGCTGAGGCTGATGGTGTAGGTGCAGCTTTTGGTGGTATAACCCCCAACGGGTGGGGTATAGCCTCAGGGGGTCAGGTGCAGAGGATGGGGGTTGTGGTGGTGCAGCATAGATGTTAAAGGAAGACAGAGTCGGGTTGTGCAGTTTAGGGTATTTACTCACTGCTGATGTTCCGGTCACTCCAGCTTCAAGTGACCTCCCGAGCCGTGCTGCGTCCACCAGGTCCTGGATCCAGCCAACCCCCAAGCGAGTCCGGAGCGTGACCCTGAGCTCTCCTTCTGTCCTTTCTCTGGCCGTCCCCACTAGTGATCCACCCAGGTCCAGCTCCCTCGGGCCTTCTGTTGGGTGACCCTTGGCCTTGGGTTCCCTGACCCTCCACGTGGTATGCCTTCGTGGTGGATGTGGTGGGTGGCCGTGGCAGACGCTGCCCACGGCCTCCGGTCTCTGGCTGGGGTGTGTTTTTGCCCCCCACCAGCTTGGGTTCCGGTACCCTGATGCCGACTCTTCACCCGTGGATTGGATTTGGGGTCTTAGAGTCCTCTCTTTGTCCCCTCTCTGGGTCTTTCCTTCTTTCTCCTCTCTCTCTCTCTTTGGATCTGCTCTGCTCCTCTTCCTGTGACTCCTCTGCAAAGGCTGACTGACTGACCCTGTTCTTAGTTGGTGCCCACCTTATATACACCCTCTATGTGTGAGCTCAGGTGACCAGCACCCAATGAGCTCCTATCTTTACCCAGGCTGCTCCCCCTATCTGCCCCTACACTACTTGGGATGTTCCACCCCCCTCCCACTCCAGCCAGGAACAGACTCGGTCGTACCTGCACATTTCTAAGTGGGAGTACCGTCGGTCTGCTCCTCGGAAATGGGATGTATGTAGTGCATGCAGCCTACCGAGCTCAGGTCCACACTCCATCCTTACCCGGGAGTGGAATATCACACCTCTGGGTTGAGGTGCAATACCCCTGTAGCAGCCGAATCCTCAGGGTGCTACATATGTAAGTACATGGATAAGAATGAAGTGATTAACCAGAGTCAGCATGGGTTTGTAACTAACAAGTCATGTCAGACTAACTTAATTTCCTTCTATGACAGAATCACTGACTGGGTGGATCAGGGAAATGCTGTAGATATAGTATATCTTGACTTCAGCAAAGCATTTGACAAAGCATCTCACACCATCCTTATTGAAAAAATTACCAAGTATGCAATGGACCAGGCAACTGTTAGGTGGATTCACAACTGGCTTAGTGATCGGACTCAAAGGGTGGTTGTAAATGGCTTCACATCCAGCTGGATGAATGTCTCAAGTGGGGTACCACAGGGCTCCGTCCTGGGACCTGTATTGTTCAACATCTTTATCAATGATTTAGATGAAGAAATTGAGGGTAAACTGATTAAATTTTCTGATGACACAAAGCTAGGAGGGATAGCTAATACTAGAGAAGAGAGAGAGAGGATTCAAAAAGACCTAAATAAACTGGAGCAGTGGGCAGCAACCAACAGAATGGTTTTTAACAGGGAAAAATGCAAAGTACTACATCTGGGCAATAAAAATGAAAAAAGCATATACAGAATGGGAGGAATAGAGCTAAGCAACAGTACATGTGAAAAAGACTTAGGTATACTAATAGATCATAGACTGAACATGAGTGAACAGTGTGATGCAGCAGCAAAAAAGGCAAATACAATTCTGGGATGTATTAACAGAAGCATACAGTCTAGATCACGTGAAGTCATTATCGCACTTTACTCCTCTTTGGTCAGACCTCATCTGGAATACTGTGTCCAGTTTTGGGCACCACATTTTAAAAAAGACATAGACAAATTGGAGCAAGTTCAGAGAAGAGCGACCAGAATGGTGACCGGTCTGCAAACCATGTCCTATGAAGGAGGGTTGCAGGATTTGGGAATGTTTAGCTTGCAAAAAAGAAGACTGAGAGGAGACTTAATAGCTGTCTACAAATATGTCAAGGGCTGTCACATTGTAGAAGGATCATCTTTATTCTCATTTGCACAAGGAAAGACTAGAAGCAATGGGATGAAACTAAATGGGAGGAGACACAGATTAGATATTAGAAAAAACTTTTTGACAGTTAGGGTGATTAATGAGTGGAACAGGCTGCCACGAGAGGTGGTGAGTTCCCCTTCAATGGACGTCTTCAAACAGAGGCTGGACAGACATCTGTCTGAGATGATTTAGTGAATCCTGCTTTGAGCAGGGGGTTGGACCAGATGACCCAGGAGGTCCCTTCCAACTCTACCATTCTATGATTCTATGAATCCTGTTCAGTTGCCTTCTGTCAGATACAGATAATTCACTACAAAGTATTAAACATGAAAATTTTATTTACAGTAAAGTTAATTTGTCCAATTACTTTTGAGTCCCTGAAATGAGGAGGCTTTGTAGAAAAATAGTTGCAATTCCTAAACGTTTTACAGGATATTTTTGTTCAACCCCTTTAATTATTATTATTATTATTATTATTATTATTATTAAACCTCAAAGTCTCCACTTCAATTACATCTCAGTTTTTTTATTTTAAATCCAAATTAGTGACCTGCAGAGCTGAAATCACAAAGATTCAGTTACTGTCCAAATATTTCTGAACCTAACCATATTCATAAATTTACACTATATGAACAAATATTGCATCTCCTGCTCCCAAAAAAACCCTAAAATATTCTCCTGCCCCTTTTCCTAACTCCCAATCCCAAAACAGACAAGGACATTCGGAGTTGCCAATCCTCCCTCTTTTGTAGACTTCTGGAGATAAAGCTTCTTCAGCCTCGGCTCTTTACTTCTCCTACAAACAAAATGGTGGGAAAACAAAACACTTACTATAATCAGTTACTTATTAGTTGTTTTTTTTAAGGGAAATTACAATAAAATGTCCCCAATCCCTTTTCCCTTCTCCGAATCCATAATGCTGGGGTAAGATTATCTCTACAGAGACCCCTGTACAGGAATATTAGGGCTCCAGAGACATCACATCTATTATAAAGAGAATCGCGCTATCTCCATAGCTCTGTACACAAGGACATAGAGATCAGACAAGGTCCTCATATTCAGGCAGCTTCTATTTTACTCCAACCCTCTTTATAAGAACAAGATCAGAGTCTCATTATACCGAGCAGAGAAGCTCCAGGGACAAAGACCCCGTCTGCTCCTAACACGCTGGGGGCCGGAGTATCCAGCCACGGGGCCCGGATTCTCTCATTTGTGGCCCCAGCGTTTCTTGTAGAATAAATCCCTTTCTCATCCAGTCCTGTAGTAATGAGTTTGTTATCAGGTTTTGTAGGAGGGTTCGTCTGACTCCATCTTATGTTATCAATATCTGTGCGAGAAACAAGAGACGTCCGAGCGCAGTTTTACCGAGTGTCCAGGGTCAGTTCTTCTACAGTCTGATAAAGAGCCGCGGTGTCTCCGACCGAACCTGTGTACACCTCGTACACACACGGCTCCGCTCCATACACCTCGTACACACGCGGCTCTGCTCCGTACACCTCGTACACACGCGGCTCTGCTCCGTACACCTCGTACACACGCGGCTCCGCTCCATACACCTCGTACACACGCGGCTCCGCTCCGTACACCTCGTACACACACGGCTCTGCTCCGTACACCTCGTACACACACGGCTCCGCTCCATACACGACGTACACACACGGCTAATCTCCGTACACACACGGCTCCGCTCCGTACACATCATACACACACAGCTCCGCTCCATAGGCCTCGTACACGCGCGGCTCCGCTCCGTACGCCTCGTACACGCGCGGCTCCGCTCCGTACGCTTTGTACACGCGCGGCTCTGCTCCGTACGCCTCGTACACACACGGCTCTGCTCCGTACGCCTCGTACACACGCGGCTCCGCTCCGTACACCTCATACACACGCGGCTCCGCTCCGTACACCTCATACACACGCGGCTCCGCTCCGTACACCTCGTACACAAACGGCTCTGCTCCGTACACCTCGTACACACACGGTTCCGCTCCATACACGACGTACACACACGGCTAATCTCCGTACACATCATACACACACAGCTCCGCTCCATAGACCTCGTACACACGCGGCTCTGCTCCGTACGCCTCGTACACGCGCGGCTCCGCTCCATACACGACGTACACACACGGCTAATCTCCGTACACACACGGCTCCGCTCCGTACACATCATACACACACGGCTCCGCTCCATAGACCTCGTACACACGCGGCTCCGCTCCGTACGCCTCGTACACGCGCGGCTCCGCTCCGTACGCCTCGTACACGCGCGGCTCCGCTCCGTACGCCTCGTACACGCGCGGCTCCGCTCCGTACGCTTGGTACACGCGCGGCTCCGCTCCGTACGCCTCGTACACACGCGGCTCCGCTCCGTACGCCTCGTACACGCGCGGCTCCGCTCCGTACGCCTCGTACACGCGCGGCTCCGCTCCGTACGCCTCGTACACGCGCGGCTCCGCTCCGTACGCCTCGTACACGCGCGGCTCCGCTCCGTACGCCTCGTACACGCGGCTCCGCTCCGTACGCCTCGTACACGCGCGGCTCCGCTCCGTACGCCTCGTACACGCGCGGCTCCGCTCTGTACGCCTCGTACACGCGCGGCTCCGCTCCGTACGCCTCGTACACGCGCGGCTCCGCTCCGTACGCCTCGTACACGCGCGGCTCCGCTCCGTACGCCTCGTACACGCGCGGCTCCGCTCCGTACGCCTCGTACACGCGCGGCTCCGCTCCGTACGCCTCGTACACGCGCGGCTCCGCTCCGTACGCCTCGTTCACGCGCGGCTCCGCTCCGTACGCCTCGTTCACGCGCGGCTCCGCTCCGTACGCCTCGTACACGCGCGGCTCCGCTCCGTACGCCTCGTACACGCGCGGCTTCGCTCCGTACGCCTCGTACACGCGCGGCTCCGCTCCGTACGCCTCGTACACGCGCGGCTCCGCTCCGTACGCCTCGTACACGCGCGGCTCCGCTCCGTACGCCTCGTACACGCGCGGCTCCGCTCCGTACGCCTGGTACACGCGCGGCTCCGCTCCGTACGCCTCGTACACGCGCGGCTCCGCTCCGTACGCCTCGTACACGCGCGGCTCCGCTCCGTACGCCTCGTACACGCGCGGCTCCGCTCCGTACGCCTCGTACACGCGCGGCTCCGCTCCATACGCCTCGTACATGCGGCTCCGCTCCGTACGCCTCGTACACGCGCGGCTCCGCTCCGTACGCCTCGTACACGCGCGGCTCCGCTCCGTACGCCTCGTACACGCGCGGCTCCGCTCCGTACGCCTCGTACACGCGCGGCTCCGCTCCGTACGCCTCGTACACGGGCGGCTCCGCTCCGTACGCCTCGTACACGCGCGGCTCCGCTCCGTACGCCTCGTACACGCGCGGCTCCGCTCCGTACACCTCGTACACACGCGGCTCCGCTCCGTACACGTCGTACACACGCGGCTCCGCTCCGTACACCTCGTACACACGCGGCTCCGCTCCGTACACCTCGTACACACGCGGCTCCGCTCCGTACACCTCGTACACACACGGCTTCGCTCCGTGCACCTCGCACACACGCGGCTCCGCTCCGTACACCTCGTACACACACGGCTCTGCTCCGTACACCTCGTACACACACGGCTCTGCTCCGTACACCTCGTACACGCGCGGCTCTGCTATATCCACACTGTAAACCCCTCCTGACCCCACACATAAACTTCAGCTCATCCAGCACCATGACAACCAGCACAGCAGAGTCCTGCATCCACTGAGGCCCCTGATCATGTGACCCCTGACTCCTCCCCTCCTGTGACCTCATCACAGCTCCTGTGCGCACAGAACAGCCATATATGTGGTGGCGGCTCTGCAGGTGGAGGTATGTGGAGACCCCCATTACTGGGCGCAGGGGGCATTAACCCCTTCAGCACGGGGACTCTTTTGGGGTCTCTGTGTGGTGTGAACAGTGAGGTAACAGCTGTGGACAGAATGCGGCTTAGCTGGTTCCCGTCCACATTAGATCCATTCAGACGACTGCAGGATGAAGGACAGAAGCCCAGAGAAGTCCTCACACAACGCCATTATTCATCTCCTAGTTCCATCCAACACAATAATTGCTGCTGTTACGCAGCCAATAAACATGCGGGATTGCGCGCCATACACAGTAATGCGGTAGCCATGTTGGATACTGGCATTACTGTGATTGGCCAGTCGTATTGGGTCTTACAGCAGTGTTCCCCAACTCCAGTCCTCAAGGCCCACCAACAGGTCATGTTTTCAGGATTTCACAGGTGGTAATTACATCACCTGAGCAATACTAAGGAAATCCTGAAAACATGACCTGTTGGTGGGCCTTGAGGACTGGAGTTGGGGAACACTTTCTTATAGAACCTCTTCTAACACCGACCATCGTACATCAGAACTTTTATCTCCGAGAAATGTCTGGCCATTGTGGTCTCCCCAAACTTCTGCTCTTCTTCATTCTTTTCTTGCAGGGGCCGCAGTGGATTTCATCCTAGATTCATAGAGCCGGATAGAGGACGATGTTCCTTCAGTCTGATTGTAATTGATCGTGATGTTTGTCCAGCGTCCACTTTACCACAAGAGCACTTTAACGAGTAAATCACCAGAACTGTAGCAGGTAAAAAAAACACCGATATCCACAGGTGTCCCCTCTAATTGGTGGGAAAACTATCACCTTTAATAATCCTCCAACAGTTCTGCCATGACAAACACAGAAAAGTGCATGAAGGAGATGTCATAGTCAGCAATTCAACTTGTGTTCCATTTATACAAGACTAGAGAATACAACATCTACACCTTCTATCTCCTAATATGTTTTCCCTCATTGTCTTCAGTAATTGTATTATTACACTGGATTTTTATGATGTTACATCGGCTCATTTTCTTCTCATTCAGGTCTCTACAATATCAGATCCTCTCAGTGAAGATCTTCTATATAAGAGAATTTTTCTGAATCACCCATCAAGAATGGATATGGACAGAGACAAGATGGCGGAGAGGATATTACACCTCACCCTAGAGATCCTCTTCCGGGTTACTGGAGAGGTGAGAGATTCTGATGACGTCACATTACATCATTATTATCTATGGGAATAACAGATGGACAGAACTGGAGAGGTGAGGACTCTGGAAATGTCTGGAGTGAGATTTATTAATGTGTCTCTCCATAACCAGGATTACACAGTAGTGAAGAAGACCTCTAGTGAGCGCCGTCAGGACCCTGTGTCTGAGGGATGGGGAAGACCCCTGAGCCCAATCACAGGACCTCCACCTCACCCCCTGATACATGAGGACATCAATGACCAGAAGATCCTAGAACTCACCTACAAGATGATTGAGCTGCTGACTGGAGAGGTGACACTGCTGGGAATGCTGGGACATTACACAGTAACGCTATGGAGGGATCAGGGGGATAACAGTATCATTGTATGTGTCAGGTTCCTATAAGGTGTCAGGATGTCGCCGTCTATTTCTCCATGGAGGAGTGGGAGTATTTAGAAGGACACAAAGATTTGTACAGGGACATCATGATGGCGGTTCCCCAGCCACTCACATCACCAGGTAATAGACAGGACTAAATACACACGACCTATAATTATCTGTATGTAAAGAATAAATTCAGTCCCTGTATGTGTTTCCTCCAGATCTATCCGGTAAGAGGACAACACCAGAAAGATGTCCCCGTCCTCTTCTTCCACAGGACTGGAAACAAGAAGATCCCAATGTTCCTCCGGATCATCAGGTAGATGGAGAGAAGGTGTCATGAGATCTCCCCTATGATGTGTAGACGGCTGTGATGGTCTTGTGTTCAGTCTTGTTTTATCCACCAGTATTATGTGTTTTATACTTGTTTAATGAGAACGGTGGAGATGACAGGATTAGAGCTGATCATAGATGGGACTTCTCCATCTGTCTGTGAGTTTTACAATATTTGTTTCAGGGTGAAGATCTGACCCATATTAATACTACAGAGACATATGTGAGGGATGATGAGCGGTGTAAAGAGGAGATTCCTACATATGACTACCCAGGTGAGTAGTAACCACTAAATGCTGAGAAGTCACAGATTCTTCTCAGTCACCGGCTGTGGATGCTTTATTGGTCGTGTAGTCCGGCTATATCACAATCGTGTGATCACCATTTTGCCTCCAGACCACAACATTCTCCTCCATCCAAAACTGTTCAAATAACTTTGGGCATTGAAAGACCTTTTCTGTAGAACTTACAACCTGGAGGATCCACCTCCCCCCGGGATTAGAAGATGCTGACCGTTACCTGCCCAGGTTTGTGAACTATAAAGCCAAATGACAACATACGTATAATGTGCTGACAAGTTAAAAAATCACTTGAAGAAAAACATTATGATGGGTCTGTAAGAGAAAGTGGAGAGTAATGATGCTGTTGGCTTCCTAGAATCCTGATATCTTCTAGGATGAATCCACCTTCTCTCCCTTCTGTGCTGCTGAATGTGCTCATATGGTCCCTACAAGACCAGGTCCAGTCTTTATGACCAAACTTAACTTTTATGATTTGTTATTGTCTATAGTAACAGTTTTTGACTACAGTATTTTGTGCCCAAAATACTCTGATTTAGCCCCTTCCTGCAGCCAGTTTTGTGTTCCTATCTGGGCCCATTTTTCGAATCTGACGTGTGTCACTTTATGTGGTGATAACTTTGGAATTCTTCACAAAGGATAATAGGAAACAAATGGACCTTACAAATTATTTTCCATCTTCTTTTGAATCCGACAATCCCCTATATACGGTTGTACACTACTGTCTGGGAACATGGCAGGTTAAGAAGGGAAGGAGTGACATTTAGCTATATGAATGCAGATCTTGCTGGAATAGTTTGCAGACACATTGTATTGGGGGCACTGTTCATGGTCACCTGGCAGCTCAAAAGATGGCCCCACAAACAGGCTTGGTGCTATCTACTCCATTTTCTTAGTATTATCTTACGCCCTATTCTTAGTGGCTGGATAGAGCCTGCGTCGCC
This sequence comes from Phyllobates terribilis, assembly GCF_046119375.1. Taxonomy (NCBI): domain Eukaryota; kingdom Metazoa; phylum Chordata; class Amphibia; order Anura; family Dendrobatidae; genus Phyllobates; species Phyllobates terribilis. The sequence continues at coordinate 20,913,580 of NW_027362777.1, read as the reverse complement.
CAGAGCTTCTGGTTCTGACTTCTCCACCATTACCAGCGACGCCTGCAGAATGAATAAGGCGTCTGGTGACAGAAGCAGACTTCACGGGAGCAGATCCCAGAGGAGATGGGACACCCCATTTGCAGAATCCCTAATATGACAAAATGGCAGAAAACCAGAGCAGTAGAAATCCCCATAAAGTGACTCCATTTTTTAAACTATAACCCTCAATGAATTAATCTATAGGAGTAGTGACTATTTTGACTCCACAGGCGCTTTCCGGAAATTAGCATGCAGTGGATGTTGGAGAATGAATCTTGTACATTTGCCATTTTATTACCAAACACATAGTGCCCAGATCGTGTTCCAGGAAACACACACCGTAAATTAAGTGGGTTCTTCTCACTATAGTAATGCCAAATACATGGATCCTAAATGTGGTTTGGGTACACTGCAAGGCTTAGAAGCGAGGGGGAGATTTGACTTTGGTAGAGCGGATATTGCTGGATTGGTTTATGGAAGCCATGTTGCTTTTCAAGAGCCTTTGAGACACTATTAATGTGGAAACCTGTTTTTCCACCGACAGATGAATGACTTGAGTGGGGACTTGTTTTTTATGAGATGAGTAGAAGTTTTTATTGGTATTATTTTAGCTTACATAATATTGGTGGCTTTTTATTCCATATTTTGGAGGCAGAATGAACAAATAGTTGAACACTACACTTTACTGGTTCATTATATGAGGTTTTCTATTAAACTGTGATCTGTCAGTGTCTTAGTGAATAATTCCATATTTTTGCATAACTTGCCGTTTTTACGGACAGTTTAAGTAGAAATGTCATAATATATAAAATTCAACGATATTTTATTCTAAAATAATAATTGGTTTTATCCTTGGCAGATAACTGCACCAGGAGATCAGAGGGACAGCCGACATCTTCAATTTTTAAATCAGATGATCTTAAGATCCCACAATATACAATTGAAGTGAATGCCATTACTCCAGATATACCATCATCCCTTCACAGCAAAGATCTGTCATCTGATCCTTTGAAACAGGTCCTGTCTTCTGATTCATTACCGACTACTAAGGAAAATCAAAGTCACAAAATAAGCATTAAAAAACGAACTGATGATAAAGCAAATAAGTCATTTTCAAGTTCAGAATATGGAAATAGTTTTCCCTTCGAAAAGTCCTTTCTTAAACTTGAACAATTCCACACAGCAGAGAATAGATTTTTTTGTTCCAAGTGTGAGAAATGTTATAACCAGAAATCAGATCTTGTAAGACACCAGAAAACTCACACAGGGGAGAAGCCATTTTCATGTTCAGAATGTGGGAAATGTTTTAACCATAAATCGAGTCTTAATTGCCATCAGAGAACCCACACAGGGGAGAAGCCTTTTTCATGTTCAGAATGTGGGAAATGGTTTAACCAAAAATCAAATCTTAATTGTCACCAGAGAACCCACACAGGGGAGAAACCTTTTTCATGTTCAGAATGTGGAAAATGTTTTAACCATAAATCAAATTTTGTTAAACACCAGAGAATTCACACAGGGGAGAAGCCTTTTTCATGTTCAGAATGTGGGAAATGTTTTAGCAATAACTCAGATGTTGTTAAACACCAGAGAATTCACACAGGGGAGAAGCCTTTTTCATGTTCCCAATGTGGGAAATGGTTTACACGTAAATCAACTCTTAATAAACATCGGAGAAGTCACACAGGGGAGAAGGCTTTTTCATGATCAGAATGTTGGATATGTTTTAATATAAAAATGTAAAAAAAACTTTTTAAAGGGGTTGCCCACTACTAGGACAATCTCTTGTTATTCCTCATATTTGACCTCGTTAACATAAAAACACTCATACTCACCTTCCTTGCCAGCTCCGTTGCGGCGGTGTCGGTATTCGTGTTTCCGGGGTTCGTAAGGTTGTTACATCACACGAGCCCTGCGCCCAATCAGCGCCAGCTTCACTGTCCCCACCTTGGACGTATTGATCATCAACAGGAAGCCAGGGTTTGACTTCTCTCCGATTCCCTCTTAATGTTCGATTTGTCTGAAGTTAGGGACAGTGATATCATCTTTTACTTTTTAAAAATTACAAAAAGTAAAATAGGCCCATGCAAAAGTTTGGGCACTGTGCATGGTTACTACCTAGTAGCCAGCCAAGAGTCTTTCAATTCTTGTTTGAGGGATTTTCATCCATTTTTCCTTGGCAAATTCTTCCAGTTCTGTGAGATTCCTGGGTCGTCTTGCATGCACTGCGATTGTGAGGTCTAGCCACATATGTTCAATGGTGTTCATATCAGGGCAATTGTGAAACCTTTATCTTGCGCCTTTTGAGGGGTAGTCTATTGTGGATTTTGAGTTCTATTTTAACCTCATCGTTCCACAGGACTTGTTTCCAAAATGCATCAGGCTTGTTTTATATGTTCTTTTGCATACTTCTGATGCTGAATTTTATGGTGAGGATGCAGGACAGGTTTTCTTCTGATGAATCTTCCAAGAAGGTGATATTTGTGCATGCGTCTCTGAACAGTAGAACAATGAACCACAACTCCTGAGCCTGCTAAATCTTTAGGAAGGTCTTTTGCAGTCAATTAGGGGTTCTGATTTGCCTCTCTAGCAATACTACTAGTAGTTCTTACTGTAATGTTGCTTGGTCTTCCAGACTTTATCTTGACCTCCACTGTTCCTGTTAACTGTCATTTCTTAACTGAGGAAAGGGCAGCTTGAAAACACTATGCTATCTTCTTAAAGCCTCCTGCTTTGTGCGCCTCCACCATTTTCATTTTTGGTGTACTAGGCAGGTGCTTAGAAGTACCCATGGCTGCTGTTTTTTAGCACAAGGTTAGAAAAGGCTGGGTTTTTATAATGCTGCGAAATTTGCTTCTCCTGGCCTTTCCTAATGACGATAGTGAACAAGCTATAACCCTGACAGTCTAATTAAGGTCTGAAACCTTGGTCAAAGTTATCTGAGTGCACAAATTTTCAAGGGTGCCCAAACTTTTGCATCAACCCATTTTCATTTTTGTAATTGTTAAATTGAAAAAAATGACTATATTCAGTATATATATATATTCTTGCCTAAAACACAAAGGAAATGTGTCATCTTTAACTTTAGCCCTTTAAGAGATTAGAGTAAGTCATTTTGACCAGGGGTGCACAAACTTTTGCATGCCACTGTATAGAAATCTTTATATGGTAGATTATATTTAATTGTACATGAAGAGAAGGAGGTTGATTCCTCCTTTCTATACAAATCTCCAATTGATGTAATACCCAAAAGTTACCAATTTTTAAGTTCAAGATCTGGATTGCATTGCTCTAAAGTTTCTATAGGCGCTTTTATAGAGCGCAGTTAGCATAGAACTTATTTTGTTAGTCAGTACACCCCATACCTCTAATGCTGCAACTACCGTCGGTGGTGAAACACGTGTCGGGTCCCTTGGTAAGTGACCTGATCATACTCATGTGAAGATAACTTTGTGCATGGTAAAAAGAAAAGAGATGCGCTGCAAACCACTCAAAATACCAAAAGAGTGATTCCTGCCTGTCGTAGAGAAAATGGTAGTCCAAATGAAGATATACGCATGCAGCTTCCAGGGGTCCTTTGAAGAAGTCACAACTGCAACTATAGGTGATGGACAAGTACCGAGTCTGTAGGACAAGCCGTGAGTGTTGCAGAAAATGGGTTCAAACGGCGTATTAACACCGGAGATAGAGGGCTGCAAAGACTCTCAGAGACTCGGGCTTTCAGGTACATGCAGCCGTTGCACTAGGTGGATACAGGGATGAAGATCATGGGTGAAATCCCTGACGAAGGAGGCTGTGACATCGGAAACGCGTCGGATAAGCGCTGGACTGTTTTTCCCTCAGTGGAATCCCCCAGCTGTTGTGACGCCACTCAGATACCAAGCGCTCACATCCTTGATTATCAGTGGTCCTGCAGGTGTGACCGGCCGGCACACTGATCAGGCTGTCTGCAGTCCTTCTCCCCCATGATCTTCATCCCTGTATCCACCTAGTGCAATGGCTGCATGTACCTGAAAGCCCGAGTCTCTGAGAGTCTCTGCAGCCCTCTATCTCTTAATACGCCGTTTGAAGCCATTTTCTGCAGCACTCACGGCTTGTTCTACAGACTCCGGCACTTGTCCATCACCTCTAGTTGCAGTTGTGACTTCTTCACAGGACCCCTGGAAGCTGCACGCGTATATCTTCATTTGGACTACCATTTTCTCTATGACGGGTAGGAATCACTCTCTTGGTATTTTATGAGTGGTTTACAGCGCATCTCTTTTCTTTTTATCATTATTATTTGCACCAGGGCATACGGTGCTTTGAGATTGCGGCTCGTTGCCTATCTGATCGTACTATAGCGGCAGCGATACTGCAGTTTTTTACCTTTTACTGTTTGTGCATGCTATATGAAATCCCTTATATCACTTAAAGGGGTTTTCCCACGAACAAAAGTTCATTTTAAAAATTGTCTGTGTCTGACCGTGTACGGAGCATACCACAACTCCTGGGCGGGGGAGGAAGGAAAAGACAATACAGACATTACAGCAGGGGATCGCAGAGGATTCATTTTGTGAGGTAAAATATTGTTTAAAAACAGGCAGTGAAATGTTTTACCTCACACAATGAATCCTCTGCGATCCCCTGCTGTAATGTCTGTATTGTATTTTCCTTCCTCCCCCGCCCAGGAGATGTGGTATGCTCCGTTCACGGTCAGACAATTTTTAAAATGAACTTTTGTTTGTGGGAAAACCCCTTTAAGACATCGTTAATCACTATGGACCACTAATTGGTTTGCTCTGCCTAAATACGTTTTTATCTTTTACTACTGAAGAAAAGTTATTTTTGAGCATTAATAGACTTGCACATTGACCTGTACGTTATGGTTACCTACACTTGTTGGCTCCATGCACACTTGTACTTATATTTACTTTGGCTCGCTCACCCACCCATTATTGCTTTTTGATGTTTGTCCCTTTCTGTGCCTGGATTTCTTTGAATTGTGTTGTATTATGATTTTCTTTCAACTTTATCTAATAAAATCCATGTTCTTATTACAGACATTGTTGCACCTTTGTTCCTGGCACATTCCCTTTTTTTGGGGGGTTATATGCTTGCTTTGTGCCTATGGGAACCTCTAACTCAATTATTATATTCGGGTTAGATGAGACCTATCTGATTTATTCTATTCAATGGTATCACCATCATAGGAATGTGGATGTCACTGAAATTGGGGAAGGAGATGGCTGCACCAAGCCTTACAATTCATGGGTGCCATAGCGGCTGCGTGGGTTGCGGCTATGGGTGATATCACCCAGCCTATTCAACTATCATGTGGTAAATATCTCATAGGTCCTGGGCTCATTAGTATCTGCACCAAGAATGGGGCTAATTGATTATCTGTGGGTGGATGGTACCATATTGTGTGTAGGGGAAAGTACTGTAGGAACATTAGAAAATGGGGGGATGGCAGTACTCTGGGAACATCATAACGTGTATGAGGGGAATGCCATTTCTGTGGGAACATTATCCTGTGTGTGGGGGGGTGACGGTACTGTGAAAACATTAAACTGTATCTGGGGAGATGGCAGTATTGTAGGAACACTATACTTTGTGTGGGGGAATGACAATACTGTGGGAACATAATGTATGTGGGGAAATGGCAGTCCTGTGGAAACATTTTAATGTGCATTGGGGGATAGCGGTATTGTGGAAGCATTATACTGTGTGTGGGGGGATGGTAGTGACTCGCCCCCTGGGCCATGGGGCACTCGGATCCGGGCAGTAGGGGAACGATGGGAGTAGTAGTGGCAACCCGGTTCCGTGGCTCAGGGTGGTCAGGCCAGTGGTAGTCCGTTATGTGCTATTGATTATGTCCGACTACGCCACCCGTGGATTGCGGTTATTAGGAACCGCCGCTGCATGCAGACCGCTGGGGCTGATGAGGTGTGCAGCTAGGGTAGTGTGACTCCCCACGGGAAGAGTGCAGCCCCAGGGCAGTATAATAGATGGTGGGAGTGATGGTTGTGAGAGTCCCAGTGCTGATAGTGCTGGAGGAGCAAGGAGCACACAGACAACAGGTTGCAGTCCAGGGTCTTTACTAGAACAGGTAAATTGACCCACAAACACTCCCAGCTAGGAGGGGACCTGGATGTCTGAGAACAACGGGGAAATTGGCCCTGGTCAGGGTGAGGGTGTAGGCCTACCGTGCTTTCTGTGCTCCTTCTGGCTATCTCCTCGTTATAGGGTAACAGCCCACGTTTCCGAGCTTTCCGTGTATTCTCGCCTGTATGGCCTGCGACGTGGGTTCCTTTCTGCTCCCAGCCTTGTACGGTTTTGCTGGTCCCTTCTGTTGTGGCAGGGCCTCCAGGCTTCTTAGGCCAAGGAATATGCAGTCCCTTGCGGACTGGTTCTCTGCTGGGGGATGTAGAATCCTCCCAGCCTCAGACACCGAAGTCTGGTAAAGTAAGTCTTTTATCTGCCAAGACAGGCTCTCTTCGCCTCTTGTCTCTGGCTTGTGGCTCTCCTCCTGCCACACTTCCTATTAGGTGCAGTGCAACTGTCTGTCCCTGCTCTGCTCTGGGACAAGTCTCAATGCTGAGACAGGCCATCAAGTTCTCCCTAACCCTGCCCTCAGTACCAGCTTTTATAGGGGCAGCCAGCTCCCCCTACTGGCCTGAGACAGGAGGCATTGCATGCTAATGTTCCCCTGACTAGAGAACCTCCCCCTTGCTCTCAGACACAGCTTTAATTACACTTGTGGCATCCAGGTCAGGGTGACACATTCCCCCCTAGTGAAATTTAGTACTCCGGGACTAAACAGTAAACAAAGATAATATACATAACAATAAAACATTAATAGACAGACGACGCACAAATTGAGTTCTTAAGGTCACAGTGTGGTCTGTGACCGGGTGTCCATATCACCAGAACAACGGGAGCCTTAACCAGGTGGGGGCCTGTCCTACCCCAAGTCCTTCACAGTCTTAGTTCATTCCTGGGTTAGGCTCAGAATGCAGTCCACACAAGGTCCCGGTTATAAAAAGTCCATAACCTTTGAGTCCTTACGGTAGCTGCAAGAAACTGAAACACACTGTTAATAAACATGCAGGTAACTTGGCAAACATTTCAACATTTGGCAACAGGGTTATTTACAATTTTAGTACACTCTATATTCTCCAGCGAGCGGGTATCTGTCCCTTTGTGCTCCTGGTTGACCTACGTAGCCCACTGTCTGGTGGTGGACCAACTTGGCTTTCCCCACTAGCGTTAGGGGTACAGCTACCAGCTGGGTGTACAGGTAGGGCAGGCAGCTGTCTGCGGGTCCTTTGGCTTACCGCAGGCATGGCAGGCTCACTGTCAGCAGAGGGTTGACTCTCCTGGGCTGCTGGTACAGGCTCTTCTGCCTCTGGAACCGCTTGCTCCTCTTCACCTTCCGGCTCTGGTGTTGGTTGTTGCTGTGCCGGTTGCAGGAAATGCAGGACAGGTACCACTATGGCATCATTTAAGCGAGTCCAGGACTGAGGGAACTCTCCGAGAACGGTGCTGATCATTTCTTCCTTGTCCTCTGCGGGTTCAAGGTCACTCTGATCCTCTTCTGCACTACGGAGTTGCTCGGGGCATCTTTTGAGGTGGTCTCTTGAGACGACACTAGTGGTTTCTCCTCCGTCCTTGGTGATTACGCACACCTTTGGGTTGTCGTGATCAGACTGCAGTACGGTGTAGGGTTCCCTTTCCCATTGGTCGTCCAACTTATGTAGCCTTCTTTTTCGCTTTAGGACTTGCTCACCAGGTTCTAGGGGACCAGCAGGGGCGTGTTGATTGAAGAGTCTTTCTTGCTTCTCTCTCACCTGGGCCAGGCTCTTCTCCACACTCTCCTGTACCTTCTTGTACTGCAGTTGCCTTTCCGTATCCCAGTCCGCATCCGGGGAGGTGTCCTCAGGTATTAGGACTCCCATCTCCAGGTCTACGGGCAGCTTACCTGGTCTAGCTCGCATCAGGTAAGCCGGGGTGCAGTTTGTAGCGTTCACCGGGATGTTGTTGTACATGTCTACCAGGTCCGGCAATTTTTCTGGCCACAGGCTGCGTTCCTCCAGGGGCAACGTCTTCAGGAGATCAATGACTATATTGTTCATCTTCTCACACATCCCGTTGGTTTGGGGGTGGTAAGGCGTTGTCCGTATTTTCTTACAGCCATAGAGGTTGCAGAACTCCTGGAAGATTTCAGCCTCGAACGCTGGACCCTGGTCTGTCAGGACCTGTTCCGGATACCCGTGTGGACGGCAGAAATATTGCTGGAAGGCTCTGGCCGCTGTTTGGGCTGTCAAGTCCTTTACCGGGACCACCACTAGAAAACGGGAATAGTGCTCCACGATTGTCAGGGCATAGATGTATCCTGACCGGCTGGGAGCCAATTTGACGTGGTCCAGAGCTACCAGCTCAAGAGGCTGCGTGGTGACGATGGGCCTCAAGGGTGTCTTCTGGCTGGTACGGTCCTTCCTCCTTAGGTGACAAGGGCCACAGTCTCTGCACCATTTTTCCACAGCTCCTCTCATGCCGACCCAAAAGAACCTTCCTCTTAGTAGGAACTCCAGTTTCTTCCAACCGAAGTGTCCCGCTCTGTCATGGTAAGCTCCCAGGACCATAGCTGCATCTCGCCTTGGGACCACGACTTGCCAGGTCAGCTCGTGCGTCCGGTGGTTAACAATCCTTCTGCACAACTTGCCTTCGTAGAGGAACAGCTTGCTCTTCTCCTTCCATAGCTGCTTGGCTTCCTCTGGGGCATCTGGATCTAGGCGGGCGTCTTCCCGGGTCAGCAGATCTTTCACCAGGCGGACTGCAGGGTCACTATCTTGGGTCTCGGCCCAGCTGTGGTGAGGTAGGGGATTCATCATCACAGTTGTTAGATCCTCCTCCTTCACGCGGTGAGAGTGTTGAGCGGCTCCATACCGGTGAAACGCGGGGAGTTCTACCTCCTCCAGCTCTTCTGGGTCTTCGTCACCTTCAGGTAAGTGAGGCATCCTTGATAGGGCGTCCGCGTTGGCGTTGGTTTTGCCTGCCCGGTACTTGATCACGAAGTCATAGTTGGAGAGACGGGCCATCCACCGCTGTTCCAGGGCACCCAGTCTTGCATTGTCCAGGTGTGTCAACGGGTTGTTGTCCGTGTACACGGTGAACTTTGCGGAGGCCAGGTAATGCTTGAAGCGTTCCGTCACGGCCCACACCACCGCCAAGAATTCTAGCTTGAAGGAGCTGTAATTCTCCGGGTTCCTCTCGGTGGGCCTCAGCTTCCGGCTGGCGTATGCGATCACCCGTTCTCTGCCCTGTTGGTTTTGGGACAGTACGGCTCCCAGTCCCACATTACTGGCGTCTGTGTGGAGAATAAAAGGCTGGCCATAATCAGGGTAGGCCAGGATCTCATCCCCCGTGAGGGCCATCTTTAGCTGGCGGAAGGACTCCTCTTCCGGTTTATCCCACTTGAAGGGCGGCTTTTGGCTCCTGGACTTAGACTGTCCGATCAGGAGGTCCTGCATAGGAGCTGCCATCTTGGTGAACCCGGGGATGAATCTTCGGTAGTAGCCTACCAACCCGAGAAACTGTCTCACCTCTTTGATGTTCGAGGGGCTTGGCCAGCTCTTGATTGCCGTGACCTTGTCAGGGTCGGGGGCTACTCCTTCCGCGCTTACCACGTGCCCTAGGTACTGGACCTTTGGTTTCAGCAGGTGACACTTCGATGGTTTCACCTTCAGGCCATAGCCTGCCAGGGCTTCGAACACCTCAGCCAGGTGGTTGAGATGATCCTCGTAGGTCTTCGAATAGACGATCACGTCGTACAGGTAAAGGAGGACCGTCTCGAAGTTTCTGTGCCCTAGACAGCATTCCATCAGCAGCTGGAAGGTCCCTGGTGCGTTGCAGAGCCCGAAAGGCATACAGTTGAACTCACTCAGTCCCATCGGGGTGGTGAAGGCGGTCTTCTCCTTGTCAGCCTCTGCCACAGGAACCTGCCAGTACCCGCTAGTAAGGTCCAAAGTAGAAAAGAAGTTAGCTGATTTTAGTGCGGCTAAAGACTCTTCTATTCTAGGCAGCGGATATGCGTCTTTGTGGGTGATACGGTTGATTTGTCTATAGTCCACGCACATTCTCATGGTGCCGTCTTTCTTTTTCACCAGAACCAAGGGGGCTGCCCAGGGGCTACAGCTATCTCTAATAACCCCAGCTTCTTTCATCTCCCTTAGCATGCCCTTGGCGTTCTGATAATGTGCAGGGGGTACAGGTCGGTGTCTTTCTTTTATCGGTGGGTGGCTCCCTGTGGGGATGTGGTGTTCTATCCCTTTTACTCTGCCGAAGTCTAGCGGGTGCTTACTAAAGACTCTCTCGTACTCCTGTACCACCCGGTAGACTCCTTGTTTTTGGTGCAGGGGAGTGGAGTCAGCACCCACATGGAGTTTCTGGCACCAGTCCTCCTTTTGTTTCTGGGAGCCATTACCCTCCGCCTGAGGAGATGGAGGCAAGGGTTCCACGGCCCTGATAGCTTTGTGTTCGACAACAGTTTGGCGAGTGTAGCGTACCTGGGTAAGTGTACTTCCCTCTCCCCAATGTTGAGGATGCGGACGGGCACCCTCCCATGACGGACATCAACCACCCCCCGGGCTGTCAAAATGGTGGGCCTGCTGTCTGAGTACACAGGTTCTACCATGGCTTGGTAGTCTCTACCTCTCAACCCGATTGCAGTCCGACACCAGATCATCATTTCACTTTTAGGAGGCATGGAAATGGGGAATGGATCACTGAGTCTTATGCTACCGATCTCACCACCAGACAGTTCTACCTGCTGCCGTCTCATCAGGGCTTTTATCTCCTTGTTGAGGACTCTCTGTTTTAGGGTGACTTTCACGACGGTCAGTGTCCACAATAATCACTCCCTGTGCCGGTAGTTCAACTTTACCAATTTTAATGGTCATCTCCTTGAACCCCATCTGCGGCACGGGTAAGCCATTACTGGCGATGATGCTCAAGTTACTGTCTGGGTACCGTGTGATATCAGCATCAGTCCAATACTGCTTAAAAAGTACATAAGGGATTGTGGTTACTTGCGACCCAGTATCCAGCAAGGTGCTCATGGGGATACCGTCCAGCACCACGGGTAAAACCGGGCGCCCCCCAACGTACTTATCACGCCAATTATAAGGGCCTGGTGATCTTATGCGTGGGGGTCGGCCCTCTGCCCCAGGTTGGACCCGTTTAAATTACAGTACCTGGAAATGTGTCCGGGCTGGTTGCAACGACGGCAAATGGGCCGTCCATCCTCTGCGTAGTGGTCTGTGGGCCTCCCTCGGAACGACGGGATCCTCCTCTGTCGACGCCACGGGACATCCTCCGGACTTGAAGCCAGCTCGATGGGTCTTGACGGGTCCACTTACAACGCCTGGACGGTCCTGGTCAACGCCGCGACGCTCCTGGTCAGCTCCTGGACTTGGTGGTGCAGGCCTTTCAACGGGGCTTGGTTCAGGGCCTGTGCATCAGCCTCCACGGAGTCCATAGAGGAGGGCGCCGCCTCCTGGTGGTAGGTGATAGCAGGGCGCCGGGGGTTTATAGCACCACTGGTTGCGGATTCACGGAGCACCCTTATGGCCCTGTCCTTAAATTGGGCAAAGGTCAGGTCGGGATTCTGAAAGAACATGAGGCACAGTTGGGCCCTGTGGGCGCTAGACAGCAGACCCTCTATGAATTGTTCTGTTAGCAGCTTATCGGTTTCCTGCACACTGCCAGGGTCAGTTTGTTGAATAGCCCTCAAGGCTTCCTGCAGATTTAGGGCATAGTCTCTGATGCTGTCCTGTGCCCGCTGCTTACATCCATAGAACCTCATTTTAATTTCAGCGGAGGTACGTGTGTCAAAGGTACCCCGCAGCCGGGCCAGAATACCCTTCACAGTCCTTTTCTCCTCAGTGGGCCATGATTTTACCTCCCGCTGGGCTGCGCCAGTTAACTGCCCTGTTAATATGCTGACCTTCTGTTCCTCTGTCAGGGGATAAACGTGGAACAAACTGTATAGCCTTTCCTTGAAGTCAGTTAGGGCATGGGGCTCCCCTAAGTATTTGGGCAGCCAGGCCGCTCCAGGGATGTAGGGCAGGGAAAAGGGCATCACCGCTGCTGCAGCTGCGTTGGTGGTAGTGGGCGCCTCTGTGTCCGACATCTTCCTCCCCCCTAGTTAAGCGTGGCCTACCTTCCGACGATCCTCTTCTGTAGGCCGCGGCTCCGCTGCTGCTGCTATGGACGAGGACCTGGCGTCGCGTCCTGATGACGTCAGCGTCGCTCTCTCTCCCTTCCAGGACCTTGCGCAGCGTCGGTGCGTGGGGCGGAGCTTCGGATCTTGCGCGGTTTTGACGTCCACGCCCCTCTTCTTCCCGCGCGGCGTCCTGAAGATGGCGTCCGATGGCGGGAAACAGCTGCGGATGGCGGGAAGACGGCAGAAGACGGCGGGAAACGGTCCAAGATGGCGTCTGATGGCGGGAACTCCTCCGGATGGCGGGAAACGACTCCGGACGGCGGGAAACTTCGCCACAGGTAAGTTACAAAAGTCTTTTTCAGGCACGCAGTACCCGGTGGTTGCGGGCACGAAATCCTGCCGACTACGCCAAAGCTGACTCGCCCCCTGGGCCGTGGGGCACTCGGATCCGGGCAGTAGGGGAACGATGGGAGTAGTAGTGGCAACCCGGTTCCGTGGCTCAGGGTGGTCAGGCCAGTGGTAGTCCGTTATGTGCTATTGATTATGTCCGACTACGCCACCCGTGGATTGCGGTTATTAGGAACCGCCGCTGCATGCAGACCGCTGGGGCTGATGAGGTGTGCAGCTAGGGTAGTGTGACTCCCCACGGGAAGAGTGCGGCCCCAGGGCAGTATAATGGATGGTGGGAGAGATGGTAGTGAGAGTCCCAGTGCTGATAGTGCTGGAGGAGCAAGGAGCACACTGACAACAGGTTGCAGTCCAGGGTCTTTACTAGAACAGGTAAATTGACCCACAAACATTCCCAGCTAGGAGGGGACCTGGATGTCTGAGAACAATGGGGAAATTGGCCCTGGTCAGGGTGAGGGTGTAGGCCTACCGTGCTTTCTGTGCTCCTTCTGGCTATCTCCTCGTTATAGGGTAACAGCCCACGTTTCCGAGCTTTCCGTGTATTCTCGCCTGTATGGCCTGCGACGTGGGTTCCTTTCTGCTCCCAGCCTTGTACGGTTTTGCTGGTCCCTTCTGTTGTGGCAGGGCCTCCAGGCTTCTTAGGCCAAGGAATATGCAGTCCCTTGCGGACTGGTTCTCTGCTGGGGGATGTAGAATCCTCCCAGCCTCAGACACCGAAGTCTGGTAAAGTAAGTCTTTTATCTGCCAAGACAGGCTCTCTTCGCCTCTTGTCTCTGGCTTGTGGCTCTCCTCCTGCCACACTTCCTTTTAGGTGCAGTGCAACTGTCTGTCCCTGCTCTGCTCTGGGACAAGTCTCAATGCTGAGACAGGCCATCAAGTTCTCCCTAACCCTGCCCTCAGTACCAGCTTTTATAGGGGCAGCCAGCTCCCCCTACTGGCCTGAGACAGGAGGCATTGCATGCTAATGTTCCCCTGACTAGAGAACCTCCCCCTTGCTCTCAGACACAGCTTTAATTACACTTGTGGCATCCAGGTCAGGGTGACACAGTAGTATTATGAGAAGATTATACTGTGTGGGGGGATGGCGGTACTGTGGGAACATTATACTGTGTGGTGGGATGGCGGTACTGTGGGAACATTATACAAGGTGGGGGGATGACGATATTGTAGGAACATTACACTGTGTGGGGGCATCATACATCCTGCATAAGGGGAATAATGGGGCATTACACTGTGTGGGGGCATCATACATCCTAGATAAGGGGCATAATGGGGGCATTATACTGTGTGGGGGCATCATACATACTGCATAAGGGGCATAATGGGGGCATTACACTGTGTGGGGGCCAAGAAAGGGGCCCTGTACTATGAGAACAATACGTTTCCTCCCTTCCTGTCTCCATAGTTGGGTCATATGTATCTATTACAGGAAACAGAACAAAACGTTATGATTCTTATAAGGGGCAACACAAGACCCCAAAAGAGTCTCAGTGCTGAAGGGGTTAATGCCCCCTGCGCCCAGTAATGGGGAATCTCCACATACCTCCACCTGCAGAGCCGCCACCACATATAGTACAGACCAAAAGTTTGGACACACCTTCTCATTTAAAGATTTTTCTGTATTTTCATGACTATGAAAATTGTACATTTACACTGAAGGCATCAAAACTATGAATTAACACATGTGGAATTATATACTTAACAAAAAAGTGTGAAACAACTGAAAATATGTCTTATATTCTAGGTTCTTCAAAGTAGCCACCTTTTGCTTTGATGACTGCTTTGCACACTCTTTGCATTCTCTTGATGAGCTTCAAGAGGTAGTCACCGGAAATGGTCTTCCAACAATCTTGAAGGAGTTCCCAGAGATGCTTAGCACTTGTTGGTCCTTTTGCCTTCACTCTGCGGTCCAGCTCACCCCAAACCATTTCGATTGGGTTCAGGTCTGGTGACTGTGGAGGCCAGGTCATCTGGCGTAGCACCCCATCACTCTCCTTCTTGGTCAAATAGCCCTTACACAGCCTGGAGGTGTGTTTGGGTTCATTGTCCTGTTGAAAAAGAAATGATGGTCCAACTAAACGCAAACCGGATGGAATAGCATACCGCTGCAAGATGCTGTGGTCGCCATGCTGGTTCAGTATGCCTTCAATTTTGAATAAATCCCCAACAGTGTCACCAGCAAACCACCCCCACACCATCACACCTCCTCCTCCATGCTTCATGGTGGGAACCATGCATGTAGAGTCCATCCGTTCACCTTTTCTGCGTTGCACAAAGACACGGTGGTTGGAACCTAAGATCTCAAATTTGGACTCATCAGAACAAAGCACAGATTTCCACTGGTCTAATGTCCATTCCTTGTGTTCTTTAGCCCAAACAAGTCTCTTCTGCTTGTTGCCTGTCTTTAGCAGTGGTTTTCTAGCAGCTATTTTACCATGAAGGCCTGCTGCACAAAGTCTCCTCTTAACAGTTGTTGTAGAGATGTGTCTGCTGATAGAACTCTGTGTGGCATTGACCTGGTCTCTAATCTGAGCTGCTGTTAACCTGCGACTTCTGAGGCTGGTGAATCGGATAAACTTATCCTCTGAAGCAGAGGTGACTCTTGGTCTTCCTTTCCTGGGGCGGTCCTCATGTGAGCCAGTTTCTTTGTAGCACTTGATGGTTTTTGCAACTGCACTTGGGGACACTTTCAAAGTTTTCCCAATTTTTTGCACTGACTGACCTTCATTTCTTAAAGTAATGATGACCACTCGTTTTTCTTTACTTAGCTGCTTTTTTCTTGCCATAATACAAATTCTAACAGTCTATTCAGTAGGACTATCAGCTGTGTATCCACCAGACTTCTGCACAACACAACTGATGGTCCCAACCCCATTTATAAGGCAAGAAATCCCACTTATTAAACCTGACAGGGCACACCTGTGAAGTGAAAACCATTTCCGGTGACTACCTCTTGAAGCTCATCAAGAGAATGCCAAGAGTGTGCAAAGCAGTCATCAAAGCAAAAGGTGGCTACTTTGAAGAACCTAGAATATAAGACATATTTTCAGTTGTTTCACACTTTTTTGTTAAGTATATAATTCCACATGTGTTAATTCATAGTTTTGATGCCTTCAGTGTGAATGTACAATTTTCATAGTCATGAAAATACAGAAAAATCTTTAAATGAGAAGGTGTGTCCAAACTTTTGGTCTGTACTGTACATGGTCCAGGTCATGTATACAGTGCAACTGCTCTTATGAGGGGATGATGTCACCGGAAGGGGCGGGGCCTCCTCCAGTTGTGCTGAGGCTGCTGGAGATGAGGCTTCTCTATACTGACAATGAGAGGAGGAAGGCGTTGCATCATGGAGCTGTAAGGAGATGGGAACAATGTCTTTTTGTTTTTTAAATATGGGACTAAGGACGCAGTGTGACAGCAGTATTAATCGGACGTATATCGGAGTGCAATGTTAAACGGCGACTCTCCCTACTCAAGTGTGACAGCTCTATAGGAATACATGAAGTTGTCACGCTCGTGTCGGGAGAGCTGCTGGCCAGTCCAATCATTGCATTTCGATCTATGTGTAACGGGTCTGGGAGGCAGAACCTCTGAGCAACTATACAAGGGGGCGGTCCTTGTAAGGAAGCGGGTGGCTCCCAGGGAAGACGGGCAGGTAGTCACGGCAAGTGACAGGGACAGTCTCTGGGTAGAAGGACGGGTAGTCACGGCAAGTGACAGGGTCAGTCTTTGGGTAGAAGGACAGCAGGCAGGTGGCTGGTGAGCGCTCCCAGGTGAGCGGGCGAGAGTCTCTGGACAGGCAGGTGGTCACGGCAAGTGACGGCAGAGCCTCCAGGTAGACTAGCAGACAGGTAGCAGGTGGGCGCTCCCAGGAGAGCGAGCAAGAGTCTCTGGACTGGCAGGTGGTCACGGCAAGTGACGGCAGAGCCTCCAGGTAGGCTAGCAGGCAGGTAGCAGGTGAGCGCTCCCAGGTGAGCGGGCAAGAGTCTCTGGACAGGCAGGTGGTCACGGCAAGTGACGGCAGAGCCTCCAGGTAGGCTAGCAGGCAGGTAGCAGGTGGACGCTCCCAGGTGAGCGGGCAGGCTGGTCCATAGACAGACTGACAGGTGTCGGAAGGCAGACCGTCGGACCTCAGGCTAGCAAGCAGGTAAGCGGATAACAGGCAGGAATCAGACAGCAAACTGGCAGGAAACTGGCAGGTAACTGGCAGGTAACTGGAAACGGGACCTGAGGGCTGAAGCAGAGTAGAGAACAGTGCAACAACATTGCTCGGGCACCTCCATTTTGGAGGAGGTGCCTTATATATGGTGAAGTCCTCCGGCCATTGGCCGGGGACTCCTTAGGACGGCGCGCGCGGCCCCTTTAAGAGGGGGGGAGCGCGCGCGCGCCCTAAGCACCGTGGCCGGGAAGGAGCGCGTGCTGCCAGCAGAGCGGGAGGAAGACGCCGGGCTCGGAGCGGAGAGGTGAGGGGAACAGCGTCCCTGCCTAGCAGGAGGCAGGGACGCCGACGCTACAGTACCCCCCCCTTTAGGCCCCCCCTTTTTTAGGCCAGACAGAAATTTAGCAAGGATGAGAGGGGCATGGATGTTCTCCCGGGGCTCCCACGTTCTCTCCTCAGGACCAAACCCCTTCCAATCTACTAGAAAAAAGGTCTTTCCTCTTACCCTTTTGGTGGCCAGAATGTTCTCTACCTCAAACTCGTTTTCAGCGGAAACCGGAGCAGGAGGCGTACCTGTAGACTTGGAAAAAGAGTTAAGTACCACGGGTTTGAGGAGAGATACATGGAAGGAGTTAGGGATCCGCAAGTTGGCCGGGAGTTTCAATTTATAGGCCACCGGGTTGATCTGACTGATGACCTCCAGAGGACCGATGAACCGAGGCCCTAACTTATAGGAAGGAATCTTGAGCCGGACATACTTGGACGAGAGCCAGACTTTATCCCCAGGACGGAATTGAGGAGGATCCAGACGTTTTTTGTCAGCGTGTCTTTTCATACGCTCGGACGACTGAAGGAGTTCGGACCGGGTACTCTCCCACATGGAGGAAAATTTGTTAACAAGAGATTCCGCAGCCGGATTATCCACCGAGGTGGAGACGGGAAATGGGATCCGAGGATGCTGACTGAAGACTACAAAAAACGGGGATTTGGAGGAAGATTCGCTCTCGTGATTGTTGTAAGAGAATTCGGCCCATGGCAGGAGATCCACCCAGTCAGAATGGTGGGCATTAACAAAGTGCCGGAGGTAACTGGTCAGGATCTGATTGATCCGCTCCACTTGACCATTAGACTGAGGGTGGTAAGCGGAGGAGAAGTCCAGGGTGACGTCTAACAGTTTACAAGTGGCTCTCCAGAAGCGTGAGGTGAACTGTACCCCACGATCCGACACGATGTGGAGGGGCAGGCCATGAAGGCGGAAGATGTGGTGGATAAAGTCTTTAGCCAGCTCGGGTGCAGACGGGAGGCCTGGCAGGGGAACGAAATGAGCCATCTTGGAAAAGCGGTCAGCGACCACCCAAATGACCGTACAACCGGCAGAGACGGGGAGATCGGTTATGAAGTCCATAGCTATATGCTGCCAGGGGGCAGCAGGTACTGGCAGAGGAAGGAGGCGACCGGCTAGCAGGTGTCTCGGAACCTTGTTGCGGGCGCAGGACACACAGGCAGAAACAAAGTCTATTACGTCCTTGTGCAGGGTAGGCCACCAGTAGTGCCGGGTAATAAGCTGGAGGGTCTTTTTCTGACCGGCGTGGCCAGCTAGTTTAGACGAGTGACCCCAGTGTAGGGTCTTCTCCCGATCAGGTACCGATACGAACGTCTTACCGGGAGGGAGACGATTTAGACTCACGGGAGCCACCTGCATTACTCTGGCGGGATCGATGATATGTTTAGGTTCTTCCTCGAGATCAGACACCAGAAAGGATCGGGACAAGGCGTCCGCTTTGATGCTTTTGTCAGCCGGGCGAAAATGAAGAACAAAATCAAAGCGAGCAAAAAACAAGGACCACCGGGCTTGGCGCGGGTTAAGTCTCTGGGCATGCTGGAGGTAAGCCAAGTTCTTGTGGTCAGTGTAAATTATTACCGGGTGAAGAGCCCCCTCGAGCAGGTAACGCCACTCCTCCAATGCCAGCTTGATGGCCAAAAACTCTCGGTCTCCTATGGAATAGTTGCGCTCAGAAGAGGAGAAGAGTTTGGAGAAGAAGCCACAAGTTACCATTCTCCCGGAAGATGATTTTTGGGTAAGTACCGCTCCGGCTCCAGAGGAAGAGGCGTCAACTTCCAGGAAGAACTGCTTGTTGCCGTCCGGGCGATGCAGCACCGGGGCGGAAGAGAAGGCCTGTTTTAAGGAAAGAAAGGCCTCCTCTGCTTCGGGCGGCCACTCTCTGGGATTAGTGCCCTTACGGGTGAGCGCGGAAATTGGGGCAGTCCGGGAAGAGAAGTGCGGTATGAAGAGACGGTAGTAGTTGGCGAAGCCCAGGAACCGCTGAATAGCCTTCAACCCCTCCGGTCGAGGCCACTTCTCGATGGCAGACAGTTTCTCAGGATCCATTCATAGGCCGGTCTGAGAAATTATGTAGCCCAAAAACGGAAGCGAGGTCTGCTCAAAGAGGCACTTCTCATATTTAGCGAAGAGGTGGTTCTGCCTGAGCCTGAGCAGGACCTGACGAACATCCCTCCGGTGAGTCTGGAGATCCGGAGAGAAGACCAAGATGTCGTCCAGGTACACCACTACGCAGGAGTAGAGAAGGTCCCGGAAGATGTCATTGACCAACTCTTGAAAGACGGCGGGAGCGTTACAAAGACCAAAGGGCATTACCAGATATTCATAGTGGCTGTCCCGGGTGTTGAATGCAGTCTTCCATTCATCCCCCTGACGGATACGGACCAGGTTGTACGCCCCACGGAGGTCCAGTTTGGTGAAGATTCTAGCCCCCCTCAGACGATCAAATAATTCCGGAATGAGCGGCAGGGGGTACTTATTCTTCACCGTGATCTGGTTAAGGCCTCTATAGTCTATACAGGGACGGAGAGAGCCGTCCTTCTTTTTAACGAAAAAGAAGCCTGCTCCCGCCGGGGAGGTAGATTTCCAGATAAATCCCCGGGCCAGATTCTCCTCAATATATTCGGACATAGACCGGGTCTCAGCAGCGGACAACGGGTAAATACGCCCACGGGGAGGAGTAGTACCGGGTAACAGGTCGATAGGACAGTCGTATGGTCTATGAGGGGGTAATGTCTCTGCCTCCTTTTTATTAAAGACATCAGCATATGACCAATAAGGAATCGGAAGTCCAGGTAGATTAGTTGGGGTAGGAGAAGGACGGACGGGATGAACGGGAACCAAACAAGTCTTATGGCAGTCCTGTCCCCAGCGAAGGATTTCTCCGGTCTGCCAGTCAAGCACGGGTGCATGTTTCTGGAGCCAAGGTAGGCCTAGTAAGAGGGCGTGAGAGAGTCCAGGCAGAACATGAAAGGAGATGCTCTCAGAATGCAGCATTCCCACCTGCAGAGTAATGGATTCGGTGATGAGTTGGATGGGACGTGGTAAGAGGCCCCCATCTACGGCAGCGACAGATAAGGGTACAGCCAGAGGTTTGGTGGGAATGCGGTATTTTTCTACCAGGGATAGTGAAATAAGATTCCCGGCTGCTCCAGAGTCAAGTTGGGCTAGTTCGAAATAACGGTTCTCCCCGCAGATGATTGAGACTGACAGCAGCAGAGATGGAGAGGGTTTATTCTTGTCTAGGACGACCTCTCTGAGCGATCCTAGACACAGGCGTTTCCCGACCTCTCCGGGCAGGTACGGATCTGGTGCTCCTTACTGCCACAGTAGAAGCAGCTCCCCTCGGCACGGCGTAAGTCTTGACGGGTTTTGACCATCTTGGTCTGGTCGGCCTGCATAGGCTCAGGAGAGTGTGCCTGGGGAGTAACGGAGGGAGTGACGGGTCTCTGGAAGGTAGGAGCTAGACGTGGAAACCTCCTCTCACGGGTGACCTCTTTGGCGAGCTCCTGGAACCATAGGTCAATCCGGGTGGCAAGAGTTATTAAGTCGTCGAGAGTGGTAGGAACGTCCCAACCGGCGAGTTCATCTTTAATACGGCCGGACAGACCTTCCCAGAAGACAGATACCAGAGCGTCGTTATCCCAGGCCAGCACTGAGGCAAGGGTACGGAACCGTATGGCATATTGGCCCACGGTGAGACTTCCCTGACAGAGGCGTAGCAGAGACGAAGCGGATGAGGTCTTCCGTCCGGGTTCATCGAAGACTTTCCGGAAAGCTGTGAGAAAGGCTGACAAGTCGGCCACCAGGGGGTCTCCTCTCTCCCATAGAGGATTTAGCCAAGCCAGAGCCTCCCCCGTGAGGTGGGACATGATAAAGGCCACTTTGGACCGGTCGGAGATAAACTGGTGGGACAAGAGTTCAAAGTGCAGGGTGCACTGGTTTATGAAGCCCCGAGCTTGGGCGGAGTCACCTCTGAAGCGAGGAGGTGCGGAAAGCTGGGGTCCAGGACAGGATACCATGGTGTTGGTGGGCAGCGGCGCTGCCGGGTTGCGAGTCATGACACTAGCGGTGGTTGCTGGTGGAGCAGTCAGTGTGTCCAGGCGGGAGTTGACATTCCGCAGGTGACTCAGGATGGACTCCTGTTGGGACCTCTGACGGGACAGTTCATGACATAGGTCCGAGAGCGAGGGAGCTTGGGTGCCACCGGGTTCCATGGCCCGAGCAAACTGTAACGGGTCTGGGAGGCGGAACCTCTGAGCAACTTATACAAGGGGGCGGTCCTTGTAAGGAAGCGGGTGGCGACCAGGGAAGACAGGCAGGTAGTCACAGCAGGTGACCGGGACAGTCTCTGGGTAAACGGGCAGGAGGTCACGGCAAGTGACCGGGACAGTCTCTGGGTAAACGGGCAGGAGGTCACAGCAAGTGACCGGGGCAGTCTCTGGGTGAACGGGCAGGAGGTCACGGCAAGTGACCGGGACAGTCTCTGGGTAAACGGGCAGGAGGTCACGGCAAGTGACCGGGACAGTCTCTGGGTAAAGGGTAGGTACGACCTGTGACGGCTGAGCCTACAGGTAGGCTAGCAGGCAGATGGCAGATGTGTGCTCCCAGGTGAGCAGGCGAGAGTCTCTGGATAAGCAGGTGGTCACAGCATGTGACGGCGGAGCCTCCAGGTAGGCTAACAGGCAGGTAGCAGATGAGCGCTCCCAGGTGAGCGGGCAAGAGTCTCTGGACTGGCAGGTGGTCACAGCACGTGACGGCGGAGCCTCCAGGTAGGCTAACAGGCAGGTAGCAGATGAGCGCTCCCAGGTGAGCAGGCAAGAGTCTCTGGACTGGCAGGTGGTCACAGCACATGACGGCAGAGCCTCCAGGTAGGCTAGCAGACAGGTAGCAGGTGAGCGCTCCCAGGTGAGCGGGCAAGCTGGTCCATAGACAGACTGACAGGAGTTGGAAGGCAGACCGTCGGACCTCAGGCTAGCAAGCAGGTAAGCGGATAACAGGCAGGAATCAGACAGCAAACTGTCAGGAAACTGGCAGGTAACTGGCAGGTAACTGGAAACGGGACCTGAGGGCTGAAGCAGAGTAGAGAACAGTGCAACAACATTGCTCGGGCACCTCCATTTTGGAGGAGGTGCCTTATATATGGTGAAGTCCTCCGGCCATTGGCCGGGGACTCCTTAGGACGGCGCGCGCGGCCCCTTTAAGAGGGGGGGAGCGCGCGCGCGCCCTAAGCACCATGGCCGGGAAGGAGCGCGTGCTGCCAGCAGAGCGGGAGGAAGACGCCGGGCTCGGAGCGGAGAGGTGAGGGGAACAGCGTCCCTGCCTAGCAGGAGGCAGGGACGCCGACGCTACACCCACGATCCGACACGATGTGGAGGGGCAGGGCATGGAGACGGAAGATGTGGCGGATAAAGTCTTTAGCCAGCTCGGGTGCAGACGGGAGGCCTGGCAGGGGAATGAAATGAGCCATTTTGGAAAAACGGTCAGCAACCACCCAAATGACCGTACAACCGGCAGAGACAGGGAGATCAGTTATGAAGTGCATAGCTATATGCTGCCAGGGGGCAGTAGGTACTGGAAGAGGAAGGAGGCGACCGGCTGGCAGGTGTCTCGGAACCTTGTTGCGGGCGCAGGACACACAGGCAGAAACAAAGTCTATAACGTCCTTGTGCAGGGTAGGCCACCAGTAGTGCCGGATAATAAGCTGGAGGGTCTTTTTCTGACCGGCGTGGCCAGCTAGCTTAGACGAGTGACCCCAGTGTAGGATCTTCTCCCGATCAGGTACCGTTACGAACGTCTTACCGGGAGGGAGACGATTTAGACTCATGGGGGCCACCTGCATTACTCTGGCGGGATCGATGATGTGTTTAGGCTCCTCCTCAAGATCAGACACCAGGAAGGATCGGGACAAGGCGTCAGCTTTGATGTTTTTGTCAGCCGGGCGAAAATGAAGAACGAAATCAAAGCGGGCAAAAAACAAGGACCACCGGGCTTGGCGCGGGTTAAGTATCTGGGCGTTCTGGAGATAGGCCAAGTTCTTGTGGTCTGTGTAAATTATTACCGGGTGAAGAGCCCCCTCGAGCAGGTAACGCCACTCCTCCAGTGCCAGCTTAATGGCCAATAATTCTCGGTCTCCAATAGAATAATTGCGCTCAGAAGAGGAGAAGAGTTTGGAGAAAAAACTGCAGGTTACCATTCTTCCGGAAGATGACTTTTGGGTAAGTACCGCCCCGGCTCCGGAGGAGGAAGCGTCAACTTCTAGGAAGAATTGTTTGTTGCCGTCCGGACGATGCAGCACCGGGGCGGAGGAGAAAGCCTGTTTTAAGGAAAGAAAGGCCTCCTCAGCTTCGGGCGGCCATTCTCTGGGATTAGTACCCTTACGGGTGAGCGCAGAAATAGGGGCAGTCCGGGAAGAGAAGTGCGGTATGAAGAGGCGGTAATAGTTGGCGAAGCCCAGGAACCGCTGAATAGCCTTCAACCCCTCTGGTCGGGGCCACTTCTGGATGGCAGACAGTTTCTCAGGATCCATTTGTAGGCCGGTCTGAGAGATTGTGTAGCCCAGAAATGGAAGAGAGGTCTGCTCAAAGATGCACTTCTCATATTTAGCGTAGAGGTGGTTCTGCCTGAGCCTGAGCAGGACCTGACGAACATCCCTCCGGTGAGTAGGAAGGTCCGGAGAGAAGACCAAGATGTCGTCCAGGTACACCACCACGCAGGAGTAGAGAAGGTCACGGAAGATGTCATTGACCAACTCTTGAAAGACGGCAGGAGTGTTACAGAGACCGAAGGGCATTACAAGGTACTCATAGTGGCCGTCCTGGGTGTTGAATGCCGTCTTCCACTCATCCCCCTGACGGATACGGACCAGGTTATACGCCCCACGGAGATCCAGTTTGGTGAAGATTCTAGCCCCCCTCAGACGGTCAAATAATTCAGGAATGAGCGGGAGGGGGTATTTATTCTTCACTGTAATCTGGTTAAGACCTCTATAATCTATACATGGACGGAGTGAGCCGTCCTTCTTTTTGACGAAGAAGAAGCCTGCTCCCGCCGGGGAGGTGGATTTCCGGATAAATCCCCGGGCCAGATTCTCCTCAATATATTCTGACATGGACCGGATCTCTGCAGCGGACAAAGGGTAGATACGCCCATGGGGAGGAGTAGAGCCGGGTATCAGGTCGATTGGGCAGTCGTATGGTCTATGAGGGGGTAATGTCTCTGCTTCTTTTTTATTGAAGACATCGGCATAAGACCAATAGGGAACCGGTAGACCGGGTAGATTGACTGGGGTAGGAGAAGGACGAGCAGGATGAACGGGAACTAGACAAGTCTTATGGCAGTCCTGTCCCCAGCGAAGGACTTCTCCGGTCTGCCAGTCAAGCACGGGTGCATGTTTCTGGAGCCAAGGTAGGCCTAGCAAGAGTGCGAGAGAGAGTCCAGGCAGAACATGAAAGGAGATGCTCTCAGAATGCAGCATTCCCACCTGTAGAATTAGAGATTCAGTGATGAGTTGGATGGGATGTGGTAAGAGACCCCCATTCACGGCGGCGACAGATAAAGGTACGGCCAGAGGTTTGGTGGGAATGTGGTATTTTTCTACCAGTGATTGAGAGATGAGATTTCCAGCAGCTCCTGAGTCAAGTTGAGCCAGTTCAAAATAGAGGTTCTCTCCGCAGATGATAGAGACTGACAGCATCAGGGATGGAGAGGGTTTACTTTTGTCTAGGGCGACCTCTCTGAGCGATCCTAGACACAGGCGTTTCCCGACCTCTCTGGGCAGGAACGGATCCGGTGCTCCTTACTGCCACAGTAGAAGCAGCTCCCCTCGGCACGGCGTAAGTCTTGACTGCTTTTGACCATCTTGGTCTGGTCGACCGGCATAGGCTCAGGTGAGTGTGCCTGGGGAGTAACGGAGGGAGTGACGGGTTTCTGGAAGGTAGGGGCTAGACGTGGAAACCTCCTCTCACGGGTGACCTCTTTGGCGCGCTCCTGGAACCGGATGTCAATCCGAGTGGCAAGTGTTATTAAGTCGTCGAGAGTGGTAGGAATGTCCCGACCGGCGAGTTCATCTTTAATACGGCCGGACAGACCCTCCCAGAAGACAGACACCAGGGCGTCGTTATCCCAGGCCAGCTTCGAAGCAAGGGTACGGAACCGTATGGCATATTGGCCCACGGTGAGATTTCCTTGATGGAGGCGTAGCAGAGACGATGCGGATGAGGTCCTCCGTCCGGGTTCGTCGAAGACTTTCCGGAAAGCCGTGAGACTGGCAGGTCGGACACCAGGGGGTACCCTCTCTCCCATAGAGGATTTAGCCAAGCCAGAGCCTCCCCCGTGAGGTGGGACATGATAAAGGCTACTTTGGACCGGTCGGAGATAAACTGGTGGGACAAGAGTTCAAAGTGCAGGGTGCAGTGGTTTATGAAGCCCCGAGCTTGAGCGGGGTCACCTCCGAAGCGAGGAGGTGCAGAAAGCCGGGGTCCGCAGGATACCATGGTATTGGTGGGCAGCGGCGCTGCCGGGTTGCGAGTCAAGACACTAGCGGTGGTTGCTGGTGGAGCAGTCAGAGTGTCCAGGCGAGAGTTGACATTCCGCAGGTGACTCAGGATAGACTCCTGTTGGGACCTCTGACGGGACAGTTCATGACATAGGTCCGAGAGCGAGGGAGCTTGGGTGCCACCGGGTTCCATGGCCCGAGCAAACTGTAACGGGTCTGGGAGGCGGAACCTCTGAGCAACTTATACAAGGGGGCGGTCCTTGTAAGGAAGCAGGTGGCTCCCAGGGAAGATGGGCAGGTAGTCACGGCAAGTGACAGGGACAGTCTCTGGGTAGAAGGACGGGTAGTCACGGCAAGTGACAGGGACAGTCTTTGGGTAGAAGGACAGCAGGCAGGTGGCTGGTGAGCGCTCCCAGGTGAGCGGGCGAGAGTCTCTGGACAGGCAGGTGGTCACAGCAAGTGACGGCAGAGCCTCCAGGTAGACTAGCAGACAGGTAGCAGGTGGACGCTCCCAGGAGAGTGGGCAAGAGTCTCTGGACTGGCAGGTGGTCACGGCAAGTGACGGCAGAGCCTCCAGATAGGCTAGCAGGCAGGTAGCAGGTGGACGCTGCCAGGTGAGCGGGCAGGCTGGTCCATAGACAGACTGACAGGTGTCGGAAGGCAGACCGTCGGACCGCAGGCTTGCAAGCAGGTAAGCGGATATCAGGCAGGTATCAAGCAGGAATCTGGCAGGTGACTAGCAGGTAACAGGCAGGAATCTGGCAGGTGACTGGCAGGTAACAGGCAGGAATCTGGCAGGTGACTGGCAGGTAACAGGCAGGAATCTGGCAGGTGACTGGCAGGTAACAGGCAGGAATCTGGCAGGTGACTGGCAGGTAACAAGCAGGAATCTGGCAGGTGACTGGCAGGTAACAAGCAGGAATCTGGCAGGTGACTGGCAGGTAACTGGTAACGGGACCTGAGGGCTGAAGCAGAGTGAAGGCTTTGCAACAACATTGCTCGGGCACCTCCATCTTGGAGGAGGTGCCTTATATATGGAGAGGTCCTCCGGCCATTGGCCGGGGACTCCTTAGGGCGGCGCGCGCGGCCCCTTTAAGAGAGGGGGAGCGCGCGCGCGCTCTAAGCACAGTGACCGGGGAGGAGCGCGCGCTGCCAGCAGAGCGGGAGGAGGACGCCGGGCACGGAGCGGAGAGGTGAGGGGAACAGCGTCCCTGTCTAGCAGGAGGCAGGAACGCCGACGCTACACTATGCATGATTTATACGGCTGTCTGACTGCGTCCTATGTGTGAGTCGTCCGAGACTGTATTTTGAGAGCACAGAAAAGTGGTTAATGTTTCTTGCATGGGGCTTCAAGTCAATGGACTTTTATAAGGGATATTCTGATGCTGCATGTTGGGGGGCTTGCACAGGGAGGAGGAGGATGTAAGCACGAGGCTGTATGTTGACTGGGCTGCACAGGGAAAGGCTAATGTTGCATATGGGAGGGCTTGCACAGGCAGTGGAGCAATTCTGCCTGTAAAGAGCTGCAAATTTGGAGCTTGCACAGGGAAGGGGGTGATGTTACATGTCGGTGGTCTTGCACAGGGATTGTGCTGATACTGCATGCACAATGCTGCATGTTGGGTGGCTTGCACAGGAAGGGGTGATGTTGCTTGCATAGGGCTGCATGTTGGAGACTGTACAGGGCAGCGGCTGCTGGCTGTTTCTTGCATGGTGCTGCATGCTGGGGGCTTCGCAGGAAAGGGGATGTTACTTGCATGAGGCTGCAGGTAGGTGGTGTTTATGTGAAGGGAAGGGGTGAGGTTACTTACGTGGCGGGGTGGGGACGTCACAGGAAAGGGGGTGATGTTGGTTATCTGAAGTAAGGGATTAATGTTATTTACATGGATATCTGCCTGAAGGGGCTGAGAGGTGAGGAGTGAGTCATGTTTTGAACATAAAACGTTTTTTCTTGTTAATAGTATTGGGGGACACAGAACCGTGGGTACACACAGTGTCACCTGGAGGCTCAAAACTGCATTTAAAAAAATGTTGGCTCCACATAACGGGCTACATTCCCTACTCAGACACTGCAGCTCAATTTTAGCCCAGTGTCCATAGTAGTTAGGCACAAATTGCATTGAATCTTCTACACAATTTTTTTCCCAGGTGGTGCGGATTTCCTCCATCTTTTTTTCACCATCCCTTTCACTTCACTGTAGTGTATCTCCCTGCGAATTACATTTCAT
This sequence comes from Phyllobates terribilis, assembly GCF_046119375.1. NCBI lineage: Eukaryota > Metazoa > Chordata > Amphibia > Anura > Dendrobatidae > Phyllobates > Phyllobates terribilis. The sequence continues at coordinate 20,885,719 of NW_027362777.1, read as the reverse complement.
CACTGGCCATTGTCCACCATGACTGCTACCGCAGTGGAGTGCTCGTGTCCCCACAATATATGTGAGGTCACGGAAGCGGCGACCCTGTGAGCATCCAATGACATCAGATACAGTAGATGAGTATAATCCCTTCAAACTCCCCCTCCCCTTCTCTTTATTACTATTGGCTTGCTTGAGTCTGTCCATTGAGGGTCTCCCAACTTTCTATTTCCGTTGGGCCATTCTTTTCTCCCTTTCTGTACTTTCTTGATGCTTCTCTGCGGCTTTTTTCGGGGGTTCATGTGATTTTTTGTGAAGTTCGAGGAAGTGTTATCGGTGGTACGGGGCCCACCCAGTTCCTGGCTGCTGGCTAGGCACTGTACTACATGTGTGTGACTTGCACAATATTGCAAGTTCATCTATGTGCAGTTCTAATGCAAGGCGATCGCCCCCCTCAATGGATGAAGAGGCTGAGAGTGGTTGTTCATCAGTATTCTGCACCTGTGTTACCTCTTCTAGTAAGGGGGTCTGCTGCATCCCATGTGTGCATTTTCCTTGCGATCTTGGCTGATCAATACCATTGCATTTTTGCTTTGTTTCTAAATGAAGTATTCGGGGAATTTTTAAAGTCCCTTTCATTGCTTTGGCTGTGCTGTTTATTTTCTTGCGGCTAGGTCTGAAATCTTTTTCCGCCTATAGGGTGGCATGATACCACTCCCACCTCCCCCACCTGGCTTGGGTACAGTGGTGGAGTGGTATGACGGAGGCGAAGGGAGGGTGGGGGGTGGAATAAGAGACTGGCATTTTTCTCCCTTCAAGCAGTTTTCACTGGGTTTACTTGGGGAGAGCCTTATTTTCCTGGGTTTTCTGCTGCAGACTCTCTTGCTGACTCTCTTCTCCTGTTCTCACACTCTTCCTTTCCTAAGTAAGCATCCAAACAGAAGACCCAGGTGCCATCTGTCACCTTTGCCATTTGAGGACACAGTAGCATGCTTTCATGCCTGCACCTTTACTGGTTAGCAATAGGTGCCATTTTGGGCCTATTTTCAATTTTCCAGGCACCATGTCCTCTTCCTGGGAGCCCACATGCAGCCTCCTGTGGCTCTAGTTACTTAATGTCTGTGTTTGCGCTGTGACAAATGTCTGACATGTGTTTAGCCCGGCTCCCTCTATGCTCACTGCCATATAGGTGCTCCCAGAGGTTTTTCTCCTCTCGTGACTCCTATTCCTACAGAGACGACAAACTCCTCTCGACCCTCTAACTCCAGGCAGCCCTCATTCAAACCTAGACTGTCCTTACACACCCATTTTAAGGCCACAAAGCCCTCCACTTCCAGATCCTCCACTATACGAAGATCTTATATTACGCTAAAGTTTTCCTACTTGAAGGGACAGGTTTCTGCCCTTTCCATACTTTTTCATTATATACTAGCATTTCACAAACAGGTTAAGACCTTCCTACAGGAGGTGGCTCATTGCACCCTCCTTACATTCAATTGGTGGAACTTTGGGACCTTTTTTTTTATTGCTCTCCAATAGCCTCCCTTTGATCTTCTTAGGCAACTTCTCCTCAAAATTCCCTTTATAGAAGCTGTTGCGAGACAAAAAATCAGAAAATAAGGCATTGTGGTGGGTGCTGTCACGATTACAACCAAGATGAGAAGGTGTAGAAAAACAGTGATCATTTATTTATCACATGATGACCTGAGGAAGAAATCAAATCAATGTTGATTGATTGATTGCTATCCGGCCACCACCCTCGGGGGTGGTGGCCGGATAGCAAGGCTCCTCAACTACAATATGTAAGTGGCATTATGCTTGACTTGATAAATTTGCTCTTTTTTTCAGACTTCCCTATGTGCAATATCTTGACTAGCTGATAGTATGTGTTAAATGTAAATGAATTTAGGCACTTGCATCTTATTTATTCATTACTTATTTATGTTCTGATACACATTGGCACTTTGCACTTTGTTTAATTTTGCTGCTATCATATATATTGAGTACTGATATCTATGCACTAGCACTTTCTAATACTTTTTTACGTCTTGCTCATTTATATTTATTGCCATTTAAACTCCTCTAGGGATGATTATAAAACACTATATACTTAAAATCTATTCCGTCATATGCTTTGCTATTTGATTGCTACATGTTCTGATACCTTTGCTTATTTTATGTATGTTTTATATTTATTCCTAATAAAATTACAATTTAAACAATTTATTTATGCCTCATTTTAATAGAGACATGATTTGGAGCTCTAGTATTTTGTTTTTTGATCGACTTTGATTGCTGCATTTCGGGGGCTAACGTGCCAGCAGTGGTGTTTGACCACTCCTGGCACATAGCACCGGGTGTCCGCTGTGACAATCAGCTGACACACGGCGGCGATCGCCCCGCAGCGCTTGAGCGCGGGCGCGATCGCATTATGCGTATTAGTCCGTAGCTGGTCCATAAGTCACAGGGCGCAGCTACGTACTATTACTGACCTCGTCGGAAAGGGGTTAAAGAACAGTAACTGCCAGTTGGATCATTATCAGGGTGCGTTCACACAGTGTGATTTGTTGCAGAAACTATCTGCAGCAAAGTCCTCACCAGTAGACCTGCACTAAGTCGTTCAGATCTTGCTGACAATTGTTCTGTCTTCAGCAGTACCTGTTAAAAACAACAACAAAAACATCCATGATATTCGCTTATACAACCAAGGTGTTAGGTCCTGCCAGTGATTCCCGGTGTATTCCGGCCTTTCATGTGCCCCATGCAGCCTGATTAATTGCAGAGATCATATGGGATGAAACATTTTTTACAGCTTTATTGTAAAGTGACATAAGTTTCTTTTGGCTGAGGGTCTGACTGGTGGTACCCCCACTGTTCCATAGGACAGGCTCTGGAAGAGGTCATGCTACATATTTTACAGAGGGGTAAAAATACTCCTCTTAGCAATTTTGATGAGTATGTTTAGCCAACATGATTTGCAGTAACCCAAATCTATAGTACATGGATAGGTATACATAATACTAAGATCTCACTATTAAGGGAAACCGTATCGTATAAACGAAGCTTACAAATGGTCCTCATCAAATATTTCAAACTGCAACCCATCCTTTTCATGTGTCAGGGTGGGTTGCAGACTTAAGAAACAGCTCAAGAGAGGCAACAATTGTCAGAGGAGCTGCGTGGGGTAATTGTTGAACAACCATAAGTCACTCAGCCACTGGGCAGGGCTGTGACATGAGAACAAATATAACCTCCCTGCTGACTGAGCACAACAGGGTTTTTTTCTCTCCAGACTCAGTTCTACATGCGCAGTCCGTCGCCATTCCCTGTTGTAACGCCGTCAGGCAGACAGAGCAGAACGGGTATACAGTTAAGCATAGAGGAGGATGAAGCAGAAGAAAAACCCCTGTTGTGCTCAGTCAGCGGGGGGATTTATTTTTTCTCATGTCACAGCCCTGCTCTTTGGCTGTCGGAGATTTGTTTGTTCATGACGCTGCTTCTCTGAAAGTTAAGACACTTCTCAAGCTGTGTTTCTTCATTCTGCAACCCATCCTGACACGTGACTAGGACAGACTGCACTCTGAAATATGTGACAAAGGCCATCTTTATCACATTGCCGGAGAACCCCTGGAGAACAGTTTTATTGTTTTGGCATATTTGAATGCTGTATCACCCCATGCATTAAAAGGAGAACAAAGAACTAGTTTGAAGGCTGCGATTAGTTATCACCTAATCCTTAACCCCGTCATGACATTTGACGTACCTATACATCATGGTCGGATGGGGTTCCCGACTGATGTTGTATAGGTACGACATGGGTATCATGCGTGGCACAGAAGCTGTGACAGCGTGATCGCTGCCGGGGTCTTGGCTACATGATAGCCAAGCCACAATTCTCATAGCCAGGTGCAGTGCCTGCACTGTCCCTAGCTGTTTAACCGACTAAATGCTGCGATCGATATCAATCGCAATATTTAGCAGGCTAGGAGAGGTAAGGGATTCCCTCTTCTGTCCAATCATTGCCCCCAGAATGTCATCGAGAGGGCCCTATGGTTATCAAATCAACCTGAGGTCGTCATGATGACATCCAGTCTGCCAGCAACAGTGGTCTGCTTGGATCATGCCAGTAGCATGGGTAACTATCCTCCTAAACATGCCTCTCTTGGGCTATAAGCCTACAATTTTAAGTGGGCAGGTAGAAACCAACACTAATTAAAAGCACCCTTGGGCTGATGGGTGGAGTGCAGAGTCAGAAAAGGAGGCAGTCAAAACTTCCATGATAAACTGCAAGAAAACAAAAAACCTGACCAGCACCTCCATATAGTGTGAACAGGTGCACGCTGCAATGACTGCATAACATATAATAAGAAAGCACAGCAGCACACTGTAAGGGCCAAGACATATGCAAACACTGAGAACATAACAGCTAAACTGCATTATTGCTAAATAAAATATACTTACAAAAAATTAAGGTTCTTAGGCTTATAGCCCAAAAGAAGCATGTTTAGGAGGATAGTTACCCATCACGCGGAGGTCACCTTGCAATGGTTGATGGGCATACATACATTTGCCAATTTATGTGCTAAGAACCTTCATTTTTTGCAAGATGCCAGTAGCATGGTGTAAGAGACTTATGTCAGTGTAACACTGGTGTGATGCATTGCAGTGATGGTGCATAATATTCTGTGACACACCTCTGGTGTAAATACGATCACTGCACCCATAGATGTCTTTATTGAGAGTTGTCGTTTATAAATGGGATCACTTAAGGGGGGGTCTATGAAAGAGTTAAGCTAGCACCAGGACTCGTTCATCCAGAGCAGACGTCCTCAGGAGAGATTTGCTGCAGGATCAGCCTAGGGTCAGCGGTGCTAATACCCAGAGTCCATGTATATGCAGTAAGTGAATAGAAGAATGGTAGCACTCACCATAGGTATGTGGGATCTGCAATCTTTATTTGGATAAAGACATAAAGGAGAATTGGTGCAGGAGGAGTGCGGGGAAGAACGTTACTCGACTACGGCCATTTCACGTTTGATTGCGCTTCTACAGGTCCACTGTACATTATATGGATGTAGACCCGTAGAAGTGAAATCAAGCGTGAAACGACCGTAGTCCAGTAACGTTCTCCCCCGCACTCCTCCTGCACCGCTGTTCCTTTATGTCTTTATCCAAATAGATATTGCAGATCCCGCATACTTATGGTGAGTGCTACCATTCTTCTATTCACTTAAGGGGGATTCTGCTGTTCTGGGACCTCAGGGGGGGCTCTGCCAATGTGACATGGCACCCACAAACCATAACAGAAAAATCTGCACTGTAAAATGGCGTTCCTTCCCTTCTGAGCTATGCACTGTGCCTCAAAAGTATTTTTTCACCACGTATGGGGTATTGACGTATTCAGGAGAAATTGCATAATAAATTTTATTGTTTGTTTTCTCCAATTACAAACTTAGGGCCAAAGTAACATTTTGGTGGAAAAAATGGTATTATTTATTTTGCTCAGCTCAATGTTATACAATTCTGTGAATCGCCTGAGGGTTAAAAATGCCCACTACTCCCTTAGTTGAATTCCTCTAGAGGTGTAGTTTCCAAAATGGGGTCACCTGAGGGGGTTTCTGCTGTTTTGGCATGTCAGGGGCTCTTCAAATGAGACATGGCGTCCGCTACCTATTCCAGCCAAAATGGCGTCCCTTCCCTTCTTGAGCCGTGTAATGCATTAGTTTTCCTCCACCACATATGGGTTAACAGCTTACTCAGGAGAAATTGCACAAACAATTTTGGAGTCTATTTTCTCCTGTAACTTTTGTGAAAAAAAAAATTGGGGCTAAAACAACATTTTTGTGGGGAAAATTATATTTTTTATTTTCACGGCTCATAAAGCACATTGGGGTTCAAGGTGCTCACCACACATTGGAAAAATGAGAAATTGATGATAAACTTTTAACCCTTCTCACTTCCTAACATAAAAAAATTATGTTTCAATAATGGTGCTGATGTAAAGTAGACATGTGGGAAATGTTATTTATTAACTATTTTGTGTCACAGAACTCTTAGGTTCAATGGCATTAAAATTAAAAGTTTGAAAATTGTGAAACTTTCTCCAAATTTCTGATATTTTCACAAATAAAAGCAAAAAATATCGTCCTAAATTTACCACTAACATGAAGAACAATTTGTCAAGAAAACTCAATCTCAGAATCAATGGGATCCACTGAAGCTCCAGAGTTATTACCTCATAAAGTGATACTGCTCAGGAAGGTGAACAAACAGGCTCTGGGGAGAAAGGGTTAATAGGACTTACAGGAGGAACCGGTCCAGAAAGCAGAAGATCCATTGAGTACCTGCCACATACAGTATTCTGTGATAGAACTAGGAGATGAATAATGGCGTTGTGCGAGGACTTCTCTGGGCTTCTGTCCTTCATCCTGCAGTCGTCTGAATGGATCTAATGTGGACGGGAACCAGCTAAGCCGCATTCTGCCCACAGCTGTTACCTCACTGTTCACACCACACAGAGACCCCAAAAGAGCCTCCGTGCTGAAGGGGTTAATGCCCCCTGCGCCCAGTAATGGGGGATCTCCACATATCTCCATCTGCAGAGCCGGTGGAGAAACTTCTCCGCAGTCAGTGACATTTCCAGCATTATTTGCCCCTCACTACTGGCACAATTACCCCGCGCCGCCTTTTCTACAGTTTTATGTGCGGAATGTAACGTGGGATTTTCCTGCTTGGAGACAAATAGACGACACATGAGGAGATTATTACCAGTTACCGGACGTCTACTATATGGCGGCATATGATTGTGCTATCCACTTCATACCAGGAGCTAAAATGCAGAAATCTCGTATGTTTAACCCCTTCCAGGGAGGGCGGCCTTGAAAAACTATATTCAGAAGAGTCCAGCTAAGGGCTCATACCCACATGTGTGAACAAAAAAATTCCGTATTCTGGACCGAAAAAACGGAAGAGTTCCATGCGATTTTCATGAGAGGAAAATGCGATTTTTCGCACCTAGCATCCGTATGACATCCGTATGCGTTTTTTTTCTCTGCAACTATTATTCTGCCATCATTTACAGGACCATTTACAGTGTTCTGTGCTACAGAATGATAATGTATCCATAAAAATTGGATGGCATATGGCTGGTCCCATTGACTTGCATTGGCGAGTCTCGTCCGATATACGCAGTATGCTGCGATTTTTTTCTCAGTCCGATTTCAGCTGAGAAAAAAAAATCACAGATGAGATGTACCTCATAGATTAACATTGATCAGAGTGCAATCCGATTTATTATCGGATTGCTCTAGTCTGTTTTTCTTGCATTGGGCTCATACTCATCTGCGTGAAAAACGGATGAGTGCAATCCGATAAAAAATCGGATTGCACTCTGACCAATGTTAATCTATGAGTCCCTGCTCATCTGCTCAAAAAATCAAAGCATGTTGCAATTTGCCACATATATCGGATAAGACTCGCCAATGCAAGTCAATGGGCGCGAGAAAAAAAACGGATGGCACATGGACCATCCATATGGCATCCAATTTTTACGGATAGATTACTATTCTGTAGCATATAACACTGTAAATGATTATCGAATAATAGTTGCAGAGAAAGCAAAACGCATTGCATACGGATGTCATATGGATGCTAGGTGCGAAAAATCGCATTGTCCTCATGAAAATCGCATGACACTCATCCGATTTTCCGGTCCATATATCGAAACGTTTTTTTCACACATATGGGTATGAGCCCTAAGGGTCATATACGGCCATCCACCTCTCCAGTCACAGAGGGGTGGGTAAAGATCTTAGGCAGCACATTCAGGATGCTCAGGACAGTGCGCAGGAAGGTTTACCTATGAACAAGCTTTATGTACTGCCCTCTTTACGTGTAGATCTTTTTGATGAAGAACATGATTCCTTTTTAGCTAGGCACGCGGGTTCGTCTGCCACTTGGAGATCTCTTTCTAGGTCCTTTTGGTGGCAGAATGCTCTTAAGGATATTGGAGAGTATGTTTGGAAATGCAAAGTCTGTTCCAAGGCTAAAGCCTCTCATCAAGCTCAGTGGGTTATCTCTTCCCTAACGATGTTTCGTTGCAGCCCTGGACCCACTTGTCCATGGACTTTGTCAATGATTTGCTTAACTCTGGTGGTATTACTGTCGTGTGGGTGGTGGTGGAACATTTGAGCAAAAAGGTTCTTTTGGTCCTGCTTCAAAAGTTGCCAACTGCTAGGATCTTAGCAACTTTGTTCATTTCTCATAGATTAAATTTCATGGTGTTCCCAAAAATATAATTTTTGATTCAGCGGTTCAATTTCTGGCTAGTTTTTGCTCCAGATTGGGTAATAAGCTGCTTTTTTCTCTCAGTCTATCATATCGAGACTAATGGTCAACCAGAAGGATGAACCAGGAAATAGAGCAGTATTAGTGATGTTTTGTCTCCTCTAATCAGGAAGACTGGGTGGAATCTCTGCCCCTTATCAAGCGTGCTCTAAATCAGTGGTCCCCAACCTTTTTTTGCACCAGGGACCGGCTTGAAGCAAGATCATTTTTCCATGGCCCAGCAAGGAGGGGGTGGGGTGGGCGGGGCTTTGGTCATATGGGGGCGGGGTAATGGAGGGATTTGGAGTTTAGTGCATACTTATCATATAGTGTAGACCAGGTCCCCGCCAGGAGCTATGCCAGGAGCCCCACATAATGTGCTGTGCCAGGAGCCGCATCACTGAGGCCCCATCACGCCCTGCAGCAGGACAGGGCAGCTGTCCTGACAGCTGCTGTTCAGCTGCATTTACTTCATCCCAGGGGCGGACACAGACTGTAGTGGGCCCCTGTGCAAGAAATTTTTGGGGGCCCCCCCCGCCCTTCATAAGGCAACAAAGTTATGTAAACATAACCCCCCATGTGCATCTCTCACCCCCCCATGTGCAGCTCACCCCCGTGCATCTCTCATCCCCCTCCGTGCATCTCTCATCCCCCTCCGTGCATCTCTCATCCACCCCCCGTGCATCTCTCATCCACCCCCCGTGCATCTCTCATCCCCCCCGTGCATCTCTCATCCCCTCCGTGCATCTCTCATCCCCCTCCGTGCATCTCTCATCCACCCCCCGTGCATCTCTCATCCACCCCCCGTGCATCTCTCATCCCCTCCGTGCATCTCTCATCCCCTCCGTGCATCTCTCATCCCCTCCGTGCATCTCTCACCCCCCTGTGCATCTCTCACCCCCCTGTGCATCTCTCATCCCCTCCGTGCATCTCTCATCCCCCCCGTGCATCTCTCATCCCCCCCGTGCATCTCTCACCCCCCCGTGCATCTCTCATCCCCCCCGTGCATCTCTCACCCCCCCGTGCATCTCTCATCCACCCCCCGTGCATCTCTCATCCCCCCCGTGCATCTCTCATCCCCCCCGTGCATCTCTCATCCCCCCCGTGCATCTCTCACCCCCCCGTGCATCTCTCATCCCCCCGTGCATCTCTCATCCACCCCCCGTGCATCTCTCACCCCCCTGTGCATCTCTCCCCTCCCTCCCATGTGCATCTCTCATCTCTCCCCTCCCCCCATGTGGATCTCTCATCTCTCCCCTCCCCCATGTGCATCTCTCATCTCTCCCCTCCCCCCCATGTGGATCTCTCATCTCTCCCCTCCCCCATGTGCATCTCTCATCTCTCCCCTCCCCCATGTGCATCTCTCATCTCTCCCCTCCCCCCCATGTGCATCTCTCATCTCTCCCCTCCCCCCATGTGCATCTCCCATTCCCCCCACTCCTAGTTAATTGTATTTAAAAAAAAATAAAACTTGTTATACTTACCCCCATGCGATCCCTGCAGAATCCTGGCGCTCGTCCAAATCGCTGACACCAGGTTCTCCTGACTTCCGGCCATGTGACGGCGCCGTCACATGACCGGAAGTCAGGGGAATCATGAAGGTGCTGCCGCAGCAGCGCAGCGCTAAGATGTCCCGGACCCGGCGCTTAGCATGCGGCCGGGGGCCCCATGAGGAGAGAGACGCACAAGAGGGGGGCTCCGAGGGGGCTCCTACCGGCCGGGCCCCATACTGGAGTCAGGGCAGTCATGCCCTGATGGCGGCCCTGCTGGAGGCTGGAGGGGCCCCCTCTCCCCGCGGACCGGCTGAAAAACCCCAACGGCCCGGTCCTGGTCCGCGGACCGGCGGTTGGGGACCTCTGCTCTAAATAACCGTTCCTCAAAGGCTACCGGGACCTTGCCTTTTTTTAGCTGCTGTAGTTTTAATCTAGAGTTTGGGAATATTTCAGGATTACAATCATCCCTGCCAGTGGTGGAGAGATTTTGTCCCAATTAATTAAGGTCTGGAGGGAGGACAAAAGGGATTTTTTGGTAGCTAGTGACCAGGCCAAAAGTGGTGCTAACTGCAGACGTAGGAAAGCTTCTATCTTTAGGGTGGGGGATTTTGTGTGGTTGCCCTCAAAATATCTGCGCTTAAAGGTCACATATAGAAAGTTTGCACCTAAATTTGTAGGTCCTTATAAAATTATTACAAATTTAAATCATGTGACAGTTAAGTTGCAACTTATTACCTGGAAAATCATAATTCTTTCCATTTTTCTCTTTTAAAAAAATTTGAGGGGACCTCAAGACATAAATAAGGTGGATTTGGAAGGGTGTCGGGAGTATGAGGTAGAGCGAGTTCTTAGTTCCAGGTGGGTCAGGCGCTGTCTGCACTATCTCGTTAAGTGGAAATATTATGGTCCTTAAGGTAGCTCCCAAGTTAATATGGGGGATCTTCCTGCGATCAGATAAACAGATTATTGGGTGGGGCTGGGGAAAACCCAGCAGTCATGGTACACATTGGTACCAATGACAAAGTTAGAGGAAGGTGGAAGGTCACAGGGAATTAGGAGAGAAGTTGAAGTACAGGACCTCTAAGGTAGTGTTTGCAGAAATACAGCCGATTCCACTAGCGTCACTAGAAAGTTAGCGGGAACTTAAGGAGATAAATAAGTGGCAGGATAAAAGGTTTGGGTTCATGGAGAACTGGGCCTACTTCTGTTGGCTACAGGCTCTACGATAGGGACAGGCTGCACCTCAACTGGGGGGGTGCAGATGTGCTGCAGTGAAAAATGGTCAGATGGATGGAGGAGCTTTTAAACTGGGATCTGGGGGGAGGGAGGTTTTTTGTGAAAATTTGGGGATAGAGTAGACAGAGAGAGAGAGACAGTAGGGGTCAATGAGGATTTAGGGGGCTGGGACATTCAAGGAAAGTAAGGAGGCAAGAAGGAGTAATAAATAGTTAATAGTATTAAATGTCTGCTGGCAAATGCAAGAGGTCTTGCAAACAAAATTAATGAATTAGAGACTCTTAATGTCAGCCACAGATTACGATGTGGTGGGCATTACGGAAACCTGGCTGGCAAGTCACGACTGAGTGATAAACAGAGGATTACACTACATTCAAAAGGTTAGGAAAGATAAAAAGGTAGAGGGGTGGGTATTTTCATTAAATCCAACTTAAGACCTGCGCTAAATGACGACATTGGAGGGGAGCTTCGACAATGTAGAGTCAGTATGGGTAAATGTACAAGGAAATGCCAATAATGTAACGCTGTTAATTGGAATTTGCTACGAGCCTTCTAATATAGCTGAACATGTAGAGGATGAAATGCTGCAACAAAAACAAGTCATGGTCAAAGTGTTGGCTCCCTTGAAATTGTTCCAGAAAATGACGTAATTCTACCAGAAAATTATTGCAATTACACATATTTTGTTATACATGTTTATTTCCTTTATGTGTATGTGAACAACACAAAAAAAAACAGATAAAAAAAGGCAAAGTGAACATAATTTCACACAAAACCAGAAAAAATGGACCGGTCAAAATTGTTGGCACCTTTTCTCAAAATTGTGGGGTGTGGGTAAACAACTTCGTTTCAAGCATGTGAAACTTGTTCATACTCAATTGTGGCAAGTAACAGGTGTGGGCAACATGAAAATCACACCTGAAACCAGATAAAAAGGGAGAAGTTGATTCAATCTTTGCATTGTGTGCAAGCGTGTGCCATACTAAGCATGGAGGACAGAAAGAGAAGAAGAGAACTGTTTGAGGACTTGAGAACCAAAATTGTTCTAATCTTGAAATTCTTGATATTTTTCAAGTCCATCTCCAGAGATCCGGATGTTCCTTTGTCCATGGTGCACAACATAATCAGTACATTTACAACCCATGTCACTGTAGCTAATCTCCCTGGATGTGGACAGAAGAAAAACTGACGAAAGGGTAGTCCAGATGGTGAATAAGTAGCCCCACCAAAGTTCCAAAGAAATTCAAGCTGTCTTGCATGCTCAGGTTGCTTCAGTGCCAACGTGAACCAGCCGTCAACATTTGAATTAAATGAAACGCTATGGCAGGAGAATAAGGCGGACCCCACAGCTGACACAGAGGCATACAAAAGCTACACTGCAGTTTGCCAAAATGTACATGAGTAAGCTAAAACCCTTTCTGGGGAAGCGTCTTGTGGACAGAAGAGACCAATATAGAGCTTTTCGGTAAAAGCACATCGTTCTACTGTTTAAACAGAAAGAAGCATGCAAAGAAAAGATCACAGTAACTACAGTGGAATATGGTGGAGGTTCAAAGATGTTTTGGAGTGGTTTTACTGCCTCTGGCATTGGGTGCCTTCACTGTGTGCAAGTCATCATGAAATCTGAAGATTACCAAAGGATTTGGTGTGGCAATGTAGTGCCTAGTCTCAGAAAGCTGGGTTTGCGTTCTAGGTCATGGGTTGCCAGCATGGCAATGACCCCAAACATACATCAAGAAGCACCCAGAAATGGATGGAAACAAAGTGCTGGAGAGTTGTGAAGTGACCGCCAATGAGCTTGGATCTAAATCCCATTGAACACCTGTGGAGAGATCTTAAAATTGCTGTTTGGAGAAAAATATTAAAATTTGAGAATCTTCAGTAGTTGATACCTTTGGCTAACTGAAAAGATGGTAAATTGCAAAATTTCAAGACTACTCAGGTCTCTTTTCAGACACAGTATAACACAAAATCTGAAGTGTCATATATTTATACACAACAGGGCACAGGAATAATGCAATAGATAAGACAAGTGGCGTGAAGCAGAACTATTAGCATCGGAGAGGGAGAAGCAGTTGTGGCCATGAATATTGGAACAGTTCATTGATAAGGAGTGTGAAAGTTTTATTGTCCTGTGATTGAGGTCTGGTCCATGATTGTGATGCCCAAAACGGTCTGAGGAGCACGTTCCTTAGTTGACATAAATCCATGTGACACATTAACTCCTGATCTGTGAGTGTGTCAAAGATTGTCATAAGTTTGTAATTCCACATTTTTCTGTCCCTCTGAAATTTGAAGTTACCTTTTAATACAAGTAATTTCATGTCCATGATGCTGTGATCAGGGATAAAAAATGTTTGGCCACAGGTAGATCTATTCTTTTTTCTTTTATTGTGTGGCGATGAGAATTCATCCTTGTTCTAAGTTTTTGCCCTGTCTCCCCTATGTACAGACCCCCAGCTGGACATTTGGTACATATAATTAAGTACACTACATTAGATGTGATGAAGCTGAAAGTACCTGGGATCTTGTGGTTGTCTCCTGATTTGAGTTGGGAATCTTTATCTTGCCAGTGGTCATTATAAATAGACAGGTTTTACATTTTTTCTGGCTGCAGGGAAAAGTTCCTGTAGCTGTTGGAAAGGACAGGGAGTTTCTGATAATGATGCTTCTTAGATTTGGGGGCTGCCTAAATCACAGAAGTGGGGGGTCTGGAAATATAGATTGTAATCAGCATCTTTTTCTAATAATGGTTGTAATTTCCATGCAGATCCCATTGGCATCTCCAGATTTGGATTGTAGGTGACTACTAGAGACACCAGATTGCTTTCTTGTTTAGTTTTGAAATGTAGGAGATGATTCCATAATATTCTGGTGGCTCTTGCAATCTGGTTTACAATTGTTCTTGTATGGTAGTCCTCGTTCAAAAAGGCCTTTCTGAGGCCACCAAGGTGTTGATTTCAGTACAGGAGTAGTTGAGTGTTAAGTTGATGGTGGGATGAAATTGATTAAAGTGTTCATGGAACATCTTAAGCTGTTGCTGAGATTCTGTCCAGATGATTAAGATATCGTCAATGTAACGGTAGTAGGCAAGAGGCCTGATGGGACATGAGGACAAGAAGTCACTATAAAGCTTGGCCACAAAAAGATTTGCGTACTGTGGAGCCATTTTACTTCCCATTGCTGAACCAGTCTCCTGTAGATAAATGTTATCAAATTCAAATAATTGTGGGTGAGGATGAATTTTGTAAGTTTCACCACAAAGGTGAAACAATCCTCCTTGTCTGTTTTCTTTCCCTCCCAGTACCTTTTCTTTCTACCACGGTTAGGTTTCTGGGAAGTTATACTTATTCCTTTTATTTTTGGTTCTCATTAGCTTGCCTTCTTTGCCCTATATGAATGTGTCTTAGTTTCTCACTCAGGGTTTCCATATCTTCACACTTTTCTTTCCCCTTGTTGACAGTGTATTGCTGCCCCCCCCCCCTGATTCCTCAGGAGGTAAGAGAAACTCCTCAACTGCCTATTAGGGAGTTAGGTCTGAGGTGTTATTTTTAGTTAGCTAGGGCCTGTCTGTACAGAGACCAATTGGGTGTAGTTGCTGCATTCTTCCCTGTGTGGGTACTCTGGTGGCTATCAAGATGCGCTTTCTGGTTAAAAGATTTCCCAAATTTTGAACATGAAAATGGCTTCTCTGCCCGACTCTCCTGAATCTCTTTTGCTCTTTATGATCCCAACTAGTCTCACCAATTACAAAAGGTCTTTAGTAAGCTACCTTATACAGGCTGCTAAGAATATCATTCCTCGTCAATGGAAAAGTACTTCTCCACCTACTCTGGAGGAGTGGTTCTGTGACATAGCTCTTCTAAATAGGATGGAACATTTGATTGCCCGATCCCCCACTGATTGTGAGTCTTGGAGAGACTGGATTGAATTCCAGGAATCCGATGCCTACAGTCTTACATCACACTGATGTGACCCACCCTTTTCTCTGGTGCGTTTCTTCTCTGTCCGGATTGTGCTCTGCATTGGTTCGGGCCTGGCTGCACTACGTATGGTTTCCATTGGATTTTAGTAACTTCATAATTGTAATACTGATGGCCTAAAATGTTTTCTTCCTTCCTTTTTCTTGCTATAACTTGATGTTTTATTGGACGTTATACTTATATTCTATGATATATTGATGCTGATATTGTCCTGGTTATTCATTTTTTATTTTTTTTTTGTATTTTTGTAATTGAAAATTATTTAACCTTTCAATAAAAATTGAATTTTGAAAAAGGCTTCTCCCCTGTGTGACTTCTCTGATGTTTATTAAGAGTTACTTTCCGCGTAAAATATTTCCCACATTCTGAACATGAAAAAGGCTTCTCCCCTGTGTGAGTTCTGTAGTGTTCAACAAGATTGCATTTCTGTTTAAAATGTTTACCACATTCTGAACATGAAAAAGGCTTCTCCCATGTGTGAGTTCTCTGGTGTATAACAAGACTGTATTTCAATTTAAAATGTTTACCACATTCTGAACATGAAAAAGGCTTCTCCCCTGTGTGAGTTCTCAGGTGTATAACAAGACTGTATTTCTGTTTAAAATGTTTACCACATTCTGAACATGAAAAAGGCTTCTCCCCTGTGTGACTTCTCTGATGTTTATTAAGAGCTGATTTTCGTGTAAAATATTTCCCACATTCTGAACATGAAAAAGGCTTCTCCTCTGTATGAGTTATCTGGTGTATAACAAGACCGTATTTCTGTTTAAAATGTTTACCACATTCTGAACATGAAAAAGGCTTCTCCCCTGTGTGACTTCTCTGATGTTTATTAAGAGCTGCTTTTCGTGTAAAACATTTCCCACATTCTGAACATGAAAAAGGCTTCTCCCCTGTGTGGGTTCCCTGGTGTTTAACAAGATCTGATTTCTTGTTAAAATATTTCCCACACTTGGAACAAGAAAATCTATTCTCGGCTGTGTGAATTTTTTGATGGTTAGGAAAAGATTTTTCGAGAAGAAAACTATTTCCATATTCTAAAAATGTCTTCTTTGCTTTAGGAGCAGTTTGTTTTTTAATGCTTAATTTGTGACTATAATTTTCCTTAGTAGTTGGTAATGAATCAGAAGACAGGACCTGTTTCAAAGGATCAGATGACAAATCTTTGCTGTGAAGGGATGATGGTATATCTGGAGTAATGGCATTCAATTCAATTGTATCCTGTGGGATCTCAAGATCTTCTGATTTAAAAATTGAAGATGTCAGCATTACCTCTGATCTCCAGGTACAGTTATCTGCTAAGATAAAAATCTATTATTTTTCAATAAAATATCCTTGGATTTTATTTTTTTACATTTCTACTTAAACTGTCTATAATAATGGCAAGTTATGTACCGTATTTTTCGGACTATAAGACGCAACGGACCATAAGACGCACCTAGGTTTTAAGGAGGAAAATAAAAAAATAAAAATTTAAGCATAAAATGTGGTCATGATGCACTTTTAAGGGGGAGGGGGGTCTTCTGCTGACACTGGTACAGGGGTAATGTCCCCCAATTCTGACAATATCCCCCATCCTGGTATATATGCCGCCCCTTCCTTTTATACGTGGTCCCCATCCCCATCCTGGTATGCCTGGCATCCCTCCATCCTGGTATGCATGGCACCCCTCATCCTTATCCTGGTATGCATGGCACCCCTCATCCCTATCCTGATATGCATGGCACCCCTCATCCCTATCCTAGTATGCATGGTACCCCTCATCCCTGTCCTGGTATGCAAGGCACCCCTCATCCCTGTCCTGGTATGCAAGGCACCCTTCATCCCTGTCCTGGTATGGATGGCACCCATCATCCCTATCCTGGTATGCATGGCACCCATCATCCCTATCCTGGTATGCATGGCACCCTTCATCCCGGTCCTGGTATGCATGGCACCCCTCATCCCTGTCCTGGTATGCATGGCACCCCTCATCCCTGTCTTGGCATGCATGGCACCCCTCATCCCTGTCCTAGTATGCATGGAACCCCTCATCCCTGTCCTGGTATGCATGGCACCCCTAATCCCTATCCTGGTATGCATGGCACCCCTCATCCCTGTCCTGGTATGCATGGCACCCCTCATCCCTGTCCTGGTATGCATGGCACCCCTCATCCCTGTCCTGGTATGCATGGCACCCCTCATCCCTGTCCTGGTATGCATGGCACCCCTCATCCCTGTCCTGGTATGCATGGCACCCCCAATCCCTGTCCAGGTATGCATGGCACCCTTAATCCCTGCCCAAATATGCATGGCACCCCTAATCCCCATCATGCTGCACATTAAAAAAAAATAAACACTCCTACTCACCTCTCTTCTCTCTCCTCCAGCGCTGCGTCCTGTCTGCCTGCACTGATCTCTCCATGTGAGCCGTGCATGACGTCACTGCCATGCACGGCTCACAAGGAGAGATTAGCTGCTGGAAGTCACTGCTTCCCACGCCGGGACTGTGTGCACGGGGAGCAGTGAATTCACTCTCCTTCATAGCCGGCACATAGCGGAGCCGCGCTGCGGCTGCTGGCTATCTCCTGTGCCCGCTCATTAAAGGGAATGAATATTCACCCCTTCCCCATGCCCATGGGCATGGAGAGAGGTTGAATATTCATGCCCTTTAACAGCGGGCATAGGAGAAAAAAAGGAGGAAAAAAGTGCGTCTTATAGTCCGAAAAATACATTGAATTAATTATTCACCAAGACACTGACATTTCAAAATCTAATAGAAAACCTCATAGGATGAACCAGTAGAGCGTGGTTTTCAACTGTTTGTTCATTCTGCCTTTCAAATATGGAATAAAAAGCCACCAAGTTATGTAGGCAACAATAATACCAATTAAAACTTCTACTCATCTCACAAACAACAAGCCCCACTCAGGTCCATCGTCTGTAAATGGAAAAAAAATCATAGTTACCGGTAACAGGATTTTACAGAGCCCATGATAGCACCACCTGAGAGATGGTATCCGCCCACCCAGGACAGGAAACCTGCTGAATAAAAAAGGCGGTACCTCTCCTCCACATCAGTTTTGTTTTAGAGCATGAGAGAACCTCCAGACAGTCTGTTAGTACACAACTACCACCAATAAAACATTTCTCACTATACACCCATATATAGAGAACACCATAAGTGATAAAAAAAGGGGGGGGCATAAAAGGGTGCTGTTATGGGCTCTGTAAAATCCCGTTATCGGTAGGTAACTATGATTTTTTTCCCCTTCTCCTATGATAGCACCACCTGAGAGATTTATATAGAACAGACACCTTAGGGATGGATCACCACTTGCAACACCTTTCTCCCAAAGGATAGATCAGCAGATGAAGAAAGATCAAGCCGGTAATGGTTATAAAAGGTAGAAGGAGATTACCATGTTGCTGCCTTACATAGGTTATCAATGGACACTTCTGCCTTCTCAGCCCAGGAGGCTGCACCAGCTCTGTGGAATGGCCCTTCAGGTTCTCTGAAACTGGCACATTACTAGGGAAATATGCTAAGCTAACAGTGTCCCTGATCCAGCTAACTATAGTTCCCCTTGTAACTTTAAGCTCCCTGGAAGGAGACAAATAAGGCATCACTTCTCCAAGGCCTTGTTACCTCCAAATACTGAACCAAAACCAGTCTAACATCTAGAGTATGAAGCCTCTGTTCCCCTAAATCTGTTGGGTTAGGATACAATGAGGGGAGAATGATCTCCTGTGTTCTGTGGAATTTGGAGGCCACCTTCGGAAAATAGGCTGGGTCTGGTATTAATGTAACTCCATCTACAGTGACCTGTGTAAAAGGATGATTTACTGACAGAGTTTGTAAGTCACTAACTCTACGGGCTGATGTTAGCGCTATCAGTATCACTGTGTTCAGAGTGAGAGTTCTTTCTGTCACGCTTCCTAAGTGCTCAAAAAGGAGACTTAGTCAGGGCTTCCAGGACCAGGTTTAGATCCCAGGGAGGCATTCTCGGGGTAGCAATAGGTCTGGATCTATTGCACGCCTTTTTAAACCTGATAACCCATCTATCTGCTGCCAAATTATAGTTATATAAAGCTCTAAGCGCTGATACTTGCACCTAAAGGGTACTGGTAGCCAACCCCATATCTAAGACCCTTTGAAGAAATTCCAGAATAGCTTTATAGGAATTTTAACCTTAGCTCACTGCGCCGAAATAGATAGGAATTTTGACCATGTCCTACAATAGATCTTAGTCGTCACACTGCTTTTGAGCAGAGTAGTTACTAGACCTAGGGAAAACCTTCCTGGATTAGTAACGACCTTTCAAACTCCAGGCCATCAAATGCCCAACCTCTGATGATGGAAGCCTGGGCCTTGCTTGAGGAGATCTGGAGTATCTGGAAGGACCCATGGATCTGACTGGGACATCCTCTTTATCCAGGTGAACCAGGGTCTCTTGGGCCAGAATGGGGCGATTAGTATGACCCTTGCCTGCTCCTCTCGGATCTTCCTCAAAATCGTTGGCATTAACATTAGTGGGGGGAAAGCATAGGCTAGGCCAAAGCTCCAGGGTATTTGTAATGCATCTAATGCATAGGGTCTTTCTTTTGGATTTAAGGAGCAGAAGATCCTTGTTTTTCTGTTTCGTTTGTTTGCGAAAAGATCTATTTCTGATTGACCCCAGCGATCCACAATTTGCTGGAATACTGTTGGATTCAGCTCCCATTCGCCCTGATTCAGTATATTCTGACTCAGAAAATCTGATCTTTAGTTTTCTTTGCCTCTTATATGCAGAGCCGAGAGCATAAATTGATGTTGTTCTGCAAACTACAGAATCTGCTCTTTCACTAACAGGAGAGGTCGGGATCTCGTGCCCCCCTGATGATTTACATAAGCGACTGTTGTACTGTTGTCTGACATAATTAGGATGTGTTGTTCCTGTAGTTGGGAACTGAACTTCATCACTGCATTCTTTATCGCCGACAGCTCCTTCATGTTTTGAGAAGGCTTTCTCACTGTCCGACCAGATTCCTTGTATTACACGATCTCCCAGATGTGCTCCCAGTCATCTGAGCTTGAGTCCGCTGTAATTATGTCCCTGACCTGATACGACCAGGGAACTCTCTGTGACAGGTTCTCCCGATCCAGCCACCATGCGATTGAGCTGATGGCTGTATTGGAAAGTGTCATCTTCCTGTCCAAGTGTCCCCCTGAGTTGTTTCTCCGCTGCTAGGATATCTTGCTGCAGATATCGGGAGTGTATCTGAGCCCACTGGACTGCTGGGATACATGATGTCATTGTACCTAAAAGAGACATTGCTTTCCTTAGGGTCATGGATGGATTCCTGACTACTCCTTAGTCTAAGGACATAATTCTGTTTTTCTTGTCTTCTGGTAGCAGACAAGTCTATCCCTCTGAGTCCAAGATAAGCCCTAAAAAAGACGGAACCTTCCGACGCTCCACGCTTGACTTCTCTAGATTCAGTATCCATCCAAGATTGATCAGGCTGGCTCTGACTCTTGTCAATGCGAGTTTTCAATGCTCTCTTGATCTGCATACTACCAGGAAGTCGTCCAGATAAGGGACATTCTGGAGGTCATGCGCCATGACCTCCAGAATGATCTTCGTAAAGATTCTCGGCGCCATGGAGAGGCCAAAGGGCAGAGCTGTGAACTGAAATTGCCTCACACGATTGATGATATATACAGCTACTCTCAGATATTGCTGGTATCCTGTATGGATTGGGAAGTGGTAATAGGCGTCCTTCAGGTCGAGGACACTCATAACAACCCGGGAACAACACCTTTATGGCTAATATTATAGATTCCATTTTGAAGGGTCTGTAGATTAGAAAGTTGTTTAGGCCCTTCAAGTTGATTATGGTTCTAAAGGAGCCATCCGGCTTCTTTATCAGAAACAGGGGCGAATAGAATCCTTTCCCCTGCTTGCTTATCAGTCTCTCTCAGAACCTTCTTTTCCACTGGTTTTAATACCTCTTGCTCCAGGGATGTTTGCTCTCTGGGCCTCCTGGGAGACGAAATCCTGAAGGTCTGCAGGGGAATGGATCTGAATTCCAGTCTCAGTCCTGTCTTTATAATCCCTAATATCCAGGCACTGGATGTAATTTTTTCCCAGGTAGGCAGGAAGTGGGACAGTCTTCCTCCTACCTGGGGAGGCCCATCACTTAGGGGTTTTTCTGTTCTCAGAGGAAGGACCTCCGAACATGAAGCCTTCACTCCTTGTCCTTTCATCTGCCCTGGTCTCTGAAAAATTTACCTATGCTATACCTCCTTTTACAAAAGGAAGTCTTGTACTGAGGCATCAACACACTGGAAAACCTGTGTTTCTTATCTGTGGCTTTATCCAGTATGTCATCCAGAGCTTTGCCAAAAAGAAACTCCCCTTCACACGGGATTGAACAGTTTCATCTTAGACTGTACATCACCTGACCAGCTCTTGAGCCACAGAGCTCTGCGAGCTGCGATGGATAAATTCGCTGATCTGGCGGCCAGCCTTACTGAATCTGCCGACGCGTCCGCGAGGAAAGCAGCCGCCCCCTGCATTAGCGGAAGACTGGCCAGGATTTTTTCCCTTGGAATGTCCCCTTTAATCTGGTCTTCTAGATGCTGAAACCAGACCATCATTGACCTGGCTGTGCAAGTGGCTGCGACTTCCGGTTTCAATGCTCCCGCTGGTCCCTCCCAGGTTTGTTTTAATAAGGTTTCCGCTTTTTTTA
Source organism: Phyllobates terribilis (assembly GCF_046119375.1). Classification (NCBI taxonomy): domain Eukaryota; kingdom Metazoa; phylum Chordata; class Amphibia; order Anura; family Dendrobatidae; genus Phyllobates; species Phyllobates terribilis. Next base: position 20,863,989 of record NW_027362777.1, on the reverse strand, counting down.
TCAAGAGGATCCTTGAAAGCTCCTAAATCCTCAAACGGCAGGGTGGATTTTTTTTAGAGAATTTTGATACTGTCACGTCAATTTTTGGGGTTTTATCTCACCTGGTTGATTCTTCTTCCTCAAACGGGTATCTTCTCTTTGAAGGTGATGGTAACTGCCCTCTCCCATCAGGTCTTTTCTATTCCCTGTCGATAAACGATCCTCTCATTGACAGGGAATGTGCGCCTCTTCTTCTGATCCAGACCCCCAATCATGATGTCCTGAACAGTACTAGGGGTCTTGGTATCGGCTATGCCCATAGTTGCTCTGATGGCTTTAATCAGCTTATCCGTGGTTTGCACTGGAAAACATGGCCTACCTCCTGTATTGCTATCTGAGGAAGATGATGATGATGAGGATGACGAGTAGGTAGGAGAGGAAACAGACTTCCCCTTGCCCTGGAATACTACAGAATTTCTGAGTCTGATGTATGACATCTCAGCTTCCTACTCTTTTTACGTATAACCAACGTCTTTAGGGAGTCCCTAACCTCCGTCTGGATTAAAGATTTTAAATCCATAGCAAAATTAGGTGTTTCCTCTGATATGGTTTCTTGGATACAACTCGGGCTAAGCTTTTTAGTATAAGTGTTGGGAAAATTAACCCTGCACAGCGCACACTCCATGTTATTCCTCTTGGCACTACACTTTTTGGGTTTTTCCTAGTAGAAAAAATACATAGAAAAAAGGGACCCATCTACTATGGTGAACTTTCACATAGATCACTCACTACTCTGCCGTTCAGGGTACCGGAGATTGAGGCTGGATCAATTCATATGATCGCTCCCGGCTGGAGGTGGTGGACTCGCGACCTGCCCTGCTCCTCTGGCTGGTCTTGCTGCCGCTTGTCTGACTGACACTGCTGTGGCCTTGATGGAGCTGCTGTTGCTGCTGAGGCTGCTTTGGTGGCTTCTGCTGCTTTTGCTCTGGTGACTGCGGCTCTTGCCGCAGGGCGCTTCACTTCCTGACACACGCCCTGCGTGTGCGCAGCCCCATGGACCAGCATTCCGGCGCGCAACGTCAGCAGGGTGCGCCGGAAACTAACATGCGCTCTGCGTGTGTGTAGTCCTGGTCCCGGCACGCTACGTTAGCAGGGCGCCCCGGAACCTCTTGACACGTGCCCTGCATGTGCACAACCCCGGAAGTCCCACTTGCCAGCGCGCTTAGCCACAGGGTGCATAATACCACTGCACTCCCGCGTGTACCCTTGGTGGGCGGATACCCTCTCTCAGGTGGTGAAAAAGGAAAAAAAAACAGAGGTTTCCATAAAGGCTCTTGAAAAGCAACATGGCTTCCATAACCCAATCCAGCAATATCCGATCTCCCAAAGTCAAATCTCCCCCTTGCTTCTGAGCCTTGCAGTGCGCCCAAACCACATTTAGCATCTATGTATTTGACATTACTATAGTGAGAAGAACCCACTTAATTTACGGTGTGTGTCTCCTGGAGCACAATCTGGGCACTATGTGTTGGGCAATAAAATGGCATAATTGCAATTTTCACTCTCCAACATCCACTGCATTCTAATATCCGGAAAGTGCCAGTAGAATCAAAATAGTCACTACCCCTTTAGATTAATTCCCTGAGGGTTAAAAATTACACAATGGAGCAATGGAGTCACTTTATGTGGATTTCACTGTGCTGCCCTGCTTAGGGCAGCACGATAGCTCAGTGCTTCGTACTGCAGCGCTGGGGTCCTGGGCTCAAATGCCACCAAGGACAACATCTGCAAGGAGTTTGTATGTTCTCCCCGTGTTTCTCTGGTTTCCTCCCACACTTCAAAGACATACTACTGATAGGGAATTTAGATTGTGAGCCCCAATGGGGACAGCGATGATAATGTATGTAAATCGCTGAGGAATATGTTGGCGCTATATATATATATATATATATATATATATATATATATATATATATATATATATATATATAAGAAAATAAAGATTATTACTGCTCTGGTTTTCTGTTATTACGTCATATTAGGGCTTCTGCAAATGGTGTGTCCCATCTCCTCTGGGATCTGCTCCCCGACGTCTGCTTCTCTCACCAGAAGCCGCCTTATTCATCCTGCAGGCGGCGCTGGTGATGGAGGAGACGTCAGAACCAGAAGCTCTGTATGGCGAAGGCTCTGTCCAGCCACTAAGATTAGGGTGCCTGGGACCTGTAGTACCATCCAGTCTGGCAGTATGGGTGTGTGCTGTCCAGCTGGAGTAATCTGCTCCCTGCTTCAGCCAACTGGAAAGCACCACACCCTACTAAAGCTGGAAGCATATTGCTGGAAGCTGCCAGATACAGCCTTGTTCTCCTCTGGGTCAGTCCTCTGTGCTCAGCTCCCGGCTTGTGTATTTGTTTCCTGTTGTGACCTCGGCCCGTTTACTGACTACTCTTGTGTCTTCTGATTTTGTATTTTCTCTGCTCTCCTGGTTCTGACCCGGCTACCTGACTATTCTTCTTTCCATCTCACTCCACAGAACAGCAGGTAACACTGTGGCCCAAGCCTAGGGGTCTCTGTGTAACGCCAGATCCATGTAGAGGGGGTTAAAGGGTGATGAGCAAAACTGTGAGTATAGACAATAACACATCTCCTGAAATGATCAAACTCAAGAGTCTTCATCAGTAAAAAATGAGTAACTAATGGTGAAACCTCTCTGGGGTAATTATAGTATGCGGCTTGGTGGCTCTTGGCCATCTAAATTATTGTAAGGTCTAATAAATATTTTCTATCACATGAGATTCAAGAAAAAAATATACTTTTATTAAAGAGAACTATTTATAATAGTGCAGAGCTGAAAATGTCTTAATTTTAGATCTCGGGCATCTGGGAGAGTCAATGGAGACCTTTTTTTTAAAGGCTACCAAGGAGTTACAGACTGAAGTAAGTGAGGCCGGACGATCCCACCACAATCAAACTATCATACAGAATGAACCTGGAAAAAAATAACTTATTTTTTTATTCTATGTTACATCCTCAACAACAATGTATGTATGAGAGGAGAACTACAAACTAAACTGGAGTTGCACTCATTTGTGGTGGACCATTGGCGCTACTATGAGTCCTGACCAGAAGAGTAGAGAAAGTATTAGCGCCCCAATTTCAGGAGAGATTGTGCAGTAATGTGAATTCCTTAGGATTGAAAATATAATGTAATTTATGACGTGGAGTGAATCCATGAAACCAGGACTCGAGCCAACACATCTCCTGCAGGCGGGAATAAATGTATATTACAGCCATCAGCCACGCACAGCTTAGAGATATATCATGCACAGGTGTAATGTTTTCTGTATAGTTTATCACAATCCTGTTTGAAGTTAGTCCGTTTTAGAAGAAATTGAAAACTCAATATAAAGGGAGACTCTACTGTTATTGTACAGAAATTCACACTTGGCCTCACTGCACATTTAATGTTGTAGATCATAAAAGTGACGTTTGGCCAGAAAGACTGGACCTGGTCTTGTAGGGACCATATGAGGACATTCAGCAGGACAGAAGGGAGAGAAGGTAGATTCATCCAATAAGATATCAGGGATCTAGGAAGCCAACACCATCATTACCCTCTGTTTCTCTTACAGGCCCATCATAATATTTTTCTTCAAGTGATTTTCTAACTTGTCAGCCCATTCTTCATACGCTGTCATTTGGCTTTGTAGTTAATAATAATAATCTTTTTATTTATTTATTTTTTGTAGTTTACAGATCTGCGCAGGTCACGGTCAGCGTCTCCTAATCCCAGGGGGTAGGTGGATTGTCGAGGTTGTAAGTTCTATAGAAAAGGGCTTTCAATGTCCAAAATGATTTGAACAGTTTAGGGTGGAGGAGAATGTTGTGGCCTAGAGGCAAAATGATGATCACACGATTGTGATACGGCCGGACTACACCACCGATAAAGCAGCCACAGCCGGTGACTGAGAAGAATCTGTGACTTCTCTGCATTTAGTGGTTACTACTCACCTGGGTAGTCATATGTAGGAATCTCCTCTTTACAGCGCTCATCACCCCTCACATATGTCTCTGTAGTATTAATATGGGTCAGATCTTCACCCTGAAACAAATATTGGAAAAGTCACAGACAGATGGAGAAGTCCCATCTATGATTAGCTCTAATCCTGCCATCTCCACCGTTCTCATTACAATAGTCTATAATATAACCGGGGATGCGTATCTCTGTCTTAAGCCTCGATAGACTGCGCATGCGCGACGCGCAGTCTGGCTCCAGACAGAATCAGGCATCCAGCCGTTACAGGTAAGAGGAGTATATGGCTCCGGAGATCGCGATATGCGTAGGCACTGAACACATACCACAATCTCCGGCGCCATACTTACCTGATCGGGAGGAGCGTTGCTGCAGCGCCTCTCTTCTTCGGAGATGGGGCTGGAGTGAGGCGTCGGATTGGCGCATGAGCGTAGTGCTATCCGGCGCCATTTTACTGAAGACACATTTACAGTGTGCGTTCAGCAAAATGGCGCCAGACAACGCAGTGCTCCGGTGACACACTCCTCCCCCGGCCTCCGGCAGAACAGGGCGCAGAAGAGCTGGAGCACAGAGAAGAAAGGTGAGTATAACTGTTTATTTTTTTGTATGTGTGTACAGTGTGAAAGGAATGAGGGGGCCACACATATCAGGATTGGGGGGTGAGGGGGCCACACATATCAGGATTGGGGGGTGAGGGGACCTTGCATACCAGGATGAGGGGTACCACACATACCAGGATTGCAGGGTGAGGGGACCATGCATACCAGGATTGGGGGGTGAGGGGTACCACGCATACCAGGATGTGGGGGTGAGGGGTGCCATGCATACAAGGATTTGTGGGTGAGGGGTGCCATGCATACCAGGATAGGATGGTGGGGACAGGATGGGGGCAGCACAAATACCAAGAGGGGGGCAGCACATACCAGCATGGGAGACCATATACCAATAAAAATGCTCACCACCTGGGCGTAGAATGGGTTCAATAGCTAGTATAAAACATATAATACTGGTGGATAAAACAAGACTGAGCACAAGACCTTCACAGCAGTCTACACATCATAGGGGAGATCTCATGACACCTTCTCTCCATCTACCTGATGATCCTGAGGAACATTGGGGTCTTCTTGTTTACAGTCCTGTGGAAGAAGAGGACGGGGACATCTCTCTGGTGTTGTTCTCTTACTGGATAAATCTGTAGGAAACACATACAGGGACTGAATTCATTCTTTACATACAGATAATTATAGGCCGTGTGTATTTAGTCCTGTCTATTACCTGGTGATGTGAGGGGCTGGGGAACCTCCATCATGACGTCCTTGTACAGATCTTTGTGTCCTTCTAAATACTCCCACTCCTCCATGGAAAAATAGACAGCGACATCCTGACATCTTAAAGGAACCTGACACATACAATGATAATGTCATCCCCCGATCCCTTCATATTGTTACTGTATAATGTCCCAGCATTCCCAGCAGTGTCACCTCTCCAGTCAGCAGCTCAATCATCTTGTAGGCGAGTTCTAGGATCTTCTGGTCATTGATGTCCTCATGTATCAGGGGGTGAGATGGAGGTCCTGTGATTGGGCTCAGGGGTCTTTTCCATCCCTCAGACACAGGGTCCTGACAGCGCTCACTAGAGGTCTTCTTCACTACTGTGTAATCCTGGTTATGGAGAGACACATTAATAAATCTCCCTCCAGACATTTCCAGAGTCCTCACCTCTCCAGTTCTGTCCATCTGTTATTCCCATAGATAAGAATGATGTAATGGGACGTCATCAGAATCTCTCACCTCTCCAGTAAGCCGGAAGAGGATCTCTAGGGTGAGGTGTAATATCCTCTCCGCCATCTTGTCTCTGTCCATATCCATCCTTGATGGGTAAATCAGGAAAATTCTCTTATATAAAAGATCTTCACTGAGGGGATCCGATATTGTAGGGACCTGAATGAGAAGATGATGAGCCTATATAACATCATAAAAATCCTGTGTAAGAATACAATTACTGGAGATAATAAGGGGAAATGTGGTGGGCCACTGAGGAGGTCCCAGATGTTGCAGAAGGGCCAGCTGGGGTATGTAGTCTCAAAGGCAGCAGATAATGATGTCACAGTAGTTGAAGTGGACCCCTAAACACTTCCCTAGTGTCCACAACAATTGTCGGAAGGTGGCACTTGTGGATGGTATAGGACCCCCAGGGGGCACTCCTGTAGTTGTGGTGTCTGGGTGCAAGTTTGGAGTGTCCGTGATGTTTGTGCAAACTCAAGCAGCCAGACACGGAGGTGAACTTGTAAACATAACAATTTTACTGAAGGAGGTAACGGGGTACAGTCTCTCTTGAAGGCAAAGTTTACAGTATTTTGTGCATAGGAAAGTAATGGTTCTCTCCTCATGAGACAAGCGAGGTTATGGTCTCTCAGGGCGGCTGGAGCAGAGTCCTCTTCACTTGCTAGTAGAGGAAATGCTATGCACAGTCTAAGAAATATTACACTGATGGAGGGACCTTCACAGATTGGCTCTCCGTGGAAACACACTAAAGTCTGGGTGTGCTCAGTTTTTAGCCCACCGTTCCCTTTCGCAGGGGGTAGGTTTAAACAAAAAGTCGGTGGTGTGGCAGCCACGTGGATCTGGTCCGGCTAGAAGCAAACAGGATAACCAACGTGCAGGAGAGCACATGAACAGCGTTATCTCTCCTGACTGGAAGACGCTTGTCTTTTTGGGAAGGAGATTATGTGGAGAAAAATGTCCCCCCAGCGTGGACTGGCATGGAAACTCTTCTGTGAGAAATAGTGTCTGTCTCCTATATCTTCATTAGGCAGCTTGAACCCCCCACTACTGATTTGTACCAGTGCTCAGTCAGTGTGCGAGCCCTGAGCTGGGAGACTCCTCACAGCCGTTTCTATGGCAGCTTATTGTGAGGAGAATAATCACTTACCTTTCATATACACACATTGGCCAGTAGATGGCAGGAAAGTCCAATTTACAATGCAATGTATTATATCCCCTAACTCACAGTGCCCACAGTGGAACAAGTCTACTATCACACTACAACTGGCTCATTTAGCAGCAGTAGAACGGGTACCGCGATGCCACAGAAACATATGAGGAGATATATTATTTTACAGTACCGTATTTTTCGGACTATAAGATGCACCTAGGTTTTAGAGGAAGAAAATATAAAAAAAAAATTTAAGCAAAAAATGTGTTGACATTGCTGACACTGGTATAGGGGTAATGTCCTCCAATTCTAACAATATCCCCCATCTTGGTTTATATGTCCCCCTTCCTTTTATACGTGGCCCCCATCCCCATCCTGGCATGCCTGGCATCCCTCCATCCTGGTATGCATGGCACCCCTCCATCCTGGCATGCATGGCACCCCTCATCCCTATCCTGGCGGCATGCATGGCGCCCCCCATCCCTATCCTGGCATGCATGGCACCCCCCCATCCCTATCTTGGCATGTATGGCACCCCCCATCCCTATCCTGGTATGCATGGCACCCCTCATCCCTGTCCTGGCATGCATGGCACCCCTCATCCCTGTCCTGGCATGCATGGCACCCCCCATCCCTGTCCTGGCATGCATGGCACCCCCCATCCCTGTCCTGGCATGCATAGCACCCCCCATCCCTGTCCTGGCATGCATGGCACTCCCCATCCCTGTCCTGGCATGCATGGCACTCCCCATCCCTGTCCTGGCATGCATGGCACCACCCTCATCCCTGTCCTGGCATGCATGGCACCACCCTCATCCCTGTCCTGGTATGCATGGCACCACCCTCATCCCTGTCCTGGTATGCATGGCACCACCCTCATCCCTGTCCTGGTATGCATGGCACCACCCTCATCCCTGTCCTGGTATGCATGGCACCCCCCTCATCCATGTCCTGGTATGCATGGCACCCCCCTCATCCATGTCCTGGTATGCATGGCACCCCCCCTCATCCCTGTCCTGGTATGCATGGCACCCCCCTCATCCCTGTCCTGGTATGCATGGCACCCCCCTCATCCCTGTCCTGGTATGCATGGCACCCCCCTCATCCCTGTCCTGGTATGCATGGCACCCCCCATCCCTATCCTGGCATGCATGGCACCCCCCTCATCCCTGTCCTGGTATGCATGGCACCCCCCTCATCCCTGTCCTGATATGCATGGCACCCCTCATCCCTGTCCTGATATGCATGGCACCCCTCATCCCTGTCCTGATATGCATGGCACCCCTCATCCCTGTCCTGATATGCATGGCACCCCTCATCCCTGTCCTGATATGCATGGCACCCCTCATCCCTGTCCTGATATGCATGGCACCCCTCATCCCTGTCCTGATATGCATGGCACCCCTCATCCCTGTCCTGATATGCATGGCACCCCTCATCCCTGTCCTGATATGCATGGCACCCCTCATCCCTGTCCTGATATGCATGGCACCCCTCATCCCTGTCCTGATATGCATGGCACCCCTCATCCCTGTCCTGATATGCATGGCACCCCTCATCCCTGTCCTGATATGCATGGCACCCCTCATCCCTGTCCTGATATGCATGGCACCCCTCATCCCTGTCCTGGTATGCATGGCACCCCTCATCCCTGTCCTGATATGCATGGCACCCCTCATCCCTGTCCTGATATGCATGGCACCCCTCATCCCTGTCCTGATATGCATGGCACCCCTCATCCCTGTCCTGATATGCATGGCACCCCTCATCCCTGTTCTGAAATGCATGGCACCCCTCATCCCTGTCCTGATATGCATGGCACCCCTCATCCTTATCCTGGAATGTATAGCCCCTCATCCTTATCCTGGTATGTATGGCCCCCTCATCCTTATATGTATGGCCCCCTCATCCTTATCCTGGTATGTATGGCCCCCTCATCCTTATCCTGGTATGTATGGTCCCCCTCATCCCCATCATGCTGCACATAAAAAAATAAAAATAAACACTCCTACTCACCTTTCTTCTCTCCTCCAGCACTGCGTCCTGTCTGCCCCACTGATCTTGCCATGTGAGCCACGCCTGGCATCACTACCATGCGCGGCTCACAAGGAGAGATCAGCTCCCGGAGGTCACAGTGACTTCATGCTCCTTAATAGCCGGCACACAGCTGCAGAACAGCTCCTGCTGGGAGATCGCGTGTGCAAGCTATTAAAGGGCATGAATATTCACCCCCTCTCCACGACCATGAGCATAGAGAGAGGTTAAATATTCATTCACGCTCCCATGGGCGTGGGGAGCACTGAATATTAATTTTCTTTAGCAGCGGGGACAGTGTAGGCTGCAGCAGGCGGCTGCTGCCTCCTGTGCCCCACTCCCCCACCGCTACCGCTCCCCCCACACATCATATATATACCCCCTCATCCCCCAACATTCGGACTATAAGACGCATCTCCTATTTTCCTCCAAACCTCATCATCAACTACAAAAAAAGTCTGACTGCTGTGCTTGCCAACAAGGGTTTTGCCACCAAGTACTAAGTGTTGTTTGCAAGAGGAATCAAATACTTATTTGTCACTACAAAATGAAAATAAATTTATCTAATTTATACAATGTATTTTTTTTTTTTTTTTGGATATTTTATCTCTCAATGTTAAAATTAACCTACCCTTAAAATTACAGACTGTTCATGTCTTTGTCAGTGGGCAAACTTACAAAAACAGCAAGGGATCAAATAATTATTTCCTTCACTGTATGCACGTTTTTCTCAATATCTGAAATTAAATCAGAATAAACCTTTCCCATTTTAGGTCAATTAGGATTACCATAATTTTTAATATTTGTCAAGTGCCAGAATAATGAGAGAGAGAGAATGTTTTAAGGCAGAGAATGTTTTAAGGCATATTTATTACTTACTGCAAAGTCAAAAGTTTACATATACTAAGATTACTATGCCTTTAAACAATTTTGGACTGCCCATATGATCATACTGTTAAAGGTCCGGGTGGTAGAACCTCTGTGCTGAGATATGAGGAGGGACCAGTGGGGCGTAACTGGACCCTGGCTACACGGCGGCTTAATCGACTCCGTGAACCAAGAAGGGACGGAGAAGGTGGAACAGGTGCCACACTGGGACCGACCTCCAGTGAGAGCAGGCAACTCCCACGGGACTGATGGCCAAAGCCAAGAGGCATGACAGATGAGCATGGCTGATAGACAATGCAGGTAAACGGGCAGGCAGACTGACAGGCGGACAAGGCTGATAGACAGGCAGGCAGCACTGGGACCTGAGGGCTGGAAAGAGTGCTTAGAATACAAACCACAACTTTGCACAGGCACCTCCATTTTTGAGGAGGTGCTTTAAATAGGGGCAGTCCTCCGGCCATTGGCCAGGCACTTTTTAGGACGGCGCGCGCGGCCCCTTTAAGAGTACAGTGCCCTGGGAAGACGCTGCGGTGAGACCAGAGGAAATAGCGGGGAAAGCCGAACCATAGCCGCGGTGATGAGTGGATCGACGTTTCTGCCGCGCAGGAGGCAGAGACGCCGACACTACACATATCACGTGTTTGGAAGCTTCCGGTTTTTTGGCAACATCTTAGTTATTTAGAGACACACGTATGGATGTATTTTAATACACACCTGACACACACTGCTTCTTTGTGTAGCATCATGGGAAAGTCTAAAGAAATCAGCCAAGATACCAGGAAGAGAATTGTGGACTTGCACAAGTCCAGCTCATCCTTGGGTACAATTTCAAGATACCTGAAGGTGCCTCATTCATCTGTACAAACAATTATACGCAAATACAAACAAGATGGGAATGTCCAGCTATCATACCGCTCAGGAAGTAGGCGGGTTCTGTGTCCCAGAGATGAACGTGCTTTTGGTCCAACATGTGCATATCAACCCAAGGACAAAAGCAAGAGACCTTGTGAAGATGATGGCGGAAGCTGGAAAGACTGTGTCAATATCCACAGTGAAACGAGTGCTGTATCAACATGGGCTGAAAGGCCACTCTGCCAAGAAGAAGCCATTACTCCAAAAGAAACCTAAAAAAGCCAGATTAATGTTGGCAAATGCACATAGGAACAAATACCTTAATTTTTGGAGGCATGTCCTGTGGTTTGATTAAACTAAAATTTTGGGCATAATTACCATTGTTACATTTGGAGGAAAAAGGGAGAAGCTTGGAAGCCTAAGAACACCATCCCAACTGTGAAACACGGGGGTGACAGCATCATGTTGTGGAGTTGTCTTGCTGCAGGAGGGACTGATGCACTTCACAAAATAGATGGCATAATGAGAAAAGAATAATATTTGGCAATACTGAAGCAACATCTCAAGACATTAGCCATGAAGTTAAAGCATGGGCAAAAAGGGTCTTCCAAATGGACAATGACCCAAAGCATACTGCCAAAATGGTAACAAAGTGGATTAAGGATAACAAAGTCAATGTTTTGGAGTGGCCACCACAAAGCCCTGATCTCAGTCCTATTGAAAATTTACGGGCAAAGCTGAAAAGGCTGCGAACGAGGCGACCTACAAACCTGGATCAGTTACACCAGTTTTGTCAGGAGGAATGGGCCCAAATTCCAACCAAACTATTGTGAGAAGCTTGTGGAAGGATATCCCAAATGCTTGACCCAAATCATTCAGTTTAACCCCTTTACCCCCCCAGGGTGGTTTGCACGTTAATGACCAGGACAATTTTTACAATTCTGACCACTGTCACTTTATGAGGTAAGAACTCTGGAATGCTTTAATGGATTCCCCTGATTTCGAGAATGTTTTTTCGTGACATATTGTACTTCATGACAGTGGTAAAATTTCTTCGATATCACTTGCGTTTATTTGTGAAAAAAATGGAAATTTGGGGAAAGTTTTGAAAGTTTCACAATTTTCAAACTTTGAACTTTCATGCACTTACATCAGAGAGATATGTCACACAAAATAGTTAATAAATAACATTTACCATATGTCTACTTTACATCAGCACAATTTTGGAAACAATTTTTTTTTTTTTTTTTTTTTTTTTTTTTTTAGGGAGCTATAAGGGTTAAAAGTTGACCAGCAATTTCTCATTTTTACAACAAAGTTTACAAACCATTTTTTGGGGGTCCCCGTCACATTTGAAGTCACTTTGAGGGGTCTTTATGACAGAAAATATCCAAAAGTGACACCATTCTAACAACTGCACCCCTCAAGGTGCTCAAAACCACATTCAAGAAGTTTATTAACCCTTCACATGCTTCACAGCAATTAATTGAACGTGAAAGGAAAAAATGAACATTTAACTTTTTTTCACTAAAATTAACTTTTTTTCACTAAAATTTTACTTTAACCCCCAATTTTTTTTATTTTTACAAGCGTACCAGGAGAAATTGGAAACCAAAAGTTATTGTGCAATTTCTCCTGAGTATGCTGATACCCCATATGTGGGGGAAAGCCATTGTTTGGGCGCACGGCAGGGCTTGGAAGGGAAGGAGCGCCAATTGATGTTTTCAATGCAAAATTCGCTGGAATTGACAGCGGACCCCATGTGCCTAAACAGTGGAAACCCCCACAAGTGACCCCATTTTGGAAACTAGACCCCTTAAGGAACTTATTTAGAAGTGTGGTGAGCACTTTGGACCCCTAAGCGCTATGCAAAAGTTTATGACGTAGAGTTATGAAAAAAAAATCATTTTTTTTTCCACAAAAACGATCTTTTATCCTAAATTTTTTTATTTTCCCAAGGGTACCAGGAGAAAGTGGACCTCAAAATCTGTTGTCCAATTCCTCCTGAGTACGCTGATACCCCATGTGTTGGAGAAAACTACTGTTTTGGTGCACATCAGGGCTAGGAAGCGAAGGAGTGACGCTTTGGAATGCAAACTTTGATGGAATAGTCTGCGGGCATCATGTCACGTTCTCAGAGCCCCTAATGTGCCTAAACAGTGGAAATGGCCAACAAGTGCCCCCTTTTTGGAACGGATACCCGATTTGTGAATCTTATAATGTAGTGTCATACGTCAGTTGTGTAGTGTTCGTCAGGTTGTCATACGTCAGAAATTAATTTAGTAGTCCATGGAAGTATGGTACTTTTTGAAGCATTCTTTCATGCACAGGCCAGGTTTGTCGGGGCAGGTGTCACATTGATGAATGGTGTCCTTGCGTATTCACCTTTTATAAACACACTCGGCACTTCTTTTGTGACCTTTTTTTCCGCTGTGAGGCATCTGCCCTGGGAAATGCTGGTCTGGTACAATTCGAGGACCTTCAATTCCGGAAGTACTGGGGCCCGCTCAGTCACCACTGCAAAATATCAGGGCCTTGATAACTACCTCCTGGAACTGAAGGTACAACGTAGAAGTCTGGCCTGCACATTGTGATAGAAGGAAAGCGTTGTGCATTGCCATCTGTACAATGTGCACGGCCAACTTCTTGTACCACACCTTGGCCTTTCTCAAAGCACTGTACAGCTGGAGGACTTGATCAGAGAGATCAACTCCCCCCGTGTACTTGTTGTACCCCACTACACAGTCTGGTTTGATGACCTGTGTAGTGGAACCTTGTACAGTGCTGAGGGTGCTGCCATCACCATGTATGGTGGTCAAGAAAAGGACATCCCTCTTGTCCTTGTACTTGACCACCAGAAAGTGGTCGCTACATTGGGCTCTGCTCTCACCCATTCTGAGCAGCTGCCCAATTAGCGTCTTTGGGAGGCCTCTTTATTTTTGCGGACAGTATCGCAGGCTGCGGTACGTAGCGCAGAGAGGGACTAGAAAAGAGGGGCACCAGTATAAAAGTTAAAGTATAAGTGATAACCTTTATCCAGCAGTGTGTGCAACAAGTCCCACACAATTTTCCCACTCACTCCCAAAACAGGGGGGCATTCAGGGGATTTAATCCGGGAGTCCTTCCAGTCATAAACTCTAAATTTGTGAGTGTACCCTGAGGTACTCTCACAAAGTTTATACAGCTTGATTCCGTACCTGGCCTTATTATTGGGCAGGTACTGACGGAATCCAAGCCGCTCCATAAAAGCCATTAAGGACTCATCCACGCAGATGTCCCTTTGGAGCACGTACACTTTAGCAAACTTGTTGTTGAAGTGGTCGATGATCGGCCGAACTTTGAAAAGATGATCAAAGTTCGGGTCATCGCGTGCAGGACACCTTGCATTATCGTTGTAATGCAAGAACTTGTGGATGGCCTGAAAACATTTCCGGGTCATGACCATTTGTAACACTGGAGTGTTATACAAAACGTCAACACTCCAATATTGTCAAAGTTCTGGCTTCTTCAGGATCCCATATGAAGGACCAGGCCCCAAAACTTCATTATTTCTACTGCGTGTATAGGAGACCAGTTAGAAAATGATGAAGAGGGGTTTTGTTCCAAAAATTGATGAGCGTATAAATTAGTTTGGCCCACCATGAGGTTTACAAGATCCTCAGAGAAAAAGACTTTGAAAAAGTCTAGTTCTGTGAGGCCGGTGGTGTCAAACCTGATTCCTGATTCCGCCACAAAATCAGGAATCAGTGGCTCATAATTTTGGGGGGCAAGGTCCACATGGGGTCAGTAGTAGGGGGAGGGCGCTGGTTCATCTCTTCTCCTGGGGCGTCTGAGTGGCGGTTCAGCAGCACCTGAAGGACTCCCACTTTCCCGGCTCCATGTTTTAAAATTGTAAAGAATAAAGGATCTTCATATTCAATCGCTTGCTGGAGTGCCACCTTCTATCTGCTAACAGGATATCAAAGGAAAAATCTTTCTTTGCGCAGAGCACCTGCTGATTAGCGATCCCTGGCTATTTGTGACTGACGCTCACTGGACTGCAAAAAGGTATGCGATTGGAATAAGATCTGTGGTCACTGATCAGCGCTCGGCCGCTGCACGAAGCGCAAAGAAAAAGGAAAACGGACAACAGTCGAGCGATGAAGTGATGATCAGCACTTGGAGGCAGAAAGGGGTATGGGAAGGGGGAGAGGGGGATTGGGGTGGATGAGGAGGGATCAAAAAATCCTACTTACAGTTGTTGTCTTTCAGATGTCGTCTATCAGATGTCTTCTGTAAGATGTCTTCTGGAGCAGGAGCATCGATTGTGGTGTCACAGGCTTCTGTGGCCCAGCACGGAGCACAATCGGACAGCGTGACCGCCCTCTAGGAAAAAAAATGGTTAGTTGAAAAAAAAAGGTAAAGTAGCGAGCACGAGTGCTGATCGGTGATTTGCGTCACCGATAAACTCTCGGTGGCTGCTGGATGTACGCACGGAGGTGGTGCAAAGTGAGGGGGGAGGAGAAAGAATTGACAGGGATGAAATAAAGTCGTGAAATGCAGCGAGCTTGGACGTTGATCAGTGAAGTAGTCACTGGTCAGCGCTCGGCCGCTGCAGGACGCACAAAAAAACAAACAAACTGGGGGCAGGGTGGGTAAAAAGGAGGGGTTTGGGGTGGATGAGGGGAGAACAGAGATGGACTTACCAAAGTCTTCTCTGTTCTTCTTTCAGCAGCAGGTCCAGGAGTAAGATCTGCAGCAGCAAGACACGGAGCAGGAGACCCAGGACGCAGCAGCAGGACGCCAGCGCAGCAGCGACTGGAGCAGGTGAGAAGGTCTTGTGGTGTCACAGGTGCTTCTGTGGCAACACAATGCCCAGCACAGAGGTGATCATACGTGACCGCTCCGTAGAAATCCTCACCAAGTGTGAGGAACTGCAGGGCGGTCAAAGGGGGAATGATAGGGTAGTGACAGCCAGGTCACAGGCCACTCACCTCCCGATCAGGAACGCTGATTGGTGCGATCGATGATGGCATCGATCGCACCAGAGATGGCTGGGGCCTGGGCAGCATCACAGGGGGTCACAGGGAGGTGACAAGTCGGTCACCGCCCTGTGACCGCCTTGTCACCTGTGTTCAGGTACTCTGATTGGAGCGATCGATGTCATCATCGATCGCTCCAATCAGAGCTGTCTGGGGCCTCTGCTGACATCACAAGGGGTTATGGGGCGGTGACAGGTAGGTCTCAAGCCGGTCACCGCCCCGTGACCGCCCAGTCACCGCGCGGTGGCGCTATGATCGGTGCGATCGATGTGATTGGCGATCACACCAATCATAGCGGGTTGGGGAGAGGGCTGGGGTTTCTTAGCAACAGCCTAGGATCGATGCTCTTATGAGCACCGATCCCAGGCTGCACATCACTGTTTCCGGCAATCTGATTGCCAGAAACAGTGAGAAATGCTGTGATTGGCTGTTCAGAATTGTAAACTAAACGGTCCCTAATTGACCGACACTTTCTGAAAGTTATTGTGGTAGTAGATCACACGGCACTCCCAGGTCCGAGTTGACTACAAGTACACCCTAGTGTTTTCTGAGGATATTAAAGATATGGTCACTCTGATTGTCCAAAGTTCCTATTTCTCGTGTTATCCCATCTTTTTCTTGGTTAGGTATGAAGGAGTGTCTGTACCCTTGTTCCATGAATCTGGTGTTCATGTCTATTGGCCGTATATTAAAATCTGTGATATTAGAGCAGCTTCTTCTCAACCATAAAAATTGGCCCTTGGATATTGTTTGTTTTTTTTTGTTGTTTTTTTTTAGGGGGATGGGGTGGCGGCTATCCCACTTCAATAGTTTACTAGTGCTTGTAAGTATTTTGTAGATAAGTGTCGCTAGGGTCCCATCCCGCTATATCTTATTTAGAACATCCAGGAAAGGCAACTGGTAATAATTAACCTCTGATGTAAATCTAAGGCCGACTCTATTGATGTTGAGTTCCCTGACAAATTCAAGAAACTTTTCACTCGTCCCTGAGTAGATAATAAGAATGTCGTCAATATATCTATACTATGTCCCAGTATATGGATGCCACCACTTATGATCATTATGAATATTGTGATTTCCTCCCACTAGTCCAGGAATAGGTTAGCATACGAGGGGGCACAGGGGCTCCCCATCACAGTACCGCTGAGCTCGGGGGAAGTACTTCCTGTCAAAAAGGAAGAAGTTATGAGTAAAAGTGAATTTTAGAAGATCCTCTATGAAGTCATTATGTCTGCTACACTTTATTGATCTCAATTTCAAGAAACGTCTTACACCTCTGATGCCATCCTCATGCTGTATATTACTGTACAAAGCCTCAATATCTAGTAAAGCCTGCTCCCCTACATGCATGTATACATGCTCGAGGGTATACATGTAGGGGAGCAGGGAAAGGGAAGACCATTTTCCAGAAAGTTTATTCCAACCTCAGGCAGTACTGTGGGAACATTATACTGTGTGGGGGGCATCATACATACTGCATAAGGGGCATAATGGGGGCATTACACTGTGTGGGGGCATCATACATACTGCATAAGGGGCATAATGGGGGCATTACACTGTGTGGCAGCATCATACATACTGCATAAGGGGCATTACACTGTGTGGCAGCATCATACATACTGCATAAGGGGCATAATGGGGGCATTACACTGTGTGGGGGCATCATACATACTGCATAAGGGGCATAATGGGGACATTACACTGTGTGGGGGCATCATACACCCTGCATAAAGGGCATAATGGGGACATTACACTGTGTGGGGGCATCATACACCCTGCATAAGGAGCATAATGGGGGCATTACACTGTGTGGGGGCATCATACACCCTGCATAAGGAGCATAATGGGGGCATTACACTGTGTGGGGGCATCATACATACTGCATAAGGGGCATAATGGGGACATTACACTGTGTGGGGGCATCATACATCCGGCATAAGGGGCATTACACTGTGTGGGGGTATCATTTATCCGGCATAAGGGGCATAATGGGGGCATTACACTGTGTGGGGGCATCATACATCCAGCATAAGGGGCATAATGGGGGCATTACACTGTTTGGGGGCATCATACACACTGCATAAGGGGCATAATGGGGGCATTACACTGTGTGGGAGCATCATACATCCTGCATAAGGGGCATAATGGGGGCATTACACTGTGTGGGGGCATCATACACCCTGCATAAGGAGCATAATGGGGGCATTACACTGTGTGGGGGCATCATACATCCTGCATAAGGGGCATTACACTGTGTGGGGGCATCATACACCCTGCATAAAGAGCATAATGGGGGCATTACACTGTGTGGGGGTATCATACATCCTGCATAAGGGGCATAATGGGGGCATTACACTGTGTGGGGGCATCATACATACTGCATAAGGGGCATAATGGAGGGCATTACACTGTGGGGGGCATCATGCATCCTGCATAAGGGGCATAATGGGGGCATTACACTGTGTGGGGGCATCATACATACTGCATAAGGGGCATAATGGGGGGCATTACACTGTGTGGGGGCATCATACATACTGCATAAGGGGCATAATGGGGGCATTACACTGTGGGGGCATCATGCATCCTGCATAAGGGGCATAATGGGGGCATTACACTGTGTGGGGGCATCATACATACTGCATAAGGGGCATAATGGGGGCATCATACATACTGCATAAGGGGCATAATGGGGGCATTACACTGTGGGGGGCATCATGCATCCTGCATAAGGGGCATAATGGGGGCATTACACTGTGTGGGGGCATCATACATCCTGCATAAGGGGCATAATGGGGGCATCATACATACTGCATAAGGGGCATAATGGGGGCATTACACTGTGTGGGGGCATCATACATACTGCATAAGGGGCATAATGGGGGCATTACACTGTGTGGGGGCATCATACATACTGCATAAGGGGCATAATGGGGGCATTACACTGTGTGGGGGCATCATACATACTGCATAAGGGGCATAATGGGGGCATTACACTGTGGGGGCATCATACATACTGCATAAGGGACATAACGGGGACATTACACTGTGTGGGGGCATCATACATCCTGCATAAGGGGCATTACACTGTGGGGGGCATCATACATCCTGCATAAGGGGCATAATGGGGGCATTACACTGTGTGGGGGCATCATACATAATACATAAGGGGCATAATGGGGGCATTACACTGTGTGGGGGCATCATACATACTGTGTAAGGGGCATAATGGGGGCATTACACTGTGGGGCCAGTAAAGGGGTCCTGTACTATGAGAACAATACGTTTCCTCCCTTCCTGTCTCCATAGTTGGGTCGTATGTATCTATTACAGGAAACAGAACAAAAACCTTATGATTCTTATAAAGGGGCAACACAAGACCCCAAAAGAGTCTCCGTGCTGAAGGGGTTAATGCCCCCTGCGCCCAGTAATGGGGTCTCCACATACCTCCACCTGCAGAGCCGCCACCACATATATGGCTGCTCTGTGCGCACAGGAGCTGTGATGAGGTCACAGGAGGGGAGGAGTCAGGGGTCACATGATCAGGGGCCTCAGTGGATGCAGGACTCTGCTGTGCTGGTTGTCATAGTGCTGGATGAGCTGAAGTTTATGTGTGGGGTCAGGAGGGGTTTACTGTGTGGATGTAGCAGAGCCGCGTGTGTACGAGGTGTACGGAGCAGAGCCATGTGTGTACGAGGTGTACGGAGCAGAGCCGCGCGCGTGTACGAGGTGTACGGAGCAGAGCCGCACGTGTACGAGGTGTACGGAGCAGAGCCGCGTGTGTACGAGGTGTACGGAGCAGAGCCGCGTGTGTACAAGGTGTACGGAGCAGAGCCGTGCGTGTACGAGGTGTACGGAGCGGAGCCGCGCGTGTACGAGGTGTACGGAGCGGAGCCGCGCGTGTACGAGGTGTACGGAGCGGAGCCGCGCGTGTACGAGGTGTACGGAGCGGAGCCGCGCGTGTACGAGGTGTACGGAGCGGAGCCGCGCGTGTACGAGGTGTACGGAGCGGAGCCGCGCGTGTACGAGGTGTACGGAGCGGAGCCGCGCGTGTACGAGGTGTGCGGAGCGGAGCCGCGCGTGTACGAGGTGTACGGAGCGGAGCCGCGTGTGTACGAGGTGTACAGATCGGAGCTGTGTATACGGAGCGGAGCCATGTGTGTACGGAGCGGCCAATAGCAAAGCCCTTGAGGTGTGATGAACATACGACCCCCTAAAATAACCCCATTTCGGACACTGTGCCCACGAGGGAAGTCATCTGAGGGTGTAATGGGCGTTCTTACTGTCTTATCCCACAAGTTTCTCACTGATTTCTTTACCACTCGGTTGGGTGTAAATAATATTACATTTGCTCAGAGCCGCAGCGAGGGGCGGACATACCGCCGATGCAGCCGCACCCGGGCCCAGAGGTGGAGGGGGGCCCATGCAGGAAGGGGCGTACTGCTCAGGCAGTAGACCACGCAGCTGCTATGGAGCCCCTTGACTGAGGGCTGATGCTGCTTAACCCTGTCCACTCCCACCCGTAATGATTTTTGACACCCTGGGCAAAGTGCGGCCATTGAAAAATGGGGCATGTCATGCAGGAGAGAGGCTGGTGGCCAATGAACGCTTCCCCATCAGACTGATAAGAGCGCTCATTGGCTGCTGTGTCTGTCCTCCTGCGTGGACTTACAGTGGGTCTTCTGTCTCCTGCTGTTCCTTTCCCAGTAGAATTTCCTCTAAGAGTAGGGGGTTGGGCGAGGAGAGTCCACAGCATCGGACAGCACGTAGGGGCAGGAAGCTGAAATCAGTCCTGTCTGCTGTGTTCCCTCCTCCACAGTGCGTTCTGCAGCCCTCTCCAGAAGACCCCAATATCATAAAAGATTAGTATATGAGTGTATGTATATGTGTGCAGGGCTGCCACCAGGAATTTCAGGCCCCATACTGGCAAAAACTTTTTAGGCACCCTGGAGACTCCGCCCCAGCTCCACCTCCACTCATCGATCCTTCCACAGTCACACCGCCCACTCTTGGAAAAACTCCACTTCTACACCACATCCTTATCAATCACACATTACGGGTATGTGCCCACGCTCAGGAGGCGTCTGCGGCCCCGAAGCTGCGGGATAGCCGTGCGGCTTCTGCCCTCATTTTATGCAATTGAGTGGTGCAATTTTTTTTTAGGACATGTGGAGTTTCCTCATAGAAGTTAGACTGTGGAGAAAGTCCACATGTGGACCCGCAAGAGAAATTGACATGATGCGGGTCTGAAAGACGCGACGCATGCCAGTTTTCGTGGGTGATCCATTGGTGCACAGAGTCGCATAGTGGACATGGGATTTCTAGAAATCCTATACACTATGCTGTAACACCTGGCCGCTGCAGGTTTGTTGCTACATAAGCTGCAGTGTCAAACCCACAACAGCTCCTGACCATGTGCACATACCCTAACAGTTCCCATAGAACACCAGATCACATACAGTACCTTATGAAAGTATTTGGCCCCCTTGAACTTTTCTACCTTTTGCCACATTTCTGGCTTCAAACATAAAGATATAAAATTCAAATTTTTTTCGGAACAATCAACATCAAATGGGACGAAATTTATTGGATATTTTAAACTTTTTAAAAAAATTTAAAAAGTGGGGCGTGTAATGTTATTCGGCCCCTATACTTTCAGTGCAGCAAACTCACTCCAGAAGTTCAGTGAGTATCTCTGAATGATCCAATGTTGTCCTAAATGGCTGGTAATGATAAATAGAATCTACCTTGTGTAATCAAGTCTCCGTATAAATGCACCTGCTCTGTGATAGTCTCAGGGTACTGTTTCAAGTGCAGAGAGCATCATGAAGACCAAGGAACACACCAGGCAGGTCCGAGATACTGTTGTGGCGAAGTTTAAAGCCGAATTTGGATACAAAAAGATTTCCCAAGTTTTAAACATCTCAAGGAGCACTGTGCAAGCGATCATATTGAAATGGAAAGAGTACCAGACCACTGCAAATCTACCAAGACCCGGCCGTCCCTCTAAACTTTCATCTCGAACAAGGAGAAGACTGATCAGAGATGCAGCCAAAAGGCCCATGATTACTCTGGATGAAATGCAGAGATCTACAGCTGAGGTGGGAGAGTCTGTCCATAGGACAACAATTAGTCGTACACTGCACAAATCTGGCCTTTATGGAAGAGTGGCAAGAAGAAAGCCATTTCTAAAAGATATCCATAAAAGTCTTGTTTGAAGTTTGCCACAAGCCACCTGGGAGACACACCAAACATGTGGAATAAGGTGCTCTGGTCAGATGAAACCAAAATCAAACTTTTTGGCCACAATGCAAAACGATATGTTTGGCGTAAAAGCAACACAGCTCATCACCTTCAAAACACCATCCTCACTGTCAAACATGGTGGTGGCAGGATCATGGTTTGGGCCTGCTTTTCTTCAGCAGGGATAGGGAAGATGGTTAAAATTGATGGGAAGATGGACGGAGCCAAATACAGGACCATTCTGGAAGAAAACCTGTTGGAGTCTGCAAAAGACCTGAGACTGGGAGGGAGATTTATCTTCCAACAATACAATGATCCCAAACATAAAGGAAAATCTACAATGGAATGGTTCAAAAATAAACGTATCTAGGTGTTAGAATGGCCAAGTCAAAGTCCAGACCTGAATCCAATCGAGAATCTGTGGAAAGAGCTGAAAACTGCTGTTCATAAACGCCCTCCATCCAACCGCAATGAGCTCGAGCTGATTTGCAAGGAAGAATGGGCAAGAATTTCAGCCTCTCGATGTACAAAACTCCTCTTCCCTCATCCCCTATAGTAATTGTCCACGGGAGAAGAGCTGACACTTTGGCCAGTTGCCTCTATGCAAATCAACACACACATGAGAAGGGCCTTGTAAGCAAATGCTGGCCCAAAAGGTGCTACCAAACCCAATTGACACAGCCTTGTGATAGATTTACAGCTAACTGAGAAGGTTGTATTCTCAGTGCTTCAAAGGGAATGTAACAAAGGCCTGCAAAGCGCCCAAAGCCGATATGGAATAACTAAAGTTCCATATGTCCGATAATAATGGGGCCTATATTTTGGGTGGCAGGGTCAGCTAAGGAACAATATGGATATTTTCCCGTCTCTGTAAGCCCCTCTGTGGCGCAAAAGCAACAAAATAGCAGACGGCAGGTATACCGTCTGTGGTCTCTGGAGAAAGGTAAAATCATAACGGAAAATATGGTATCACTTTCGGGCCTCTATGATCAACCCATGATAAGTTATCGCAAAAAACAGATATCTAATAAAAATATGAAGGCTGGAGACCAGCCCCCGTGATGTCATCACAGGGGGTATGTGGGCAGGTCTCCCCTTAGGCATAAAAGAATCCACGGAGGATGGATCAGCACTTATGTTGGAAGTTACATATTTTGTGTAGCACGGGTCACATTCGCTGAACAGCATCGGAGTGCTTACCTCCAACTATACGGAGTCGCCCCTGCGAACTGTATAGAGTAAGTTGAGAATTGGAAGACAACTGTAATGTGTTACCTGAGAAAGGTTTTCTATAGAGTGTGGTGTCCACTTTATGAGATGTTACTATATTTATTTAAATGGTGTTGAACAGCAATGATGGCCAATGCGTGAGGGATGGAGGAATACAGGTTGACAACATTGCTGGTGACAAACCTATATTCTTCCTGCCACACGAACCTGTCAAAAACCCTCACGACAGACGTAGTATCTTTCACATAGCCTGGTGTTTGAATAACCAGAGGATACAAATGTTCACCAGCCATTGGCTTAAATTCTCATTCAATGAACCCATACCCAAGATAATAGGGCGAAGGGGGGGGGGGGGAGAGATACCCTTGTGTGTTTTGGGGAGCCCATGAAAATTGGGTAAAATGGGATAATCAGGTAACAGCCAGCGCTGAATTTTGTTATTAAACACCGACAAATAAATGCCTTCCTCCAGAATACTGGACAACATTGTTTTATACAAATTGGTAGGATTCATAGAGACCACCAGAGCAGATTTCATATATCAACAGTTCTAATAGCACATACTCTGGGGCATCAGAACATGTCGTGTCCATACATAATAATGATCTCACACATTTTTCTTTCTTTGGTCTTGAAAAAGTTAATTATCCGGTAATGGGTGGAAACAGACAGAAACACCTTAATATGCGTGAAGCCTTCTGGATTTGATGTGTACATACTAAATACCCTTCGGGTAATGAATTTCCGCAATGACCTGTTTTACATCTATTGATGAAATTCATACTGGTTTATTCCCAGCAGACATCTATATGGTGACATTCCAGGTTTTCTGAATTTATTTTGTGTTTTTCCGGTTATTATTTGCCGGTGTACTTATTTGCCTTTCTGTATATTGCGCTATCATCGCTGATTCATCTTCGCAGAACGCACATAAATGATGCAAATATCTTAAAGATTTTTCAGCAATGACGGAGTATTTCCATTGCAATGTTCTGCAGCTTATTTATTTTCCATTTCTCATATATTTATTTTTGTCAGTTTTCTCGCAATATAATTCAATTATTTGTTTTTCGTTGATACAGATAGAAATTCCCGCTACATCCACAGCTTCACGATTCAGTTCTGCATCAGATATTTGTTTTTGTCAGTTTTATTATAATGTAATTACCTGTTTTTCGTTGATACAGATAGAAATGCTTCCTCCATCTATAGCCTCATGATCAGGTTTTCCATCAGACTCTATGCAGACGTCTCCCATTGCCATTAATCTGTTATACATTTAGCTCTTGGATATCATGGATTTGTACGCTCCATCTAATCTGATTCGCCATTACAATGCTCCACAGTAATCTGATTCGCCATTACAATGCTCCACAGTAATCTAATTCGCCATTACAATGCTCCACAGTATTCTGATTCGCCATTACAATGCTCCACAGTAATCTGATTCGCCATTACAATGCTCCACAGTAATCTCACCAGTGTTCTGTACTTGTTCTCGTCTGTTTTACAATGATGCATCTATTTGCCTCCCGTTAATATGACAGATAATGCTCGGTATATCTGCGGCTCTATGATCCTTTGCCAGGATATTATACTTTGCACCAGATCAGATGTGGGTGGATTTCCTTGTAAATCTTCTACTATGTAATCAATTTTGATTTGCATAATTTTTTCCCCTCTATATGTTCATTGTTATAGGTTTATAGTTTCTCCATATTGGTTATTGTGCATATTATTTTATATTATATTTTTACGTGTGTCAGATCGATAAGAACAATATTTCTATTCACAATTTAGACATTGATATGCTTTTTCTCTGTTTATTGGACATTGTTATTGCGATGCTCTATACTGAATCTAGCATCCATCTCATGTATACATGTTCCTGTCCCTCTATAATCAGTATATCCTCCCACCTTCCGTTGCTATAGTTGATGGCATTTGAGATGTTCTGACCCGGTGATCTCACACCTGTACACTTAATCCCGGTGTTGTGTTCCTATATGGGATAATCCCTGGCAGCTAACACCGGAGGTCTTCACACAAATGTCCTGCAATAAACAGTTTATATACAGAGGGGGATACGGATATGCATGAATAAGAGGATGAGGTCTAATTCTATCTTATTTTTCACCATCATGGTGTTTTGCATTTCTGGCTTGTTGTGTGACGCTTGTAATAATCACCTTGTCTGTATTTGATCTCGTTGCCTTCAATGTGAACTGTGGCTGGGATTTTCTTCACACCTTTTGCAAGTCTAATTGATTTCTCATTTTGTATTATGTGACTCCATTGTGCTTGTATATATATATATATATGACTTCATTGTCCTTTTCTCATCTGCTATGACTAAGGGCGCAACCCTAGCGCCAGAAACGTGTAAGAATTTTAAATTTTTTGTTTTTTTTTAAATGATCCAATATATTTTTCTCATATTTTACCTGTTGGAGTGCCGATTTTCTCCTTTTCGTTTTCTTCATATGGCTGTGCTCACCAGCCGGACCGGCACCCTTCAGTGGACTATCTTCACCCTGTTTGGATTCAGCGTTGCAGCTCCCTAACCCTCCCTCCTGTTTCTTTACAATATTTTAACACGTATCCTAGGCCTCGATGTTCCCCATACAAACTTGCTCTTAGAATTGTTGAGACGGGAGAAATCTGAGGAACGCAGACCGGAACGGTCTGAAATATATAAAGAAGATCTGGTAAAATGTCCATTTTGATCACACTAATACAACCAAACCAGGACAAGGGTTTCAAGTTATAATTCATTAAATTTTTAACCATTTGTTCAAGGACGGGGGATATAATTTAAACAATACAGATCATCCAAGTTCCCCAGAATTTGTATACCCAGGTACTTAATTGTGTCTTTTTGCCACTTAAAGGGAAAGTTAGAAATGAGTTATTGTGTCAGTTCAGCGTTAAAAGTTATGTTATGGCTTCTGTTTTAGAGTAGTTGACTTTAAAATTCCTTACATGGCCGAGTTATTCAAATTCCTTTATTATAGAGGGAAATGAGATCATTGGGTTTGAAACATAGAGCAACAGGTCGTCTGCATGTAGAGCTAGTTTATAGTGATGTGAGTCTATAGTAACTCCACTAATATCTGGATTTGTGTGTAATGCTACCACTAAATGTTCCATCACCAATGTGTATAGGAGAGGTGATAAGGGACACCCTTGTCTCGTCCCCTTTTTAATAGAAAATGTGTCATATAGAAGGCCGTTTACCCTATCGCTTTAGGATCAGTGTAGAAGGATAGAATTTTAGATAACAAGAAAGAGTCCAACCTAATTTGTGGTAGGGTGCTCTTCAAGAAAGTCCAATTCACTGTGTCAAACGCTTTTTTAGCGTAGGCAGAAACAAGGCACATTGGGATCCCCTGTTTTTTTGCATGTGAAATTAATGTTTTATTTTTATTATCACGAGCTTCTCTGTCCTTAATGAAGCCAACCTGATCGTTGCTGACAATTGAGGGTAGATTGTGGGAGAGCCGTGTTGTAATTACTTTAGAGAATATTTTGACGTCTACATTATTTAATGATATTGGATGAATATTAGGGCAGGTATTTGGTCCTTTTCCAGGCTTTGATAAAACCGTTATTTGAGCCTTAAGTGATTGGGGGGCAAAAGGGGGAGTCTTCTGAGATATTATCGAACACTTTGGCTAAAAATGGTAATAACAGAGGTGCAAACATCTTATAAAATCTATTATTGAATCCATCTGGCCCAGGGCTCTTCCCGATAGGGAATGATTTAATGGCTTCTCCTATCTCTTGTTCAGTGAAAGCTTGGTCTAGTATCTCCTCCTCAGGGGTCTGTAAGGAAGGAACGGCAGTGTCCATAATATATTTGTCATTTTTAGTTTCAAGAATATTAGGTGGTATGTCGTGGTATTGTCCATGAATATTATATAGCGAACTATAAAAGCAACTAAATGCTTTAGCTAGGTCAGTGGGGTTATGAATTTGTTGTCCGGGGGCCCCTTTTATTTTGGATACGTATGTCCTTTACACGTGTGGATGTAACCTCCTTGCCAATGAGCGACCACATTTATTTGTGAATTCGTACGAGTATCTTCACATGTGATCTTGGCATTTTGTATACGTTTGATCTAGTAAAGACCTTCGCTCCTTTCTTTTTTTTCAATCAGATCATTTTTATTTAACAAAACAAAGAATTACCAACATTTGTTTTTTTTAAATAAACTTTGTGACAAAAAAAAATAAAGAGAAAAACCAGTAAACAATACGACAACCGGTTTACAATGATATAAATCCCAATATCGCTCTATAGTACAATGGTTTGGAACAGTAATTTGCACATAAATATCTGAATACTTCATGACTGCTTATTTTTTTCCCTATTGAGACAGCAAAAGAAAAAGAATATATCTAAGAAGGGACAATTGTGTGGACTGAGACAATTATTATTTGCTGACACCTTGGGTATAAGGATATAAATTCCTGGTTTACTATAAGGAAATGGACAAACGATCCAGTATAGTATTTCTGTGAAGGTTCTTTGAAGCAATACCTGGTGTATTTAACCATTGTTCCCATATTTGTATGGATTTCTTGAGAGCGTTCCTTTAATATAAGCTCCACTTTCCAAGCATAGAGTGTTATTTTTCCTGGATTTTAGTTCTGTTATCGTTTGGGGAGAATTGTCTATCCAATGTAGTGCCAACAACTTTCTGGCTTGGAATAATATTCCTGAGCTAGCTATTGCCATATGGGAGTCTGGATCTACGTCCTCTCCCAGGAGTCCTAGAATACAGATTTTAGGTTCCAACTGAAGTTGTATCCCAAATACAGATAGTACAAGAGCGATCACCCCCTTCCAGGGGGGTGAGGTGGCCACACATATCAGGATTGGGGGATGAGGGGAACCAAGCATACCAGGATTGGGGGATGAGGGGTACCATGCATACCAGGATTGGGGGATGAGGGGTACCATGAATACCAGGATGAGGAATGGGGTGCCATGCATACCAGGATGAGGGGTACCACACATACCAGGATTGGGGGGGTGAGGGGTGCCATACATACCAGTATAGGGATGAGGAGTGCCATGCATACAAGGATTAGTGGGTGAGGGGACCATGCATACCAGTATTGGGGGGTGTGGGGTGCCATGCATATCAGAATAGGGATGAGGGGTACCATACATACCGGATAGGGACCAAGGGTACCCTACATACCAGGATAGGAATGCGGGGTACCATGTAGACCAGGATAGGAATGCGGGGTACCATGAATACCAGGATAGGGATGAGGGGTACCATACATACCAGGATAGGAATGCGGGGTACCATGCATACCAGGATGAAGGGTACCATGCATACTAGAATAAGGATGAGGGGTACCATGCATACCAGTATAGGGATGAGGGGTGCCATGCATACCAGTATAGGGATGAGGGGTGCCATGCATACCAGGATAGGGGATGGGGTGCCATGCATACCAGGATAGGGATGAGGGCGCCATATATACCATGATTGGGGATGAGGCGTGCCATGCATATCAGGATGAGGGATTGGGTGCCATGCATACCAAGTTTCTGGGATGAGGAGGCCATACATACCAGAATTGGGATGAGAGGTGCCATGTATACCAGGATGAGGGATGAGGTGTCATGCATACCAGGATAGGGATGAGGGGTACCATGCATACCAGGATAGGGATGAGGGGTACCATACATACGAGGATAGGAATGCGGGGTACCATTCATACCAGGATGAGGGGTACCATGCATAGCAGAATAGGAATGAGGGGTACCATGCATACCAGAATAGGGATGAGTGGTGCCATACGTACCAGGATAGGGGATGGGGTGCCATGCATACCAGGATAGGGATGAGGGAGCCATATATACCAGGATTGGGGATGAGGCGTGCATTGCATACCAGAATGAGGGATTGGGTGCCATGCATACCAGGTTTCTGGGATGAGGAGGCCATACATGCCAGATTTGGAATGAGGGGTGCCATGCATACCAGGATTGGGGATGAGGGGTGCCATACATACCAGGATTGGGGATGAGGGGTGCCATGCATACCAGGATTGGGGATGAGGGGTGCCATGCATACCAGGATTGGGGATGAGGGGTGCCATGCATACCAGGATAGGATGGTGGGGACAGGATGGGGGCAGCAGAAATACCAGGAGGGGGGCAGCACATACCAGCATGGGAGACCATATACCAATAAAAATGCTCGCCACCCGGGCGTAGAATGGGTTCAATAGCTAGTTACAATATACAGGAGCATGATCTGACCAAACAGCAGTTCCTACCTGAGATGTAGGTTGCCATGTAGGCAAGTGACAGCTAATTAAGAAAAGGACTATATGGCTATGCATAATATGTAAAGGAGAATAATAGGTATAATCCTTTACGTCTGGATGTAGTATCTTCCATACATCGACCGGTTGAGACCAAAGCACAATTAGCAAAGCTTTTGTTTGTGTTTTAGATTGGTGACTCCAGCTCAGGGACGTGTCTAAAGAAGGATCCAAGACAAAATTAAAGTCACCTCCAGTGATAAGGTCCTCCGCAAAATATTTTAGTTTGTTTAAGTAATGACGACTTGTCTTAATTTGGTCACTTACAGGCTGGAGCTGTCTGGCATCATGAGGGTTAAGACTGCTTCTTTTTCCATGCTGAGGTGAGGCAGTAATAGCTCCGGAGCAGGAAGATAAGACCTTCCATAAGAAACTCTGCATACCAGACATGCTGACAGAGGTGGAGGACCTCAGATTAACCTCTGATCTCTTCTTTCTTTCCCATATCGAAAGTCATGTTTGAGGCTGTAAATTGCTTATAATTCCGCCAAGAACACGGTCTGAAGAGAGTACTCTCAGTGTGTGCATTCTCTTGGTGATATGTCCAGGCCATGTCCTCCCTGTTGATGTACAATACGTCTGAAGGTGGCGTTGATTGGCAGCAGGATTGTGTGATGTAACAGCCTTACAGAAACGCAAGTTGTGACACCAATGGAACGGCGCCAGAACAGGAAGTGCGTATGAGTGTTTTTATTTTAACAAGGCCAAACATGAGGAATGAGAAGGAGTTGTCCTAGTAGCGGACAACCCCTTTATGAAGATACAATATTCGGTTAAAAATGAAAAAGGCTTCTCCCCTGTATGACTTCTCTGAAGCTTGTTAAGAGTTGATTTCCGTGTAAAACTTTTCTCATATTAAGAACATGAAAATGGCTTCTCGTCTGTGTGAGTTCTCTGGTGACTAAGAAGTGATGATTTCTTCACAAAACATTTCCCACATTCTGAACAGCAAAAAGGCTTCTCCCCTGTGTGACTTCTCTGGTGATTAACCAAATCTGATTTCCGGCTAAAACATTTCCTACATTCTGAACAGCAAAAAGGCTTCTCCCCTGTGTGACTTCTCTGGTGATTAACCAAACTTGATTTCCGGCTAAAACATTTCCCACATTCTGAACAGGAAAAAGGCTTCTCCCCTGTGTGAGTTCTCTGGTGCTCAACCAATTCCGTTTTCCGGGTAAAACATTTTCCACATTCTGAACAGGAATAAGGCTTCTCCCCTGTGTGAATTCTTTTGTGCGTAACAAAACCTGATTTCCAGCTAAAATATTTTCCACATTCTGAACAGAAAAAAGGCTTCTCCCCTGTGTGAGTTCTCTGGTGCTCAACCAATTCTGTTTTCCGGCTAAAACATTTTCCACATTCTGAACAGGAAAAAGGCTTCTCCCCTGTGTGAGTTCTCTGGTGCTTAACCAAATCTGATTTCCAGCTACAACATTTTCCACATTCTGAACAGGAAAAAGGTTTCTCCCCTGTGTGAGTTCTCTGGTGCTTAAACAAATCTGATTTATCTTTAAAACATTTCCCACATTCTGAACAGCAAAAAGGCTTCTCCCCTGTGTGAGTTCTCTGGTGATTAACCAAATCTGATTTCTGGTTAAAACATTTCTCACATTCTGAACAGGAAAAAGGCTTCTCCCCTGTGTGAGTTCTCTTGTGCTTAACCAAACACGATTTCCGGCTAAAACACTTTCCACATTCTGAACAGGAAAAAGGCTTCTCCGCTGTGTGAGTTCTCTGATGTCTGATTAAACTTGATTTCTCTGTAAAACATTTTCCACTTTCTGAACATGAAAATGGCTTCTTTGTTTTAGGATCAATTTCTTTTTTATTGCTTATTTTGTGACTTTGATTTTCCTTAGTAGTCGATAATGAATCAGAAGACAGGACCTGTTTCAAATGATCAGATGACAGATCTTTGCTGTGAAGGGATGATTGTAAATCTGGAGAAATGTCATTCACTTCAATTGTATCTTGTGTGATCTCAAGATCATCTGATTTAAAAATTGAAGATGTCAGCTGTCCCTCTGATCTCCTGGTACAGTCATCTGCCAAGAATAAAACCAATTATTATTTATGAATAACATATCCTTAAAATTTATATTGTTGAATATTTCTACTTAAACTCTACGTAAAAATGTACTTTATGTAAAAGTATCATTATTTACCAAGAAAACATATCACAGAAAAATCAGCCTTACCAACACCAAATCAGATAACAAATGCATTAGCATTTTAGTGTTGGTTGTGTGTACTGGGGTGTCTGTCCATGTGGGGTGCACTTATATAGTGCTGGGCAGCCTTCCTACCCAGTATGGACATCATCAGTATCCTAAGCCAGACACTGTGCATCAAACCTACCTGTGTGACTGGCGTCCTATGCAAGCTTCATCTGTGTGCATCTTTAATACTAGGCAACCACCCGCTCCATGAATTGGTACGATTATTGGTGTTAGTAAGGCTGTATCTTTTTCTGTGATTTTTTTTAATTTTGCCCTATGTTAGCCGTCATTATTCACTAAGACAATAACAGTTCACAGTCTAATAGAAAACCTCATCGCATGAACCAGTAGAGCATGGTGTTCATTCTGCCTCCCAAATATGGAATAAAAAGCCACAAAACAATGTTATGTAGGCAAAACTAATATCAATAAAAACTTCTACTCATCTCACAAAAAACAAGTCCCCACTCAGGTCCATCACCTGTCAATGGAAAACCAGAGGTTTCCACATTATTAGTGGCTCAAAGGCTTTTGAAAAGCAACATGGCTTCCATAAACCAATCCAGCAATATCCACTCCCCCAAAGTCAGATCTCCCCCTCACTTCTGAGCCTTGCAGTGTGCCCAAACCACATTTATCATCCATGTATTCGGCATTACTATAGTGAGAAGAACCCACTTAATTGATGTTGTGTGTCTCCTTTAGCACAATATGGGCACTATGTGTTGGGTAATGAAATTATATATTTGTAATTTTCACTCTCCAACATCCACTGCGTGCTAATTTCCGGAAAGTGCCTGTGGAGTCAAAATAGTCACTACTCCTATAGATTAATTCACTGAGGGTTATAATTTCCAAAATGGAGTCACTATGGGGATTTCTACTGCTCTGGTTTT
This sequence comes from Phyllobates terribilis, assembly GCF_046119375.1. Lineage (NCBI taxonomy): Eukaryota > Metazoa > Chordata > Amphibia > Anura > Dendrobatidae > Phyllobates > Phyllobates terribilis. The sequence goes on along the minus strand of NW_027362777.1, from coordinate 20,831,315 downwards.
CTGCCATTTTGTCATATTAGGGCTTCTGTAAATGGTGTGTCCCATCTCCTCTGGGATCTGCTCCTGTGACGTCTGCTTCTGTCACCAGGAGCCGCCTTATTCATCCTGCAGGTGGCGCTGGTGATGGAGGAGACATCAGAACCAGAAGCTCTGGTCGGCGCAGGCTCTGTCCAGCCTCTAAGATTAGGGTGCCTGGGACCTGTAGCACCATCCAGTCTGGCAGTATGGGTGTGTGTGCTGTCCAGCTGGAGTAATCTGCTCCTTACTTCAGCCATTTAGCAAGCACTACACCCTACTAAAGCTGGAAGCATATTGCTGGAAGCTGCCAGATACAGACAGCCTTGTTCTCCTCGGGTTCAGTCCTCTGTGCTCAGCTCCCGGCTTGTGTATTTGATTCCTGTTGTGACCTCGGCCCGTTTACTGACTACTCTTGTGTGATTTTGTATTTTCTCTGACCTCCATGTTCTGACCCGGCTATCTGACTATTCTTCTTGCCATCTCACACCACAGAACATTAGGTAACACTGTGGCCCAAGCTTAGGGGGGTCTCTGTCTAAGTCCAAATCCATGTAGAGGGGGTAAAAGGATGATGAGCAAGGCAAACCCTGGGATCTGGAAAATGGAGTAGATAGCGCTAAGCCTGTTTGTGGTAGCCATCTTTTGAGCTGTCAGGTGACAACGAACAGTGTCCCCAATACATTGTGTCTGCACACCATCCCAGCAAAATCTGCATTCAAATAGCTAAATGGCGCTCCTTCCCTTCTTAACCTGCCATGTGCCCAGACAGTAGTGTACAATTGCATACAAGGTATTGTCAGATTCAAGAGAAGTTGGAAAATTATTTGTAAGGTCCATTTGTTTCCTATTATCCTTTGTGAAGAATACCAAAGTTACACACGTCAGATTTGAAAAATGTCAGAGATAGGTGCTGGGAAAGGAAGTTGTTTCTGCGCTCTCTGGAGTCACGACAAAGCATTATTATGGATAAAAATGTAGGTTAATTGTCTACGCATTTCAGAGACCACCGACTCCTTCCTCAGGACAAACCGTACATAACCTCTTTAACGGGTTTAGTGGTTTAATAACATAGCGGGTTTGGGGGAGCAGATGAAGCTCTCCATTTTTCAGCTCTTTGTGGTTGTTTTTTTCTTTCCATTTTTGGAGCATCCTTCAGTTAAGGGTAAAAAAAAAAGCAAAAGCATTTAGTCAACGCCCAGAATATAAATACCCCGATACCACAAACCATTCAGCAGTTTTGCAGACATTGTGTAAAATCAAAGTAAAATTCCCGGCAATCTTTCAATTTGTGTTTAAAAAAAAAAAAATTGAAAAAATATCTTCACAAAACTCAGTTTTGCTTCTCTCCATGGAAATCTTTAGCAAAAGGCGAAAGATTTTTACATTCTGAAGAGAAGCCAGAGTATTTTTCCATAGATTTGAAAAATGGGCCCAGATAGGAACACAAAATTGGCTGCAGGAAGGGGTTAAATCAGAGTATTTTGGGCACTAACTACTAAAGTAAAAACTGTGAGTATAGACAATAACACATCTACTGAAATGATCAAACTCAACAGTCTTCATCAGAGAAAAATGAGTAAGTAGTGGTGAAACCTCTCTGGGGTAATTAGAGTATGGGGCTCGGTGGCTCTTGGCAATCTAAACTATCGTAAGGGCCAATATTTTCTGTCAGAGGAGTTTCAAGAAGAAATATTAGACGTTCAAAGAGAACTTTTTATAATAGTGCAGAGCTGAGGTGTCTTAAATTTAGCTTAGAGATATATCATGGCACAGGTGTAATGTTTTGTTTTTTTTTGTTTAGTTTATCACAATCTGGTTTGAAGTTAGTCGGTTTTAAAAGAAACTGAAAAGTCAGGATAAAGGGAAACTCTTGTTATTGTACAGAAATTCACACTTGGCCCTCACTGCACATTTAATGTTGTAGATCATAAATGTGAAGTTTGGCCAGAAAGACTGGACCTGGTCTTGTAGGAACCATATGAGGACATTCAGCAGCACAGAATGGAGAGAAGGTAGATTCATCCAATAAGATATCAGGGATCTAGGAAGCCAACAGCATCATTACCCTCCGCTTTCTCTTACAGGCCCATCATAATATTATTCTTCAAGTGATTTTCTGGCTTTGTGGTTTACAGATCTGGGCAGGTAACGTCTCCTAATCACAGGGAGTAGGTGGATCCTCCAGGTTGTAAGTTCTATGGAAAAGGGTTTCAATGCCCAAAATCATTTGAACAGTTTTGGGTGGAAGAGAATGTTGTGGTCTAGAGGCAAAATGGTGATCACACGATTGTGATACGGCCGGACTACACAACCGATAAAGCAGCCACAGCCGGTGACTGAGAAGAATCTGTAACTTCTCAGCAATTAGTGGTTACTACTCACCTGGGTAGTCATATGTAGGAATCTCCTCTTTACACCACTCATCACCCCTCACATATGTCTCTGTAGTATTAATATGGGTCAGATCTTCACCCTGAAACAAATATTGTAAAAGTCACAAACAGATGCAGAAGTCCCATCTATGATCAGCTCTAATCCTGCCATCTTCACCGTTCTCATTACACAAAAGGAAAACACATAATACTGGTGGATAAAACAAGACTGAGCACAAGACCTTCACAGCCATCTACACATCATAGGGGAGATCTCATGACACCTTCTCTCCATCTACCTGATGATCCTGAGGAACACTGGGATCTTCTTGTTTATAGTCCTGTGGAAGAAGAGGATGGGGACATCTCTCTGGTGTTGTCCTCTTACTGGATAGATCTGGAAGAAACACATACAGGGACTGAATTCATTCTTTACATACAGATAATTATAGGCCGTGTGTATTTAGTCCTGTCCATTACCTGGTGATGTGAGGGGCTGGGGAACCTCCATCATGACGTCTTTGTACAAATCTTTGTGTCCTTCTAAATACTCCCACTCCTCCATGGAGAAATAGACAGTAACATCCTCACATCTTATAGGAACCTGACACATACAATGATACCGTCATCCCCCCGATCCTTTCATAGCGTTACTGTATAATGTCCCAGCATTCCCAGCACGGTCACCTCTCCAGTCAGCAGCTCAATCATCTTGTAGGGGAGTTCTACGATCTTCCGGTCATTGATGTCATCATGTATGAAGGGGTGAGATGGAGGCCCTGTGATTGGGCTCAGGGGTCTTTCCCATCCCTCAGACACATGGACCTGACAGCGCTCACTAGAGGTCTTCACTAATATGTAATCCTGGTTATGGAAAGACATATAAATAAATCTCACTACAGACATTTCCAGAGTCCTCACCTCTCCAGTTCTGTTCATCTGTTATTCCCATAGATAAGAATGATGTAATGGGACGTCATCAGAATCTCTCACCTCTCCAGTAAGACGGAAGAGGATTTTTAGGGTGAGGTGTAATATTCCCTCCGCCATCTTGTCTCTGTCCAAATCCATCTTTGATGGGTCCATTAGGAAAATTCTCTTAAATAGAAGAAATTCACTGAGAGGATCTGATATTGTAGGGACCTGAATGAGAAGATGATGAGCAGATGTAACATCATAAAAATCCTGTGTAATAATACAATTACTGGAGATAATAAGGGAAACATATGAGATTTATTATTTTACAGTATTTAGTTTTCTTCTTTACATATACTAATAAAACCTATATATTTTAGGACACAGACAACACGCAGTTTCTTCCTTGGAGTCTGTAGCTGAACACATTTCTCAAAGACTCATCTGCCATAAAGCTTATTCTCCTCTCATTTACAGACACTGCAATCGGCATTAGCAATACTGCAGGAGATATTCATTACACGTGACATGAGAAATAACTACTTCATGAGGACGACATCTTCATCTTCTACTACGGCTCTTGAAACATATTTAGCCAGAGTTCTTCACTGACTACATCTCCACCAGCCGTCTATATGAATGTTTCCCGTCTTCCCCGGACTGTAATCTTTTATCACATTAGATCTCATGTTTGAACAGAAAAAAGGCTTCTCCCCTGTGTGAATTCTCTGATGTTTGATTAAACTTGATTTCTCTGTAAAACATTTTCCCCATTCTGAACAAGTAAATGGCTTCTCCTCTGTGTGACTGCTCTGGTGATTAACAAGATTTGATTACTGGTTAAAAAACTTCCCACACTTGGAACAAAAAAATCTATTTTCTGCTGTGTGAATGTTTTCATGTTTAAGGCTATGTGCCCACGATGCAGAAATGCTGCATATTTTTTACGCTTCTCCCTGGCAGGAAAAACGCATGCATTTTTTACATGCATTTTTCCCGCCAGGTAGATGCGTTTGTCAAGCGTCTTTGCATGCATTTCTGCATGCGGGTTATCAAGCGCTTTTCCGAGCGATTTTAGCATCACTTGGAAAAGTGCTTGACAACTTGTTCACACTATATAAATCCATGCAACCAGCATGGATTTATAGTAGTGTGACCAAGTTAGTTAAAAAAAAAAGAATAAGAATGTTAAAAAATAAAAAAAATAAGTTTATACTCACCTTCCGATGTCCTCCCGGTGTTATCTCCGCTGCGTCCGGTGTGTTGGGCAGCTCGCTCTGTTGTGAAGGACCTGCGGTGATGTCATTGAGCCATGTGATGGGTCACATGACTCTGACGTCATGGCAGGTCCTTCACAACAGCGCGAGCATTGCAAGAGACGGGACGGAGCAGACAAAACACCGGGAGGACATCGGAAGGCGAGTATAAACTTCATTTTTTATTTTAAATTCTTTCTTTTACAGTTTCTATGGTACCCAGGTCTGGATGAGAGTCTCCTCTTCTCCAGACTTGGGTACCCTCCGCACATAGAAAAGCATAATATCCGTGTGTACAAATGTACTGACACGGATATTATGCGTTTCAATGCAAGTCAATGGCGGCGATTACGCTGCGTGTCCGCAAAATGAATGGACATGCTGCGGATTTTTGAGCGCAGCATCAACGCTGCGGAAAAATCCGCAGCATGGGCATTGACATTGCGGCTTGTCATTGGGGACCCTGGGGGGCGGATTACCAAGCGTTTCCCAAGCGTTTATGCTGCGGAAATTTCGCAGCATAAACGCTTGGAAAACGCATAGTGGGCACACAGCCCAAGAAAAGACTTTTCGAGGGAAAAACTTTTTCCATATTCTTAACATGAAAATGGCTTCTTTGTTTTAGGAGCAATTTGTTTTTTAATGCTTATTTTGTGACTTTGATTTTCCTTAGTAGTCGGTAATGAATTAGAAGACAGAACCTGTTTCAAATGACCAGATGACAGATCTTTGCAGTGAATGGATGATGGTATATCTGGGTTAATGGCATTCACTTCAATTGTATCCTGCGGGATCTCAAGATCATCTGATTTAAAAATTGAAGATGTCAGCTGTTCCTCTGATCTCCTGGTACAGTCATCTGCCAAGGATAAAACCAATTATTATTTATAAATAACATATACTTAAAATTTATATTGATGAACATTTCTACTTAAACTATACGTAAAAATGCACTTTATGTAAAAGTATCATTATTTACCAAGAAAACAAATCACAGAAAAAAATCAGCCTTACCAACACCAAATCAGATAACAAATGCATTAGCATTTTAGTGTTGGTTGGGTGTACTGGGGTGTCTGTCCGTGTGGGGTGCACTTATATAGTGCTGGGCAGCCTTCCTGATGTAATAGTATGGGCATCATCACTATCCTAAGCCAGACACTGCATCACACCTACCTGTGTGACTGGCGTCCTATGCAAGCTTCATCTGTGTGCATCTTTAATACTAGGCAACCACCCCCTCCATGAATTGGTAGGTTTGTGAGTGGTTGCTTCATCAGTATTTAGCACCTGCGCTGCCCCCCCCCCCCACACACCTTTATCATTAGGGTCTTCTGCATCCTGCTAGTGCATTTGTTACAGTCATATGAAAAAGTTTGGGCACCCCTATTAATCTTAAGCTTAATGTTCTATAAAAATTGGTGTTTTTGCAACAGCTATTTCAGTTTGATATATGTAATAACTGTTGGATACAGTAATGTTTCTGCCTTGAAATGAGGTTCATTGTACTAACAGAAAATGTGCAATCTGCATTCAAACAAAATTTGACAGGTGCATAAGTATGGGCACCTCACCAGAAAAGTGACATTAATAGTTAGTAGATCCTCCTTTTGCAAAAATAACAGCCTCTAGTCGCTTCCTGTAGCTTTTAATGAGTTCCTGGATCCTGGATGAAGGTATTTTTGACCATTCCTCTTTACAAAACAATTCCAGTTCAGTTAAGTTTGATGGTCGCCGAGCATGGACAGCCCTCTTCAAATGATCCCACAGATGTTCAATGATATTCAGGTCTGGGGACTGGGATGGCCATTCCAGAACATTGTAGTTGTTCCTCTGCATGAATGCCTGAGTAGATTTGGAGCGGTGTTTTGGATCATTGTCTTGCTGAAAGATCCATCCACTTTGTAACTTCATATTTATCACTGATTCTTGAACACTATTGTCAAGAATCTGCTGATACTGAGTGGAATCCATGCGTCCCTCAACTTTAACAAGATTCCCAGTGCCAGCATTGACCACACAGCCCCAAAGCATGATGGAACCTCCACCAAATTTTACTGTGGGTAGCAAGTGTTTTTCTTGGAATGCTGTGTTTTTTTGCCACCATGCATAACGCCTTTTTGTATGACCAAATAACTCAATCTTGATTTCATCAGTCCACAGGACCTTCTTCCAAAAAGAAATTGGCTTCTCCAAATGTGCTTTTGCATACCTCAGCCAACTCTGTTTGTGGCGTGCTTGCAGAAACGGCTTCTTTCGCATCACTCTCCCATACAGCTTCTCCTTGTGCAAAGTGCCTTGTATAGTTGACCGATGCACAGTGACACCATCTGCAGCAAGTTGATGCTGCAGCTCTCTGGAGGTGGTCTGAGGATTGTCCTTGACTGATCTCACCATTCTTCTTCTCTGCCTTTCTGATGTTTTTCTTGGCCTGCCACTTCTGGCCTTAACAAGAACTGTCCCTGTGTTCTTCCATTTCCTTACTATGTTCCTCACAGTGGAAACTGACAGGTTAAATCTCTGAGACAGCTTTTTGTATGCTTCCCCTGAACAACTATGTTGAATAATCTTTGTTTTCAGATCATTTGACAGTTGTTTTGAGGAGCACATGATGCCACTCTTCAGAGGAGATTCAAACATGAGAACAACTTGCAAGTGGCCACTTTAAGTAGCTTTTCTCATGATTGCATACACCTGGCTATAAAGTTCAAAGCTCCATGAGGTTACAAAACCAAAAAAAGTGCTTTAGTAAGTCAGTAAAAAGTAGGTAGGAGTATTTAAAACAAGAAAATGATAAGGGTGCCCATACTTATGCACCTTTCAAATTTTGTTTGAATGCAGATTGCACATTTTCTGTTAGTACAATAAACCTCATTTCAAGGCAGAAACATTACTGTGTCCAACAGTTATTACATATATCAAACTGAAATAGCTGTTGCAAAAACACCAATTTTTATAAAACATTAAGCTTAAGATTAATAGGGGTGCCCAAACTTTTTCATATGACTGTATATGATTTGGTGTTGGTAAGGCTGTATCTTTTTCTGTGATTTTTTTTAATTTTGCCCTATGTTAGCCGTCATTATTCACCAAGACAATAACAGTTCACAGACTAATAGAAAACCTCATAGGATGAACCAGTGGATCGTAGTGTCCAACTGTTTGTTAATTCTGCCTCCCAAATATGCAATAAAAAGCCACCAAACAATGTTATGTAGGTGAAATAATACCAATAAAAACTTCTACTCATCTCACAAAAAACAAGTCCCCACTCAGATCCATCATCTGTCAATGGAAAACCAGAGGTTTCCACATTATTAGTGGCTCAAAGGCTTTTGAAAAGCAACATGGCTTCCATAAACCAATCCAGCAATATCCACTCTCCCAAAGTCAAATCTCACCCTCACTTCAAAGCCTTGCAGTGCCCCCAAGCCACATTTAGCATCCATGTATTTGACATTACTATAGTGAGAAGAACCCACTTAATTGATGCTGTGTGTCTCCTGGAGCACAATCTGGGCACTATGTGTTGGGTAATGAAATTATATATTTGTAATTTTCACTCTCCAACATCCACTGCGTGCTAATTTCCGGAAAGTGCCTGTGGAGTCAAAATAGTCACTACTCTATAATTTCCAAAATGGTGTCCCTTTATGAGGATTTCTACTGTTCTTGTTTTCTGCAATTTGGTCACATTAGGGCTTCTGCAAATGGTGTGTCCCATCTCCTCTGGGATCTGCTCCTGCGATGTCTGCTTCTCTCTCCAGAAGCCGCCTTATTCATCCTGCAGGCGGCGCTGGTGATGGAGGAGACGTCAGAACCAGAAGCCCTGGGCGGCGCAGGCTCTGTCAAGCCACTAAGATTAGGGTGCCTGGGACCATTAGTACTATCCAGTCTGGCAGTACGGGTGTGTGTGCTGTCCAGTTGGAGTAATCTGCTCCCTGCTTCAGCCAACTGGAAAGCACCACACCCTACTAAAGCTGGAAGCATATTGCCGGAAGCTGCCAGATACAGCCTTGTTCTCCTCTGGTTCAGTCCTCTGTGCTCAGCTCCCGGCTTGTGTATTTGTTTCCTGTTCGGAGAATCTCTAATCCCGTTTATTTTACTTAGCATTATATATTGTTTTGAGTATATCAATAGCCAATCACCTACAGCCGTACTACAGGCTTAAACCAATGTTAGTACGATTATTACAGAAACACACATATGGTCATATTATCGTTAGTTCGGCACATGATGGAAAGTTACAAGGTTATACATCCCGGCCTAGACTAGATAGATAACAGGAGCAGGGTGTTTCATAGAATGTTCTTGAGAGAAAAGGTTCTTGTGAGAAAATTGCATGTGAAGCAGGAGAAAAGAATGAAAGAATGTATGCTATGCAAGGTGTAATAATAACATCATTTTAGAAGCTAGCACAAAATGAAGTAACTATAGCATGAATATCGATATGTCCTTTACATCAACCTTGTAACATAATAATTTGACACTCACTTGGTCAACCGTGAAGGGTCATTGCTGCCCTCCCTCAACAGCTTGGTGCCGTGACTCGGATCCCTAACCAGGGACGCCCCACCACCTCTGGACGTCCACAAAGAGAGACTTGCTTTCGGCCTCCCCCACTGGAATTGGGACTGATCATCCCCCACAAAAGCCACAGTAAGTGCCCGAGTTCTTTACTAGTGATACTGACCATTTGGCGTGGTTTCCACGTGGTGCGTGGTTGTTTGCAGTATGTCTGGATGTCTTGGTTGGATATAGTCAAAGGTGAGACTATAGGGGTGTAGTCCCATTAGGGGTCTGATATTGATAACTTTTAAAGCAGTACCACCTCGGATTGACAAGTGAATATTGTATGAATCTTCCTTAACTTCTGACAAAGATTCTTAGGAGACTGAACACTATTATTATCAGTCGCGGCAGGTGATCGAAGATTGGGTAGGACACGCACACAGATATAAGTATATTGAGTGTCCGGAGGGCTGCAGACGCGAGCTCTCCTCCTTTCACCTAGTACCGTACGTGACTTCCCCGAAGGGAGGGGCGAGTCAGTGGAACAGTTGAGGCCGGCCGGACTCATACTGTGCACAAATCAAGGATCTTTGTCAGTCGAAAGGCAGCAGTGCAGTGATTAATCAATGTTTCTGTGGAGCAGAAAGAAAGTGTCTCCCCCTCAGGAGGGAGAGGATGTGATGACTATCATGGTCGGTTGAGAGGGGAAAAGATCATTTAAGAATGAACCAAAAGTGTTTAAGTTGTTAAACTTTCCCGTGGAGGGGAGACTTCAGCCTTCATTGTGGGACGAAGGAATCCGGCAGAAAAGGGGAAGATTAGTTGACTGTGGATTGTTGGAAGATGCTGAAAAGTTTAAGAAAGTTGCACATGAGATTTGTGGTGATGGATATGTTGAAATAGAGGAGGAGCCTGGTTATTTCAATTATCTTTATGTCAAGAAAGTAAAATTATCTAGCACTGTGACAAAGACTGGCTGTTTTGTGCTACAAAATGAAGCTGATGGGGAAAAGGTAGAGGAGGAAGTAGATTCCCCTTCCCAACTTATGTGTCCACAAACTGAATCTGAAGCCCCTAAAGAAGCATCCCCTACCCCCACAAATGTAGCCGTACCCCAGCCCCTGAATCCGGAAACTGAGCAATTTATACCTAAGGAGATTAAATACCCTGCACTTCCCACTGGTGGCCAGCCACCACCATATAACCCAGATGGCTGGCTTTGTAAAGTGTGTTGGGTCACCAATCCGGGATGGCGCGAGACGTGTTATAATTGTGGAACACGCAGACCCAGTGTTGTAGCACCAACCTTCCCATTACTTAACGCTGACGGTGGGTATTATGAACCATTGCCCCCACCTGCTCCCGCCATGGTCCACACTCCATTCGGGGAGACCCAGGGACCTCTGAACTCTACCCTATTCACCCTCTCCCGAACTGGGGAAATAGAACATGGACACGAGTACCAGGAGGTGGCGTCTGTTTTGCTGAATGGTCCTTCGGAATTTTCCACTATACTGAGAATAGGCATGGGGAGTACACCGCAACAGCAAGTTGGGATCATTGTAAACGCAGCAAATGCAAAATTACAGCATGGGGGGGGGGAGGGCTAGCTGCAGAAATATGTCGTATTGGGGGGCCTACAATACAAACTACATCCAACGATTACAAAATATGATCCCCTGGATGTACCCAGGTCACAACACCTGCTTACAGAAACAATTCAAAACACCATAGCATATGCATCACAGCTTCATGCGGTCCCAACCCTAGCCCTGCCATTTATTTCCACCGGTATTTTTGGATATCCAAAACAAGACGCAGCCAAAATAATAGTCGGGGGTATAAAGTAATACATCGCCACGCATCCAACTAAATTGAGAGAGATAAGACTCTTGGCCATCGACAGGGATCTCGTTTATTATGCCGCTCAACTAATCAAACCCGATATCTGGTCTCCCCCAGTGTTCCCCTACCTCCAAGATCTCCCAACAATCAGTACTCATGCTGATTTCCCTCCAGCTCCACCCCCTCTCACAAAGATGGAGGAAATGGAGGAAGCGGACCACAATACCAGCCCACCCAAATATACCCCGTTTACCCCAGTACAGACAGATACTCTGTGTAACCGTCTCCCGGATCCCGAACATTCCCCAGTGGCTTTTTACAGGGGCATGGCCGCAAATAGAGAGATATATTCAACAACAAGGCAAGATCTTTTACACCTGCTCCGTGTAAAAGCTGGTGAAGGATATTATCCCATGGTAGAGGCAGCTGTCCCATATAATAGAGCATTAGACACCAATACGTATGAGAGTGGGGTTGACTTCTGTCAAGCCCTTAAAATATGGGCTCAGGATAAGTTGGCTGATCAATCCACTACCCTCACAGATGTCACTCAAGAGAAGGGAGAGTCGGCTGAGAAGTTTTATGGGCGCCTTATGCAGGTCTATAAGGACCTTGGGTTCTCCTTACATACTAAAACTCATTGCCAGCTGTTAGTATCCGCCTTTATCCAGGGGTTACGGACTGAAATCAAGGATGCAATATTGGCTGTATGACCAGATGTTGAGTCAGCCACCCCAGGAGATGTCCTAAAGGTAGCAAAAAGCTTCCAGAAAAGTGTCGCCCGGACCGCTTCTGCGGTTAAGCCCAAATCTAAACCCGCTGCAGTGGCAGTTGCGGCACCTGCAGTACCCGCAACACAGTATCCTCCCTTACAGCCCCACTATTACCCCATGGCGGTACCTGATCAGCGAGTAATGTATCCCGGGAAAAGGCCACTAGTGAATTCCTGTCTTCAGTGTTGGATGTGTGGCCGGACGGGACATTTCCAAAGGGACTGTCACACCCCTGCTAGCCAGTGCACCGCCCAAGCCCCCTATCTAGAAATAGGATGCCCGGCCCACGAGACTCACGAGAAAATGTCCTCCAAGACCATCCATTCTGAAATTGAGGCCAACCAGAGTCTGCCATCGTGATGCCCGTAACCACCCCTGGGCTCTGTTCATCTGTAGTTATCCCAATAGGAGGGAATCCGGTGAAGTTCATGGTAGACACTGAGGCGGCCAACTCCATTTTAAAATCCACTGAACTGCCCCAGGGTCTCCCAGTCCAATTTTCTAACGACAATCTAATATTGATCGGTGTAGATGGCAGACCTAACAAACACACTCTCACTAAACCTATTCCGATTGGCCCATTTCCAGAAGTAATGGCACAATTTGTCATATCCCTGATCTGCCCGGTAAATCTTTTAGGAGCAGACCTCTTGTCTAAATTCCGATCCCGAATTCAATACCAGGACAATGGTCAGATGATCCTTACTTTAAAGGATCCAAACTCTGATGCACACAGAGGAGGTCTGCATCTTACGGGCGCTACCCACGGTTATGATTAACATATCAGATACGATTGGAAATCTCCCAAAAGATCCCAGGTTAGCTCCATACACAGAGGAAATCCCTTCTCATCTGTGGTCACAAGGCCCAGACGACATTGGGTGATTGCCGGTAGAACCAATACAGGTGTACCTCAAGCCCGGAGCGCCCTTTCCCAAGGTTCGTCAGTACCCGCTCACACATGCACAAGAACAAGGTCTACACCAGCAAATTCACACCTTGTTAGAGAAAGGGGCACTAATCCCCTGCGTCTCCCCGTGTAATACGCCGTTGTTCCCCGTAAGGAATAAATCCCAACCGGGGCAGCCGCCCGCTTATCGATTGGTGCAGGATTTGAGGGCAGTAAATGCAGCGACAGTCTTGGAAACTCCTGTGGTGCCTAACCCACATACACTTCTCTCACAAATACCATCTACCGCAGCCTGGTTTACAGTAATTGATTTAGCAAACACCTTTTTCAGCATTCCACTACATAAAGACTGTCAGTTTCTGTTTGCATTTACATATCAGGGCAGGCAATTGACTTGGACGGTGATGCCGCAGGGAGCGCAGAATAGCCCTAATCAGTTTGCAAAGAACATGTCTAGCTGTCTGCTGCCGTGGCAGCTGGACAACTCTGAGGTAGTACTATTACAATACGTTGATGATCTTCTTTTGTGTGCCCCCACGGAGCAAGTGTCCATCAGGGCCAGTGTTAGCCTCCTCAAGCATCTAGCAAAACTGAATTGTCGAGTCTCAGCCTCGAAACTTCAGTTTTGCCTCGGTCAAGTGGTTTTCTTAGGCCACTGCCTTACTCAGGGTGCCAGACATCTCACAGAAGAAAGAAAGACCATCTACCTACTACCATTCCCAAAAGATCCCATAGAGCTGCAATGGTTCCTCGGACTATGTACATATTGCAGACAATGGATCCCAGGCGCTTCACGTCTGATGGAACCCCTATATGATGCATTAAAAGAAAACACTCTGGCTGGTGTAAACAACAAGGACCACCAAGAACTGCTGCAACAAGCCTTTGAGCAACTAAAATCAAGGATAATGACAGCCACTGCCCTTGGAAACCCGGATTATGTTCAACCTTTCCATTTGTATGTCTCCGAGACAGGAGGGCATGCAGCCGGAGTACTCACGCAGAGACACTGTACAAAGCAGCGCCCGGTCGGTTATTACTCAGCGCTTCTGGACCCGGTAGCCAGGGCCTCCCCCAGCTGTCTACGAGCGGTTCACGCCACACAGCAGTTACTTGAAAAAATGGCGGACATCATCCGTGGACATGAGACTCACATTTATGCTCCACACAATATTGCGGCTGTTTTGGGTTTACAGCAACCTAAACATCGGTGCACACTGAGACACCTACGGCTGCAGTGTACGTTGATTTTGACAGAAAATGTGAAATTACATTGGTGCACCACCATCAACCCGGCCACCCTGCTACCAGCACCTGAAGGAGAGGGGAAAGATGCTCCACCACATGATTGTCTGGAACAAATTACTGCGGAGTCAACTCCACTTGTTTTAGTGGGGGAAGTACCCTTTGATGACCCAGGACTTACGTTATATACGGATGGATCCAGATATGCTGACACCTCTGGCAGGTTTCATACTGGATATGCTGTCACAACTGAAGATACATTGGTAGAGCCTGCAGCCTTACCTCCCAGTATGTCAGCACAGGAAGCAGAGCTCAAAGCTCTGATTGCTGCTTGTCAACAGGCCGAAGGAAAACGTGTGAATATATTTACTTACTCGAGATACGCCTTCGGGATTGCACATGACTTTGGGGAGATCTGGGCAAGGAGAGGCTTTGTCACGACTGCAGGTTCTCCTGTGAAAAATGCTGAAAGCGTCAGACAATTGATGGAAGCGGTACAACTACCAAGACAGTTGGCTGTTGTAAAGGTAAAAGCTCATACCCGACCAGATGCCCCTGAAGCAAGAGGTAATGCACTTGCTGATCTCCATGCTATGCAAGCAGCTCTTCTTCCAACATCCATGTCCATGGCTGTTACGCGGCAGCAGACCAAACAGCTAAATTCCGTGCCAACCCAGGATCAACCTGCAGAAAATCATCAACCGGTCCCTCCAATCACAAAGCTACGCTGCACATAGCAAAAAGTCTCTAAAGAAGAACACCAGTCATGGAAGGAGGCGGGTGCTAAATTGATAGATGGGCTATGGAAAAAGGGACAACTGTATTGTTTGCCTCGACTCCTATATCAGGCCGTTGCAGCCTGGGCCCATGGACCGGTGCATCGAGGGAAGAATCAAGCTTTGCTACTGGTACAGAAACTCTATTGAGCCCCAGGAATTTCCACCGTGTTGAGCGCACAAAAGAAAGGTTGCTCAATATGCCAAAGCTGCAACCCAGGCAGATTACAGAATGTACCGACAAAACACATTGCTAAACCAGAGTATCCGTTCCAACGATTGCAAGTTGATCATATCACTCTCCCTAAAGCAGGACGATATGAATACTGCTTAGTGGTAGTGGATATGTTTTCCAGCTGGCCAGAAGCATTCGCCGTTCCAAACATGACTGCCAAGAAGCTGGTCTCTGAAGATGTTTGCCGGTATGGAGTCGCAGAAGTTATCGAAAGTGATCAGGGACCAGCCTTTTCCTCATGCGCATATCAAGAAATACTTACCATGATCGGATCAACAGTGGCGCTGCATACTCTTTACCATCCTCAGTCAAGCGGCAAGGTGGAGAGATTGAATAGCACACTGAAAAGGCAATTGACCAAAATGATGCAGGAGGATACGGCCCAGTGGCCTGAACTCCTTCCCATTGCACTATACCACATACGCACCACCCCCATAGGGAAACAAACTGTCACCCTATGAGATACTATTTGGGTCACAACCAGCTATAGCTCGATTTACCCCACAACAATTATCAGAAGAAAGAGATCATGTTGTGCAATATGTGATTCAGCTTGCCAAAGCCTTAACTAACACCCATGCGTTAGTATCATCTTCTATTCCAGATCCAGCTGATGCAGAAGGTTATCATAACCCTCAAGTCCGGAGATTATGTGTATGTGAAGAGGCATGTATGGAAACACAGACTAGAACCATTGTATGACGGACCATACCAAGTGCTCCTTACAACCCCAACAGCAGTAAAACTTGAAGGGAGGTCAACATGGATCCATGCTTCACATTGCAAACGTCAACCATCCTGAGATGTTTTATGATAATATGTATGGTTAGATTAATCAATACCTGGAATAGCCTACAACAGAGTACTGACCCTTTTAATAACAAGTTCATTACTCACCACCAGATTTTGGTACAAGAATTGAGTCAATTAGAGAACAACCCGATCAGTGACTGTTGGATATGTACTCACTCACCAGTTTCAGCCACTAGTATGCCTTTTCTTGCGGTCCCAGTCACTCTGGAAGAAATACTAAACTGGCCCAATTGTAGCGACGCCCTTGCTAATAACGCTACTAAGTTTAGTAGATTATGGAACACCACTGTATCTCCCCTGGTGGCAAGGAAATCTTACTGCCACCAGTAGACACCTACAATGTCTTGCCCTTAAAGGAAACAAATGGGTGCCCAGAAACAAGTCTTCCTTGGCTAATTTAGGCTTCATACCAACTGAAGGTCTACAAATCAGTTTTAATGCTACTCCTAGTACGGCAGATGCTTTTAAACCGTCATTGTTGGAAAGATACATTCATAATCACTCATGGGTACATGCAAATCTGTTTATAAAAGGTACCAATGATACATGTTATAAAATATCTGGTAACATCCCTTGCAATGAATCTTCTGAATATAAGCCTAGTGATCCAACATGTGGCAATCCGGATATTGGATACTGTAGCCCCCTGGGACAAATGCCTTCATGGTGTATGTTATCAAATAACACAGTTTTTATCGATTTGGTACATAAATTAGTATTACAGCACTCTGCTTTATGGGATCTGCCATCAGCCACAAATTGGGTCTGTGGGAATAATGCGTATAAATGGCTCCTAGTCAGAGTAGGGGGGACTTGTACGTTGGCCCGGCTAACTCCAGCCATTTATCTTATTCCCCATAGTAAAGTAGATATGAGAACCATCCCTCTTCATACCATCTATAAATGTGCCAAGGACAACACTCCACGCCCATCAGTAAGACCTCATTTAGTACAAATGAGTATGCCCAATAAGATAGCCAGTACTGTCTTCCTCTACCCTATAGTAACACAAATGTGGGACAAATTAGTGGAAGTCACTGACTACTTAGATGACCAGATTTGGAGTGTGCTGGAAGTAATTAATACTACTGTTGAGGTGCAGAATCAACTTATTATAGAGGCTAATCAACATACTTTAGTGCTGGACTATTTGACAGCAGCTCAAGGAGGGATGTGTCAGGTTATAGGCCCAGCCTGTTGTCACTATATTGACCCCGGCTCTACCATACGGTTAAAGACTAAAATGGAAGACATTAGGAAACTCAGGGAAGAATATAACAAACATAACGAATTGACCAAAGACAGTTGGTGGTCTGATATGTTCTCCTTTTTAAATCCTGCTAATTGGTTTAAAGGGATTGGTGGATGGATTGTTGGAATATTACAAGGAGTGTTGCATATTGCTGCTTGCATCTTGTTAATATATGTCTTACTAAAACTAGTCTTTTATTGTATCCCATTTTGCATGAGGAAAACCTGCCAGTCATCAGAGA
Source organism: Phyllobates terribilis (assembly GCF_046119375.1). Classification (NCBI taxonomy): domain Eukaryota; kingdom Metazoa; phylum Chordata; class Amphibia; order Anura; family Dendrobatidae; genus Phyllobates; species Phyllobates terribilis. Next base: position 20,814,152 of record NW_027362777.1, on the reverse strand, counting down.
GCAAGGAGAACGCTGTTAACAGACATCCAGTGCTACTGTACACGGACCTCCCAGATGTGACCAGCATTGAGGACCTGGACGGCAAGGGAATGATGACCTTCACCCGCACGCCCCGACCAACCTCACGTCTGAAGATCAGAGCTTTATGATTATATCAACCAACAAGGGGGGATGGACATGCCGCGATAGCCTCGATTGGTAACAAGGGCACTAATTGAGTGAAGACCAATGTCCCTCAGGCTCAAAGCATGACCCTGGGAAAGCACCTCTAATGTTGATAATAACATAATTTTTAGGGGGGAAAATGTAAAGGACATATTGATATTCATGCTATAGCAACTCCATTTTGTCTGCTTGTTTTAAAATCATTTATTATCACTCCTTGCATAACATACATTCTTTCCTTCTTTTCTCTCGCCTCATCTTTCCCACACTAACTTTTCTCACAATAACATTTTGTATTTTGTCAGACATTCCGCTCCTGTTATCTAACTAGTTTAGGCCAGGATTGACCTTGTAAAATTCCATCGTGCTTCGAACTAATATGACCATATATGTGTTTCCGTAATAATTGTACTAACATTGGTCAGCCTGTAGTACTGTAGTATGACTGTAGGTGATTGGCTATTGATATGCTCAAAACAATATAAAATGCTAAGCAAAATAAACGGGATCAGAGATTCTTTGAATCCTCCCAATACAGAACATTGTTTTCGTATGGTTTTCTGTGGATTGCAATCAACATAATAATTTGACACTCACTTGGTCAACCGTGAAGGGTTATTGCCCTCCCTCAACAAATCCATGAAACCAGGGCTCGAGCCATGGCCACACATCTCCTGCAGACGTGAATAAATGTATATTACAGCCATCAGCCACGCACAGCTTAGAGATATATCATGGCACAGGTGTAATGTTTTCTGTATAGTTTATCACAATCTGGTTTGAAGTTAGTCGGTTTTAAAAGAAATTGAAAAGTCAGGATTAAGGGTAAATCAGCTGTTATTGTACAGAAATTCACACTTGGCCCTCACTGCACATTTAATATTTTCAATCATAAAAGTTAAGTTAGGTCAGGGAGACTGGACCTGGTCTTGTAGGGACCATATGAGCACATTCAGCAGCACAGAAGGGAGAGAAGGTAGATTCATCCAATAAGATATCAGGGATCTAGGAAGCCAACAGCATTTAGTGGTCACTACTCACCTGGGTAGTCATATGTAGGAATCTCCTCTTTACACCACTCATCACCCCTCACATATGTCTCTGTAGTATCAATATGGGTCAGATCTTCACCCTGAAACAAATATTATAAAAGTCACAGACAGATGGAGAAGTCCCATCTATGATCAGCTCTAATCCTGCCATCTCCACCGTTCTCATTACACAAGTATAAAACATATAATACTGGTGGATAAAACAAGACTGAGCACAAGACCTTCACAACCGTCTACACATCATAGGGGAGATCACATGACACCTTCTCTCCATCTACCTGATGATCCTGAGGAAAATTGGGATCTTCTTGTTTACAGTCCTGTGGAAGAAGAGGATGGGGACATCTCTCTGGTGTTGTCCTCTTACTGGATAGATCTGGAGGAAACACATACAGGGACTGAATTCATTCTTTACATACAGATAATTATAGGCCGTGTGTATTCAGTCCTGTCTATTACCTGGTGATGTGAGGGGCTGGGGAACCTCCATCATGACGTCCTTGTACAGATCTTTGTGTCCTTCTAAATAATCCCACTCCTCCATGGAGAAATAAACAGCGACATCCTGACACCTTATAGGAACCTGACACATACAATGATACCGTCATCCCCCCGATCCCTTCATAGCGTTACTGTATAATGTCCCAGCATTCCCAGCAGTGTCACCTCTCCAGTCAGCAGCTCAATCATCTTGTAGGTGAGTTCTAGGATCTTCTGGTCATTGATGTCCTCATGTATCAGGGGGTGAGGTGGAGGCTCTCTGATTGGGCTCAGGGATCTTCCCCATCCCTCAGACACAGGGTCCTGACAGCGCTCTCTGGAGGTCTTCTTCACTACTGTGTAATTCTGGTTATAGAGAGACACATTAATAAATCTCACTACAGACATTTCCAGAGTCCTCACCTCTCCAGTTCTGTCCATCTGTTATTCCCATAGATAAGAATGATGTAATGTGACGTCATCAGAATCTCTCACCTCTCCAGTAAGCCGGAAGAGGATCTCTAGGGTGAGGTGTAATATTTTCTCAGCCATCTTGTCTCTGTCCATATCCATCTTTGATGCGTAATTCAGGAAAATTCTCTTATATAGAAGATATTCACTAAGAGGATCCGATATTGTAGAGACCAGAATGAGAAGATGATGAGCCGATGTAACATCATAAAAATCCTGTGTAATACAGTTACTGGGAATAATAAGGGGAACACATGAAGAGATTATTGTACAGTATTTAGATTCCTTTACATCTACTAATAAAACCAACAGTGGTGTGAAAAAGTGTTCGCTCCTTTCCTGATTTCTTATTCTTTCACACTTAAATGTTTCAGATCACAAAAGAAATTTAAATATTAGACAAAGATAACACAAGTAAACACAAAATTCAGTTTTTAAATGAAGGTCTTTATTATTAAGGGAAAAAGAAATCCAAACCTACAGAGCCCTGTGTGAAAAAGTGATTGCCCCCCCAACTACCCATTAAAACATAAATTAACTGTGGTTTATCACATCTTTGGGAAGCGGAGTTCAATTTCGCTAGCCATATAGAGGCCTGATTACTGCCACACTTGTTCTCAATCAAGGAATCACTTAAATAGAACCTGCCTAAAAAAGTAAAGTAGACTAAAAGATCCTCAAAAGCTAGCCATCATGCTGCGATCCAAAGAAATTCAGGAACAAATGAGAAACAAAGTAATTGGGATCTGTCAGTCTGGAAAAGGTTATAAAGCCATTTCTAAAGCTTTGACACGCCAGCGAACCACAGTGAGAGCCATTATTCACAAATAGCAAAAAACATGGAACAGTGGTGAATGTTCCCAGTAGTGGCCTGCCGATCAAAATTACCCCAAGAGTGCAGCGACGACTCATCCAAGAGCTCACAAAAGACCCCACAACAACATCCAAAAAACTACAGACCTCACTTGCCTCAGTTAAGGTCAATGTTCATGACTCCACCATAAGAAAGAGATTGGGCAAAAATGGAAACTCCCAGAACTGGTAGTTGACCCGACATCACCGATGTCCCAGTCTCAATGATTGACTGGGCTGTGGGCGAAGTTTCATCACTTCATAGCCCAGCATCTCGTGGGCTTGCGGCACTCTGTTAATGAAAGCAGTGAAGAGAGAGCGCACACGATGCTGGGCTGTGACATGTGGTGAAACGCCGCCCACAGCCCAGTCAATCAATTCCGGAACTTGACGTGAAGTCACCAGACATCAGAGGCAACTGCAGCCGGGGGTCACATGATGGTGCTAAGAGGACAACGATAGCGCCGCTCACAGGCACATTTGGAAACACAAGGTATTTGAAGAAAGCCTTATTTCCTAGGTTTAATTCCATCTGACAACTACACATTGCAGTGGATAACCTCTTTAATGTGACCATCTCTTAATGTTTTGATACACATGTCCAACTGTTCAATGTTTCAGTACTGTAAGATGGCCGCCGGACAGGTGTGACGTGCAGAAGTAGTGCTGTTGCTTTAAAAGCATTCAGCAACTATTAGAAGTAACAGAATCACAGGAGACAGGAAGTGTTGTGCTCCAGAAGCATCCAGCAACTAGAGGGGTTAACACAGTCACAGGAGAAGGGGAGTGTTTTAGCAGAGCCCCAGGGGGATTGTGGGGAAGTTGTTTACTGTCTGTCCAGAGCCAAAGAGAAAGGTGGCTTATGATCTGTATCTCACAGAAGGCAAGAAAACAGAATTCAGGTCAGGAGGGAAGCTAAACACAGGTCAGATAGACTCCCTGAGCTAACAGTGTGGAGTATTGTCGACCAGGAAGATAAGGACTGGAAGGAATCCTGTCATAGGGATCGTCTCCCTCATCAAACCCCCCCCCCTCTCCATGCAGGATAAAGAATGCTGTGTACAAAGCGCCAAAACATAAAAATGATATAATTGTAGTATCGCTGTAATCATACTGAACAGAAGAATAAAGCTGCCTTTTAGCACACGCGGAACAAGATAAAAAAATCCAAACAATTGCTTGTTTTTGTTCATTCTGCCTCCCAAAAATCGGAATAGAAAGCGATCACAAAATGTTATGTGCCCGAAAATTGTACCAATAAAAACATCAACTCGTCCCGCAAAAAGCAAGCCCTTAAATGACTCTGTAGGCAGAGATAATGAAAAATTATAGCTCTAAAAAAAAAAGGATCTTTTAGTGTGTGACAGCAGCCAAACATAAAAAACAATATAAATCTGGTATCGCTGTAATCGCACCGACCCATAGAATAAAGTCGTCTAATCATTTATACCACATGAGGAATGGCATAAAAAATAAATAAAAACTATTCTTCACCTGCTGTTGATTTGTTCATTCTTCCTCCCAAAGATCGCAATAAGGCTTGGCGCACATTTATCCTGCGCTCTACGCTGAGCGCTTACATCAGGGTTTCCGTGTAGATCTCTGAAATATGTGATTCAGATGGAACCCCCGGTGGAAGATTCCCTATAATAGGGCAGATTAAGACACTGTGGACTCAAGTCTGTCCTATGATTTGGCAGTGTCCATATTTTTAAGCGTGCATAAAAGCGCAATAGACCAAAGTTTTGTGTACTTCTGAAAAAAAGACAACGCTAAACACAGACGAGATGGAGTCCACAGTAACTCTGCTGCCTCATTATAGTGAATGGGTTTTATCTGAATCATGTCACTCAGAGATTTACAGTGGGGGGAAATAATTATTTGATCCCTTGCTGTTTTTGTAAGCTTGCCCACTGACAAAGACATGAACAGTCTATAATTTTAAGGGTAGGTTAATTTTAACATTGAGAGATAGAATATCCATAAAAAATCCAAGAAAATCACATTGTATAAATTAGATAAATTTATTTGCATTTTGCAGTGAGAAATAAGTATTTGATCTCCTACAAACCATTATGAGTTCTGATTCCTACAGACCAGTTAGACGCTCCTAATCAACTCATTACCTGCATTAAAGACAGCTGTCTTATATAGTCACCTGAAGAAGACTACTATCCACAGACTTAATTAATCAGTCAGACTCTAACCTCTACAAAATGGGCAAGACCAAAGAGCTTTCTGAGGATGTCAGGGACAAGATTATAGACCTGCACAAAGCTGGAATGGGCTACAAAACCATAAGTAAGACGCTGGGTGAGAACGAGACAACTGTTGGTGCAATAGTAAGACAATGTAAGAAATACAAAATGACTGTCAATCGACATCGATCTGGGGCACCATGCAAAATCTCACCTCGTGGGGTATCCTTGATCATGAGGAAGGTGAGAGATCAGGCTATACACTACACGAGCTGGAACTTGTTAATGATCTCAAGGCACCTGGGACTACAGTCACCAAGAAAACCATTTGTAACAGATTACACCTTAAAGGTTTAAAATCCTGCAGTGCCCTCAAGGTCCCCCTGCTCAGCAAGGCACATGTGCAGGCTTGTCTGAATTTTGTCAATGAACACCTGGATGATTCTGTGAGTTATTGGGATAAGGTGCTATGGTCAGATGAGACAAAAATTGAGCTCTTTGGCATTAACTCAACTCGCCATGTTTGGAGGAAGAAGAAGAATGAGTAAAACCCTAAGAACATCGTCCCAACCGTGAAGCATGGTGGGGGAAACATTATAGTTTGAGGGTGCTTTTCTGCAAAGGGGACAAGATGACTTCACCTTACTGAAAGGAAGATAGATGGGTTCATGTCCCATAGAAAACTTATGGAGGGAGTTGAAGCTCTGAGTTGCCAAGCAACAGCCTCAAAATCTTAATGATTTAGAGATGACCTGCAAAGAGGAGTGGACCAAAATTCCTCCTGACATGTGCGCAAACCTCATCATCAACTACAAACAACGTCTGACTGCTGTGCTTGCCAACAAGGGTTTTTCACCAAGTATTAAGTGTTGTTTGCCAGAGGGATCAAATACTTATTTCTCACTGCCAAATGCAAAAAAATATCTAATTTATACAATGTGATTTTCTTGATTTTTTTGTATATTCCATTTCTTAATGTTAAAATTAACCTACCCTTAAAATTATAGACTGTTCATGTCTTTGTCAGTGGGCAAACTTGCAAAAACAGCAAGGGATCAAATAATTATTTCCCCCACTGTAGATGGAAACCCCAATGTAAGTGCTCAGCGTAGAGCGCAGGATAAATGTGATCGAAAATGTTATGTAAAATGTTTTCAAAAAATGCTTCAATTCAATCTACAAAAAATGCAAGTCCCCGCTCAGGTGCGTCTTCTGTCAATGGAAATATATGGGGCTTCCACGTTACTGGTAGTACAAAGACTCTGCAAAAGCCTGTGCTAAACAATTATAGATGGCTCTGTAGGAGTTATTAATATACCTGAATACATTGTGTACCTCTTGTTACCCTATCACAGTACTAGTTGTATTTTGTCGACTTGGATTTAGTCTCTACCAACCATATATGTGGTGGTGGCTCTAGAGGTGGAGGTTAATCGCCTCCAAGATTTCGTCCGAATATCCCTCATCCTATGAAATTCTGTGCCTCAACACGTCCGATTATCCACCACACTTTTATCCTTCAGATGGAACCTGAAAATACATCTCTTTAAACAAGCTTACAGCCTGCCATGACCTTGCTTGCTGCCACCTCAACAACACCGGAGCTACTGCAATCCCCCCAACCTACTGTCTCCTTCCCCACCATCCAGTAAAATGTAAGCCCACAAGGGCAGGGTCCTCTTCCCTCCGTACCAGTCTATCATTGTTAGTTTGTTTACTGTAAGTGATATCTGTATTTTGTATGTAACCCCTCCTTATGTACAGCACCATGGAATCAATGGAGCTATACAAATAATAATAATAATAATAATATTAATTTTGTATTTGTATAGCATAACCTTAGCAACTAGCCGTGATGGATTTTGAATGAGACCAAATATCTTTATTTCTGGAGTCTTCATAAGATTCCATATGGTCCCACTCGGGGGAGACATTAAAAAATGAACTGACACTACTAACAGATATGTGGTGCTCATACATGCACTATGCACTTTATATTTATATGTATGAAGTAATCATATAGTTAGTGTTTATTAGATATTTCTCCATATGGATCTATATATGTATTTTCACATCTGGCATAAACTATAAGTAAAACTTTTTTACCTGTTACTTGTTCATTTGCAGTAGATTTCCCTTTTTTAATTCTGGTTTTGTTTTTAATTGTTGTCTTTTTAATATATGTTCAATAACATAATTATTACAGTTTGTTGTATGGGAGTTGTTCGTCTTCGGCTTTTTATAACATTATGTGAAGCACCTGTGTGTTCCAGGTGCTCACCACAAAACTATATAAATTCCTTGAGGGGTGTAGCTTCAAAAATGGTGTCCCTTGTGGGGGGTTGCCACTGTATAGGCACATCAGGGGATCTGGAAACCCGACATGGGGTACGCTCTCGAGTCCAGACATTTTTGCATACAAAAAGTTAAGTGGACTCCTTCCCTTCCTAGCCCTGCTGTAGACCCAAACAGAAGTTTCCCTACAACAAATGGGATATCGGCTTACTCAGGAAAAATTGCACAACAAATTGTATGATGCACTTTCTCCTGTTACCCTTTTGAAAATGCAAAATTTGGGGGTAAAGTAAGATTTTTGTGGGAAAAAGTAACATTTTAATTTTTTCCCTTTGCCATTGCTTTAATTCTTCACACACTGGTCAGAATTGAAAAAAGTGACCTGTAAGGAAGGTGAAACAGACTCTGGGGTGAAAGGGTTAATAAGACTTACAAGTGGAACCGGTCCAGAAAGCAGAAGATCCAGCAAGTATCTGCCACATATTCCTGCAAATCCCCCGAATGTCATCACTAGTATCTACATTACTGTGCTGGAACTAGGAGCGGAATAATGGTGTTGTGTGAGGACTTCTCTGGGCTTCTGTCCTTCATCCTGCAGTCGTCTGAATGGATCTAATGTGGACGGGAACCAGCTAAGCCGCATTCTGTCCACAGCTGTTACCTCACTGTTCACACCACACAGAGACCCCAAAAGAGTCTCCGTGCTGAAGGGGTTAATGCCCCCTGCGCCCAGTAATGGGGGATCTCCACATACCTCCACCTGCAGAGCCGCCACCACATATATGGCTGTTCTGTGCGCACAGGACCTGTGATGAGGTCACAGGAGGGGAGGAGTCAGGGGTCACATGATCAGGGGCCTCAGTGGATGCACAGTGTGAACAGTGCGGCTCCTGTACAGTGATATCCGGAGTGAAGACGCTACATGGAGACGTCTCCGCAGTCAGTGACATTTCCGGCATTATTTGCCCCTCACTACTGGCACAATTACCCCGCGCCGCCTTTTCTACAGTTTTATGTGTGAATGTAACGTGGGATTTTCCTGCTTGGAGACAAATAGACGACACATGAGGTGATTATTACCAGTTACCGGACGTCTACTATATGGCGGCATATGATTGTGCTATCCACCTCATACCAGGAGCTAAAAGGCCGAAATCTAGTTTGTTTAACCCTTTCCAGGGAGGGCGGCCTTGATAGACTATATTCAGAAGAGTCCGGCTGAGGGCAGAGACAGATGGCCGTACTTCTCCTGCGAGGATCGCCTCGAACCTCATACTGGCCGACACCTCTCCTGACCTGAGCTTGACAGCTGCAAAGAAATCCATCATGCTGTCATGTTCAGGTCAGGAGAGGTGCGGGCCAGTCCATTCAGTGCGATGCGATCCTCGCACGAGTTATACGGCAGTGTGTCTCTGCCCTAAGGGTCATATACGGCCATCCACCTCTCCAGTTGTAGTGGGGGTTTTTACTTGTTAAAAAAAGGATGGAGAGTTGCATCCGTGCTTGAATTTTAGAGAGATTAATAAAATCACGGTTCACAATCCCTGTCCTTTGCCCCTTATACCGAACCAGTTTAAGCAATTATCTGGAGCTAAATGGTTTTCCAAACTTGACTTGAGAGGGGCATATAACTTTATACTCATACATCAGGGTGACGAACGGAAGACCGCATTCATTACGCCTCAGTGTCATTTTAAAAATTTGGTGATGCCATTTGGGTTAAGCAATGCACCTTCAGTCTTTTAAAATATCATAATATTTTTTGCTCACTAGTGGGTAGACTTGTGGTGATTTACCTGTATGACATATTGATTTATTCACATACTCTGGAGGAGCATCACGAGCATGTCAGAGAGTTTCTTCAGGCTCTATGTGACAACCATTTATTTGCTAAACTGGAGAAATGTCAATTTGAGGTCCAGCAGATAAGGTGACTGTCTTGACCGATCATAAGAACCTGTTGTACGTTGACGGTGCTAAGTGCTTAAACACCAGACAGGCTTGGTGCGCCTTGTATTTTTTGCCCGGTTTGATTTTGCCGTTACTTATCTCCCTGGCTCTACGAATGTCAACACGAAATTCAAGTCAAGATTCTTAGTGAAGGGGTGGGGAAGATCTCAGGCAGCGCATTTGACTAGCCCAGGGGGAGATGGGGATGAATCGGTACCCGGGCCTTTAGCCTGGCCTTTAGGGATGTCGCGGTGGTCGGCTCCCGGGCCCGTACCCTGGGCCTCTACTTTAAAAAAGGGTTAGTGATTTGTTAAGTTTATAAAAGAGTTTGTGACGCCACCTATGGTTTCTGATGATATTCACCAGCGCTGCGCAGTCCACTGAGGCCGGTGATCAGGCAGCTAGATGGTATGGCTCCCCACAGGTGGAGCTAGGCCTCAGGGCAGGGTACGGACGGGGTATGCAGGACGGAGAGACTCAGCCGGGTCAGAGCAAGAACAGGGATGGACACAATAGTCACTTCAGTACCTTTTACTGATGGAAATTCAGGCACTCCCCGGAGCACTGTAGGGTGAAGGGTGTATGTCCGGATCTTCCCCAATGAGCAGGTTTTGGGCCTCATGCTTCTTGACTCTGCGTAGTAAGTTTCTGACCTGCCTGGAGCTAGGCCTAACTTTGTCTCTGTCCTGCGCTAGCTGACCTTGTGGTAGGGCCTTCTCTTGGAGTGCACGCTCCCGACCTACGGGGCCTATGTGTCTCCTGGCTCTGGTACGTATCAGCACTTTAGCGATCCTGGGACTTGTAGTTCTCCAGGGATTCCGGTTTATCTTACTGGGTCATGGAGATCCCGGTAAGCTTCGGACCCGGTGTCCGGTAACTGCTTCTTCGGGGTGAGCTAGTTAAGCTCCTCTGCCCCCTATGAACTAACTCTGTCTACTCGCCTTCGGCCTACTTGGGCCCTCTCTAGGCTACTCACACTAACGGCAGCTTGCCGCGCTTCACCGATCTTATGGCGCCGGCACACCTGAAGCTCACCTCTCTGAGCTACACGGAGTCTTGATCTGGATAAGCTCCACTGCAGGTTAGCAATTGCAGGAGCTGGAACAGGCTTTTGTCCTCTGAGGTAACTCCTCTCAGACTGCACTGGATTCACTGCTAAACCAGACTGAACTAGACTCTGACTCAAACCAACTGCTGCCTGGCTCCACCTTCCCTTTTATATCCCTAACGGTCTCCCTCTGGTGGTCTGAGGTGGAAGGTGGAGATGTGTGAATGGTTATGGGGGCCTCTTGTGGAGGAATCCTTCAACACACCCTTCTAGGATTTGTGATACCAAGCACAGCTGGGCTTCACACATTCAGGATGCTCAGGACAGTGCGCAGGAAGGTTTACCTATAAATAAGCTTTATGTACTGCCCTCTTTAGTCATAGATCTTCTTAATGAAGTACATGATTCCTTTTTCGCTGGCCATGTGGGTTCTTCTGCCTCTTCAAGATCACTTTCTGGGTCTTTTTAGTGGCAGAATGCTCTTAAGGATATTGAAGAGTATGTCTGAAAATGCAAAGTCTGAAAGTCTGTGCCAGGGCTAAAGCCTCTAGTTATCTCTTCCCTAACGATGTTCCATTACAAACCTGGACCCACTTGTCTATGGACTTTGTCACTGATTTGCTTAACTGGTGGTATTACTGTCATGTGGGTGGTGGTAGACCGTTTTAGCAAAATCGTTCTTTTGGTCCCACTTCAAAACATGCAAACTGCTAGGATCTTAGCAACTTTGTTAATTTCTCAAATCGTTAAACTTCATGGTGTTCCCAAAAACATAATTTTCGATTGAGGAGTTCAATTTCTGGCTAGTTTTTGGCTTAGTTTTTGCTCCAGATTGGGTATCAATCTGTTTTTTCTCTTAGTGTATCATCCCGAGACTAACAGTCAAACAGAAAAGGATGATCCTGGAAATAGAGCAGTATTAGGGATGTTTTGTCTCCTCTAATCAGAAAGACTGGGTGGAATTTTTGTCCCATACCAAGTGTGCTCTAAATAACCATTCCTCTAAGACTACCGGGACCTTGCTTTTTTTTTAGCTGCTGTAGTTTGTAGTGTTTGGGAATTTTTCAGAATTACAATACTCCATGTCAGAGGAGGAGAGATTTTGTCCCCAATTAATTAAGGTCTGGAGGGAGGTCAAAAGGGATCTTTTAGTAGCTAGTGACCAGGCCAAAAGTGGTGCTAACCACAGAGGTAGGAAGGCTTCTATCTTTAGGGAGGGAGATTTTGTGTGGTTGTCTTCAAAATATCTGCACTTAAAGATCACATCTAGAAAGTTTGTGCCTAAATTTGTAGGTCCTTATAAAATTATAAAAATGTTAAATCCTGTAAGTTAAGTTGCAACTTCCTATTGCCTGGAAAATCATAATTCTTTCAATTCTTCTCTTTTAAAAAAAAAATTGATGGGGCCTCAAGACATAATTGAGGTGGATTTGGAAGGGTATCAGTAGTATGAGGTAGGGCGAGTGCTTTGTTCCAGGTGGGTCAGGTGCCGTCTGCATTATCTCGTTAAGTGGAAAGATTATGGTCCTTAAGATAGCTCCTAAATTAATTTGGGGATCTTCATGTGATCAGATAGACAGATTATTGGGTGGGGCTGGGGAAAATCCAGCAGTCATGGTACACATGGGTACCAATGACAAAGTTAGAGGGAGGTGGAGGGTCTTTGAAAATGATTACAGGGAATTAGGAGAGAAGCTGAAGTACAGGGCCTCCAAGGAAGTGTCTTCAGAAATACTGCAGATTCCACTATCATCACTAGAAAGTTAACTGGATCTTAAAGAGTTAAATAAGTGGCAGGAAGAAAGGGTTTGGATTCATGGAGAACTGGGCCAGCTTCTCTGTCAGCTACAGGCGCTACGATAGGGACAGGCTGCACCTTAACGGGGAGGGTGCAGCTGTGCTGCGGGAAAAAATGGTCAGATGGATGAAGGAGCTTTTAAACTAGGATCTGGGGGGAGGGAGGGTACTTGTGTAAATAAGGACATACAGTAGACAGAGAGACAGTAGGGGTCAATGAGGATTTATGGGGGCTAGGACATGCAAGGAAATTAAGTAGGCGAGTAGGAGTAATAAATGTCTGCTGGCAAATGCAATAAGACTTGCAAACAAAATGAATGAATTAGAGGCTCTTGTGTCAGCCACAGATTACAATGTGGTGGGCATTACGGAAACCTGGCTAGAAAGCCATGACTGGGTGACAAACAGAGGGTTACACTACACTTAAAAAGTTAGGAAAGAAACAAAAGATAGAGGGATGGGTATTTTCGTTAAATCCAATTTATAACCTGTGCTCAATGACGACAATGTAGAGCCAGTATGGGTAAATCTACATGGAAATGGCAATAATGGAAAGCTGCTAATTTGCGATTGCTACAAGCCTCCTAATATAGCTGAACATGAAAAGGATGATATGCTGCAACACATTTAAAAGGCAACAAAAACAAGTCATGGCCATAGTGTTGGCTCCCTTGAAATTGTTCCAGAAAATTATTACAATTACACATGTTTTGTTATACCCGTATATTTCCTTTGTGTGTATTGGAACAACACAATAAAAAAGAGAAAAAAAGGCAAATTGAACATAATTTCACATAAAACCACCAAAAATGCGCCGGACAAAATTGTTGTCACCTTGTCAAAATTGTGGGGTGTGGGTAAACAACTTTATTTCAAGCACGTGAAGCTCGTTCAAACTCAATTGTGGCAACATGAAAATCACACCTGAAATCAGATAAAAAAGGGAGAAGTTCATTCAATCTTTGCATTGTGTGCATGTGTGTGCCACACTAAGTATGGAGAACGAAAGAGAAGAAGAGAACTGTTTGAGGACTTGAGAACCAAAATTGTTGTAACCTTGAAATTGTTGATATTTTTCAAGTCCATCTCCAGAGATCTGGATGTTCCTTTGTCCATGGTGCGCAACATAATCAACACATTTACAACCCATGGAACTGTAGCTAATCTCTCTGGATGTGGACAGAAGAGAGAAACTGACGAAAGGTTGCAACGCAGGATAGTCCAGATGGTGGATAAGCAGCCCCACTAAAGTTCCAAATAAATTCAAGCCATCTTGCATGCTCAGGGTGCATCAGTGCCAGTGTGAACTATCAGTCAACATTTGAATTAAATGAAACGCTATGGCAGGAGACCCAGGAGGACCTCACTGCTGACACAGAGGCATAAAGAAGCTACACTGCAGTTGGCCAAAATGTACATGAATAAGCCAAAATCCTTCTGGGGAAGCGTCTTGTGGACAGATGAGACCAATATAGAGTTTTTGGTAAAGCACATCATTCTACTGTTTAAACAAAATGAAGCCTACAAAGAAAAGAACAGAACACAGTAACTACAGTCAAATATGGTGGAGGTTCAAATATGTTTTTGAGTTCTTTTGCTGCCTCTGGCACTGGGTGCCTTGACTGTGTGCAAGGCATCCTGAAATCTGAAGATTAAGAAAGGATTTTGTGTGGCAATGTAGTGCCTAGTGTCAAAAAGCTGGGTTTATGTTCTAGGTAATGAGTCTTCCAGAATGACAATGACCCCAAGCATACATCAAGAAGCACCCAGAAATGGATGGAAACAAAGTGCTGTAGAGTTGTGAAGTGAACAGCAATGAGTCCGGATCTAAATCCCATGGAACACCTGTGTATAGATCTTAAAATTGCTGTTTGGAAAAAAATATTAAAATTTGAGAGTCTTCAGTGGTTGATACCTTTGTTTAACTGAAAAGATGGTAACAAATTACAAGCTTTCGAGACTACTCAGATCTCTTCAGTAGACATAGTATAACACAAAATCTGAAGAGTCACATATTTATACACAACAGGGCACAGGAATAATGCAATAGATAAGACAAGTGACGTGAAACAGAACTATCAGTATGGGAGAGGGAGAAGCAGTTGTGGCTGTGAATATTGGAACGGTTCATTGAGAAGCAGTATAAAAGTTTTATTGCCCTGTGATTGAGATCTGGTCCATGATTGTGATGCCCCCAAACAGTCTGAGGAGCACATTCCTTAGTTGATGTAGAAAGACATATATCCATGTGACACATTAATTCCTGCTCCCTGAGTGTGTCAAAGATTGTCATAAGTTTGTAATTCCACATTTTTCCGTCTGAGATTTGAAGTTACCTTTTAATACAAGTAATTTCATGTCCATGATGCTGTGATCAGGGATAAAAAAATGTTAGGCCACAGGTAGATCTAATCTTTTTTCTTTTATTGTGTGGCGATAACAATTCATCCTTGTTCTAAGTTTTTGCCCTGTCTCCCCTACATACAGACCCCTATCTGGACATTTGGTACATATAATTAAGCACGCTACATTAGATGTGATGCAGCTGAAAGTACTTGGGATCTTGTGGTTGTCTCCTGATTTGAGTTGGGAATCTTTATCTTATCTGTGTTCATTATAAATAGACAGATTTTACATTTGTTTCTGGTTGCAGGGAAAAGTTCCTGTAGCTGTTGGTGAGGACATGGAGCTTCTGAAATGATGCTTTTTAGTTTTGGGGGCTGCCTAAAACACAGAAGTGGGGGATCTGGAAATATAGATTGTAAGCGGGCATCTTTTTGTAATAATGGTTGTAATTTCCATGTAGCTCTACTTAGCACCCCCCTAATTGGATTTTAGGGGACTATTAGAGGCACCAGATTGCTTTCTTGTTTAGTTTTGTAATGTAGGAGATGATTCCTTGATATTCTGGTGGCTCTTGCAATCTGGTTTTCAATTCTTCTTGTATGGTATCCCTCGTTCAAAAAAGTCCTTCTGAGGCCACCAAGGTGTTGTCTCTGTCCATAGGGTTGGAACATATCCGATTGTATCTTGTCACGGGGTCCTTCTCCAACATCACACAATCAACAGAGCAAGAGAAGATTGAACAATTCCAAGACCTTTATTATAGGCAATACTGAAAGGTCCATATACAATCCACCACACAGAGGATAAAAATAGTCCATAAACATGAATGCAGTCCGGTAATGGTACTAACGCCCTGGGAGATGAGAGTCCAACAATCCAGCAGACAGAGGATAAAATAGTCCATATGTTTCTCCATATATATTCCTTCAAGAAATATTTCCAAAGTCATCCAGGCTTCTCCCATTCTCTCTGGCATGCTGTCCTCACATCCTCGTCCCATACAGAATCCCACCAGTGTCTCTCCTGGCTGTGATATTTAAAAGTCCCTTCTCCTCATTCACAGGTCAGGGGGGGAGGTCCCATTGCTGGTATTTCCATTACATTGCAAAATCAACAAGCTAGCCTGGTTCAATATGTCATTAGCATTTTAGCAAACAGCATTATTCACTGACCCTGGGCAAAGATAACAGTATAATAAACTGTGGGAGCTGATATCAGATGATAAATACCAGCTATTCATCAATTAACAAATATCAACTCATCCTACAAGAGAAGTCAACATTAGAGGGACACAGAGCAACAAGAGAACACTATGAAAATCAGTAAAATATAACTATACACAAAAAGATACCCACATATCATATCACACCATCACATATCTAATGGGTTGGTTGTAGACAATAGAGTTTTATTATGTGTTTTGGATGGAGACTGACCCATGTAGAGGGACAGGGCCATCTCTATTTCATTGTTCAATAGCTTGAAGGTGTCTAAAAAGTTAAATTCAGTACAGGAGTGAATAGTTGCGTGATGAGTTGATGGTGCGATGAAATATATTAAAGTGTTGTGAGGAGTCTGCTCTGTGGTAGGCGCTGGTTCATACAGGGATGCAGTGCGCAGGTTCAAACAAACTGGTGGTTTATTAAATGTCCATAAACCAGGCAGGAAACAAAACATAACAGCCTATTTCAGGTTCCAAAAAGGTATAACAGAACAAAACACAAAATATCTAGTCCATACAGCGCGGCCTCAGTCGTTTAAATGCAGATGCCTTTCTCTGCCTTCAGCAAGGTCTGAGCAGCACATGCAAGGTCTGCTCACTTTGCACAACACACACACACAGACTGAGACAAGCTCAGCTGTCTTAAATCAGGCCTTCCAAGACCTGGACTGGAGGTAAGTGAGCAGCTGATCACCCCAGCTCTTTTAGATGCCCGTAAAACACGGCCCTATAATCCGAGCCCATTAAATACCTCTCAGCACTATGTGTGCTGCAGCCTACTTTTCCGAGTCCTACATTATTATTATTATTTATTATTATAGCTCTATTTATTCCATGGCGCTTTACATGTGAAAAAGGGGTATACATACATGAACTATTACAAAGATCTTTAACAAAACGTGACAACAACTGGTACAGGAGGAACGAGGACCCTGCCCGCGAGGGCTCAAAATCTACAAGGGATATCAACAAAAAGCAAGGATCCAACAACAAACATCCAAATAGGAATCTGAATGTGTGTTAAAACTTCATGTTTATTAGAATTCCTTTAAAATCATGCTGTTAAAATTATAAATCCAGGGGATATCTACAAGGGATAGTTCAGCATACAGTAAGTGAGGGTAGAGCTAGTCGTGCACCAGTATGGTGGAGCAATGGTTACTGCAGATTGTAGGCTTGTCGGAAGAGGTGAGTCTTCAGGTTCCTTTTGAAGGTTTCCATGGTAGGTGAGAGTCTGATATGTTGGGGTAGAGAATTCCAGAGTAGGGGGGATGCACGGGAGAAATCTTGTACGCGATTGTGGGAAGAGGAGATAAGAGGGGAGTAGAGAAGGAGATCTTGTGAGGATCGGAGGTTGCGTGCGGGTATGTACCAGGAGACTAGGTCAGAGATATAAGGAGACAGGTTGTGGATGGCTTTGTAGGCCAGGGTTAGGGTTTTGAACTGGATTCTCTGGGCAACGGGGAGCCAGTGAAGGGATTGACAGAGGGGAGAGGCCGGGGAATAGCGTGGGGACAGGTGGATTAATCGGGCAGTGAGCTTGAGGGACTGGGTAGAGTGGGCAGCCATTGACGTTGATAGATAGGTCAGGCGGGGGGATGAATGAGATGGCGGAAAGACCATGAATTCTGTTTTATCCATGTTAAGTTTTAGAAATCTGTCAGAGAAGAAGGATGAGATAGCGGACAGACATTGTGGGATTTTGGTTAGTAGGGAGGAGATATCGGGTCCAGAGAGGTAGATCTGTGTGCCGTCAGCATAGAGGTGGTACTGAAAGCCATGAGACTCTATGAGTTGTCCTAGCCAATGGTGTAGATGGAGAAGAGCAGGGGTCTTAGGACTGAACCTTGGGGGACATCGACAGATAGGGGGTGAGATGAGGAGGTGGTGTGTTAGTGGGAGACACTGAATGTCCTGTCTGTTAAGTATGAGGAGATCCAAGATACGGCCAAGTCTTTGATGCCAAGAGATGAGAGAATTTGTAGTAAGAGGGTATGGTTCACTGTGTCGAAGGCAGATGACAGGTCTAGGAGGAGGAAGACAGAGTAGTGTCGCTTGGATTTGGTGGTTAGTTGGTTGTTGGTGACTTTAGTCAGGGCAGTCTCAGTAGAATGGTGCGGTCGAAAGCCAGATTGGAGGCGGTCAAAGAGAGAGCAGGAGAAGAGGTGGGAAGAAAGTTCAGAATGGATGTGTTGTTCCAGTAGTTTTGAGACGTAAGGGAGAAGTGATATGGGGCAATAGCTAGTCAGAGAGGATGGGTCAAGGGAGGGCTTTTTGAGGATGGGTGTGATCGAGGCATGTTTGAAGCATGAGGGGAAAATACCAGTTGTTATTGACAGGTTGAAAAGGTGGGTAAGGGTTGGGATGAAGACTGTGGTAAGGTTGGGGATGAGATGGGACGGGATTGGGTCAAGTTCACAGGTGGTGAGGTGTGATTTGGAGAGTAAAGAGGAAAATTGGTCTTCCGTACATCACCAAGGCTTGGCACCTTGAGGACACTTACCTCCCGTCCACGACATGTCCAGCTGCAACCTTACAATCCCTCCCCCATCTGCCCACCTTTGGCACCTTCTGCCACCATACAAAGACCCTTGATAAGGTATCATCATTCCCATGTTTTTTCCCAGGCCTATGCTCCACCTGGAAACTAAAAATAAATAAAAAGGGAGCGCAAATTGCGCTGTTACCAGATTAAGTTGTGAGAAAACAGAAATTTCTCACCTTTCTGGGTTGTGAAATGCATAACACATGTGGTATGTATAATGGAGGGCTGCAGGCAGCACTGAATCCACAGAGGGATAAACAACAGAAAGCCAGAATAGTAATGGTGCCAAATAAATCTGCACTCCTACACACATGGATAAGGAATCAAAGGTTCAATTAAAGTAAAAAATAAATAAACCCTTAAATAAAAGATGGACTTTAATTGAACCTTTGATTCTTTATCCATGTGTGGAGGAGTGCGGATTTAATTAGCACGACTCCTATCCTTTCTGGCTACCTGGAAACTAAAATCTTGTAGGGCTAGAAACCACCTAGTTACTCGGGCATTGTTTCCCTTCTTTTCTCGCATCCACCTGAACCTTCTACCTAACAGATAATACCTCAGAGAGTCTAAAGCCCACTTGATGGCTAAACATTCTTTTTCTACTATGGAGTAGTTCTTCTTACACATGCACAGTTTCCGACTGAGGTACATTATTGGGTGTTCCTCTTCATTAATATCCTGGGACAAGACTGCTCCCAGTCCGACATCCAATGCGTCTGTCTGGACCACAGACTCTTTGAAGAAGTTGGGCGCCACCAAGACTGGCTGTTTAAATCCTGGAAGGCCGCTTCAGCTTCCGGGGACCACTTAGCCATAGCCGACTTCATCCCTTACAGAAGATCCATCAGCAGGGCTGCTATCAGGGCAAAGTTATGGACAAATCTTCGATAGTCGCCACAATGCCTGACCTGCTTCTTCGTGAGGGGCTGTGGCCAGTTCAGAATCGCCTCAATGTTATTTATTTGTGGTTTTATTTCCCCTCTACCAACCACATAGTCCAGATACTTGGCTTCCTCCATCCCCATAGCACATTTCTTCAGGTTGATGGTAAAGCCCACCTTCCTTAGGGCGTCAAGTATTGCTTAAACTTTGCCAAGATTACTTTCCCAGTCCAGGCTGAATATGACGATGTCAACTATGAAGGCCGCTGCGTACTTATTATGGGGTGCTAAGATCCGGTCCATGGCTCTCTGGAAAGTGGCCGGATCTCCCTGCAACCCAAACGGCATCCTGACATACTGATAACATCCGTCTGGCGTCGAGAAGGCCGTCTTCTCCTTGGGCTCTTTGGACAGGGGAATTTGCCAGTATCCTTTGGTGAGGTCCAGGGTGGTGATGTACCGAGTGGGTCCTAGCCTTTTGATAAGCTCATCTACCCTAGGCATTGGGTAGGCGTCGAACTTCGAGACCTCGTTCAGCCTCCTATAGTCATTGCAAATATCTCATTATTTCTCTGTAGCACCCAGGCCAGCAGAATCTCTAGAGAATCCGTTCCTAAGTCTTATCTGCGCCAGGTGACCACCCGACACATGGGTATGAGCCATGTCAAGTACCTTGCGTCTATAGGGCCCTGGCACTAGCAACTGCTCTATTACCTCACCCCTTGGCTTGGTTACTATGTACAGCAATTCCCCATTCACAGCAAAATGAGGGAACCCACTGTCGGCCACTGGCTCCTGAGGCACTCCATTTAACAGGTAACATTTTTGAACGCCACTTTCAAAGTTAAATCCCTGAGTTGGGCAGTTCCAAAGTTTCCCTCAGACACCCCCAGCTCAGAGATTTTGGCCTCAGGGGATGCTACCTCATTCTCATCGCCCACATACACATGGGAAACTGGTCCATTACAGCCTGCGGCGAGGTGTCTTCGGGGATGATCTGGCTGACGTCCAAGCAACTAGGTGTCCCCGCTTTTCCCCACATATCCCAGAATAAAGCAAAGTCCCGTCTGATTATTAATCGGGTGCATCAAGTCTTTAACGACCTCCACTTCCTGATATGAGGTGCCACAGTCCATGTTTACATCCACCCAGGCCATAGGATACTTTTTAGCATCCCCATGGATACACCGGACACCCACCACCTTCCCAGAAACCAGCTGATGAGGGAGTTTGGCACTTATCAGGGTTACCAAACTTCCTGAGTCCAACAGTCCAGACACTTGCACCCCGTTTATGGACACTGAGCACACCTGAGCGCCCTCGCCATGTTGAGGAACCGCGCTACAGGCGGGGTAGGCAAAATAAGAGCAACGCTGGCCTACGTTGCAGTCCATTTGCTCAGAGTTCATGGGACACCGAGTGGCTATATGGCCAGGGGCATGACACCTCCAGCAGAGGATGGAATGGGACTGATTACCCAGCTGCGATTCAGCTGCCTCCTGGGACTTTGGATGCCAACCCAGTGAAGATTTAGTCCTCTTCTTCTGGGAGCCCTAGAAAGGTGATCTAACCCCTGCTTGACCACCCAGGAAACCCTCTACCGCCTGGTACCTCTCTACTAGGCCCACTGGGTATTCTTAATCCAAAAGGAGTCCAAAAAACAAAGTCAGACAGCTTCAAAACTGAACACAACAAAAAATAGTCTATGGCGGTAAGTAGCCGCTAGACAGGAAGAGATTCTGACAAGTCAAATAGAGTTAAAATGACAACATTTTATTGATATAAATATAAATATAAAATAAAAACATTTAAAAAATGAGGCAAGGGAAACCTCCAAAGACAGGGAATGGACACACACAAGGTACACCGCGTATGCAATAGATATAAAGTGTATGCATCAAAAATAGCGCTCTAAAATGGTTTGAGATATAAATGACCAATGTAATGGTCTGAGACTTCTATAAATCAAAATATAGCGCCAGTGCGCCCTAAAGAGCTAATTAATGGTGCATATAAGATAAATAATGAAAGTTGTATATACCAGGGTAACGCTATGAAAAAAGTGTAAAGGGCCAGTGTATTGGTCTAGAAATTCTATAGCTCAATTATAACACCCATGCAATCTAAAGATCAAATTTATACATAATTAACCAGTGAATCGTAGGTCTCACTCCACTGACAACTGCTAGAGGCTCCGAATCCTGTAGTATAAATGCAAGGGCAGGTGTAGCCACATGCTAGACCCATGTGTAAAGATAGGCAACCTGTATAATAGGACTAGGGGAGTCAGAAATAAAGCAGACATGTAGACAATGGAGAGAGAGCATGGGTGTATGGTAGCCTGCGAGGGGTATGGAGCAAGAAACGTTACTACCTGAGGTAAGAGTACTGCAACGCTGATGACCGAGGAGGGGGTCCTACCCACACCCGACGGACGCCGTTTCGCACCGTAGCTTCTTCCGGGGCGTGTCATCTACCACTGGGTATTCTGCATTTTGGAGATCTCCCTGGGCAACCCAGGACTAAATCGGCTTGGGCAGTGAGTGGATAAAGCGATCCATGACCACTCTCTCGACCATCTGGGCTAGGGAACAAGTCTGCAGCCACTTCTGTACCAGGTGCAAAAGATCAAACATTTGTGACCAAGGAGGTTTGTCCCTGTAGAAGTTCCAGAGGTGAACTTGTTGTGCCCTGACTGCCAGGGTTACGCCCAGTTGCGCCAGGCTCTCAGACTTAAGCTTGCTATACTCCTTAGTGTCCTATAGGGCCAGATCAAAATACGCCTTCTGTAGTTTCACCCGTCAGATATGGAGCTAGAACCTCTGCCCACTGCTCCGGTAGTAGTCTCTCACAGTCTGCCTCCCTCTCAAACACGGCCAGGAACATCTCGACGTCATCCCCTTGAGTCATCTTTTGCAACACTCATGGTTTTCCTCACCTGGGTCTTGTCACTTCGGCCTGGAGGTGGTGCGGCTTCTCTGATATGGACGGC
Organism: Phyllobates terribilis; assembly: GCF_046119375.1. Taxonomy (NCBI): domain Eukaryota; kingdom Metazoa; phylum Chordata; class Amphibia; order Anura; family Dendrobatidae; genus Phyllobates; species Phyllobates terribilis. The sequence continues at coordinate 20,791,855 of NW_027362777.1, read as the reverse complement.
CTCCGCCAGGAGCGTCATGTGTTCCTGCTGCTGTCTCTGCTGCATCTGTTGCTATTGAAGCTGGAATTGCTGTATCAACAATTTGTTGGTCTCCTGCTGAGCTTGCTGCTGATGCATATTTGCCTGCACCAGTTGCTTAATCAGCTCCTCTATGCTGCCAGACGAAACTTGCTGGCTGGCAGCCTTCACCCAGGACATATGCAGTTTTCTATAGCAGTCACACTGCCCCCCTTGGGATTCATGCCCACACTTCTAGCACCAATTTGTGAGGGGTCAACTCTGTGGTAGGCGCTGGTTCACACAGGGATGCAGTCCACAGGTTCAAACAAACTGGTGGTTTATTAAATGTCCATAAACCAGGTAGGAAACAAAAATATCTCAGCCTCTTTCAGGTTCCAAACAGAACAAAACATAAAATAACCAGTCCCTACAGCACGCCCTCAATCGTTTAAATGCAGATGCCTTTCTCTGCCTTCAGCAAGATCTGAGCAGCACATGCAAGCCTGCTCACCTTGCACAACACACACAGACAGACAGACTGAGACAGGCGCAGCCGTCTTAAATCAGACCTTCCAAGACCTGAACTGGAGGTAAGTGAGCAGCTGATCCCACCTAGCTCTTTCAGCTGTTCCGGGTACATTAAATACCTTTCAGCACTATGTGTGCTGGAGCCTGCTTTTCCGAGTCCTACATCACCAAGGCTTGGCACCTTGGGGACACATACCTCCCGTCCAAGACCTGTTCGGCTGCAACCTTACAGTATTCATGGAACGTCTTAAGCTGTTGCTCAGATTCCATCCAGATGATTAAAATATCGTCAATGTAATGGTAGTAGGCAAGAGGCCTGATGGTACATGAGGACAAGAAGTCACTTTCAAGCTTGGCCATGAAAAGATTTGCGCACTGTGGAGCCATTTTACTTCCCATTGCTGTACCAGTCTCCTGTAGATAAATGTTGTTATGAAATTCAAATAATTGTGAGTGAGGATGAATTTTGTAAGTTTCACCACAAAGGTGAAACAATCCTCCTTCTCTGTTTGCTTTCCCTCCCAGTACCTTTTCTTTCTACCACGGTTAGGTTTCTGGAAAGTTATACTTATTCCTTTTATTTTTGGTTCTCATTAGCTGGTCTTCTTTGCCCTATATGAATGGGTTTCTCACTCAGGGTTTTTCATATCTTACTTCACACTTTTCTTTCCCTTTATTGACAGTGTGTTGCGGCCTCCTCTCTGGTATGAGAAACTCCTCAAATGCCTATTTAATGGTTAGGTCCTAGGTTGTGTTTTTAGTTGTGCAGCTATGGCCTTTCTAATCTGTACAGAGACCAGTAGGGTGCAGTCGCGGCATTCTCCTCTGTGTGGGTTCTCCCGTGGCTATCAAGATGCACTTTCTAGTTAAAACATTTCCCACATTTTGAACATGAAAAAAGCTTCTCCTCTGCGTGACTTTTCTGATGTTTCTTAAGAGATGATTCCCATGTAAAATATTTCCCACACTCTGAACATGAAAAAGTTTCACCCCTGTGTGACTTTTCTGATGTGTATTAAGAGTTGATTTCCGTGTAAAATAATGTGAGTCACAACACTGCTGGAACAGCACCAACACGGGACCCGAGTATGAGTTTTTTTATTTTATCAAGGCCAAACATGAAAAAAGGGTTGTCCTAGTAGTGAACAACCCCTTTAACAAGATCCAATTTTCGGTTAAAACGTTTTCAACATTCTGAACATGAAAAAGGCTTCTCCTCTGTGTGATTTCTTTGAAGTTTATTAAGAATTGATTTCCAAGTAAAACATTTCCCACATTAAGAACAGGAAAAAAGCTTCTCACCTGTGTGACTGCTCAGTCTGGTGCTTAACAAAATTTGATTTCTGTATGAAATATTTCCTACATTCTGAACAATAACGGACGGACGGGCTTCAGCACATAACATTGATTCAGGTAATGCCATTCATTAGCTTTTATCCCTTTGTCCACGTGACATAGTGATTGCGCTTCATACTTTTTGACAGCTGTTTCTGTTCCCTATGGGCACCTTTCTACACTATTAACAATATTGGTTGTAGTTTTAAGTTCTCCATAAGGTGGCAGCATGGTCATTACACAGCACCATTCAAATTAATAGTGACAATTGCTTCACAGACATAGGTATTTTTCAATGCTATTATTAGATTCATTTTTACTTTTACATGTCATGAGATAGCAATATAGTCACATTTGTGAATAACATATTGTAAACTAGTGATTCATGATTTTTGGTGACATTGGGATATAAAAAGTTTACACATATACTGTTTAAATTGCATATTTATTAGCCCGTCCATATTTGTGAAGCACTGTGATTAGTTTTATCATGTTTTAAATAATGATTTTTTTCCAATAAAATTTGATTTTATGGTTCAAATACTCGTTTAAAGACTTTTCTTAAGGGGCTTACGTCCCGTCTGAGAAGAGGAAATGTATTCTGAACAATAAGAATATAATTTAAGAAAATAAAAAAGGCTTTTACCCTGTGTGACTTCTCTGGTGACTAAGAAGAGATGATTTATCTACAAAACATTTCCCACATTCTGAACATGAAAAAGACTTCTCCCCTGTGTGACGTCTCTGATGTTTCTTAAGAGATGATTTCCGTGTAAAATATATCCCACATTCTGAACATGAAAAAGGCTTCTCCCCTGTGTGAGTTCTCTGATGTATATTAAGATGTGATTTCTGTACAAAACTTTTCCCACAATCTGAACATGAAAAAGGCTTCTCCCCTGTGTGGGTTCTCTGGTGCTTAACAAAATCTGATTTCTGGCGAAAACATTTCCCACATTCTGAACATGAAAAAGGCTTCTCCCCTGTGTGGATTCTCTGGTGCTTAACAAAATCTGATTTCTGGTTAAAACATTTCCCACATTCTGAACATGAAAAAGGCTTCTCCCCTGTGTGAGTTCTTTGATGTGTAAAAAGAGTTGATTTATCTAGAAAACATTTTCCACATTCTGAACATGAAAAAGGCATCTTCCCTGTGTGAGTTCTCTGATGTGTATTAAGAGTTGATTTCTTTGCAAAACATTTCCCACATTCTGAACATGAAAAAGACTTCTCCCCTGTGTGAGTTCTCTGATGTGTGATGAGATGTGTTTTCTCTGTAAAAGATTTCTCACATTCTGAACATGAAAATGGCTTCTCGCTTCTGTGGATTCTCTGGTGGCTATCAAGATTTGTTTTCCATTTAAAACATTTCCCACATTCTGAACATGAAAAAGGCTTTTCCCCTGTGTGGACTCTCTGGTGATTGAGAAGAGATATATTCTTCACAAAACATTTCCCACATTCTGAACATGAAAATGGCTTCTCCCCTGTGTGAACTCTCTGGTGACTAACAAGATCTGATTTCTGGTTAAAACAACTCCCACACGAAAATCTATTATCTGCTGTGTGAATTTTTTGATGTTTAAGAAAAGACGTTTCAAGCGGAAAATGATTTCCATATTCTGAATGTGAAAATGGCTTTTTTGCTTTAGGAGCAATTCGTTTTTTAATGCTTATTTTGTGACTTTGATTTTCCTTAGTAGTCGGTAATGAATCAGAAGATAGAACCTGTTTCAAAGGATCAGATGACAGATCTTTGCTGTGAAGGTATGATGGTATATCTGGAATAATGGCATTCACTTCAATTGTATCCTGTGAGATCTCAAAATTATTTGATTTGAAAATTGAAGACGTCAGCTGTTCCTCTGATCTCCTGGTACAGACATCTGCCAAGAAGAAAGCAAATTATTATTTTTTTTAATAAAGTATCCTTGAATTTTATATTTTTGAACATTTCTACTTAAACTGTCAGTAAAAATGGCAAGTTATGCAAAAAAATTGAATTATTCACCAAGACACTGATAGTTCACAGTCTAATAGAAAACCTCATAGCATGAACCAGTAGACCGTGGTGTTCAATTGTTTGTTCATTCTGCCTCCCAAATATGGAATAAAAAGCCACAAAAGAATATTATGCAGTCAAAAATAATACCAATAAAAACTTCTATTCATCCCACAAAAAACAAGTCCCCACTCAGGTCCATCATCTGTCAATGGAAAAACAGAGGTTTCCACATTATTAGTGGCTCAAAGGCTTTTGAAAAGCAACATGGCTTCCATAAACCAATCCAGCAATATCCACTCCCCCAAAGTCAGATCTCCCCCTCACTTCTGAGCCTTGCAGTGCCCCCAAGTCACATTTAGCCTCCATGTATTTGGCATTACTATAGTGAGAAGAACCCACTTAATTGATGTTGTGTGTCTCCTTTAGCACAATATGGGCACTATGTGTTGGCCACAGCCCCACTATCAGTATTTGTTCAGGATTCGGTCAGTATTTTCTCTCCAGAGTGGGAGTCAAAACCAGGTGAGGAACAATCAGAGAAAAGGTATAATAGAATCAAGTCACCAATTCTGCATTTATCACCCACTCCTGGTTTTGGCTACCATTCCTGAGAAAATACTGACCAAATACTGATAGTGGGGCCGTGGCCTTACACCGTGGCCCAAGCCTTGAGGTCTCTGTGTAAGTCCAGATATATGTGTAGGGGTTAACTCCTTTACCCCCCCAAAGCCTGTTTTCACCTTCATGACCAGTCCAAATTTTACAATTCTGACAAGTATCACTTTATGAGGTAATAACTGTGGAACTGACAAATAAAAACTGGAAAATGCCACTGCTCCTTCACACGCGGCAAGTTCAGCCGCAGGCAAGCCACCGGCCGGGGCTCCCTGCGTGCTCATGCCGCCAGCTCCACATCCAAGTAATCAGCACTGACAGCTTCAAGCATCGGACATCAAAACGCCGACGCAACGAGTTATTGTGGACCTTCTCACATAGGTCCCGCTGCTCGTCTCTCGTGGACTGTCATTCAGGAATGTTAATGGACAGTAATTAACTTCTAACTTGCATATGTAGCACCCTGAGGACTCGGCTGCTACAGGGGTATTGCACCTCGACCCAGAGGTGTGGTATTCCACTCCCGGGTAAGGATGAAGTGTGGGACTGAGCTCAGTAGGCTGCATGCACTACATACATCCCATTTCCGGGGGACAGAACTACGGCACTCCCACCAAGTAAATGTGCAGGTACGACAGCGTCTGTCCCTGGCTGGAGTGGGAGGGGGGTGGAACATCCCAGTAGTGTAGGGGCAGATAGGGGGGAGTACTCTGGGTAAAGTTAGGAGCTCATTGGGTGCTGGTCACCTGGGCTCGGGTGTCAGAGGGAGTATAAGAGGTGGGCACCATCTTGAGACAGGGAGTTGAGCTGAGAGAGTCTTTAGGAAGAGTTCAGCCAGGAGGGCTGACAGGGAGCTGTGGCTCCGGCTGGGCCCAGCTCCAGAGCCAAGTCTGCAGAGGAGAGAGGAGAAAGAAAGGCCCAGAGTGGAAGACCAGAGGGAACCCTAAGAACCCAGAATCAGACCAAAAAGGGGTGAAGGGTTGGCGGACACGGGTACCGGAACCCGAACTGGTGGAGGCCACTTATCCTCAGCCAGGAACCGGAGGTCGTGGTCAAGATTTGCCACGACCCTCACCAAATCCACCAGAAAGGCACACCAAGTATAGGGTCAGGGAACCCAGAGGAGGTTTGACCACCAAGAGACCCGAGGGAGCCGGCCAAAGGTGGATCCCTGGTGGGAACGGCCAGAGACAGAGAGAGAGAAGGGAGCTCAGGACCACGCTCCGGAACTGCCTGGGGGTTAGCCGAGTCCAGGACCTGGTGGACGCAGCACGGCTCGGGTGGTCACTCAAGGCCAGAGTGACTGAGAGAACACCCGTGAGTAAAAACCCTGAAACTGCATCTCCTGACTCTGACTCTTCTTACTGCACCGTCACAACCCCCATCATCATCACCTGCTGCCTTGAGGCCATACCCCTCCCGTTGGGGGTTATAACATCATCGCTGCACCCATACCACCGGCCTCAGCGGACTGTTCTGCAGCGGCGGCTGCAAAGCCGCACTCAACGGGTGGCGTAGTCGACATCCAAGTTAACATCTACTGCCATAGACTGCCACTTAGTTTGACACCCTGGGCACGGACCGGGTCACCGCCACGAGACTACAACCCTCAACAGATCCGGCTCCGGGTAAGCTCCCGCGTGCGCAACGCAGCGCGACACAGGCCCAGGGGCGCGTCACATACAAGCATCGGGCAATAAAACGCTGACACAGTGAGTTATTGCGGACCTTCTTACATCGGTCCCGCTGCTCGTCTCTCGTGGACTGTCAGTCAGGAATGTTAATGGACGGTAAGTAACTTCTAACTTGCATACAAGCTCTAAACACATGGTGTGTATGGTGTATATGCAAAATCGTGCAGGTCCATGTAAACCTCATTGGTTATATATATATATATATTTTTTTTTTTTATCGGTTTATATGCAAATTTTTCTTCATTTGTGCGGTCATTGGATTGATTATATATGATATAGCATAACCAGTGAGGTATTGTTTTTTGATATACAGATTGCTATTATATGGCTATTAAACTGCATTGATGTCATTTATACAGTCTAGATTGACCAATAAGGATCAGACTGCAGGATCCTCCACAACATATACAGTACAGACCAAAAGTTTGGACACACCTTCTCATTTAAAGATTTTTCTGTATTTTCATGATTATGAAAATTGTACATTCACACTGAAGGCATCAAAACTATGAATTAACACATGTGGAATTATATACTTAACAAAAAAGTGTGAAACAACTGAAAATATGTCTTATATTCTAGGTTCTTCAAAGTAGCCACCTTTTGCTTTGATGACTGCTTTGCACACTCTTGGCATTCTCTTGATGAGCTTCAAGAGGTAGTCACTGGAAATGGTCTTCCAACAATCTTGAAGGAGTTCCCAGAGATGCTTAGCACTTGTTGGCCCTTTTGCCTTCACTCTGCGGTCCAGCTCACACCAAACCATTCAGGTCTGGTGACTGTGGAGGCCAGGTCATCTGGCGTAGCACCCCATCACTCTCCTTCTTGGTCAAATAGCCCTTACACAGCCTGGAGGTGTGTTTGGGGTCATTGTCCTGTTGAAAAATAAATGATGGTCCAACTAAACGCAAACCGGATGGAATAGCATGTTGCTGCAAGATGCTGTGGTAGCCATGCTGGTTCAGTATGCCTTCAATTTTGAATAAATTCCCAACAGTGTCACCAGCAAAGCACCCCCACACCATCACACCTCCTCCTCCATGCTTCACGGTGGGAACCAGGCATGTAGAGTCCATCCGTTCACCTTTTCTGCGTCGCACAAAGACACGGTGGTTGGAACTAAAGATCTCAAATTTGGACTCATCAGACCAAAGCACAGATTTCCACTGGTCTAATGTCTATTCCTTGTGTTCTTTAGCCCAAACAAGTCTCTTCTGCTTGTTGCCTGTCCTTAGCAGTGGTTTCCTAGCAGCTATTTTACCATGAAGGCCTGCTGCACAAAGTCTCCTCTTAACAGTTGTTGTAGAGATGTGTCTGCTGCTAGAACTCTGTGTGACATTGACCTGGTCTCTAATCTGAGCTGCTGTTGACCTGCGATTTCTGAGGCTGGTGACTCGGATAAACTTATCCTCAGAAGCAGAGGTGACTCTTGGTCTTCCTTTCCTGGGGTGGTCCTCATGTGAGCCAGTTTCTTTGTAGCGCTTGATGATTTTTGCAACTGCACTTGGGGACACATTCAAAGTTTTCCCAATTTTTCGCACTGACTGACCTTCATTTCTTAAAGTAATGATGGCCACTCATTTTTCTTTACTTAGAATTTGTATTATGGCAAGAAAAAAGCAGCTAACAGTCTATTCAGTAGGACTATCAGCTGTGTATCCACCTGACTTCTGCACAACACAACTGATGGTCCCAACCCCATTTATAAGGCAAGAAATCCCACTTATTAAACCTGACAGGGCACACCTGTGAAGTGAAAACCATTTCCGGTGACTACCTCTTGAAGCTCATCAAGAGAATGCCAAGAGTGTGCAAAGCAGTCATCAAAGCAAAAGGTGGCTACTTTGAAGAACCTAGAATATAAGACATATTTTCAGTTGTTTCACACTTTTTTGTTAAGTATATAATTCGACATGTGTTAATTCATAGTTTTGATGCCTTCAGTGTGAATGTACAATTTTCATAGTCATGAAAATACAGAAAAATCTTTAAATGAGGTGTGTCCAAACTTTTGGTTTGTACAAACTTTTGGTCTGTACTGTATACAGTGCCTACAAGTAGTATTCAACCCCCTGCAGATTTAGCTGGTTGACACATGCAGAATTAACTTGGCATTGTGACATTTGTACTGTAGATCAGCCTGGAAGTGGGAAATGCACTGCAGCAACTTTTTTTTTTTTTTTTAAAAACGTTAAAAGTTAATTCAGAGTGTCATTTATTATTCAACCCCTCAAACCACAAGAATTCTGTTTGGTCCCCCTAAAGTATTAAGAAGTAGTTCAGGCACCAAGAATAATGAACTTCACATGTGTGGATTAAAGATATCTTTTGCCAGCCTTTTCTGACTATTTAAGACCCTCCCCAAACTTGTGAACAGCACTCAGACATGGTCAACATGGGAAAGACAAAGGAGCATTCCAAGGCCATCAGAGACAAGATCGTGGAGGGTCACAAGGCAGGCAAGGGGTACAAAACCCTTTCCAAGGAGTTGGGCCTACCTGTCTCCACTGTTGGGAGCATCATCCGTAAGTGGAAGGCTTATGAAACTACTGTTAGCCTTCCACGGCCTGGACAGCCTTTGAAAGTGTCCTCCCGTGCCGAGGCCAGGCTTGTCCGAAGAGTCAAGGCTAACCCAAGGACAACAAGGAAGGAGCTCCGGGAAGATCTCATGGCAGTGGGGACAATGGTTTCAGTCAATACCATAAGCAACGTACTCCACCGCAATGGTCTCCGTTCCAGACGAGCCCGTAAGGTACCTTTACTTTCAAAGCGTCATGTCAAGGCTCGTCTACAGTTTGCTCATGATCACTTGGAGGACTCTGAGACAGACTGGTTCAAGGTTCTATGGTCTGATGAGACCAAGATCGAGATCTTTGGTGTCAACCACACACGTGACGTTTGGAGACTGGATGGCACTGCATACGACCCCAAGAATACCATCCCTACAGTCAAGCATGGTGGTGGCAGCATCATGCTGTGGGGCTGTTTCTCTGCCAAGGGGCCTGGCCATCTGGTCCGCATCCATGGGAAGATGGATAGCACGGCCTACCTGGAGATTTTGGCCAAGAACCTCCGCTCCTCCATCAAGGATCTTAAGATGGGTCGTAATTTCATCTTCCAACAAGACAACGACCCAAAGCACACAGCCAAGAAAACCAAGGCCTGGTTCAAGAGGGAAAAAGTCAAGGTGTTGGAGTGGCCTAGTCAGTCTCCTGACCTTAACCCAATTGAAAACTTGTGGAAGGAGCTCAAGAATAAAGTCCACATGAGACACCCAAAGAACCTAGATAACTTGGAGAAGATCTGCTTGGAGGAGTGGGCCAAGATAGCTCCACAGACCTGTGCCGGCCTGATCAGGTCTTATAAAAGACGATTATTAGCTGTAATTGCAAACAAGGGTTATTCCACAAAATATTAAACATAGGGGTTGTATAATAATTGACCCACACTTTTATGTTTAAAATTTAATAAAATTCAACTGAGCAACATAACTTTTTGGTTTGTAAGATTTATGCTTCTGTTCATAAAACCTACTCTCGTTTGCAGTTTGAAGGCTCTAACTTATTTGCATCTTATCAAACCAGCTAAATCTGCAGGGGGTTGAATACTACTTGTAGGCACTGTATATAGTGCATGTGGTTTACTTTCTTTTTTCATAACAATATTTACGGGTACATATATATATATATATACACACACACACACACACACACACACAGTGGGTGCGGAAAGTGTTCAGACCCTTTCCTCAGTATTGAGTAGAAGCCCCCTTTTGATGTAGTACAGCAATGAGTCTTCTCAGGAATGACACAACAAGTTTTTCACACTTGGATTTGGGGATCCTCTGTCATTCTTCCTTGCAGATCTTCTCCAGTTCCGTCAGGTTGGATGGTGTACATTGGTGGACAGCCATTTTCAGGTCTCTCCAGGGATGCTCAATTGGATTTAGGTCAGGGCTCTGGCTGAGCCAGTCAAGAATGGTCACAGAGTTGTTCTGAAGCCACTCCTTTGTTATTTTAGCTGTGTACTTAGGGTAATTGTCTTGTTGGAAGGGGAACCTTCGGCCAAGTCTGGAAGAGGTTTTCATCCAGGATATCTCTGTACTTGGCCGCATTCATGTTTCCTTCAATTGCAACCAGTCGTCCTGTCCCTGCAGCTAGAAAAACACCCCCATAACATGATGCTGCGACCACCATGTTTCACTGTTGGGATTGTATTGGGCAGGTGATGAGCAGTGCCTGGTTTTCTCCACACATACTGCTTAGAATTATCACCAAAAAGTTCTACCTTCGCCTCATCAGACCATAGAATCTTATTTCTCATAGTCTGGGATTCCTTCATGTGTTTTTGAGCAAACTCTATGCAGGATTTCATGTCTTGCACTGAGGAGAGACTTACAGTGCCTACAAGTGGTATTCAACCCCCTGCAGATTTAGCTGGTTGACACATGCGGAATTAACTTGGCATTGTGACATTTGTACTGTAGATCAGCCTGGAAGTGGGAAATGCACTGCAGCAAATATTGCTTTTTTTTTTTTTTTAACGTTAAAAGTTAATTCAGAGTGTCATTTATTATTCAACCCCTCAAACCACAAGAATTCTGTTTGGTCCCCCTAAAGTATTAAGAAGTAGTTCAGGCACCAAGAATAATGAGCTTCACATGTGTGGATTAAAGATCTCTTTTGCCAGCCTTTTGTGACTATTTAAGACCCTCCCCAAACTTGTGAACAGCACTCAGACATGGTCAACATGGGAAAGACAAAGGAGCATTCCAAGGCCATCAGAGACAAGATCGTGGAGGGTCACAAGGCTGGCAAGGGGTACAAAACCCTTTCCAAGGAGTTGGGCCTACCTGTCTCCACTGTTGGGAGCATCATCCGTAAGTGGAAGGCTTATGGTACTACTGTTAGCCTTCCACGGCCTGGACAGCCTTTGAAAGTGTCCTCCCGTGCCGAGGCCAGGCTTGTCCAAAGAGTCAAGGCTAACCCAAGGACAACAAGGAAGGAGCTCCGGGAAGATCTCATGGCAGTGGGGACATTGGTTTCAGTCAATACCATAAGTAACGTACTCCACCGCAATGGTCTCCGTTCCAGACGAGCCCGTAAGGTACCTTTACTTTCAAAGCGTCATGTCAAGGCTCGTCTACAGTTTGCTCATGATCACTTGGAGGACTCTGAGACAGACTGGTTCAAGGTTCTATGGTCAGATGAGACCAAGATCGAGATCTTTGGTGCCAACCACACACGTGACATTTGGAGACTGGATGGCACTGCATACGACCCCAAGAATACCATCCCTACAGTCAAGCATGGTGGTGGCAGCATCATGCTGTGGGGCTGTTTCTCAGCCAAGGGGCCTGGCCATCTGGTCCGCATCCATGGGAAGATGGATAGCACGGCCTACCTGGAGATTTTGGCCAAGAACCTCCGCTCCTCCATCAAGGATCTTAAGATGGGTCGTAATTTCATCTTCCAACAAGACAACGACCCAAAGCACACAGCCAAGAAAACCAAGGCCTGGTTCAAGAGGGAAAAAGTCAAGGTGTTGGAGTGGCCTAGTCAGTCTCCTGACCTTAACCCAATTGAAAACTTGTGGAAGGAGCTCAAGAATAAAGTCCACATGAGACACCCAAAGAACCTAGATAACTTGGAGAAGATCTGCATGGAGGAGTGGGCCAAGATAACTCCACAGACCTGTGCCGGCCTGATCAGGTCTTATAAAAGACGATTATTAGCTGTAATTGCAAACAAGGGTTATTCCACAAAATATTAAACATAGGGGTTGAATAATAATTGACCCACACTTTTATGTTTAAAATTTAATAAAATTCAACTGAGCAACATAACTTTTTGGTTTGTAAGATTTATGCTTCTGTTCATAAATCCTACTCTCGTTTGCAGTTTGAAGGCTCTAACTTATTTGCATCTTATCAAACCAGCTAAATCTGCAGGGGGTTGAATACTACTTGTAGGCACTGTATGTCGGTCCACTGGTGGAGGACTGCAGTGACTTTGTGAAACTTTCTCCCATCTCCCTGCTGCATCTCTGGATCTCAGACACAGTGATCTTGGGGTTTTTCTTTACCTCTCTCACCAAGGTTCTTCTCCCACGATTGCTCAGTTTGGCTGGACGGCCAGGTCTAGGAAGGCTTCTGGTGGTCCCAAACTTCTTCCATTTAAGGATTATGGAGGACATTGTGCTCTTAAGAACCTTGAGTAATGCAGAAATTCTTTCGTAACCTTAGCCAGATCTGTGCCTGCCTTGCCACGCTTCAGTATAAACAACCAAAGGTTTAGCTTTGCTTAACATGAACATCACAGCTCCAGAGCTCGTGCCTCCAGGCCCTCTCCACACTAAATGCTCTGAAAGGCCGGGAGCCCACTAGCATAAGGTATCTGATCCGATATGCTAATGACATTCAGCTCATGCTCGCTGCGAGCGGGAGTCGAATGTCAGTGCTCTGATCCTCTAGCACAGAGAGGATCGCAGCACAGCTGCGGAGGGAATGGAGAAATCAATTTCTCCAACTCCTCTGTTGCTGGTGTCGGAGGGAATCGAACTGCGCTCGGGTGATATCCGAGTGCAGTGCGATGTTTTTTCACACGCACCCAAAGTCTTATATATGTGTGTGCGATCTGAATCCAGCATGCTGCGATTTTTTTTCAGCGCGATCGTAATCTAATCGGTGCTGGAAAAAAAAACGCCACTGAGCCCACCACCGATTTTTGCAATCCGATCGGATGGCAGAGGGGGCTCTGTCCCTCTGCCTGTCTTCTAAATGCTGCGATGGATGTCAATCACAGTAATTCGGGGGTTAAAGTGCTGGGAGCGGTGCCCTGAGTGTTGGGTGTCAGCTATCAGATCAGCTGACAGCCAGTGGCGATTGTGTGTGCATAGCTCCTGGGCACACAAAATCGCCTGGACGTATACATAAGTCAAGGTCATGAAGGTGTTAAAGGGTGATGAGCAAGACAATCCCTGGGATTTGGAAAACGGAATAGATAGAGCCAAGCCTGTTTGTGGTGGCCATTTTTTGAGCTGCCAGGTGACCACGAACAGTGACCCCAATACATTGTGTCTGCAAACTATTCCAGCAAGATCTGCATTCAAATAGCTAAATGGCGCTTCTTCCCTTCTTAACCTGCCATGTGCCAGACAGTAGGGTACAACCGTATATAAGGTATTGTCAGATTCAAGAGAAGTTGGAAAATAATTTGTAAGGTCCATTTGTTTCCTATTATCCTTTGTGAAGAATTCCAAAGTTATCACCACATAAAGTGACACATGTCAGATTTGAAAAATGGGGCCTAATTAGGAAAACAAAACTGGCTGCAGGAAGGGGTTAAATCAGAGTATTTTGGACACTAACTACTATAGTCAAAACTGTGAGTATAGACAACAACACATCTACTGAAATAATCAAACTCAACAGTCTTCATCAGTAATAAATAAGTAACTAGTGGTGAATCCTCTCTGGGGTAATTGGAGTATGGGGCTCGGTGGCTCTTGGCAATCTAAAATTTCTATTTATTTTTCAAGTGATTTTCTCACTTGTCAGCACATTCTACGTACGCTGTCATTTGGCTTTGTAGTTTACAGATCTGGGCAGGTAATGGTCAGCGTCTTCTAATCCCAGGGGGTCAGTGGACCTCCCAGGTTGCAAGTTCTCTAGAAAAGGGCTTTCACTGCCCTAAGCCAAACCTGGGCAAAGTGCGGCCCGCACATCCGGCCCTCTGGCTGCTCGAGTCCAGCCCACGGACTGAAATGGCCGAGGGGCTGGAAAACAGTGGCCTACGGGACGCACCACGCCCTCCCCCACCGCCTGCTCGCCGGCCGTCTGCTGTCTCCAAACTCTCCATCCGCGCCGACTACATTGGTGGAGGAGGGGCCTTTGGCCCCTTCCTCCACAAATCAGTATGTGAAGCAGCGGAGAGGGCAACAGAGGCAGAGCGTCGGGTGAAGCGAGGTGAGCATGGGCTCTCATGCCGAGCATGGGGCAGGCCATTGGGCTCTCATGCCGAGCATGGGGAAGGCCATGGGGCTCTCATGCCGAGCATGGGGAAGGCCATGGGGCTCTCATGCTGAGCATGGGGCAGGACATGGGGCTCTCATGCCGAGCATGGGGCTCTCATGCCGAGCATGGGGCAGGCCATGGGGCTCTCATGCCGAGCATGGGGCAGGCCATGGGGCTCTCATGCCGAGCATGGGGCAGGCCATGGGGCTCTCATGCCGAGCATGGGGCAGGCCATGGGGCTCTCATGCCGAGCATGGGGCAGGCCATGGGGCTCTCATGCCGAGCATGGGGAAGGCCATGGGGCTCTCATGCCGAGCATGGGGCAGGCCATGGGGCTCTCATGCCGAGCATGGGGCAGGCCATGGGGCTCTCATGCCGAGCATGGGGCAGGCCATGGGGCTCTCATGCCGAGCATGGGGCAGGCCATGGGGCTCTCATGCCGAGCATGGGGCAGGCCATGGGGCTCTCATGCCGAGCATGGGGCAGGCCATGGGGCTCTCATGCCGAACATGGGGCAGGCCATGGGGATCTCATGCCGAGCATGGGGCAGGCCATGGGGCTCTCATGCCGAGCATAGGGCAGGCCATGAGGCTCTCATGCTGAGCATGGGGCAGGCCATGAGGCTCTCTGCTCTTTGGCTGTGCATGGGGCAGGCTATGGGGCTCTCTGGCTGTGCATGGGGCAGGCTATGGGGCTCTCTGGCTGTGCATGGGGCAGGCTATGGGGCTCTCTGGCTGTGCATGGGGCAGGCTGTGTGGGGCTCATGCTGCATATGGGCAGGCTGTGTGGAGCTCATGCTGTATATGGGGAGGCTGTGTGGGGCTCATGCTGAATATGGGCTGTGTGGGGGCTCATGCTGTATATGGGGAGGCTGTGTGGGGGCTCATGCTGTATATGGGGAGGCTGTGAGGGGGCTCATGCTGTATATGGGGAGGCTGTGAGGGGGCTCATGCTGTATATAGGGAGGCTGTGTGGGGGCTCATGTTGTATATGGGGAGGCTGTGTGGGGGCTCATGCTGTATATGGGGAGGCTGTGTGGGGGCTCATGCTGTATATGGGGAGGCTGTGTGGGGCTCATGCCGTATATGGGGAAGCTGTGTGGGGGCTCATGTTGTATATGGGGAGGCTGTGTTGAACTCATGCTGTGTATGGGGAGGCTGGGTGGGGGCTCATGCTGTATATGGGGAAGCTGTGTTGAACTCATGCTGTATATGGGGAGGCTGTGTGGGGCTCATACTGCATATGAGCAGGCTGTGTGGGGCTCATACTGCATATAAGCAGGCTGTGTGGGGCTCATGCTGTATATGGGGTGGCTGTGTGGGGCACATACTGCATATGAGCAGGCTGTGTGGGGCTCATGCTTTATTTGAGGAGGCTGTGTGGGGGCTCATGCTGTATATGGGGAGGCTGTGTGGGGGCTCATGCTGTATATGGGGAGGCTGTGTGGGGGCTCATGCTGTATATGGGGAGGCTGTGTGGGGGCTCATACGATATATAGAAGGGGCTGTATTCAGGTTTAAGTGGTATATAGTTAGAGGTCAGCATGCTTAATTCAGCTCCATATTAATGCAATTAATTAATGCAATTAATTATTAATTATATTAATATTATCATTAATATATTGATATTAATATTGAGCAGAATTAATTTCAGCCAATTGGTTCGGCCCTTCACAACAGTCACGATCTCTAATGTGGCCCCTCGGGAAAATGAATTGCCCACCCTTGCCCTAATTCATTTGAACAGTTTTTGGGTGGAGGAGAATGTTGTGGTCTAGCGGCAAAATGGTGATCACACGATTGTGATACGTCCGGACTACACCACCGATAAAGCAGCCACAGCCGCTGACTGAGAAGAATCTGTGACTTCTCTGCATTTATTGGTTACTACTCACCTGGGTAGTCATATGTAGGAATCTCCTCTTTACACCGCTCATCACCCCTCACATATGTCTCTGTAGTATTAATATGGGTCAGATCTTCACCCTGAAACAAATATTGTAAAAGTCACAGACAGATGGAGAAGTCACATCTATGATCGGCTCTAATCCTGCCATCTCCACCGTTCTCATTACACAAGTATAAAACATATAATACTGGTGGATAAAACAAGACTGAACACAAGACCTTCACAGCTATCTACACATCATAGGGGAGATCTCATGACACCTTCTCTCCATCTACCTGATGATCCTGAGGCACATTGGGACCTTCTTGTTTACAGTCCTGTGGAAGAAGAGGACGGGGACATCTCTCTGGTGTTGTCCTCTTACTGGATAGATCTGGAGGAAACACATACAGGGACTGAATTCATTCTTTACATACAGATAATTATAGGCCGTGTGTATTTAGTCCTGTCTATTACCTGGAGATGTGAGGGGCTGAGGAACCGCCATCATGACGTCCTTGTACAGATCTTTGTATCCTTCTAAATACTCCCACTCCTCCATGGAAAAATAGACAGCTACATCCTGACACCTTATAGGAACCTGACACATACAATGATACTGTCATCCCCCTGATACCTTCATAGCGTTACTGTATAATGTGCCAGCATTCCCAGCAGTGTCACCTCTCCAGTCAGCAGCTCAATCATCTTGTAGGTGAGTTCTAGGATCTTCTGGTTATTGATGTCTTCATGTATCAGGGGGTGAGGTGGAGGTCCCGTGATTGGGCTCAGGGGTCTTCCCCATCCCTCAGACACAGGGTCCTGACAGCGCTCACCAGAGGTCTTCTTCACTATTCTGTAATCCTGGTTATAGAGAGACACATTAATAAATCTCCCTCCAGACTTTTCCAGAGTCCTCACCTCTCCAGTTCTGTCCATCTGTTATTCCCATAGATAAGAATGATGTAATGTGACGTCATCAGAATCTCTCACCTCTCCAGTAACCCGGAAGAGGATCTCTAGGGTGAGGTGTAATATCCTCTCCGTCATCTTGTCTCTATCTATATCCATCCTTGATGAGTAAATCAGGAAATTCTCTTATATAGATCTTCACTGAGAGGATCTGATTTTGTAGGGACCTGAATGAGAAGATGATGAGCCGATGTAACATCATAAAAATCCTGTGTAATAATACAA
The DNA here is from genome assembly GCF_046119375.1 of Phyllobates terribilis. NCBI lineage: Eukaryota > Metazoa > Chordata > Amphibia > Anura > Dendrobatidae > Phyllobates > Phyllobates terribilis. Next base: position 20,774,580 of record NW_027362777.1, on the reverse strand, counting down.
TTACTGGAGATAATAAGGGAAACATATGAGGAGATTTATTATTTTACAGTATTTAGTTTTCTTCTTTACATCTACTAATAAAACCTGTATATTTTAGGCCACAGACAACAAGCAGTTTCTTCCTTGGAGTTTGCATCTGAATACGTTTCTCATAGACTCATCTTCCATAAAGCTAAATGAAAAATAATTACTTCATGATGAGGACGACATCTTCATCTTCTACTATGTCTCTAGAAACATATTTAGCCAGAGTCGGTCACTGACTACATCTCCACCGGTCGTCTATATGTTTCCCGTCTTCACTGGACTGTAATTTTCTATCACGTTAGATCTCATGTTTGATTCACACTCAGAAGTTTGAGGCTTTTATAAAAGTTTGTTTGAAAAAGCATGGAGACAAGAGATATTTAATGCCAAATTCTCCATATGTATTTTTCTTTCTCTGGATATGATGGGATATTTTTTAACATTTTCATGCAGGTTTCCCTACATTGCATGAAAAACACCCCAAAAAAATAAAATTGGGGATGGAGGTACTGGGGGAACATTATACTGTGTGTGGGAACCAAGAAAGGGGCACTGTACTATGGGAGCAATACATGATTCCTGCACAAAAAATCACCTCACAATTTGTCTATCTTCAGGGTAAATCACTATCTAACCATTTGATTAGAGCTGATACTATTAAGCTAAAGTTGCTAAACAGACTTTCTTCAAATCCATAAAGGGGCACTTTTCCGTGTTTTTCATGCCAGAACTGTTGGAGGATTATTAAAGGTGATAGTTTTCCCACCAATTAGTCCCCAGCGCGACTTTTGATCACCCAGGGCAGCGCGCCGTCATCTGTGCGTCCTGCTCATCTCTTGTTGGGACCTGTAGATTATTTTTTTGTTCCTTCATTCACAGTCGTAGCCGGCAGAACTTTCTCATTTCTTTGTAGCTTCACTATACGACATCCGGCTTTTCTGTAAGGCCGTGTTCATACAGTGCAGAAATACTGTGTTTTTGGCTTTCTGCAAGATTCGCACCAAACTACAGAATAACAATCTTCTCTAATTATTGCCTCATTTTTTAGGCCTTTTCCTCCTTATTTATCACAAGGGGGCACAATTCTCATGAAATCACATCCACTTTGCTTGGACAGTTAGGCCGGTTTCACACGTCCGGATATTTCCGGTACAGGAAAAACCAGTACCGGAGATATCCGCAGCCGTGTGTGGCACACGTGTGGCAACCATGTGCTGCCCGTGTGCCGCATCAGGAGCACACATATCGGCGCTTAGGAATCAGTGTACAGTTAGCGCTGTTCCTCATCATTGTTTCCTGCTGGCGCTGTGATCAGCACCAGCAGGGACAATGATGAGAGTAGTAGCTGTAATCCATGGGACAGATCACTCCTGCAGCAAGCGGGCCCCAGAGCTGCCCTCAGCAAGTGACAGGAAACCGCTCATGAGCTCAGCGCAGCTCTGGGGCCCGCTCGCTGCAGGAGTCATTCTCTTCAGTTCCTCGGTGTGATCGGTCGCATGGATTACAGCAGGTGACACTTAGGTGAGAATATGGATTTTTTTTTTTCTATTTTTACAGGTGTAGAAACCGGGAGCAGACTACTACTCTCATCATTGTCCCTGCTGGTGTTGATCGCAGCGCCAGCAGGGACCAATGATGAGGGCAACGTCCAGCACCCCCTGGCGCTTGGGAACAGCGCTAACTGTACACTAATTCCCAACTGCCGGTATGTGTCACATGGATGGCATCCGGGTGCGGTATGTGTTTATATGGATCCTTTGACTTGAATGGAGCTGTGTGATCCGTGCTGACGGCCAAAAACGGATATGTCTACACGTGGATCACACGGACACACGCTCCGGAATGTGATTCCATGAAATATCCGCCCTCTGTGGTCTGAAGACGCTGCAGAAATCTGCGGTTTTGGTGTATTTTTTCTCTATAGGCTTCTTCTGAAAAAAAAAGCATGAAGAAAAAAACACTGTAGCATTTTTAAGTGCAGAATCAAAGCTTTTCTGTACTAATAAAAAAGCATTAAAAACGAATCTTCACATCTGCACCAAAATTGCATCAAATAAGCAGGAAAACGCATAAAAGAAACGCAGCAAATACCAATAGTCAGAGAAGATTGTTACTGCGTCGTGTGCTGCAGACATCTACAGAAAACGTGCAGAAAAGAAGCATTAAAGAAAACGCCGCACTTAATCTACATGTGAACACGGCCACAGCGTTACGCTGTTAATACATTTCTTATAAGTTTAATAGAGAAAAAATATCAATCACGCCATTTACTGATTCCCATAAAGTGAAGTGAATATTATAAGTGTAATTTATGCGCTTCACAGGGAGGAGCTACAAAGATGTCCGAGAGGGGAGTATGAGCCGGAGAACAGCGGAGACGGGACGGGACTGGACGGGACAGTCCCATAGAGTATGGGACGCTGGGAGCTGTGCCACAGAAACCGCTGAGAAATAATCATCTAATGCTGCGATTCCAGGATTATTCTAGAGGGAATCGGCTGCGATATCCCCTGTGTAATATATATCTAGTATTAATGCTCCAGTAATGGGGGTCTCCACATACCTCCACCTGCAGAGCCGCCACCACATACCTCCACCTGCAGAGCCGCCACCACATATATGGCTGCTCTGTGCGCACAGGAGCTGTGATGAGGTCACAGGAGGGGAGGAGTCAGGGGTCACATGATCAGGGGCCTCAGTGGATGCAGGACTCTGCTGTGCTGGTTGTCATGGTGCTGGATGAGCTGAAGTTTATGTGTGGGGTCAGGAGGGGTTTACAGTGTGGATGTAGCGGAGCCGTGTGTGTACGAGGCGTACGGAGCAGAGCCGCGTGTGTACGAGGTGTACGGAGCGGAGCCGCGTGTGTACGAGGTGTACGGAGCGGAGCCGCGTGTGTACGAGGTGTACGGAGCGGAGCCGCGCGTGTACGAGGCGTACGGAGCGGAGCCGCGCGTGTACGAGGCGTACGGAGCGGAGCCGCGCGTGTACGAGGCGTACGGAGCGGAACCGCGCGTGTACGAGGCGTACGGAGCGGAGCCGCGCGTGTACGAGGCGTACGGAGCGGAGCCGCGCGTGTACGAGGCGTACGGAGCGGAGCCGCGCGTGTACGAGGCGTACGGAGCGGAGCCGCGCGTGAACGAGGCGTACGGAGCGGAGCCGCGCGTGTACGAGGCGTACGGAGCGGAGCCGCGCGTGTACGAGGCGTACGGAGCGGAACCGTGTGTGTACGAGGTGTTCAGAGCGGAACCGTGTGTGTACGAGGTGTACGGAGCGGAACCGTGTGTGTACGAGGTGTACGGAGCGGAACCGTGTGTGTACGAGGTGTACTGAGCGGAACCGTGTGTGTACGAGGTGTACTGAGCGGAACCGTGTGTGTACGAGGTGTACTGAGCAGAACCGTGTGTGTACGAGGTGTACTGAGCGAAGCCGGGCCTGTACGAGGTGTACTGAGCGGAGCAGCGCGTGTACGAGGTGTACTGAGCGGAGCCACGCGTGTACGAGGTGTACTGAGCGGAGCCGCGCGTGTACGAGGCGTACGGAGAGGAGCCGAGTGTGTACGAGGCATTCGGAGCGGAGCCGCGTGTGTACGAGGTGTACGGAGCGAAACTGCGTGTGTACGAGGCATGCGGAGCGGAACCGTGTGCGTATGAGGTGTACGGAGCGGAGCCACGCGTGTCCCCGCTTTCCCCCACATTTCCCAGAATAATGCAAAGTCACGTCCAATTATTATGGGATTCAATAGGTCCTTAACGACCGCCACTTCATGAGATGTGGTGCCACAGTCCGTGTTTACATCCACCGGGGCCATTGGCCCAGGAATTAGTCCATGAGGGAGTGTGGCCCTTATCAGGGTCTCCAAACTTCCTGAGTCCAATAGTCCAGAGACTTGTGCCCCCTTTACTGACACTGAGCATGCCTGAGGGCCCTTGCCATGTTGAGAAAACGCGCCGCAGGCGGGGTAGGCAAAATAAGAGCAACGTCGGCCCATGTTGCAGTCCATTGGCTCAGAGTTTACGGAACACCGGGCGGCAGTATGGCCAGGGGTATGACATCTCCAACACACTATATTATGGGGTGGGACGTTGGGCAGCAACTCAGACCCCTCCTGAACTCTATGACGCCCCCCAGGTGTGGCGCTAGCTACCTTCTTTTGGTTGTCCGCTGCCTTTTGAGAACCCCAGTATTGAGAGGCTACGACCCCTTGTTTTTCCAACGGACTCTCAACCGCCTGGTATCTTTCCACCAACCCCACCAAGTCATCGGCATTATGGGGATCTCCCTGGGCAACCCAGGATTTCACCAACTTCGGAAGAGAGTGTATAAAACTGTCTATAATGACCTTCTCCACCATCTGTGCTGGGGAAGAAGATTCAGGTTGCAACCACTTTTGGACCAGGTGTAGGAGGTCGAACATCTGGGACCGGGGAGGTTTGTCACTGCAATAGGCCCAGTAGTGCACCCATTGCGCCCTGACAGTCAGAGTCACTGCTAAGCGTGCCAAAATCTCAGTTTTCAACTTAGCGTACTCTTTCGCGTCCTGCAAGGCCAAGTCATAGGCCTTCTGCGGCTCACCTGTCAAATGTGGCGCCAGCACCTCCGCCTACTGCTCCGGAGACAATTTTTCCCGCTCTGCCACCCTCTCAAAGACAGTCAGGAACGCCTCAACGTCATCACCCGGGGTCTTCTTTTGTAATGCTCTTCTTACCGTCTTCCTGACGTATGAGTCATCACCTGGATCTGAGGATGTGGCGGTCGTCCTGCCATGGATCTGCTCTGCCAAGATTTTCATTTGTCTTTGCTGCTGTTGGATCTGCTGCATCAGAAGTTTATTTGTTTCCTGCTGCAGCATGCTCTGCTGGTACTGCTGCTGGTGTTGCGCTTGTTGCGCCTGCTGTGCCTGCAACAAATGTTTAAGCAGGTACTCCATTTTGTCTGGCGACACTTGCTGGCTTATGGCGGACTTCACCCAGGACATATACGTCTTCTTGCAGCAGTCACACTGCTGCTTGGGATCTGTGCCCGTGCTTCTAGCACCAATTGTAGGGATTTGTACTCACTGAGCCGCGTTGGAGGTAGGCACAGATTCACACAGTGATGCAGTCCGCGGGTTCAAACAAACTGGTGGTTTATTTAGTGTCCATACAACAGTGAGGAAACAAAAGTAACAGCCTTTTCCTGGCACAAAAAGGAATAACAGAACAAAGCTCAAAATAACAAGTCCATGCAGCACGGCTTCAGCCGTTTAAACAAAGTGCCTTCCTCTGCCTCCTGCAGAGTCTAAGGAGCACATGAAAGGTCTGCTCACCTTGCCCAACACACACAGACTGATAGAGACAGGCGCCGTTGTCTTAAATCAGCCTTCCAAGACCTGGACTGGAGGTAAGTGAGCAGCTGTTTCCCCACCCCCCAGCTCTTTCAGCTGCTCGTAAAACCGGCCCTGTAATCCGGGCCAATTAAATTCCTCTCAGTACTATGTGTGCTGGAGCCGGCTTCTCCCAGTCCTATATCACCGAAGCTTGGTACTTCGGGGACACATACCTCCCGTCCACGACCTGTCCGGCAGCCACCTTACAATATATATATATATATATATATATATATATATATATATATATATATATATACAGTACAGACCAAAAGTTTGGACACACCTTCTCTCTTAAAGATTATTCTGTATTTTTATGACTATGAAAATTATACATTCACCCTAAAGGCATCAGAATTAACACATGTGGAATTATATACTTAACAAAAAAGTGTGAAACAACTGGTGCGGGGGTGCTTTACTGGTGACACTGTTGGGGATTTATTCAAAATTGAAGGCATACTGAACCAGCATGGCTACCACAGCATCTTGCAGCGGCATGCTATTCCATACGGTTTGCGTTTAGCTGGATCATCATTTATTTTTCAACAGGACAATGACCCCAAACACACCTGCAGGCTGTTTAAGGGCTATTTGACCAAGAAGGAGAGTGATGGGGTGCTACGCCAGATGACCTGGCCTCCACAGTCACCAGACCTGAACCCAATCGAGATGGTTTGGGGTGAGCTGGACCGCAGAGTGAAGGCAAAAGGGCCAACAAGTGCTAAGCATCTCTGGGAACTCCTTCAAGATTGTTGGAAGGCAAGAAGTCCCACTTATTAAACCTGACAGGGCACACCTGTGAAGTGAAAACCATTTATGGTGACTACCTCTTGAAACTCATCAAGAGAATGCCAAGGGTTTTGCAAAGCAGTCATCAAAGCAAAAGGTGGCTCCTTTGAAGAACCTAGAATATAAGACATATTTTCAGTTGTTTCACACTTTTTTGTTAAGTATATAATTCCACATGTGTTAATTCATAGTTTTGATGCCTTCAGTGTGAATGTACAATTTTCATAGTCATGAAAATACAGAAAAATCTTGCATGTGTAGATTTATAAAGATAAGTGATATAGTGATCGTACACCTCGTACACACACCGCTCTGCTCCGTACACCTTGTACACGCGTGGCTCCGCTCCGTACACCTCGTACAAACGCGGATCCGCTCCATACATTTCGTACACACGCGGCTCCGCTCCGTACACCTCGTACATGTGCGGCTCCGCTCCGTACACCTCGTACATGCACGGCTCCGCTCCGTGCACCTAGTACATGTGCGGCTCCGCTCCGTACACCTCGTACACTCGTGCCTCCGCTCCGTACATCTCGTACACACACGGATCTGCTCCGTACACCTCGTAAACACGCGGCTCCGCTCCGTACACCTCGTAAACACGCGGCTCCGCTCCGTACTCCTCGTACACACGCGGCTCCGCCCCGTACATCTCGTACACACGTGCGGCTCCGCTCCGTACACCTCGTACACATGCGGCTCCGCTCTGTACACCTCGTACACACGCGGCTCCACTCCGTACACCTCGTACACACTCGGCTCCGATCCGTACACCTCGTACACGCGCGGCTCCGCTCCGTACACCTCGTACACGCGTGGCTCCGTACACCTCGTACACGCGCGGCTCCGCTCCGTACGCCTCGCACACGCGCGGCTCTGCTCCGTACACCTCGTACACACACGGCTCCGCTCCGTACACCTCGTAAACACGCGGCTCTGCTCCGTACACCTCGTACACACACGGCTCCGCTCCGTACACCTCGTACACACGCGGCTCCGCTCCGTACACCTTGTACACACACGGCTCCGCTTCGTACACCTCGTACACACGCGGCTCTGCTCCGTACACCTCGTACACACGCGGCTCTGCTACATCCACACTGTAAACCCCTCCTGACCCCACACATAAACTTCAGCTCATCCAGCACCATGACAACCAGCACAGCAGAGTCCTGCATCCACTGAGGCCCCTGATCATGTGACCCCTGACTCCTCCCCTCCTGTGACCTCATCACAGCTCCTGTGCGCACAGAGCAGCCATATATGTGGTGGCGGCTCTGCAGGTGGAGGTATGTGGAGACCCCATTACTGGGCGCAGGGGGCATTAACCCCTTCAGCACCGAGACTCTTTTGGGGTCTTGTGTTGCCCCTTTATAAGAATCATAAGGTCTTTGTTCTGTTTCCTGTAATAGATACATACAACCCAACTATGGAGACAGGAAGGGAGGAAACGTATTGTTCTCATAGTACAGGACCCCTTTACTGGCCCCACAGTGTAATGCCCCCATTATGCCCCTTATGCAGGATGTTGATGCCCCCACACAGTGTAATGCCCCCATTATGCCCCTTATGCAGGATGTATGATGCCCCCACACAGTGTAATGCCCCCATTATGCCCCTTATACAGGATGTATGATGCCCCCACACAGTATAATGCCCCATTATGCCCGTTATGCAGTTTGTATGATGCCCCCACACAGTGTAATGCCCCCATTATGCCCCTTATGCAGGATGTATGATGCCCCCACAGTGTAATGCCCCTTATGCAGGATGTATGATGCCCCCACACAGTGTAATGTCCCCGTTATGTCCCTTATGCAGTATGTATGATGCCCCCCACACAGTGTAATGCCCCCATTATGCCCCTTATGCAGTGTGTATGATGCCCCCCACACAGTATACTGTTCCCATAGTACCACCTGAGGTTTTACAGTTGGAATAATCCCTCTGGAGTTGGTTTTCCCTTCGCCTGCTCCCCTACATGTAGACCCTCGAGCATGTATACATGCATGTAGGGGAGCAGGCCTTACTAGATATCGAGGCTTTGTACAGTAATATACCGCATGAGGATGGTATCAGAGGAGTAAGACGTTTCTTGAAATCGAGATCAATAGAGTGTAGCAGACATAATGACTTCATGGAGGATCTTCTAAAATTCACTCTTACTCATAACTCCTTTGTTTTTGACAGGAAGTACTTCCACCAGCTCAGGGGTACTGCGATGGGTAGCCTCTGTGCCCCCTCATATGCTAACTTATCCCTGGACTGGTGGGAGGAATCCACAATATTCAGGTATGATGATAAGTGATGGCATCCATATATTGGGGTATGGTACAAATATCTTGATGACATTTTTATCACCTGGTCAGGGACGAGTGAACAATCTTTTGAATTTGTCGGGGAACTCAACATCAATAGAGTGGGCCTGAGATTTACATCTGAATTTATTATAATAATAATTTTTATTTTTATAGCGACAACATATTCCACAGCACTTTACAATTTTAGGGGGGACTTATACAGACAATACAGACTTTACAGAATAAGCATAACTCAGAAATTAAAAGGAGTGAGGGCCCTGCTCGCAAGCTTACAGCCTATAAGGAAATAGGGGAGACACAAAAGGTAAAATGTACATATATTGTATAATACTGCCTTAATATACTAAATAGGGTAAGTACATAACACCACATGAACTGGTCGCCAGCCAGTATGTGCCAGTATTTTTGAAGAAAATTTTAATATGGGCCAAACTGGGACAGTTAGATAAGTGTGTTGAGGTGATAGGCCAATCTAAAGAAATGGGTTTTTACGGCATGCTTAAAACTGTGAGTATTGGGAATTAATCAAATTGTCCTGGGTAATGCATTCCAAAGAATTGGTGCAGCATGCGAGAAAACTTGGAGACGGGAGTGAGAGGTTCAGATTATGGAGGATTTTAGTTTTAAGTCATTAGCAGAACGGAGGGCACGGGTTGGGTGATAGACTGACACGAGGGAGGTGATGTAGGGCGGTGCAGAATCGTCAAGAGCTTTGTGGGTAAGAGCAATAAGTTTATATTGAACTCTGTATTGGATGGGCAATCAGTGCAATGACTGGCACAGGGAAGAGGCATTGTTGTATCGGTTGGTGAGGAATATGACCCTGACTGCTGCGTTCAGGACGGATTGGAGAGGGGAATGTTTAGAAAGAGGGAGACCGATAAGTAAAGAGTTGCAATAGTCCAGACGAGAATGAATAAGAGCTACAGTAAGAGTTTTTACAGAGTCAAAGGTAAGAAAATTTCTGATTCTAGAGATGTTTTGGAGGTGTAGATGACACGAGCGAGCGATTTGATGTGAGGAGTGAAGGAAAGATCTGAATCAAGTATGACCCCAAAACAGCGGGCATTTTGCTGGCGAGTAATGATGGAGCCACAAACGGAGATGGCAATATTGGGCATAGGTAGGTTAGTGGAGGGAGGAAATACGAGTAGTTCAGTTTTTGACAGATTCAATTTTAGATAGAGGGAGGACATAGTGTTAGAGACAGCGGAAAGACAATCACTGGTATTTTGTAATAATGCAGGGGTGATGTCCGGAGAAGAGGTGTATAATTGGGTGTCATCAGCATAGAGATGGTACTAAAAACCGAATCTGCTGATTGTTTGTCCAATAGGAGCGGAATATAAGGAGAAAAGAAGGGGGCCTAAGACTGATCATTGAGGAACCACGACAATAAGGGGAAGGGGAGAGGAAGAGGAGCCAGCAAAAGACACAGTGAAGGAGCAGGCAGAGAGGTAGATCCACAGTGTCGAATGCTGCAGAGAGATCCAGGAGAATCAGCAGGGAGTAGTGACCATTAGATTTGGCTGTTAGTAGATCATTAGACATTTTAGTGAGTGCAGTTTCAGTAGAATGTAAAGAGCGGAAACCAGATTGTAAAGGGTCAAGAAGGGAGTTATCTGAGAGATAGCAGATTAGACAGCAGTGGACCAGTCATTCCAGGAGTTTAGAGATAAAGGGAAGATTGGAAATAGGTCTGTAGTTAGCAGCACAGTTCTGGTCGAGGGATGTTTATTTAAGTAATGGATGTATGCTGGCGTGTTTAACCCCTTTATGACCCAGGGCATATTAGTACGTATCTGTGCCCTGGGCCTGATGCGTATTAATACACCCTGGCGATTTCGCCCACACACAAGCGGTGCGGGCGAGATCGCCACCGGGTGTCAGCTGATTGTTACAGCTGACACCCAGTGCTATGTGCAGGGAGCAGCCCCGCACCGCTCCCGGCACATTAACCTCCGAAATGCGATCGAAATCAATCGCAGCATTCCGGTGGCAAGAGGAGGTAAGCTCGATACTTACCTTGTCTGCCGGCGTCCAGCGGCATCGGAGTCCGGTCCCGGATGTTGCCATAGTGACCCGACGTCATCATGGCAACATCTGGGACACCAGGAGGCAGGAAGTTGCTTTGGTCATGCACAGTGCACGACCAAAGTAACTTCTCCCTGTGCAGCGCTGACAGACTGCATGGCATAGGGAGCTGCTGCTCTCTATGCCATGCAGCCGATCAGGCTGCAAAAAGTGAAAGTCCCATAGTGGGACAATGTGTAAAAGTAATAAAAATGTCAGAAAAAAAAAAATAAAAAATAAAAAAATATATATATATATATTGTACCCATAAAAAAATAATCTTATGAAAAAAAAAATAAACCAATAAAAGTACACATATTTGGTATCGCCGCGTCCGGAACGACCTGACCTATAAAACTGTCCTGCTAGTTAACCCTTTTAGTGAACACGATAAAAAAAAGCAAAAAAACGAAACATAAAACCATGCTTTATCATCATACCGCCAAACAAAAAATGGAATAAAACGCGATCAAAAAGACGAATGTAAATGACTGTCGGCCGAAATATGGAAAAATTATAGCTCTCAAAATATGGCGATGTAAAAACTAGTCTGCAAAAAAATGTGTCTTTTAAGTGTGTGACAGCTGTCAATCATAAAAACCCGTTATGAATCTGGCATCACTGTAATTGCACCGACCCGAATAATAAAGTCGTCTAATCACTTATACCTAGTGTTGAGCCACCCCCGTAGTGTTCGAGTTCGGTTCGGTTCGTCGAACACCCGTGTGTTCGCCGAACTGTTCGTCGAACTGTTCGTCGAACACCTTCGAACACCGTTAAAACCAATGGCAGGCAAACAAAAACACATAGAAACACATAGAAAACACCTTCAAAGGTGTCCAAAAGCTGACAAACTGCTCAGAAGACATAACTAACACATGAAAAAGTGACAAGTACATATAGTCATGCGAAAATAAAAGAGGTGGAGGAGTAAAAGGAGGGGGAGACACAGATATAGGCATGTCATGCCCTTCTAAAATCCAAAAAGTGAGAAGCTGACACGGCCAGTCCGCTCCTGCCCGTGCCACCTCCGTGTCGCCGGGTTTGTGCAAGAGCCGCGGTGAACCCTGACGGCCAGCCCCCCTCTCCCAATACTGGTGCCTGTCCGCTGGTGGGTCGAGCGAGCCCCCCTGTGGTGGAGGCAGCTCTAAGCTTTTTAATTTAAATTGTCTCTCTAATTTGAATGAATACACTTTAAATCCATTTACAAGGATCTATTGGAGGGCAAGTCTCATGCCAGCAGCCGCGGTAATTCCAGCTCCAGTAGCGTCCACTAAAGCTGCTGCAGTTAAAAAGCTTTTATAAGGATCGAGCTCGGCTGTCCACCGCAAGGCATCCTACTGCCAGTCCCAGCCTCTATGCCTTGGGGTGCCTCCTGATGCTCTTCACTAAGTATCCCATGGTCCCGAAGCATTTCCTTTGAAAAAATTAAGTGTCTAAACTACAGGTGGTGTAGCTTGCTTAACAGCCGGGATAATCCGCTGACTAGCAGACACTGCTACTAGGCACAAAGTATTTCCTGGGCTAGATGCAGTTAAAAATTTGTAATTAGATACTCTCGTTGGATGCTGAGAAAGCATTCCATAGAGTCTCCTGGCACGCCATATATGATTCTCTTAAAAAGCTTGGGGTAGGGGTCTAGGGGACCCTTTTATAGCCAAAATCACGGCCCTGTATCGCAATACGTCGCCTAGGCTGAAGATAAATGGAACTGTAGCACCCTGAGGGCTCGGTTGCTACAGACGTATTGCACCTCACCCAGAGGTGTGATATCTCACTCTCAGGTAAGGATGGAGTGTGGATCAGGACCCGACACCTGCATGCATTACACCACATTGCCGTGGGGCAGGGCGACCAATATGCCCCTGAGATGGGCACGACAGTCCCTGTCCCTGGCTGGAGTGGGGGGAGGGAACACTGAGGAAGGGGAACCCTGTAGTGCAGGAGCAGGGAGGAAGCAGTTCCTGGGTGCATTGAGAAGGGAGTATAAAAGGTGGGCACCATCTTAGTTCAGTGCAGAGAAGTCTGAGCAGAAGTGGCAGGGAGCAGGGGCTCTGCATGAGCTCTGCTCCAGAGGCGGGCCTAGTAACAGAGGCCCAGGCCTGGAAGAGGGAGAAGGAAGGAAGAGGAGCGGAGAAGGCTCCAGGAACGAGGAATGAAGGGATCCCAGGGGTGCGGACGGGCGAGTCGCCACCGCACGCCCGAATCCACCTGCGTGGAGGGGTCAGGCCAAAGGGGGAGACCGGTCCCCGAACTAGTGGAGGCAGGAAACGACCCTCAGCTAGAAACCGGAGGCTCTGACATTTTATGTGGCGCAGCCCCTCGCTACACCCGCTAGGAAGGCACCACATAGGGTCAGGGAAACTGGCGCCAAGTTTACCAAGAGGAGGCCCGAGGCAGCCGGACAGAAGTGTTGGTAAGAAAGGCCAGACAAAGGACACACAAAGGGGGTCCTGTGAAGTGCTCCAAAGTTATCTGGGAGTTGTCTGAGCCCCTCACCTGGTGAGCACAGTACGACGTGGGCAGCCGTTACCTGCAGACGTGGTCTGGATAATAAGAACTGTGAGTAAAGGCCCTGGACTGCATCACTGACTCCGTGTCGTTACTGCTGCTGCCCTGCACCATCACCCCCATCCTCCGCATACACTGCCCTGAGGCTATACTCCTCCCGTGGGGAGTTATGCTACGCTCTGCTGCACCCACAACACCAGCCTCAGCGGTCTGCCCTGTAGCGGCGGTTCACTCTGACCGCAATCCACGGGTGGCGTAGTCGGACATTTAAACATCAAAACCACATAAATAGTTCCGCCACTGGTTTGACCGCCCTGAGCCACGGAACCGGGTCGCCGCCACGAAGACTACAACCACCAGCATCCACCAAAAAGGGTCCGGCTCCGGGTGTCCCAAGGCCCAGGGGGTGCGTCAGAACATTTTCATCACCTTTCACAATCACCAATGGGACAAGGCAGGGATGTCCTCTGTCCCCTCTCTTATACATCCTAGTGACGGAGCACCTGCTCTCATCAATTCGCCATAACCCCAATATTAGGTGGATTGAGGTGGGAGGCACTGAGTACAAGTGCTCTCTATTTGCTGATGATGTCCTAGTATATATCACTCAATCACATATATCCATCCCTGCTGTTATGGCTGAAATAGATCACTTTGTTACATGGTAAAATTTTAAAATCAATGCAGCGAAGTCTGAGGCCCTCGATGTCTCCCTCCCCAAATCCATATAGGATTCCATCCAGTCCAACTTTCCCTTTGCCTGGCCCTCACAGGGTATCAAATACTTAGGAATTCCTATTCATAGAGACCTCTCCCATCTATGTTATCTTAATTTTGGGCCCTTTATTGAACAATTCCATACAGACCACGGTTGGCAAGTTAGAACTGTAAGATTCACTACGTGAACCACTGGTGTTTTGTGGAAAAGCACATGTACACTGCGTTCCAAATTATTATGCAAAAAGTGTTTAGGAGTGATAAGGGAAGAATTTGTTTGTTTGTCAGTTAAACTCATTGATGGTGATGTGTGTCAGGGCTCTTTATATCACTGTAAGCAATTGCAGACACCTGTGCTAATTAGTTTGGCAGGTGTGTCCAATGAAAGGCAAGACTACTTAAGAAGGCTCTCTCACATTATTAAGCAGCCTACATTTTCTGCCAAAATGGGAAAGAAAAAGGATGTGTCGGCTGCTGAGAAGCAACAAATTGTGGAGTGTTTAGGTCAAGGCATGACTACAATCAACATTGTGCGATGATCAGGATGAAGTGTCTTGGCAATCAAGAAGTATGTAGCTGATTCACAGTACACACGTGTGCGTGCTGATAAGGGCAAATTGAGGACTCTTTCCTACAGGCAATTACGTCAGGTTGAAAGAGCAGCGGCAAAAAAGCCTTGTCATAGCAGCAGACAAGTTTTTGAAGCTGCTTGTGCCTCCAACGTCCCCCGAACAACAAGATGCAGGGTCCTTCAGAGGTTTGCAGCTGTGCATACGCCATCCTGTCGACCTCCTCTATCCACTTCACACAAGCAGAAACGGCTCCAGTGGGCCAAACATTACATGAAGACTGATTTCAAAACTGTTTTGTTCACGGATGAGTGCCGTGCAGCGCTCGATGGTCCAGATGGATGGAGTGGAGGATGGCTGGTTGATGGACACCCCACGCAAACACGGCTACAGTGCCAACAAGGAGGAGGTGGAGTAATGTTTTGGGCTGGAATCATGGGGAGAGAGATTGTCGGCCCCTTTAGGATCCCTGAAGGCGCTAAAGATGAACTCCATAATGTATGTGGATTTTCTCAAACAGCACTTCCTGCCATGGTTCAAGAAGAAGAACCGTGTATTTCACAGCAAGATCATTTTTCTGCATGATAATGCACCATCTCATGCTGCACATAAAACATCTGCATCTCTGGCTGATATGGGCATAAAAGGGGACAAACTTATGGTGTGACCCCCATGCTCCCCTGACCTCTACCCCATTCAGAACCTTTGGAGCATCATTAAAAGGAGTGTCTATGATGGCGGGAGGCAGTTCACATCTAAGCAACAGCTCTGGGAGGGTATTCTGTCCTCATGCAAAACAATTGAAGCAGAAACCATCCAAAACCTGACAAATTCAATGGACGAGAGAGTTCAGAAGCTCCTTTCGAACAAGGGGTCCTATGTGAAAATGTAACATCACCTAGAATAAAGTTTTGAGTTGAAAACTGTTTGATTTCAGTTTCTAACAACCTGCTAATGCTTATAATTTCAAAAATGACCATTTTTTTGGTCTTTATTAAAATGAAAAGGTTGATCGAAAAGTTTGGGGGATCTAAGAGTGTGGCAACCCAGTAGTCATGATTACTTAGAATTCTGACAATATGAGGGTCATGCTGCAGGTAGTGCAGCAAGAAGTCACTTATGTGTCTTGCGCATCTCGGAGCCCCAAAATTATTTTCCGGGCTAGATGCAGCTAAAAATTATTTTTAATTTTAAATCTGGTGGAGCTTATTATAGATGGCCTAATAGGATCAGTGCTGCACACTGCTACAAAGCCCAAATTATTTTCCAGTCAAGATACAGATAAACATGATTAGTAATTTGAAAGCTTAAAACGGTTGGTAGGGTGATTTTAACCAATCATCAAGCTTTTACTCTCCCCAGGATGACACAGGGGTAGAAAAGTCGTTTCGGATCCATGATTTGTTCATCTTTATGAACGTGAGTCTGTCTACATTATCAGTGGAGAGCCGCGTGCGCTTATCTGTCAGCACACCACCAGCAGCGCTGAACACACGTTCAGACAGAACGCTGGCTGCGGGGCATGACAAGATCTCCAAGGCGTAAGTGGCTAGCTCCGGCCATTTATCCAGATTGGAAGCCCAAAAAGAGCAAGGGTCCAGTGACACAGTCGTGGCTTCAATGTTTACTTGGAGATACTCCTGTACCATCGTCTCTAGGCGTTGACTATGTGTCAGACTTCTTGTCTCCTGTGGCCTTGCAAAGGATGGGCTAAAAAAGTGGTGAAATGATTCCGCAAAATTGATGTTACCAGCAGATACTGTGGTTCTGTTACGGTTTGAGTGCTGAACACTTGACGGTCCCACGGTTGGCAAGTTGGAACTGTGAGATTCACTACGTGCACCACTGGTGTTTTGTGGAAAAGCACATGTAAGATTCTGCAACAGTCTCTGCTGATACTCCTGCATGCGTGCATCCCTTTCTATGGCAGGAATAATTTCGGCAAATTTACTTTTGTACCGGGGATCTAACAGTGTGGCAACCCAGTAGTCAGGATTATTTCTAATTCTCACAATTCGAGGGTCATGTTGCAGGTAGTGCAGCAAGAAGGCACTCATGTGTGTTGCGCATCCAGGAGCACCAAGTCCCTGTTGTGTTGGTGGCGAGGTAACAATCATGCTTCCTTCCTCTGTCCTCTCCCCCCAACCTCTCACAACAGAAATGTGATCAAGGTCTCCCTCATCTGATGAGTCTTCCATCAGTTCGTCCTCCACTTCTTCCTGGGCTCCTGCACCTTCCTCACTAGTTTGGCTGCTACCATGCGCCCTGGTAAAACCATCTCCCCCACCCTCACATGCCTGCCGCCTTGGTGCTGCCGACCGTCTGGACCTTGCAGATGTTAGCCCTTCCGCATACAACTCCTCCTCCTCTACTTCCTCCACCTCCTCTTGTGCCACCACCTGACTCCGAATTCTGTTTAACATATGCTCCAGCATGTAAATCACCGGAATAGTCATGCTGATAATGGCATCATCAGCACTAAACATCTTTGTCGCCATTTCAAAACTGTGCAGAAGGGTGCATAGGTCCCTGATCTGAGACCACTCCTCCAGCGTGATTTGCCCCACCTCTGGATCTCGTTGGCCCAGGCTATACGTCAGAACGTATTGCACCAGGGCTTGTCGGTGCTGCCACAGTCGCTGCAACATGTGCAGAGTTGAATTCCACCGGGTAGGCACATCGCATTTTAGCCGGTGAAGTGGCAGGCCCAACGACTTCTGTAGAGATGTAAGTCGCTGAGCTGCGGGATGCGAACGGCGGAAGTGAGCACACAGCGACCGTGCCCTCTGCAGAAGGCCATCTAGTCTGGGATAGTGGGCTAAAAATTGCTGGACAACCAGGTTCAACACGTGAGCCATACAAGGCACGTGTGTGACATTGCCCCGGCGAAGGGCCGCACCCAGGTTTGCAGCATTGTCGCACACGGCCTTCCCTGGTTTCAGGTCCAGTGGAGACAGCCATTCATGAAATTGGTTCTCCAGAGCTGACCACAACTCCTCAGCTGTGTGACTCACATTTCCCAGACATTTCAAAGTAAAAACCGCCTGATGACGTTGAGCCCTACTGCCAGCATAGTAAGGAGGTGTGCAGGATCCCTTCTGCGCAGTTAGAAAGCTTGTGGCATGACCAGACAGGCTTTGGGTGCAGGTGGAAGACCGAGAGGAGGTTGAGGAGGCAGAAGCAGTGGAGGAACTTTGACATAAAGAGGATTGACGCACAACTCGTGGGGACGGCAAGACTTGGACAGCAGCCCCTTGTCCTGCTGTCACCATAGTTACCCAGTGCCCAGTCAGCGACATGTAACGCCCCTGTCCATGCCTACTCGTCCAAGTGTCTGTGGTGAAATGCACCCTGTCACACACAGAGTTTCTCAAAGAAGCGGTGATGTTGTGTGCGACATGCTGGTGGAGCGCAGGCACACCTTTCTTTGAGAAGTAGTGCCGACTGGGCATCTGGTACTGGGGCACTGCGACGGACATAAGGTCTCGAAAATCCTCTGTGTCCACCAGGCGGAAAGGCAGCATTTCTGTAGCCAAGAGCTTGCAGATGGTGAAATTCAACCTCTTAGCTTTCTCATGGCTAGGAGGAAATGGTCTTTTACTTGTCCACGTCTGAGGGACCGAGGGCTGGCTATTGTGCTTAGACGGGGTTGATAAGGGTGTCCCCGGCAAACTGCCGGTCTGTGAGGAAGATGCAGGCGGACATGTTAGGTTGCCTTGATCCAAAGGTGGTGCTATCGATGTCGGACAGCGCTCAACACCAGCCGGTATTACCACCTCCAAAGAGAATGATGACCTGCCAATCACGCTGGCTGTTGCGGGTAAAGAGGTGGCAGGTCTGCGCCCCAAAACAGGTGTGACTGCTGTCCCCCCAGTCACAGAGGATGAAGAGGCCACGGATGCACAAGATATGGCAGACGGTGGTTGGCCCGGCCGGCTAGGCCGCATTGTAGCACACTGAGCTTCCCACTGCAACTTATGCTTCATGTCCATGTGCCGGTTCATGCATGAAGTACTCAAACTATGTATTTTTTGGCCTCTACTTAGCTTTTGCTGACAAATGTTACAGATAACACGAGTTGGGTCATCTTTATCGATCTGAAAAAATGCCCAGGCTATGCAAGGCTTAGCACCCATGCGACCTGAAGAGCCACCACGACTTGTGGTGAGAGGCAGAGTTGTGTTTGAGGATGCAGTTGTTGACGTGCTTCCAGTACTATGTCTCTGTCCCGGAAGGCGCAACCTGACCTCGTCGTCACTAGCATCTTCCTCCACCTCCTCTGCTGACCTCATCTCTTGGCTGACTGTGGGTTGACAGTAAGTGGGATCTCCAACCTCATCATCATCACCCTGTGTGTTATCACACCCGTCGTCCTCAGAGCCAACCTGTTCCTGCCCTGACAAAAAACTAAAGTTGTCGCTCCAATCAGGTATTTGAGTCTTATCATCGTCTTCCTCATTGTCTCCACCAACAGGAGTTACAGTTTGGGAATGAGGGTCTACATTATGGTCAGAACCTTCTGCGTCTGGTCCTGGATCCGACTCATAAAGATTCTGGGCATCAGTGCAGATCATTTCCTCGTCTGGATTCACAGAAGCGCTGGAGTCGACCTCTGATTCCCAGGCTATAGTATGAGTAAACAGCTCTGCAGACTCAACCATCTGTTCTACCTCATACTCAGACGGGCAGCTGGAGATTTGGGAGCTGTGAGGAAGCAAGTGCGATTTGGGTGACACCTTTGAGGACTGGAGTATTTGTGATGTTGAAGTTGATGTGGAGGAGAGCCCACTTAAAGGAGCACTTGATATCCGTTGAAGCACCTGCTGTTTTTGTGCCTCATCTGGAATTTGTAGCGATTGGCGTGGCCGTAAGAAAGGGATCTTATCACATTGTCCGCTAAAAGAAGTAGACATTTTAGTTTGGCTGGAAGATGGTCTTTCTTCTGCAGATGTTACTGTTGCTTTAACACCTACCCCACGGACACAACCTTTTTTCCCCTTCCCAACACGCCTATTCCCCTTTCCACCAGCAGCAGGCCTTTTTCCACTCATTTTGGTGGTTAACTAATTCACAACTCTGGAGTTGTTTGCACAAAAAAACAATGGATGGTAACCGAGCAGAGCTGAGTGGCCAAACTGTGGTATTAGGCCAAAACTATTGGCTGGGTTAGATGCAGAAAAAAATTATATTCAATTTGCAACCTGATGGAGGTCAGTATAGATGGACTAATACAACAAGTCCCACACACAGCTAGAAGCCCAATATTTTTTCAGAGGTAGATGCAGAAAAAAATATATTCAGTTTGCAACCTGATGGAGGTCAGTATAGATGGACTAATACAACAAGTCCCACACACAGCTAGAAGCCCAAATATTTTTTCAGAGGTACTGTAGATGCAGATAAAAATTATTTTTAATTTGCAACCTGATGGAGGTCAGTATAGATGGACTATTAGAGAAAGTCCGACATACTACTAGAAGGCCAAATATTTTTTCAGAGCTAGATGCAGAAAAAAATTATATTCAGTTTGCAACCTGATGGAGGTCAGTATAGATGGATTAATAGAACAAGACTCACACACAGCTAGAAGCCCAATATTTTTTCAGAGGTAGATGCAGAAAAAAATATATTCAGTTTGCAACCTGATGGAGGTCAGTATAGATGGACTAACAGAGAAAGTCCCACTCACTACTAGAAGGCCAAATATTTTTTCAGAGCTAGATGCAGAAAAAAATTATATTCAGTTTGCAACCTGATGGAGGTCTGTATAGATGGATTAATAGAACAAGACCCACACACAGCTAGAAGCCCAATATTTTTTCAGAGGTAGATGCAGAAAAAAATATATTCAGTTTGCAACCTGATGGAGGTCAGTATAGATGGACTAATACAACAAGTCCCACACACAGCTAGAAGCCCAAATATTTTTTCAGAGGTACTGTAGATGCAGATAAAAATTATTTTTAATTTGCAACCTGATGGAGGTCAGTATAGATGGACTAATAGAGAAAGTCCGACACACTACTAGAAGGCCAAATATTTTTTCAGAGCTAGATGCAGAAAAAAATTATATTCAGTTTGCAACCTGATGGAGGTCAGTATAGATGGATTAATAGAATGATGCTATGCCCAAAAGATTTTACTTCGCTAGGTGCAGTAAAAAAATTGGTATTCTATACACAGGTGGTATATCTTGCAACACAGATAGGCTACTCCACTGACTAACACACTCTGCAATAGGCCAAAAAGGATTAGCTTTGCTAGATTCAGCCAAATGCTGTGAAAAAAACTTGCACAGCACTGGCACAGACCTGCCTGGCAAAAACTGATAGGAACTGATGTAACCTAGTCCTGAAAAGGACTCCAATTACAATTAGTCTTTACTCCCACAACCTATCTATTTAAGAGCACAGACCTGCCTGATAAAAGTCGTAGGAAATGCTGTAACCTAGTCCTTAAAAGGACTGCAATCACAACTATTCCCTACTCCCAAGCTATCTGTATATTTGTGCGAAAATTGGCTTGAAATTAACAAGGTATAGCGCACACAGCAACAGCGGTGCCGTCTAACACGCAGCTGCAGCAGTGAGAAAATGGTGGCGATGGGGAAAATGGCTTGGTCTTATAGGGCAAGGACATGTGACATACACTGCCAATGACACATGCCCTTGCTTGTGTGAAAAAAAGCACTTCGCTCCGTGTGTGCGCTGCTGATAGGCTGACAGATTGCACCTCCCCACTGTAAATGCGGGAAAGAGAAAAAAAAATGGAGATCTTCATTGTTCCTGCAGAGATCCATCCCCTGCCCCTCCCCCCACCCCGCTGTACACTCAAACTGTGTATTAACATTAATTTTCATCATTACTGAGAAAAAATCCAGTTATGATTTTGGTGCACGAACAGTTATCGAACATAACCTCGAACAGCCGAATTTTTCTCAAATTGTTCGTGTTCGCCGAACGGCTCGAACACCGCCCAAAACAGCTCGAATTTGAGATTGGCGAACAGTTCGAGTAGAACAACGCTCATCTCTACTTATACCGCACGAGGAACGGCGTAAAAAATAAACTTTAGGGTTAGGGTTGTGCTAGGGTTAGGGTTGGGGTTGGGCTAGGGTTGGGGTTGGGCTAGGGTTAGGCTAGAGTTAGGGTTGGGCTAAGGTTAGGGTTAGGGTTGGGGCTGGGATTTTTTCAGAAGTAGAAAAAAAAAATGACGATATGGTGACTAATGTTGAACGCAAGTGCTCGCTACTTGAGTTTGCATCGGGTGCTCGGGTATGCACCAAGCATAGCGGGTGCTCGAGTGACATGCTCGAGTCTCCGTCCCAAATGTTTTGCAGCTGTTATACAGCCAAAAAAACCTTGCGGGGATTGCCATGCACCAGCGATCCCTGCATGTTTTTTTTTTGGTGTCTAATAACCGTGAAGCATGCGGGGCGGGGACACGAGCATGTCACTCGAGCACCCGCGATACATGGTGCATATCTGAGCACCCGATGCAAACTCAAATAGCGAGCACTTGCACTCAAGACTAATGACAACTTATTAATATGATGACCTAATGTTATCAAATTCTGTGTCGTACCTCTGGGTTCAAAATGTTCACTATACCCCTTGATAAAATCCTTGAGGTGTGTAGTTTCCAAAATGGGGTCACTTGTGGGGGGTTTCCACTACTTAGGCACATCAGGGGCTCTCCAAACGCAACATGGCATCCGCTCTCGATTCCAGACAATTTTGCATTCAAAAAGTCACACAGTGCTCCTTCCCTTCTGAACTCTGCCGTGCGCCCAAACACTGTATTTTCCCCACATATGGGGTATTGGCTTACTCAGGAAAAATTGCACAACAGTTTTTGGGGTCCATTTTCCCCTCTTACCCTTGTGAAAATAAAAAAATTGGGGCTAAAACATAATTTTTGTGGTAAAAGTTAGATTTTTTTATTTTCACGGCTCCATGTTATAAACTTCTGTAAAACACTTTGGGGTTCAGGATGCTCACCACACATCTAGATAAGTTCCCTGAGGGGTCTAGTTTCCAAAATGGTGTCACTTGTGGGGGGTTTCCACTGTTTAGGCACATCAGGGGCTCTCCAAACACAACATGGTGTCTGCTAATTATTCAAGCAAATTTTACATTCAAAAAGTCAAATAGCGCTCCTTCCCTTCTGAACCCTGCCGCGCGCCCAAACAGTGGTTTTCCCGCACATATGGAGTATCGGCTTACTCAGGAGAAATTGCACAACAAATTGCATAGTGCAATTTCTCCTGTTACCCTTATGAAAATGCAAAATTGGGAGCTGAAAAACATTTTTGCTGAAAAAATGTGAACATTTTATTTTTACGGTTCAATGTTATAAACTTCTGTGAAGCACCTGGGTGTTCAAGTTGCTCACCACACATCTAGATAGGTTCCCTAAGGGGTATAGTTTCCAAAATGGGTTCACTTGTGGGGGGTTTCCACTGTTTAGGCACATCAGGAGCTCTCCAAACGTAACATGGCGTCCGCTAATTATTCAAGCAAATTTTACATTCAAAAAGTCAAATGGCGCTCCTTCCCTTCCGAGCCCTGCTGTGCGCTCAAACAGTGTTTTTTCCTCACTTATGGGGTATCTGCGTGCTCAGAGGAAATTTCACCACAAATTTTGGGGTCCATTTTTTTCTGTTACCCCTGCGAAAACAAAAAAATTTGGGTCTAAAGTAACATTTTTGTGAAAAAAGTTAAATGTTAATTTTTTTCTTCCACATTCCAAAAATTCCTGTGAAGAACCTGAAGGGTTTTTAAACTTCTTGAATGTGGTTTTGAGCACCTTGAGGGGTGCAGTTTTTAGAATGGTGTCACTCTTGGGTATTTTCTGTCATAAAAGCCCTTCAAAGTCACTTCAAATGTGATGTGGTCCCTAAAAAAAATGGTTTTGTAAATTTTGTTGTAAAAATGAGAAATCGCTGGTCAACTTTTAACCCTTATAGCTCCTTACTAGAAAAAAATTTTGGTTCCAAAATTGCGCTGATGTAAAGTAGACATGTGGGAAATTTTATTTATTAACTATTTTGTGTAACATATCTCTCTGATTTAAGGGCATAAAAATTAAAATTTTGAAAACTAGTTAGGTGAGTGGTGGCAGCTGGAGAAAGGGACTGAAGGAGATGTGAAGGAATAGGGTCACTGGTGCAGGTGGTAGAGCGAGAGGAAGCAAGGAGCCTTGTCACTTCTTCTTCCGTTACTGTTTTGAAGTCAGAAAATGAGCAAGATACAATGTGGGAGGGAGGAGCATGCATAACATGTGGGGATTGAGAAAAAAATTTCCTGTCGGATATGGTCAATTTTTTCTTTGAAATAATTGGCGAGATCATCAGTGCTGAGGTCGGTGGTTGGGGCCTGTGCTTATTGATTAAGGAGAGAGTGAAAAGTGTCAAACAGGTGTTTAGGATTATTGGACCATGAGATGATTAGGTTGTCAAAGTAGGTTTGTTTGGATAGGTGAAGGGCGGCTTTATAGGTTTTAAGCATAAATTTATAATGGAGGAAATCTTCGGCCAGACAAGATTTTGCCCACAGCCGTTCGGCACACCTGGAGCACCACTGGAAAAAATGTGCTTGCAGCGTGTTCCAGGGTTGTCGCCGTCTGTGCCGAGTTGTTCTCTGTGTAGGAGGTGCGCCTTCATCCAGGGCGCATTGCAATGTTTCGTTATAATGCTTCAGTGCAGAGTCAGGGCATGAGAGGGAGGAGATTGGGGCCAATGATCATTGCAACGTTTTCATAAATTTCTGGGTGTTAATGGCATGTATATTTCTATAAGTGTGGAAAGTAGGGGTGTCTTGAGCAGGGTGACAGTTCTTGACAGAGAATGAGAGAAGGTTGTGATCAGAGAGTGGAAGAGGAGAGTTAGTAATGTCATGTATTGAACAGAGCTGGGCGAAGATCAGGTCAAAGAGTATTTCCATCTTTATGTGTAGGAGAATTAGTAAGCTGTGAAAGGCCGAAGGAGGAAGTTAGCGATAAAAGATGAGCGGCAGATAGGGAGAGGGAATCGCTAATTGGGATGTTAAAGTCTCCCATGCTGGGGGTGGGGATGTCATAGGATAGAAAGTTTGGAAGTTAAGTGGCAAAGTGATCCACAAACTGACGGGAGGGGGCCGGAGGGCGATACACAACCGCCACTGGCAGGGAGAAGGGCCGGTAGAGTCTGACTGTGTGGACCTCAAAAGAAGGGATGAAAAGTGAGGGTACTGGGGGATAACCTGAAAAGTACATTTTGTTTAAAGGAGCAGACCAACACCAATTATTACCAGTTGCCTTTCCTGTATGTACTGATCAAGAAGGATTGTAATGGGACCATAGGGACACTCATCTACCATAAACCTTCAAGCACTAATAAACTATTGAAGTGGGATAACCACCACCCCCACCCCCATCCCCATAAAAAGAGGAAAACCCAAGGGCCAAATTTTACGGTTGAGAAGGTACTGCTAGAATGTCACAGATTTTAATATACAGGCAATAGACCTGAACACCAGATTAAGGGATGAAGGGTACTCATGGTACAGTTTAGATTCCGCATCATCGTTTGCAGAAAAATGGTCTTATCCATCAGCTTATCTTTTTCTCATTCAGATCTCTAAAATACCGGATCCTCTCAGTGAAAGTCGTCTATATAAGAACATTTTCCTGATTTATCCAGGAAAATGATGGACAAGATGGTGGAGAGGATATTACACCTCACCCTAGAGATCCTTTTCCGGCTTACTGGAGAGGTGAGAGATTCTGATGACGTCACATTACATCATTCTTATCTATGGGAATAACAGATGGACAGAACTGGAGAGCTGAGGACTCTGGAAATGTCTGTAGTGAGATTTATTAATGTGTCTCTCCATAACCAGAGATTAATCACGAGGCCTCCACCTCACCCCCTGATACATGAGGACATCAATGACCAGAAGATCCTAGAACTTGCCTACAAGATGATTGAGCTGCTGACTGGAGAGGTGACACTGCTGGGAATGCTGGGACATTATACAGTAATGATATGAAGGGATTGGCGGGATGACGGTATCATTGTATGTGTCAGGTTCCTATAAGGTGTCAGGATGTCGCTGTCTATTTCTCCATGGAGGAGTGGGAGTATTTAGAAGGACACAAAGATCTGTACAAGGACGTCATGATGGAGGTTCCCCAGCCCCTCACATCACCAGGCAATAGACAGGACTAAATGCACACGTCCTATAATAATCTGTATGTAAAGAATGAATTCAGTCCCTGTATGTGTTTCCTCCAGATCTATCCAGTAAGAGGACAACACCAGAGAGATGTCCCCGTCCTCTTCTTCCACAGGACTGTAAAGAAGAAGATCCCAATGTTCCTCAGGATCATCAGGTAGATGGAGAGAAGGTGTCATGAGATTTCCCCTATGATGTGTAGACGGCTGTAAAGGTCATGTCTTCAGTTCTGTTTTATCCACCATTATTATGTTTTATACTTGTGTAATGAGAACGGTGGAGATGACAGGATTAGAGCTGATCATAGATGGGACTTCTCCATCTGTCTGTGACTTTTACAATATTTGTTTCAGGGTGAAGATCTGACCCATATTAATACTACAGAGACATATGTGAGGGGTGATGAGCGGTGTAAAGAGGAGATTCCTACATATGACTACCCAGGTGAGTAGTAACCACTAAATGCAGAGAAGTCACAGATTCTTCTCAGTCCCCATCTGTGGCTGCTTTATCGGTTGTGTAGTCCGGCCATATCACAATCGTGTGATCACCATTTTGCCGCTAGACCACAACATTCTCCTCCGTCTGAAAATATTCAAATTTCTTTGTGTAATTGTGAAAGCCCTTTTCTATAGACCTTACAACCTGGAGGATCCACCAACCCCCTGGGATTAGGAGATGCTGACCGTTACCTGCTCAGATCTGCAAACTATAAAGACAAATGACCGCGTATGTAGAATGTGCTGACAAGTTAGAAAATCACTTGAAGAAAAATATTATGATGGGCCTGTAAGAGAAAGCGGAGGGTAATGATGCTGTTGGCTTCCTAGATCCCTGATATCTTATTGGATGAATCTACCTTCTCTCCCTTCTGTGCTGCTGAATGTGCCCATATGGTCCCTACAAGACCAGGTCCAGTCTTTCTGACCAAAGATCACTTTTATTATCGACATTAAATGTGCGGTGAGGGCCAAGTGTGAATTTCTGTACAATAACAGCAGAGTTTCCCTTTATCCTGACTTTTCAATTTCTTTTAAAACCAACTAACTTCAAACAGGATTGTGATAAACTATACAGAAAACATTACACCTGTGCCATGATATATCTCTAAGCTGTGCGTGGCTGATGGCTGTAATATACATTTATTCACGCCTGCAGGAGATGTGTTGGCTCCAGCCCTGGTTTCATGGATTCACTCAACGTCATAAATTCCATTATGTTTTCAATCCTAAGGAGTTCAGATTACTGCACAATCTCTCCTGAAATGGGGGCGCTAATACTTTCTCTACTCTTCTGGTCAGGACTCATAGTTGCTCCAATGGTCCACCATAAATGAGTGCAAGTCCAGTTTAGTGTTGGATTTCTCCCTTCATACATACGTTGTTGTTGGGGATGTTACATGTTTTTATATTCTTTCTTTTTTTTACAAGTTCATTCTGTATGTAGTTTCATTGCGGTGGGATCGGCCGGCCTCACTTATGTGAGTCTGTAACTCCCTGGTCGTCTTTCAAAAAGATCTCCATTATCTCTTCCAAATGCCCGAGATCTAAATTTAAGACACCTCATCTCTGCAGTATTATATAAAAGTTCACTTTAAATGTCTAATATTTCATCTTGACACTCATCTGACAGAAAATATTGTCCCTTACGATAGTTTAGATTGTAGTTACTCATTTTTCCCTGATGAAGACTGTTCAGTTTGATCATTTCAGTAGATGTTTTATTGTCTGTAGTCACAGTTTTTGACTTCAGTACTCCTCTGCTTTAACCCCTTCCTGCAGCCAGAATTATGTTTCTAATCAGACCCATTTTTCAAATCTGACGTGTGTCACTTTATATGGTGATAACTTTGGAATTCTTCACAAAGGATAATAGAAAACAAATGGACCTTACAAATTATTTTCCAACTTCTCTTGAATCTGACAATACCCTATATACGGTTCTACACTACTATCTGGGCACATGGCAGGTTAAGAAGGGAAGAAGCGCCATTAAGCTATTAGGAATGCAGATTTTGCTGGAATAGTTTGCAGACACAATGTATTGGGGGAGCTGGTCTTGGTCACCTGGAAGCTCAAAAGATGGTTACCACGAACAGGCTTGTCACTATCTACCTTTTTTACAGATTTCACAAATTACTTTGCTCATCGCCGTTTAACCCCTCTACATGGATCTGGACTTACACAGAGACCCCTAGGCTTGGGCCACGGTGTTACCTGCTATTCTGTGGAGTGAGATGGGAAGAAGAACAGTCAGGTAGCCGGGTCAGAACCAGGAGGGCAGAGAAAGTACAAAATCAGAAGACACAAGAGTGGTCAGTAAACGGGCCGAGGTCACAACAGGAAACAAATACACAAGCCGGGAGCTGAGCACAGATGACTGAACCAGAGGAGGACAAGGCTGGATCTGGCAGCTTCCGGCAATATGCTTCCAGCTTTAGTAGGGTGCGGTGCTCTCCAAATGGCTGAAGCAGGGAGCAGATTACTCCAGCTGGACAGCACGCACACCCATACTGACACCCTGGATGGTACTACTGGTCCCAGGTTCCCTAATCTTAGTGGCTGGACAGAGCCTGCGCCTTTTACTCCATATTTGGGAGGCAGAATGAACAAACAGTTGAACACCACGCTCCACTGGTTCATCCTATGAGATTTTCTATTAGATGGTCATTGTCCTGGTGAATAAGTGAATTGTTTAATATAACTTGCCTTTTTTACAGTCAGTTTAAGTAGAAATGTTCAAATATATAAAATTCAAGGATTTTTTATTAAAAAATAATAATTGGTTTTCTTCTTGGCAGATGTCTGTACCAGGAGATCAGAGGGACAGCTGACACCTTCAATTTTCAAATCAGATAATTTTGAGATCTCACAGGATACAATTGAAGTGAATGCCATTACTCCAGATATACCATCATCCCTTCACAGCAGACCTCAATCATCTGATCCTATGAAACAGGTCCTGTCTTCTCATTCATTACCGACTACTAAGGAAAATCAAAGTCACAAAATAAGCATTAAAAAACAAACTGCTCCTAATGCAAAGAAGCCATTTTCACATTCAGGATATGGAAATAGTTTTCCTCTCAAAAAGTCTTTTCTTAAAAATCAAAAAATTCACACAGCAGAGAAAAGATTTTCTTGCTCCAAGTGTGGGAGATGTTTTAATCAGAAATCAAGTCTTGTTAGGCACCAGATAAGTCACACAGGAGAGAAGCCATTTTCCTGTTCAGAATGTGGGAAATGTTTTACAGAGAAATCAACTCTTATCAAACATCAGAGAACTCACACAGGGGAGAAGCCTTTTCCATGTTCAGAATGTAGAAAATGTTTTAACCAAAAATCATATCTTAATATACATCAGAGAACTCACACAGTGGAGAAGCCATTTTCATGTGCAGAATCTGGGAAATGTTTTGCAAAGAAATCAAATCTTTTCCAACATCAGAGAACTCACACAGGGGAGAAGCCTTTTCCATGTTCAGAATGTGGAAAATGTTTTACAGAGAAATCAACTCTTATCAACCATCAGAGAACTCACACAGGAGAGAAGCCATTTTCATGTTCAGAATGTGGGAAATATTTTACTGTGAAATCAAATCTTATCAAACATCAGAAAACTCACACAGGGGAGAAGCCTTTTCCATGTTCAGAATGTGGAAAATGTTTTAACCAGAAATCTAGTTTTCTTAAGCACCAGAGAACCCACACGGGGGCAAAGGCTTTTTCATGTTCAGATTGTGGGAAATGTTTTGTACAGAAAGCGCATTTTGATAACCACCAGAGAACCCACACAGGGAAGAATGCCGCAGCTAGGCCCAACTAGTCTCTGTACAGACAAGAAAGACCCTAGCTGCACAACTAGAAACGCCACCACAGACCTAACTCCCTAATAAGTCGTTGAGGAGTTTCTCATACCTCCTTAGGAATCAGAGGGGAGGCTGCAACACACTGTCAACAAGGGGAAAGGAAAGTATGAAGTAAAATACGAAGACCCTGAATGAGAAACAAAAACTCATTAATATAGGGCAAAGAAGGCAAGCTAAGGAGAACCAAAAATAAAAGGAACAAGTATAATCTCCCAGAAACCTAACATTGTTTGAATGAAAAGGTACTGGGAGGGAAAGCAAACTAACCGGGAGGATAGTTTCACCTTTGTGGTGAAACTTACAAAATTCATCCTCACCAACTGTATATGTAAAACCCGTCCATTTATAATGACCACGGACAAGATAAAGATTCCCAACTCACATCAGGACCACAAGATCCCAGGTACTTTCAGCTGCATCACAATGAACTTAATTATATGTTCCAAATGTCCAACTGGGGGTCTGTATGTAGGGGAGACAGGGCAAAAACTAAAAACAAGGATGAATTCTTATCGCCACACAAAAAAAGAAAAGAAAGAATAGACCTACTTGTGTCCACACATATTTACGGCCACAACTGCTTATCCCTTTCCCATACTGATAGTTCTGCTTCACGTCACTTGTCTTATTTATTGCACTATTTCTGTGCCCTGTTGTGCATAAATATGTGACTCTTCAGATTTTTGTGTTATACTATATCTGATGAAGGACCTGAGTAGTCTCGAAAGCTTACTGACTAATGGCTAACTGAAAAGATGGTATCAACCACTGAGGACTTGCAAATTTTAATATTTTTCTCCATACAGCAATTTTAAGATCTCTCCACAGGTGTTCAATGGGATTTAGATACGGATTCATTGCTGGTCAGAACTGTCCAGAACTTTGTTTCCATCCATTTTCTGGGTGCTTCTTGAATTATGTTTGGGGTCATTGTCATGCTGAAAGACCCATGACCTAGGACGCAAACCCAGCTTTCTGACACTAGGCACTACATTGTGCCCCAAAATCCTTTGCTAATCTTCAGATTTCATGATGCCTTGCACACAGTTAAGGTACCTAGTGCCAGAGGCAGCAAAACAACCCAAAACATCTTTGAAGGGCCACCATATTTGACTGTATGTGTTGTAAATTTATTGATTATGTTGCGCACCTTGGACAGAGGAACATCCGGATCTCTAAAGATGGACTTATAACCTTGAAATTATTGATATTTTTCAACAATTTTGGTTTTCAAGTCCTCAGACTCATGCGAAGATTGAATCAACTTCTCCCTTTTTTATCTGGTTTTAGTTGTGATTTTCATATTGCCCACACCTACTATTTGCGACAATTGTGTTTGAACAAGCTTCACATGATTGAAACAAAGTTGTTTACCCACAATTTTGGCAAGGTGTCAACAATTTTGTCCGACCTATTTTATGTGGTTTTGTGTGAAATTATGTTCAAGTTGCCTTTTTTTTCTGTGTTTTCTTGTGTTGTTCCAATACACATAAAGGAAATAAGCGTGTATAACAAAACATGTAATTGCAATAATTTTCTGGGAGAATTACTTCATTTTCTGGAACAATTTCAAGGGATCCAACACTTTTCACCATGACTTGTTTTTGTTGCCTTTTTAATTTGTTGCAGCATATCATCCTTTTCATGTTCAGCTACAGTGGTGGCCAAAAGTATTGGCACCCCTGCAATTCTGTCAGATAATACTCAGTTTCTTCCTGAAAATGATTGCAATCACATTCTTTGGTCTTATTATCTTCATTTAATTTGCTTGCAAGGAAAAAACACAAAAGAGAATGAAGCAAAAATGAAATCATTGATCATTTCACACAAAACTCCAAAAATGGGCCAGACAAAAGTATTGGCACCCTCAGCCTAATACTTGGTTGCACAACCTTTAGCTAAAATAACTGCGAACAACCGCTTCCGGTAACCATCAAT
The DNA here is from genome assembly GCF_046119375.1 of Phyllobates terribilis. NCBI lineage: Eukaryota > Metazoa > Chordata > Amphibia > Anura > Dendrobatidae > Phyllobates > Phyllobates terribilis. Next base: position 20,743,177 of record NW_027362777.1, on the reverse strand, counting down.
GAGTTTCTTACAATGCTCTGCTGGAATTGTAGACCATTCTTCTTTGGCAAACTGCTCCAGGTCCCTGATATTTGAAGGGTGCCTTCTCCAAACTGCCATTTTGAGATCTCTCCACAGGTGTTCTATGGGATTCAGGTCTGGACTCATTGCTGGCCACCTTAGAAGTCTCCAGTGCTTTCTCTCAAACCATTTTATAGTGCTTTTGGAAGTGTGTTTTGGGTCATTGTCCTGCTAGAAGACCCATGACCTCTGAGGGAGACCCAGCTTTCTCACACTGGCCCCTACATTATGCTGCAAAATTTGTTGGTAGTCTTCAGACTTCATAATGCCATGCACATGGTCAAGCAGTCCAGTGCCAGAGGCAGCAAAGCAACCCCAAAACATCAGGGAACCACCGCCATGTTTGACTGTAGGGACCGTGTTCTTTTCTTTGAATGCCTCTTTTTTTTTCCTTTACACTCTATGTTGATCCTTTTTCCCAAAAAGCTCGACTTTTGTCTCATCTGACCATAGAACATTCTTCCAAAACGTTTTAGGCTTTCTCAGGTAAGTTTTGGCAAACTCCAGCCTGGCTTTCTTATGTCTCGGGGTAAGAAGTGGGGTCTTCCTGGGTATCCTACCATACAGTCTCCCTTTTCATTCAGACGCCGACGGATAGTACGGGTTGACACTGTTGTACCCTCGGACTGCAGGGCAGCTTGAACTTGTTTGGATGTTAGTCGAGGTTCTTTATCCACCATCCGCACAATCTTGCGTTGATATCTCTCGTCAATTTTTCTTTTCCATCCACATCTAGGGAGGTTAAATACTTGAAGAAAGAAATACGACCATATCAACCCAAAATAATAATAAAATTTAACTTTTATTCATAAATAGTATAAAAAGTTACTTCATAATCAATATAGGGCACAGTACAAGAATACATAAAAACACATATCATGTATGATGACCATCTCATTGAAGGGACGATCCAGTCCACATGTAATAGGCTCCGAGGCACCACAGCAAAAAAGCATATATATAGTCCTTCATATAACAGACCAATAAAGAGGATTATCAAATGACCACAGTTCATAACCTATACTGTCAGGGTGCCATATACCTAGGCTAAGATATACCTTCATCATATCAAACGCCACATAAGGGACACTAGTAATAGCCACTATAGCACCATTATAATCGAGGTATAACAGCTAGAATGGTTCAGTTAATAGAGTTATGTTGACAGGGTGTATACCAAGCGAGTATAAAGATAGGTGAGTAAAAAACAAGTGCTGCGTTATGTAGGGGAGAATTACCTGGGCCACAAGCTGTGATGTCAGGGCACCCTCACGTGGACCGCTCGTCCACCCCAACGCACGTTTCGGCGTTTGCCTTCTTCAGGGGGTGTCAACTTCCTCTAGGGGCGTGTATATTTAAATGTTGTGTTGGCCAATCGAGTGAAGGGGGTGGACCCGCAGTAATGCGCGCAGCGTCCCCGCTACCAAGCAACCGGTGGCGCGGGCGTCATGCAAGGGATCACGTGATGGTCACATGGACCCAAGCGATACAGGTCCTTGCATAGAGACGCCAGGCGGCACGGGGTACTCAGAAAGCGGCGACGCTCGCGCGTAAGGTCCTTAAACCTCCCATAGTCAGGAACCATAGCAAGAGGTATAAGCTCAATTAAATGACATATATACTTCCACTACCACCACATAGATATATAGGTAGATCGTATAATAGAGACAGTATCCCAACCAAATGAATTAACAATATGGCAATCTGCATACAATATATCATCACATCAAGTAGTATATATAACAATATGACAAAATGCCTATACAGATCATGTTCAATCCCATATATATATAGAGAGAGGAATGTGGAAAAATCATATTGTCCTAGCATTAATATATAGTAGGTGGAATATCAAAAGATAACATCCTATATATCACCATGATTAAATAAAGGGGGACAATATCTAATGTAGGGGTAGCGAACTTCCCAGATATAACTTCCATTTAAACCAATTAACATATAAGGATCTTCAAACGCGAAAGCAAGATCCACAATATATATACACTGCAGTAGTCGTTCCCGGATGAAATAGATTATTCAGTATATTCTTATTCACATATTCATCCATATGATATCAGCCATAATGAAGAGACAACACGCCAGAGGAAGTAAACTGCAAACGGATGATGAAGAATACTAAAAATAATAATAAAAAAATGTTAAAATCATAAAAACCACAACAAAATATGTGACAGGGGAGAGATTAAAGAAAGGGAGCGAAGCTGAGATTCTCATTCAGTCCATTGGGATGTACAGTATTTAATCGCCAAATCCATCTAGATTCGAGCTGAGCCAAGCGTTGGCTCAGTTTACCTCCACGAATACCAACTCTTAACGCATCTATCCCACGAACCCTCAGGAGGGAGCTATCGCAGTCATGATGGAGTTTAAAATGTTTAGGTATAGTCCTGAGTGTGGAGGGATCCGCGCAGTCGATCGCCGCCAATATCCCCAATACATGTTCTCTTATTCTCACTTTGAGTTGGCGCGTTGTTAGGCCAACATAAATAAGCCCACAGGGGCAAGTAGCATAATAAATAACAAAGCGTGAGATACATGTAATGCGGCTCCTTATTTCATAGGTTTTCGTGCCAGCTGCATTGGAGAAAATATTGGTTCTATCCATATTGGGGCAAGCGACGCATCGACCGCACGGAAAACTACCACATTCAGGACCCGATGCACCAAAAATTGTAGACATGCCAGACACAGTTTGGTAGTGACTATGTACAAGATAGTCACGGAGATTCTTGGAGCGGCGTACAGTAATGGGTGGGCGATCAGGAAGGATTTTTGACAATACCGGATCTATCAGGAGGATGGGCCAAGCTTGAGTCAAGCATTTCCTCATCCGTCCGAATTGTCCATGGTAGTTTGTTATAAATCTAGGTTTGTCATTGATCTTAGGATTTCTTTGCAAATAAAGCAAATCGTACCTATTCGAATATTTAGCGCGATGGTACGCTCTTTTAACCACCCGTTTACTGTAGCCCCTCTCATAGAATCTCTTCTTCATGTCCTTGGACTGTCTAACAAAATCTTCATCACTGGAACAAAGTCTGCGGAGACCCAGAAATTGCCCAGTGGGTACAGATCGAACCATCCACGGGGGATGGGAGGACGATGCGTGGAGCAACATATTCTTGGAGGTATCCTTTCTATAGATGTTTGTTTGTATCAAATTATTATGATCCCTTGTAAGGGTAACATCAAGAAAGTTCACTGTGTCAATATCCCAATTGAAAGTAATATAGATATTCATCTCATTAGTGTTGAGGAGTTGCACAAATGTTTGCAAGTCCTCAACCGAACCCTGCCAGATCAGCAGGATATCGTCAATGTAGCGCGTCCAAAAAGGGACGCGATCCATTGACGCCCGCCGATCCGGCAGGGAGAGGCCCCTCTCCCACAGCCCCAGGAACAAATTAGCATAGGCCGGCGCAAAAGATGCACCCATTGCAGTACCCTGGAGCTGTAGGTAGAAGGACCCCTTAAAAGTGAAAAAGTTGTGGGTAAGGGAAAATTCCAAGAGGCACATCACCAAGTCGACAATATCTCTCGGTAGATTAGAGGTATTGAGGAAAAAAGCGCAAGCTCTTAGACCATCCACATGCTTGATATTAGTATAAAGTGATTCCACATCACCCGTCACAAGAATCATTTCTGGGTCCAAATACAATCCATCAACTTTCTTAAGTAGATCACATGTATCTAAAAGAAATTCTTTATTGGTCTGTTATATGAAGGACTATATATATGCTTTTTTGCTGTGGTGCCTCGGACCCTATTACATGTGGACTGGATTGTCCCTTCAGTGAGATGGTCATCATACATGATATGTGTTTTTCTGTATTCTTGTACTGTGCCCTATATTGATTATGAAGTAACTTTTTATACTATTTATGAATAAAAGTTAAATTTTATTATTATTTTGGGTTGATATGGTCGTATTTCTTTCTTCAAGTATTTATCTATGTCGAACGACTTAACCTATATTCCTACCATTAGGTGCTAGCCATTGAGCAGTATATATATTATCTTTAATATGCACCAATTGAGAAACTTATATTGGATCTAGGGAGGTTAGCCACAGTGCCATGGGCTTTAAACTTCTTGATGACACTGCGCTTGGAAGACACAGGAACATTCAGGTCTTTGGAGATGGACTTGTAGCGTTGAGATTGCTCATGCTTCCTCACAATTTGGTTTCTCAAGTCCTCAGACAGTTCTTTGGTCTTCTTTCTTTTCTCCATGCTCAATGTGGTACACACAAGGACACAGGACAGACGTTGAGTCAACTTTAATCCATGTTAACTGGCTGCAAGTGTGATTTAGTTATTGCCAACACCTGTTAGGTGCCACAGGTAAGTTACAGGTGCTGTTAATTACACGAATTAGAGAAGCATCACATGATTTTTCAAACAGTACCAATACTTTTGTCCACCCCCTTTTTTAGGTTTGGTGTGGAATTATATCCAATTTGGCTTTAGGACAATTCTTTTTGTGTTTTTTCATTGAAGACAAATTAAATGAAGATAATAATACCAAAGAATTTGTGATTTCAATCATTTTCAGGAAGAAACTGAGTATTATCTGACAGAATTGCAGGGGTGCCAATACTTTTGGCCACCACTGTATATTAGGAAGCTTGTAGCAAAGTCCAATTAGCAGCTTTCCATTATTGCCATTTCCATGTACATCTACCCATACTGGTTTTAAAATGCAGAGGGCCAAAATGAAAAACTTGGACAAAGTTGTGGACCAACCAGTATACAGAATAATGGGCCCCACATAGTCCTCCATACAGAATAATGGGCCCCACATAGTCCTGCATACAGTATGATTGGCCTCACATAACTTTCCATACAGTATAATGGGCCCCACATAACTTTCCATACAGTATAATGGGCCCCACATAACTTTCCATACAGTACAATGAGCCCCACATAGCTTTCCATACAGTATAATGGGCCTCACATAGTCCTCCATGCAAAATAATGGCCCCACATAGGTGTGGTGGTTCTGGTGTCGTGGGTCAAATATAATCACCAAGAGTTGGGCATGTGTGCAGTACATTGTCGAAGCTCCCCCCCATATCGTCATTGAGCTTGAGGTCTTAAGTTGGTTTTAACGAAAATACCCCTCTACCTATTTTTCTTTCCTATCCGTTTCAATGTAGTCTAACCCTCTGTTTGTCACCCAGTCATGGCTTTCACCCAGCCAGCTTTCTGTAATGCCCACCACGTCGTAATCTGTGGCTGACCTAAGAGACTCTGATTCATTCATTTTGTTTTCAAGACTTCTTGCATTTGCCTGCAGACATTTAATACTATTAACACATTTATTACTGCTACTCGCCTCCTTACTTTCCTTGAATGTCTCACTCTCTGTCTACTCTACCCCCTTATTTGCACAGCTACCTTCCCTCCCCCCAGATCCTAGGTTGAAAGCTCCTCCATCCATCTGACCATTTTTTCCCCCAGCACATCTGCATTCTCCCCATTGAGGTGCAGCCTGTCCCTATCGTAAAGCCTGTAGCTAACAGAGAAGTCAGCTCAGTTCTCCATGAACCTAAGCTCTTTCTTCCTGACAATTATCTCCTTAAGTTCCCGCTGACTTTTTAGTGACGTAGCGGAATCAGCAGTATTTCTGAAGACACCACCTGTACTTCAGCTTCTCTCCTAATTCCCTGTAATCATTTTTAAAGACCTTTCACCTCCCTCTAACTTTGTCATTGGTACCAATGTGTACAATGACTGCTAGGTTTTCCCCAGCCCCACCCAATAATCTGTCTATCTGATCGCCTGAAGATCCCCCTGTTAGGGGCACACAAAATGTGTGTGTTCTCGTCTTAAGTTGTCTGCCGCCAAACTGTATATAGGATCTATACGGTTGGAGAAATCACAAATGAAAACTGAGTAGTGTCTCAAATAGGCTTTTTATAGGAAATATCAAGGACCTTTCCACACATTACCTCATTGCCTTATCTCATAATTATGGCTGACATCTGTCGCTAATGGGTCATTATTTTAATATGTAAACAATTAAGTCAAGCTGACTCTCAATTAAATCAGTTAAGTCTGTCTTGCAAGTAAGGTTCAAAGGTCAATCAGTATAGTCACTTATCTTTTATTATTCTGTAATTTCCCTAAAAGAAATAAAGATCATTAGCAAGCTCTTATTATCAGATTAATATGTTAGTCAATAATCATTAGGGATTTTCCATAATTCCATGTTCCACGTAGTATGTGGATGTTTGATCATTATGAGGTTATTGGTGCAATGTGGTACGGGCAGGAGGAGGGCATTTTGGATTGTCTGCAATTCTTAATACATAAAAGTATGGAGTTCCATTTTCATATAACTTCCATAATCATACATATATTTATCTATAACACCCCAAATTAACTTAGGAATTATCTTAAGGACCATAATCTTTCCACTTGACGAGATAATGCAGACGATACCTGACCCACCTGGAACCAAGAATTCGCCTTACTTCATACTCCCAATACCCTTCCAAATCCACCTCAATTATGTCTTGAGGTCCCCTCAAATTTTTTTAACCGCTTCCTGACCGCCCACTGTACATAAACGTCGGCGATGCCTGGGCTCTGTGCAGCGCCGACGTTTATGAACGGTCGGCGGTCCCGCAGCCCTCAGGACCCCCAGGGTCCTGCAAGTGCTGCGGTTGCGGTTCAGAGCGACAGCTCTGACAGGGGACATCTTTGGGACCTGATTGGATCAGGTCCCAATGGTGTTAATTAACCCTTTGCTATCTTCTACAGTACAGACCAAAAGTTTGGACACACCTTCTCATTTAAAGATTTTTCTGTATTTTCATGACTTTGAAAATTGTACATTCACACTGAAGGCATCAAAACTATGAATTAACACATGTGGAATTATATACTTAACAAAAAAGTGTGAAACAACTGAAAATATGTCTTATATTCTAGGTTCTTCAAAGTAGCCACCTTTTGCTTTGATGACTGCTTTGCACACTCTTGGCATTCTCTTGATGAGCTTCAAGAGGTAGTCACCGGAAATGGTTTTCACTTCACAGGTGTGCACTGTCAGGTTTCATAAGTGGGATTTCTTGCCTTATAAATGAGGTTGGGACCATCAGTTGTGTTGTGCAGAAGTCTGGTGGATACACAGCTGATAGTCCTACTGAATAGACTTAGCTGCTTTTTTCTTCCCATAATACAAATTCTAAGTAAATAAAAACGAGTGGCCATCATTACTTTAAGAAATGAAGGTCAGTCAGTGCGAAAAATTGGGCAAACTTTGAAAGTATCCCCAAGTGCAGTTGCAAAAATCATCAAGCACTACAAAGAAACTGGCTCACATGAGGACCGCCCCAGGAAAGGAAGACCAAGAGTCACCTCTGCTTCTGAGGATAAGTTTATCCAAGTCACTAGCCTCAGAAATAGCAGGTTAACAGCAGCTCAGATTGGAGACCAGGTCAATGCCACACAGAGTTCTAGCAGCAGACACATCTCTACAACAACTGTTAAGAGGAGACTTTGTGCAGCAGGCCTTCATGGTAAAATAGCTGCTAGGAAACCACTGCTAAGGACAGGCAACAAGCAGAAGAGACTTGTTTGGGCTAAAGAACACAAGGAATGGACATTAGACCAGTGAAAATCTGTGCTTTGGTCTGATGAGTCCAAATTTGAGATCTTTGGTTCCAACCACCGTGTCTTTGTGCGACGCAGAAAAGGTGAACGGATGGACTCTACATGCCTGGTTCCCACTGTGAAGCATGGAGGAGGAGGTGTGGTGGTGTTGGGGGTGCTTTGCTGGTGACACTGTTGGGCATTTATGCAAAATTGAAGGTATACTGAACCAGCATGGCTACCACAGCATCTTGCAGCGGCATGCTATTCCATCCGGTTTGCGTTTAGTTGGACCATCATTTATTTTTCAACAGGACAATGACCCAAACACACCTCCAGGATGTGTAAGGGCTATTTGACCAAGAGGGAGAGTGATGGGGGGCTACGCCAGATGACCTGGCCTCCACAGTCACCAGACCTGAACCCAATTGAGATGGTTTGGGGTGAGCTGGACCGCAGAGTGAAGGCAAAAGGGCCAACAAGTGCTAAGCATCTCTGGGAACTCCTTCAAGATTGTTGGAAGACCATTTCCGGTGACTACCTCTTGAAGCTCATCAAGAGAATGCCAAGTCTGTGCAAAGCAGTCATCAAAGCAAAAGGTGGCTACTTTGAAGAACCTAGAATATAAGACATATTTTCAGTTGTTTCACACTTTTTTGTTAAGTATATAATTCCACATGTGTTAATTCATAGTTTTGATGCCTTCAGTGTGAATTTACAATTTTCATAGTCATAAAAATACAGAAAAATCTTTAAATGAGAAGGTGTGTCCAAACTTTTGGTCTGTACTGTATATGCCGTGATTTTTAGTGATCGCGGCATATAGAAGATAGTGAGCGGAGAGGGAGTCGTCAACTTACCTCTCCGACGGCCCCCTGATGTCTTCCAGGACCTGCCGTTGTTATGGCAGCCGGAGGTCACATGACCACCTCCGGATCTGCCATATATGGTGTCCTGCTAGGCTCAGCCTGCAGCTGAACTCTAGCAGGAGACACTGACTGTGAAACAGTCAGCAAAGATCTCATGCAATGCAATACATGTCTATTGCATTGCATGAGATCAGTGATTAGAAAAATAAAAATTAATGTCCCATACAGGGACTAAGTAAAAATGTAAAAAAAAAAGAGTCAAAAAATGTTTTCAAACTGTTAAAAATAAATCACAAAATAAATAAAAATAAATAAATAAAATATTAAACCAATAAATCCGTATATTTATGTAAAAACAAAAAAAGTACACATATTTGGTATCGCCGCGTGCGAAACAACCCAATCTATAAAATTGTCACACTAATTAACTCCTTCTGTGCACACCGTAATAACAGCCAAACAAAAAGTGGAAAAAAATGCGATCAAAAAGCAAAATGGAAATAAAAATGGTACCGCTGAAAACGTCATCTTGTTCCCCAAAAAAAGGCCGCCATACAGCTCCATCAGCTGAAAAATAAAAAAGTTATAGCTCTCAGAATAAAGCGATGCAAAAAAATTTTTTTTCTATAAAATAGTTTTATTGTGTAAAAGCGCCAAAACATAAAAAAATATACAGTAAGTGTAGTATCACTGTAAACGTACTGACCCGAAGAATAATGCTGCCTTATCACTTTTACCACATGCAGAACGGCATAAAAAAAAACTCAAAAAAGAAATCCTGAATTGTTGGTTTTTGTTAATTTTACCTCCCAAAAAAACGGAATAGAAAGCGATCAAAAAAGATCACGTACCCAAAAATGGTACCAATAAAAATGTCAGCTCGTCCCGCAAAAAACAAGCCATCACATGACTCTGTCGGCCGAAATATGGAAAAATTATAGCTCTCAAAATATGGCGATGCAAAAACTAGATTTTGCAAAAAAAAAGCGTCTTTTAGTTTGGGAGGGTATGTGCTCACGTAGCGTTTTACAAGCGTATATGCTGCGGAATTTCCGCAGCATAAACGCTTCAAAAACGCATGGTAATCTGCCCCCCATGGTCCTCAATGACAAGCCGCACTGTCAATGCCCATGCTGCGAATTTTTCCGCAGCGTTTATGCTGCGCTCAAAAATCCGCAGCATGTCTATTAATTTTGCGGACACGCAGCGTAATCGCCGCCATTGACTTGCATTGGACTGCGTGACATCCGCATCACTACATGTGCACAAGCAGATATCACACGGTTCAATGTGCGGATGGTACCCAAGTCTGGAGGAGAGGAGATTCTCATCCAGACCTGAGTACCATAGAAACTGTGAAAAAAAGAATTGAAAATAAAAAATAAAGTTTATACTCACCTTCCGATGTCCTCCCGGTGTTATCTCTGCCGCGTCCGCTCTCTTGCATTGCTCCCGCTGTTGTGAAGGACCTGCCATGACGTCACTGAGTCATGTGACCCATCACATGGCTCAATGACGTCACCGCAGGTCCTTCACACCATCGTGAGCCGCCCAACACACCTTACGCGGCGGAGAGAACACCGGGAGGACACTGGAAGGTGAGTATAAACTTTATTTTTTTATTTTTTACCATTTTATTCTTTTTTTTTAACTAACTTGGTCACACTACTATAAATCCATGCCGGTTGCATGGATTTATATAATGTGAACAAGTTGTCAAGCACTTTTCCAAGTGATGCTAAAATCGCTTGGAAAAGCGCTTGATAACCCGCATGCAGAAATGCATGCAAAGACGCTTTACAAACGCTTCTACCTGGCGGGAAAAATGTATGTAAAATCCGCATGCGTTTTTCCTGCCAGGGAGAAGCGTGAAAAATATGCTTCATTTCCGCAACGTGGGCACATAGCCTGACAGCTGTCAGTCATAAAAACCCAATATAAATCTGGTATCTCAGTAATCGCACCGACCCGAAGAATAAAGTTACACTGTGTTCCAAATTATTATGCAAATAATATTTTCTCAGATTTTCCCAAATTACCTATATGAATTGCAGTCATTGTAATTTTCCAGTCAAATAACTATTAGAGTACAATTGAAAGGTTTTTATACAAACTGCCTATGATAACAGTATATTTTTAAAAAAATAAAAAACTCAAACTGCGCTCAAAATGCATGTTCCAAATTATTATGCACAGCAGAGTGTTCAACCTTTTCATTTTAATAAAGAACAAAAAAATGGTCATTTTTGAAATTATAAGCATTAGCAGGTTATTACAAACTGAAATCAAACAGTTTTCAACTCAAAACTTTATTCTAGGTGATGTTACATTTGCACATAGGACCCCTTGTTCGAAAGGAGCTTCTGAACTCTCTCGTCCATTGAATTTGTCAGGTTTTGGATGGTTTCTGCTTCAATTGTTTTGCATGAGGACAGAATACCCTCCCAGAGCTGTTGCTTAGATGTGAACTGCCTCCAGCCATCATAGACACTCCTTTTGATGATGCTCCAGAGGTTCTCAATGGGGTTGAGGTCAGGGGAGCATGGGGGCCACACCATAAGTTTGTCCCCTTTTATGCCCACAGCAGCCAGAGATGCAGGATGTGTTATGTGCAGCATGAGACGGAGCATTAATATTATTAATAGCCTAGGAAGGGTTCATGAATATTGGCCCCCTCCGAGGCTAGAAACAACAGCCCTCAGCCGCCCCAGAAGTGGCGCATCCATAGGATGCACCAATTCTGTCACTTAGCCTCCGCTCTGCCCACTGCCCTGTAGCGGTGGCAGTGGGGTTATAGGGCTGGGGTTGATGTCAGCTTATAAGGCCAGCTGACATCAAACCCAGCTTAGTAATGGAGAGGCGTCTATAAGACGTCCCCATTACTAACACCATAGTGAAAGTGATATGTGAAATAACTACACTGCTCAAAAAAATAAATCTTACCAGCTTCCGCCATCATCTTCACAAGGTCTTTTGCTTTGGTCCTTGGGTTGATATGTACATGTCGGACTAAAGCACGTTCATCTCTGGGACCCAGAATCCATCTCCTTTCTGAGCGGTATGATGGCTGGACATTCCCATCCTGTTTGTACTTGCGTATAATTGTTTGTATAGATGAACGAGGCACCTTCAGGTATCTTGAAATTGTACCCAAGGATGAGCCAGACAAGTGCAAGTCCACAATTCTCTTTCTGGTATCTTGGATGATTTCTTTAGACTTTCCCATGATGCTCCACAAAGAAGCAGTGTGTTTCAGGTGTGCATTAAAATACATCCACAGGTGTGTCTGAGAAGCTTCGAAACACATGACATTGTTACGGATCCAGGTGGTGGAACCTCTGTGCTGGGATGCAAGGAGGGACTAGAGGGGCGTAACTAAGTGCCTACTCTGACCGACCCTGGTCACATGGCGGCTTAGTTGACTCCGTGAACCAAGGAGGGATCGCACAGGTGGACTAGGTACCACACTGGGACCGACCTTGTGTGAGAACAGGCATCTCCCATGGGTCAGATGGCTGAAGCTGACAGGTACAGTGGGAGAGCACGGCAGGTAGCCTGACGGGTGATCCAGGTTGGCAAGCGGGCACGGCAGGTAGCCAGATGGGTGATCCAGGTTGGCAAGCGGGCACGGCAGGTAGCCAGATGGGTGATCCAGGTTGGCAAGCGGGCACGGCAGGTAGCCAGATGGGTGATCCAGGTTGGCAAGCAGGCGGGCACGGCAGGTGGCCTGACAGGTGATCTGGGTAGACAGGCTGGCGGGACACGGATGGCAGACAGGCTAGCAGGAACAGCTGACAGGCTGGCGGGACACGGCTGACAGGCTGGCGGGCACGGCTGACAGGCTGGCATGCACGGCTGGCATGCACGGCTGGCGGGCACGGGTGATAGACAGACTGGCGGGCACGGCTAACAGACTGGCTGGCGGGCACTGGAACCTGAGGGCTGAGGAGAGTGTTAGTACACAAACGACAAACTTGCACAGGCATCCCTTCCAATCCACAAGAAAGAAAGTCTTTCCTCTTACCCTCTTGATTGCCAAAATGTTCTCTACCTCAAAGACGTCCTCAGTGGAGACTGGAGCTGGAGCGGTACCTGGATCGTCAGAGAATGAATTAAGGACAACAGGGTTGAGGAGAGACATGTGAAAGGAGTTGGGAATCCGTAAGGAGGCCGGGAGTTTCAGCTTGTAAGCCACTCGATTTATTTGGTTCTGAATCTCGACCGGACCGATGAACCGCGGACTCAACTTATATGATGGTATCTTGAGACGGACATATTTGGAGAAAAGCCAGACCTTGTCTCCCAGACGGAATTTTGGCGGATCCAGACGTCTCTTATCAGCATGCTTCTTCATCCGCTCGGAGGACTGAAAAAGCGCAGATCTAGTGTCCTCCCAAATCACAGAAAATTCACTGATGAGAGACTCCGTGGCAGGATTGTCCACTGCAGCGGAGACGGGAAACGGAATCCGGGGGTGTTGACCGTAGACCACAAAAAATGGAGACTTAGCAGAGGACCCACTCACATGGTTGTTATAGGAAAACTCGGCCCAGGGCAGGAGCTCAACCCAATCGCTATGGTGAGCATTGACAAAGTGCCGAAGAAAGCTGGTAAGGATCTGATTGATACTTTCCACTTGACCATTGGACTGAGGATGATAGGCTGAAGAGAAATCCAAAGAGACATCCAGCAGCTTGCACGTGGCTCTCCAAAAGCGAGAAGTGAACTGAACTCCTCGGTCCGAGACAATGTGGAGGGGTAAGCCATGGAGACGGAAGATTTGACGGATGAAGTCCTTAGCCAGCACAGGTGCAAACGGAAGACCAGGCAGAGCGATGAAGTGAGCCATCTTGGAGAAGCGGTCGGCGACCACCCAAATGACTGTACAACCGGCCGATACAGGGAGATCTGTGATGAAATCGATTGCAATATGTTACCACAGAGCGGAAGGCATGGGAAGAGGAAGGAGGTGACCGGCTGTAAGGTGCCTAGGTATCTTGTTACGGGCACAAGAGGAACAAGTCGAGACAAAATCTGCAATGTCCTTGCGCAGGGTGGGCCACCAATAGTGTCGGGCAATGAGCAGAAGTGTCTTCCTCTGGCCGGCATGGCCAGCCAGTTTGGATGAATGGCCCCAGAGTAAGACCCTCTTCCGATCTTGAGCCGCTACAAAGGTCTTACCAGGAGGTAGATGAGACAGGTCAAATGGAGCAACAGTCATTATTCTGGAGGGATCAATGATGTGTAGAGGCTCCTCCTCCAGTTCGGAAGACAGAAAAGAGCGGGATAGAGCGTCGGCTTTAATGTTCTTGTCTGCTGGGCGGTAATGGAGATTGAAGCAGAATCGAGCAAAGAATAAAAACCATCTGGCCTGACGCGGGATAAGTCTCTGGGCGGTCTGCAAATACGTGAGGTTTTTATGGTCAGTGTAGATGACCACTGGGTGCAGAGCCCCCTCAAGCAAGGAGCGCCACTCCTCCAGCGCTAATTTAATGGCCAGCAGTTCTCGATCTCCTATGGAGTAATTATGCTCGGCCGGAGAGAAGAGTTTGGAGAAGAAGCCGCAGGTCACCATTCGCCCGGACGAGGATTTCTGGGTGAGCACTGCTCCGGCTCCGGAGGAAGAGGCATCAACCTCCAGGAAGAACTGTTTATTGCCATCAGGATGGTGTTGCAGAGGAGCTGAGGAAAAGTCTTGTTTAAGAGAGATAAAGGCATTCTCTGCCTCAGGAGACCACTCCCTGGGATTTGCTCCCTTACGGGTAAGAGCAGAGATGGGAGCTGTCCGGGAGGAGAAATGAGGAATGGAGAGGCGGTAATAGTGAATCCCAGACACCGCTGAATAGCCTTTAACCCCTCCGGTCGGGGCCACTTTAATACGGCAGACATGTTCTCGGGATCCATCCGCAGTCCGGTCTCCGAGTTGATATACCCCAGAAATGGCAGGAAGGTCTGCTCAAAGAGGCACTTCTCGTACTTAGCATACAGGTGATTCTTCCGGAGCCTCAGCAGTACCTGACGAACATCCCTCCGGTGAGAGGGCAGATCAGGGGAGAACACCAAGATATCGTCCAGGTACAGCACCACGCAGGAATACAGGAGGTCTCGAAAGATATAGTTTAGTAACTCCTGGAAGATGGCTGGAGCATTACAGAGACCGAAGGGCATCATGCGGTACTCGTAGTGACCATCCCGGGTGTTGAATGCAGTCTTCCACTCGTCTCCCTGGCAGATCCGGACCAGATTGTACGCCCCACGCAGGTCGAGTTTAGTGAAGACCTTTGCGCCCTTTAGGCGGTCAAACAGCTCCAAGATGAGAGACAGGGGGTACTTATTCTTGATGGTAATCTGGTTGAGTCCCCTATAGTCGATACAAGGACGAAGAGAGCCGTTCTTCTTCTTGGCGAAGAAGAATCCTGCTCCAGCCGGAGAGGTGGATTTCTGGATAAATCCCCTAGCAAGATTTTCTTCAATATATTCAGACATGGCACGGGTCTCGGCCAGCGACAAGGGGTAGATTCGCCCGTGAGGAGGTGAAGCACCAGGTATTAGGTCGATGGGGCAATCATACGGCCTATGAGGTTGTAGTGTCTCTGCCTCCTTTTTATCAAAAACGTCCGCATAGGACCAGTAGGGTGCTGACAGGCCTGGTACGTTAGCCGGAGTAGACAGGAGTCGAGCAGGACGAACTGGAACCAGACAGGTCTTATGGCATTCCTGACCCCAACGGAGCACGTCTCCCGAGCTCCTGTTCAGGACAGGCTCATGTCTTTGTAACCAAGGCAGGCCTAGCAAGATGGAATGAGAGAGACCGGACAGTACGAAAAAGGAGAGTGCAGCATTCCCACCTGAAGAGTTACCGGCTCAGTGACCAGCAAGATGGTTTCAGGGAGAAGCTTTCCATCCACAGAGGAGACTGCTAAAGGGTCCGCCAGACATATGGTAGGAATCTGAAAGTGCTCCGCAACGGCTTGTTGGATGAGATTCCCAGCGGCTCCGGAATCCAGATGGGTAGTCTCAAAAAAGCGGGTCTCACCACTGGTAACGGAAACGGACAGAGTCAAGGGCAGAGAGGAAAAACTCTTGCCTAGGACGACCTCTCCGAGCGGTTCTAGACACTGGAGTTTCCCGGTCTCACCGGGCAAGAGCAGATAAGATGCTCATTATTGCCACAATAGAAGCAACTTGGTCAATTTGCATAGGCTCTGGAGAAGACACCCGGGGGAGTGCAGGTTGGCAGACTAGACTTTGGAGGACGGGAGCGAGGCGGGGAGGTTTCCTCTCACGGGTCATCTCCTTAGCGCGTTCCAGGAAACGAAGGTTAATCCGGGTAGCTAATGACACCAGGTCGTCCAGGGAGGGAGGTATGTTACGTCCGGCTAGCTCATCCTTGATCCGTCCGGAAAGGCCCTCCCAAAAGGTGTACACCAGGGCCTCATTGCTCCAGGCAAGTTCAGATGCGAGGGTTCGGAAATGTACGGCATACTGGCCCACAGTGAGACTCCCTTGGCAGAGTCGGAGAAGTGAGGAGGCGGTAGAAGATTTTCGTCCGGGCTCATTGAACACCTTCCGGAAGGCCGCGAGGAAAGCCTGAAGATCGGACACCAGAGGATCCCCTCTCTCCCACAGAGGATTAAGCCACGCCAACGCCTCTCCGGTGAGGTGAGACATGATGAATGCCACCTTGGCCCTGTTGGAGGTGAACTGGTGTGCCAGGAGTTCAAAGTGCAGCGTGCACTGATTTATGAAGCCCCGACATAGTACGGGGTCACCACCAAAATGTGGATGCGCAGAGAGCCGGGGTCCAAAGCCGGGTGCCACAGCGCCGCAGGGTTGAGGTGCCGCTGGAGCAGGTGCCGCTTGGATAGAGGCGGACACAGTAGGGGTGGACAGCGCGTCCAGGTGGGAGTTGACTGTCCGCAGATAGGACAGGATAGTATCCTGTTGGGATCTCTGGTGAGAGACCTCTTGGTACAGGTCAGAGAGCGAAGGAGCCTGGGAGCCACTGGGTTCCATGGCCTGTGCAAACTGTTACGGATCCGGGTGGTGGAACCTCTATGCTGGGATGCAAGGAGGGACCAAAGGGGCGTAATTAAGTGCCTACTCGGACCGACCCTGGTCGCACGGTGGCTTAGTCAACTCCGTGAACCAAGGACAGACCGGGCAGGTGGACCAGGTGCCACACTGGGACTGACCTTGTGTGAGAGCAGGCGACTCCCACGGGTCAGATGGCTGAAGCTGACAGATACAGCAGGAAAGCACGGCAGGTAGCCTGACGGGTGATCTGGGTTGGCAAGCAGGCGGGCTTGGCAGGTAGCCAGATGGGTGATCCGGGTTGGCGAGAAGGCGGGCACGGCAGGTGGCCTGACAGGTGATCCGGGTAGACAGGCTGGCGGGCACGGCTGCTAGACAGGCTGGCGGGCACGGCTGCTAGACAGGCTGGCGGGCACGGCTGACAGGCAGCGGGACCTGAGGGCTGAGGAAAGTGTTAGCACACAAACAACAACCTTGCACAGGCACCTCCATTTTGGAGGAGGTGCTTTATATAGGAGTGGTCCTCTGGCCGTTGGCCGGGGACTCTTTAGGACGGCGCGCGCGGCCTAAGCACAGTGCCCGGGAAGCAACAGCAGGTGCAGGGGAGCTGGAGGACGCCGGACCGGGACCGCGGCGGTGAGGGAAACGGCGTCTCTGCCCGGCAGGAGGCTCCGCTCCGTACACCTCGTACACACGCGGCTCCGCTCCGTACACCTCGTACACATACGGCTTCGCTCCGTACACCTCGTACATGCACGGCTCAGCTCTCTACACCTCGTACACATGCGGCTCTGCTCCGTACACCTTGTACACACGCGGCTTCGCTCCATACACCTCTTACATTCGCGGCTCCGCTCCGTACACCTCGTACACACGCGGCTCCGCTCCATACACCTCGTACACACGCTTCTCCGCTCCGTACACCTCATATACGCGCGGCTCCGCTCCGTATACCTCGTACACACGCGGCTCTGCTCTGTATGCCTCGTACACACGCGGCTCCGCTCCGTACACCTCGTACACACGCGGCTCTGCTCTGTACACCTCGTACACACACGGCTCCGCTCCGTACACCTCGTACACACGCGGCTCTGCTCCGTACACCTCGTACACACGCGGCTCTGCTCCGTACACCTCGTACACGCGCGGCTCTGCTCCGTACACCTCGTACACGCGCGGCTCTGCTCCGTACACCTCGTACACACACGGCTCCGCTCCATACACCTCGTACATGCGCGGCTCCGCTCCATACACCTCGTACACGCGCGGCTCCGCTCCGTATACCTCGTACACACACGGCTCTGCTACATCCACACTGTAAACCCCTCCTGACCCCACACATAACCTTCAGCTCATCCAGCACCATGACAACCAGCACAGCAGAGTCCTGCACCCACTGAGGCCCCTGATCATGTGACCCCTGACTCCTCCCCTCCTGTGACCTCATCACAGCTCCTGTGCGCACAGAGCAGCCATATATGTGGTGGCGGCTCTGCAGGTGGAGGTATGTGGAGACCCCCATTACTGGGCGCAGGGGGCATTAACCCCTTCAGCACCGAGACGCTTTTGGGGTCTTGTGTTGCCCCTTTATAAGAATCATAAGGTTTTTGTTCTGTTTCCTGTAATAGATACATACGACCCAACTATGGAGACTGGGAGGGAGGAAACGTATTGTTCTCATAGTACAGGACCCCTTTACTGCCCCCACAGTGTAATGCCCCCATTATACCCCTTATGCAGGATGTATGATGCCCCCACACAGTGTTATGCACCCATTATGCCCCTTATGCAGTATGTATGATGACCCCACACAGTGTAATGCCCCCATTATGCCCCTTATGCAGTATGTATGATGACCCCACACAGTGTAATGCCCCCATTATGCCCCTTATGCAGTATGTATGATGCCCCCACACAGTGTAATGCCCCAGTTATGCCCCTTATGCAATATGTATGATGCCCCCACACAGTGTAATGCCCCCATTATGCCCCTTATGCAGTATGTATGATGCCCCCACACAGTGTAATGCCCCCATTATACCCCTTATGCAGGATGTATGATGCCTCCACACAGTGTAATGCCCCCATTATGCCCCTTATGCAGGATGTATGATGCCCCCACACAGTGTAATGCCCCCATTATGCCCCTTATGCAGTATGTATGATGCCCCCACACAGTGTAATGCCCCCATTATGCCCCTTATGCAGTATGTATGATGCCCCCACACAGTGTAATGCCCCCATTATGCCCCTTATGCAGGATGTATGATGCCACCACACAGTGTAATGCCCCCATTATGCCCCTTATGCAGTATGTATGATGCCCCCACACAGTGTAATTTCCCCATTATGCAACTTATGCAGTATGTATGATGCCCCCACACAGTATAATGTTCCCCCAGTACCGCCTGAGGTCCTGCAGTTGGAATAAGTCCTGAGGTTTTACAGTTGGAATAATTCCTCTGGAAAATGGTTTTCCCTTTGCCTGCTCCCCTACATGTAGACCCTCGAGCATGTATACATTCATGTAGGGGAGCAGGCCTTACTAGATTTCGAGGCTTTGTACAGTAATATACCGCATGAGGATGGTATCAGGAGTAAGACATTTCTTGAAATCGAGATCAATAAGAGTGTAGCAGACATAATGAATTTATGGAGGATCTTCTAAAATTCACTCTTACTCATAACTTCTTTCTTTTTGACATGAATTACTTCCACCAGCTCAGGGGTACTGCGATGGGGAGCCTCTGTGCCCACTCGTATGCTAACCTATTCTCGGGCTGGTAGGAGGAAACCACAATATTCAGGGATGATCATAAGTGATGGCATTCATATATTGGGGCATTGTACAAATATATTGACGACTTTTTTATCATCTGGTCAGGGACGAGTGAACAATCTTGAAATTGTCAGGGAACGCAACATCAATACAGTGGGCCTGAGATTTACATCTAAATTTAATTAATACCAGTTGCCTTTCCTGGATGTACTAATCAAGAAAGAACTGGATGGGACCATATGGACTCTCATCTATCATAAACCTTCAAGCACTAATAAACTATTGAAGTGGGATAACCACCACACCCATCCCCATAAAAAGAGGAATACCCAAGGACCAATTTTTATGGTTGAGAAGGTACTGCCATAAAGTCACAGATTTTAATATACAGGCAATAGACCTGAACACCAGATTGAGGGAAAAAGGATACTCATGGTACATTTTGGATTCCACATCATCGTTTGCAGAAAAATGGGAGAGACAGACACTCCTCCATACCTAACCAAGAGACCAAGAAAAAGATGGGATAACACGAGTAAGAAAAACTTATGACAATCAGAGTGACCATATCCTTAATATACTCAGAAAACTCTAGGATGTACTTGTGGCTGACCCGGACCTGAGGGTGCTGTGTGATCTACTCCCACAATAACTTTCAGAAAGGGTCGATTAATTAGGGACCATTTAGTGCATAGTTTCTACAAAAAACCTTCACCCAAGGGGACTTGGCTAGATAGAAGAATCTGCGGTTTCTTTAGATGTGGAGAATGTTGTACATTTAGTTGAATGAGACCATGTAAATCTTTCTTGAGTTCCTCCACTAGTAAGTGGGATTATTCCAACTGTAAAACCTCAGAACCACATGCACCTGCCCCCTAGATTATGTAGGCAAGACCAAGAGAGAGTCTAGGAGGAGGGTGAGGGAGCATTTGGGTGATATATGCCATCTTCGGGACACCCCATTAGCGAGACACATAAACAGTGTACATCGAGGTGAAACTGGAGACATCTCCTTTTGTATCATTGAGGTGGTTAAACCCAATGTGAGAGGAGGTGATCACAATACATGTATCCTCAAAAAAGAAAGTGAGTGGATTTTTAGACTGGATTCACTAGGCCCTAAGGGACTGAATGAACAAATTTTCTATGCCTGTTTTGTGGGAATACAGCCCCATTCTTGATTATATTTTTGGATTTTATACTCTACCCATTGCTACTCAGTTCCCTGTGAATGGGGTTCACATATTGTACTTCATCAAGATATCTGAGCTCCTATATCAGAATTATTTCTTATCAGTTATCTCCTACATATACTATTTCTTAAATAACAAGTGTGGTGATCCTTGTGTATCTCTAATTATGCAATAGGGGTCAAATATGACCATTTAGAAATATACTGTGGGCCATCATCCCATATTTTATGTAGTGATAAAGTAGATCTACATGCCTATTGCATGATGGGAGGATGTGCAATGCTTGTTTTTAATCTCCCATGATGATCTCAGAGAGAGGATTTTTCTGATGATGGAATGCAATCCAATACCATATGCGCTCCGGCGTGGAACGCAGACATTCGAGCATGCGCATTCGCAGACAATGTTCCAGTGTGTTATACATAACTATGGGAATGCGCACTCACGGGTACCAGTGGGGCGGTGGCAATCAGTTTATCTGAACATGCACACTAGAGGATGGAGATTATTGGACTTCTAGCGCATGAG
The DNA here is from genome assembly GCF_046119375.1 of Phyllobates terribilis. Lineage (NCBI taxonomy): Eukaryota > Metazoa > Chordata > Amphibia > Anura > Dendrobatidae > Phyllobates > Phyllobates terribilis. The sequence goes on along the minus strand of NW_027362777.1, from coordinate 20,722,092 downwards.
AAGTAGCACAGGCGCAGTACATTATTGTAGAAAGACTCCATTCTATATATCCTATGACATTTCACCTCTAGGAATGGGAATGGGTCTCCTAGTCTGGGGAGGGATTTTGGATGATGTGGGATATTTATACATGGAGACCTGGCTATTAGGCACACTATGCTGAACATCATGAATTAACATCCTTGTATCAAGCCTCCTGATGAAGCTGTTGGGGAAACGCGTTGAGGCAGATTACTGAAACATTCTCTGAGTACCATACCCTTCCCTTTATACATACCTTGATACATATCTGGTTTCATGACTGCCCCATAGCTGATTAAAGGGAATCTGTCACCCCTGGGGCTTATCTGACCTTTAAAATGGGCATACAGATGATAGAAATGTGAATCTATACTTATACTTATGTCCAGATCCTGCGCCTGTGCGCTTTTTACGGTAGTGATGCACTTGTACTGTGTACAATGCTGTCATTTCACTGCAGGGATCTTGTGCCCAGGTGCCGGGAAGTCACAGTGACTCGCCTGCGCACAAGATCACTGCAGTAAAAAGTGAAATACGTGGGACTTGGACATGGTGACTGCACGTCATAGCAGGGCTGTGGAGTCGGAGCCCATTTTGGTGGAGTCGGTATAAAACTGTCTCACTAGTTCACCCCTTTACTGAACATGGGAAAAAAAAATTTTTAAAAAAAACTAAGCAAAAAATGATTCTTTATCATCATACCGCCAAACAAAAATTGTGATAAAACGCGATCTTAAAAGACGAACTTAAATAAAAATGGTACCGCTGAAAACATCATCTTCTCCTGCAAAAAAACAAGCCGCCATACAGCTCCATCAGCCAAAAAATAAAAAAGTTATAGCTCTCAGAATAAAGCAATACAAAAAATTTAATTTTTCTATAAAATAGTTTTTATTGTGTAAAAGCACCAAAACATAAAATAACAATATAAATATGGTACCGCTGTAAATGTACTGACGTTAAAAATGAAGCCACCTTATTAATTTTACCACACTCGGAATGGCATAAAAAAAAAATTCCGGAATTGTTAGTTTTTGTTTATTCTGTCTCCCAAAAATCAGAATAGAAAGCGATCAAAAAAATGTCACGTGCCCTAAAATTGTACCAATAAAAATGTCAACTTGTCCCCCAAAAAACTAGCTGTCACATGACTCTGTCGGCCAAAATATGGAAAAATTATAGCTCTCAAAATATGGCAATGCAAAAATTAGTCTTTGAAAAAAAAATGTTTTTTTAGTGTGTGACATCTGTCAATCATAAAAACCCGATATGAGTCTGGCATTGCTGTAATCGCACGAACCCAAAGAATAAAGTCGTCTAATCACTTATACCACATGAGGAACAGCGTAAAAAAGAAACTATGGTTAGGGTTGTGCTAGTGTTAGGGTTAGGGTTAGAGTAAAGGTTGGGCTAGGGTTAGGGTTGTGTTAGAGTTAGGGTTGGGCTAGGGTTAGGGTTGTGCTAAGGTTACGGTTGGGCTAAGGTTAGGGTTGTGCTAGGGTTGGGTTTGTATTAAGATTGGGGTTAGGGTTGTGTTGGGGTTGGTATTTTTTCAAAAGTAAAGAAAAAAAATGACGATATGGCGACTAGTGTTGAGTACAAGTGCTCGCTACTTGAGTTTGCATCGGATGCTTGGGCATGCACCGAGTATCGCAGGTGCTCGAGTGACATGCTTGAGTCTCCACCCCATATATTTTGCAACTGTTATACAGCCAAAAAAAACTTGCGGTGATTGTTTGCCATGCACGAGCGATAACCGCATGTTTTTTTTTGGGTGTCTAATAACAGTGAAAGATGCGGGGCGGGGACTCGAGCATGTCACTTGAGGACCCGCGATACTTGGTGCATGCCCGAGTACCCTATGCAAACTCAAGTAGCGAGCACTTGCGCTCAAGACTAATGACAACTTATTCAATATGATGACCTAATGTTATCAAAATTCTGTGTCGTACGTCTGGGTTCAAAATGTTCACTATACCCCTTGATAAAATCCTTGAATGGTGTAGTTTCTAAAATGGGGTCACTTGTGGGGGGTTTCTACTGTTTAGGCACATCAGGGGCTCCTCAAATGCAACATGGCGTCCGCTAATTATTCAAGCAAATTTTACATTCAAAAAGTGAAATGGTGCTCCTTCTCTTCCGAACCCTGCCATGCTCCCAAACAGTGGTTTTCTCCCACATATGGGGTATCTGCTTACTCAGGAGAAATTGAACAACAAACTGCATGGTGCAATTTCTCCTGCTTCCCTTATGAAAATGCAAGATTGGAGGCTGAAAAACATTTTTGTTGGAAAAATGTGAACATTTTATTTTTATGGCTCAATAAACTTCTGTAAAGCACCTGTGGGTTCAGGGTGCTCACCACACATCTAGATAAGTTCCCTGAGGGAAGCACAAAGGACGAAAAAAACACAGAGATCAAGAATCCAAAGTAAGCCATCAAAATCTTAATTTTATTGGGTCAAGTTGTAACATATCTGGGTGGGAGAAAAAAGGACACAATTCCAGGTGGCAATCCGGAAAAAAAATCACTTATACACAAAAGTATAAGTTTGCAGGAAGCACCATAGCATGAAAACTCAGAAAAATGCACAGACACAAAATATATATGTATGATATGTACCAGCCGCAGATGATAAAGTACAAGTGAATAAATAAATAAGTATAAAAAGGCACCCCAAAAGAGTGGAATAAAGTGCTAGTGATTGAATGCCTAAAATGGGATATACAATATATATTCGATAAATGTCCCATATAGGTAGGTAGAAATACTTATGATTAGATCCCTATATGGAATATATATAGAGGGTGAAAAGGCCACTGTGTCTATCAAAATACTGATACTTACTGTGTTTTACCGAGGACCATTCCTCTTTCCATGCGCACATTCTGTGGTAGTGGGGAATTTTCCTTATATTTATTTATGTGAATTATCTTATACACTGCCCAAACACACTCAAATAACACATCCTAGATCTGAATGAATGAAATATTCTCATTGAATACTTTGTTCTGTACAAAGTTGAATGTGCTGACAACAAAATCACATAAAAATCATCAATGGAAATCAAATTTATTAACCAATGGAGGCCTGGATTTGGAGTCACTCCCAAAATTAAAGTGGAAAAACACACTACAGGCTGATCCAACTTTGATGTAATGTCCTTTAAACAAGTCAAAATGAGGCTCAGTATTGTGTGTGGTCTCCACGTGCCTGTATGACCTCCCTACAACACCTGGGCATGCTCCTGATGAGGTTGCGGATGGTCTCCTGTGGGATCTCCTAGACCTGGACTAAAGCATCTGCCAACTCCTGGACAGTCTGTGGTGCAACGTGACGGTGGATGGAGCGAGACATGATGTTCCAGATGTGCTCAATCGGATTCAGGTCTGGGGAACGGACGGGCCAGTCCATAGCTTCAATGGCTTCATCTTGCAGGAACTGCTGACACATTCCAGCCACATGAGGTTTGGCATTGTCCTGCATTAGGAGGAACCCAGGGCCAACCGCACCAGCATATGGTCTCACAAGGGGTCTGAGGATCTCATCTCGACTACCTAATGGCAGTCAGGCTAACTCTGGCGAGCACATGGAGGGCTGTGAGGCCCTCAAAAGAAATGCCACCCCGCACTATTACTGACCCACTGCCAAGCCTGTCATGCTGAAGGATGTTGCAGGCAGCACATCGCTCTCCACGGCGTCTCCAGACTCTGTCACGTCTGTCACATGTGCTCAGTGTGAACCTGCTTTCATCTGTGAAGAGCACAGGATGCCAGTGGTGACTTTGCCAATCCTGGTGTTCTGTGGCAAATGCCAAGCGTCCTGCACGGTGTTGGGCTGTGAGCACAACCCCTATCTGTGGATGTCGGGCCCTCATACCACCCTCATGGAGTCGGTTTCTAACTTTGTGCAGACACATGCACATGCACATTTGTGGCCTGCTGGAGGTCATTTTGCAGGGCTCTGGCAGTGCTCCTCCTGTTCCTCCTTGCACAAAGGCGGAGGTAGCGTTCCTGCTGCTGGGTTGTTTCCCTCCTACGGCCTCCTCCATGTCTCCTGGTGTACTGGCCTGTCTCCTGATAGCGCCTCCAGCCTCTGGACACTACGCTGACAGACACGGCAAACCTTCTTGCCACAGCTTGCATTGATGTGCCGTCCTGGATGAGCTGCACTACCTGAGCAACTTCTGTGGGTTGGAGAGTCCATCTCGTGCTACCGCGAGTGTGAAAGCACAACCAACATTCAAAAGTGACCAAAACATCAGCCATAAAGCATTGGTACTGAGATGTGGTCTGTGGTCCCCACCTGCAGAACCACTCCTTTATTGAGTGTGTCTTGATAATTACCAATAATTATCATCTATTGTCTATTCTACACTGTGTTCCAAATTAGTATGCAAATAATATTTTCTCAGATTTTCCCAAATTACCTATATGAATTGCAGTCATTATAATTTTCCAGTCAAATAACTATTCGAGAACAATTGAAAGGTTTTTGTACAAACTGCCTATGATAACAGTATATTTTTAAAAAAAAATAAAACACTCAAACTGCACTCGAAATACATGTTCCAAATTATTATGCACAGCAGAGTTTTCAACCTTTTCATTTTAATAAAGAACAAAAAAATGGTCATTTTTGAAATTATAAGCATTAGCAGGTTATTACAAACTGAAATCAAACAGTTTTCAACTCAAAACTTTATTCTAGGTGATGTTACATTTGCACATAGGACCCCTTGTTCGAAAGGAGCTTCTGAACTCTCTCGTCCATTGAATTTGTCAGGTTTTGGATGGTTTCTACTTCAATTGTTTTGCATGAGGACATAATACCCTCCCAGAGCTATTGCATAGATGTGAACTGCTTCCCGCTATCATAGACACTCCTTTTGATGATGCTCCAGAGGTTCTCAATGGGGTAGAGGTCAGGGGAGCATGGGTGCCACACCATAAGTTTGCCCCCTTTTAGGCCCACAGCAGCCAGAGATGCAGATGTGTTATGTGCAGCATTTGCTGATGCTGGCCTGGCAGGTGATGCAAATGGCCTTTTTGGGGTTATCGGCAGAGTCTTTAAAAAACAACCAGACTCGGGAAGACCTAACAGTTGTACTGGCAACTTCCTTTGTGTTGGTGTTATGGGGAACGGTTGCCTGCTTCTGTCTGCAGCCACCACACTGCTTCTTCTTGCCTGTTGGGGTACTCTGCCTCCCCCCCCCCTCCCTGTGTGCTGCTGGCCTCGCTCTGCATGTACTCCTACCAGGTTGAGTCATTTACTAATTCATCCACAGCCTCGTCTTCCACTTCCGCACCCTGGTCCTCCTCCTGACTTTCTGACAAATGTGTCTCATCATCGTCCACCTCTTGTGACATTTTCCCACCGTCGCCTTTGTGTGACTGTGGCTGTTCAAATATTTGGGCATCGCTACATGCGATCTCCTCTTGCCTTTAAGTCCTCTATATCTGTGTGGATAAAGTCCTCTGTATCTGTGTGGATAAAGTCCTCTGTATCTGTGTGGATACAGTCCTCTATATCTGTGTGGATAAAGTCCTCTGTATCTGTGTGGATAAAGTCCTCTGTATCTGTGTGGATACAGTCCTCTGTATCTGTGTGGATAAAGTCCTCTGTATTGTGTGGATAAAGTCCTCTGTATCTATGTGGATAAAGTCCTCTGTATCTGTGTGGATACAGCCCTCTGTGTCTGTGTGGATAAAGTCCTCTATCTGTGTGAATAAAGTCCTCTGTATCTGTGTGAATAAAGTCCTCTGTATCTTTGTGGATACCATCCTCTGTATCTGTGTGGATACAGTCCTCTGTATCTGTGTGGATACAGTCCTCTATATCTGTGTGAATAAAGTCCTGTATCTGTGTGGATACAGCCCTCTGTATCTGTGTGGATACAGTCCTCTGTATCTGTGTGGATACAGTCCTCTGTGTCTGTGTGGATACAGTCCTCTGTATCTGTGTGGATACAGTCCTCTGTGTCTGTGTGGATACAGTCCTCTGTATCTGTGTGGATACTGTCCTCTGTATCTGTGTGGATACAGTCCTCTGTATCTGTGTGGATACAGTCCTCTATATCTGTGTGAATAAAGTCCTCTGTATCTGTGTGGATAAAGTCCTTTGTATCTGTGTGAATACAGTCCTCTGTATCTCTGTGGATAAAGTCCTCTGTATCTGTGTGGATACAGTCCTCTGTATCTTTGTGGATAAAGTCCTCTGTATCTGTGTGGATACAGTCCTCTGTATCTGTGTGAATAAAGTCCTCTGTATCTGTGTGGATACAGTCCTCTGTATCTGTGTGGATAAAGTCCTCTGTATCTGTGTGGATACAGTCCTCTGTATCTGTGTGGATAAAGTCCTCTGTATTGTGTGGATAAAGTCCTCTGTATCTGTGTGGATACAGCCCTCTGTATCTGTGTGGATACAGCCCTCTGTGTCTGTGTGGATAAAGTCCTCTGTATCTGTGTGAATAAAGTCCTCTGTATCTTTGTGGATACCATCCTCTGTATCTGTGTGGATACAGTCCTCTGTATCTGTGTGGATACAGTCCTCTGTATCTGTGTGGATACAGTCCTCTATATCTGTGTGAATAAAGTCCTCTGTATCTGTGTGGATACAGCCCTCTGTATCTGTGTGGATACAGCCCTCTGTATCTGTGTGGATACAGTCCTCTGTATCTGTGTGGATACAGTCCTCTGTGTCTGTGTGGATACAGTCCTCTGTATCTGTGTGGATACAGTCCTCTGTATCTGTGTGGATACAGTCCTCTGTGTCTGTGTGGATACAGTCCTCTGTGTCTGTGTGGATACAGTCCTCTGTATCTGTGTGGATACAGCCCTCTGTGTCTGTGTGGATAAAGTCCTCTGTATCTGTGTGGATAAAGTCCTCTGTATCTTTGTGGATACCATCCTCTGTATCTGTGTGGATAAAGTCCTCTGTATCTTTGTGGATACCATCCTCTGTATCTTTGTGGATACAGTCCTCTGTATCTGTGTGAATACAGTCCTCTGTATCTCTGTGGATAAAGTCCTCTGTATCTTTGTGGATACAGCCCTCTGTATCTGTGTGGATACAGTCCTCTGTATCTGTGTGGATACAGTCCTCTGTATCTGTGTGGATAAAGTCCTCTGTATCTGTGTGGATAAAGTCCTCTGTATCTTTGTGGATATAGTCCTCTGTATCTGTGTGGATACAGTCCTCTGTATCTGTGTGGATACAGTCCTCTGTATCTGTGTGGATAAAGTCCTCTGTATCTGTGTGGATAAAGTCCTCTGTATCTGTGTGGATACAGTCCTCTGTATCTGTGTGGATAAAGTCCTCTGTATCTGTGTGAATAAAGTCCTCTGTATCTGTGTGAATAAAGTCCTCTGTATCTGTGTGGATACAGTCCTTTGTATCTGTGTGGATACAGTCCTCTGTATCTGTCTGGATAAAGTCCTCTGTATCTGTGTGAATAAAGTCCTTTGTATCTGTGTGAATACAGTCCTCTGTATCTCTGTGGATAAAGTCCTCTGTATCTTTGTGGATAAAGTCCTCTGTATCTGTGTGGATACAGTCCTCTGTATCTGTGTGAATAAAGTCCTCTGTATCTGTGTGGATACAGTCCTCTGTATCTGTGTGGATACAGTCCTCTGTATCTGTGTGGATAAAGTCCTCTGTATCTGTGTGGATACAGTCCTCTGTATCTGTGTGGATAAAGTCCTCTGTATTGTGTGGATAAAGTCCTCTTTATCTGTGTGGATAAAGTCCTCTGTGTCTGTGTGGATAAAGTCCTCTGTGTCTGTGTGGATAAAGTCCTCTGTATCTGTGTGGATAAAGTCCTCTGTATCTGTGTGGATACAGTCCTCTGTATCTGTGTGGATACAGTCCTCTGTATCTGTGTGGATACAGTCCTCTGTATCTGTGTGGATACAGTCCTCTGCATCTGTGTGGATACAGTCCTTTGTATCTGTGTGGATACAGTCCTTTGTATCTGTGTGGATAAAGTCCTCTGTATCTGTGTGGATAAAGTCCTCTGTATCTTTGTGGATAAAGTCCTCTGTATCTGTGTGGATAAAGTCCTCTGTATCTTTGTGGATAAAGTCCTCTGTATCTGTGTTGATACAGTCCTCTGTATCTGTGTGGATACAGCCCTCTGTATCTGTGTGGATACAGTCCTCTGTATCTCTGTGGATAAAGTCCTCTGTATCTTTGTGGATACCATCCTCTGTATCTGTGTGGATACAGTCCTCTGTATCTGTGTGGATACAGTCCTCTGTATCTGTGTGGATACAGTCCTCTGTATCTGTGTGGATAAAGTCCTCTGTATCTTTGTGGATACAGTCCTCTGTATCTGTGTGGATACAGTCCTCTGCATCTGTGTGGATACAGTCCTCTGTGTCTGTGTGGATAAAGTCCTCTGTATCTTTGTGGATAAAGTCCTCTGTATCTTTGTGGATAAAGTCCTCTGTATCTTTGTGGATAAAGTCCTCTGTATCTGTGTGGATACAGTCCTCTATATCTGTGTGGATACAGTCCTCTGTATCTTTGTGGATAAAGTCCTCTGTATCTGTGTTGATACAGTCCTCTGTATCTGTGTGGATACAGTCCTCTCCTCTCTACATTCTGTGAATAAGTCAATTAGACCAAGGGTTACATGTGCAAGAGACACATGCACATCGCGCAAAGTAAGTAGTATTATAACTCCATTACCTTGGGCCATGCTGGGAAGGTTAGTGGCGGCGTGGAAGAAGTTCTGGGGATATGTATCTGCTACCCATTTTTAGACTATAGTCCATCACTATATCTTTAAATCTTTATCATTGGATTGTACACTGTCTATAGGGAGAGCTATCATATGATATATCACTCCAGTGCCCATTGATGGAATACTTTCTCTGTGACCTCCTGATGAAGGGACGTCTGTTTGGGTGTATTTTTGGATTTTTATATTAATAGCCATGAGACATATACATATGTCATCGCGGACTTTCTTTAATTAATTTTCTTATATTTTGTGGCTGGCTGAAAAGGTTAACAATCATTATTTATTGATTGTTACATAGGGGATATAAGTCTCTTTGCAGGGTTCTTCCATGCTACCCTGTTTTTCTTCTCTAGCTGCCCTCCCCCTCCCTGTAACTCCTCCCCCATCATTTACTTATTCATATTTGAGAGTAATTAATTTTTTGTCTAATCAATATTTTTTAATAAAGTTAATATTTTTACGATTAAATCCCATTTGGTGTTGTTTTGGAGATAACCTATAGGTATATGGAGGGATTTGTAACCCAACTCAGTGGTCCTCCTTTTTGTACATAAACAGCATGAGACCCCCATAGCCTCCCCATGTTCAGCATGAGTTCCCTATAGCCTGCCCATGTCCAGAATGAGACCCCCACAGCCTCCCTATATACAGTATGAACCCCCATAGCTTCCCCATGTCCAGCATGAGACCCCCATAGCCTCCCCATGTCCTGCATGAGATCCCCATAGCATTCCCATGTTCAGCATGAGACCCCCATAGCCTCCCCATATCCAGCATGAGATCCCCATAGCCTCTGTATTTCCAGCATGAGACCCCCATAGCCTCCCCATGTCTAGCACGAGACCCCCATAGCCTCTGCATTTCCAGCATGAGTCCCCCATAGCCTCCCCATGTCCAGAATGAAACCCCCATAGCCTCCCTATATACAGTATGAACCCCTCATAACTTCCCCATGTCCAGCATGAGACCCCCATAGCCTCTCCATGTCCAGTATGAGACCCCCATAGCATCCCCAAGTCCAGCATGAGACCCCCCATAGCCTTCCCATGTCCAGCACGAGATCCCCATAGCCTCCCCATGTCCAACATGAGATCCCCATATCCTCCCCATGTCCAGAATGAAACCCCCATAGCCTCCCTATATACTGTATGAACCCCTCATAACTTCCCCATGTCCAGCATGAGACCCCCATAGCATTCTCATGTCAAGCACGAGACCCCCATAGCATCCCCATGTTCAGCATGAGACCCCCAAAGCCTTCCCATGTCCAGCACGAGACCCCATAGCCTCACCTTGTCCAGCATGAGACCCCCATATCCTCCCCATGTCCAGCGCTCTGCTCTTGTCTCCGATGCATTAACTCTCCACAATGCACAGCTGACGCGATGAAATGACATCATCACATCAGCTGTTTCTCATGCTGATCGGTGGAAGAAGGGGCTGGCGGCCCCTCCTCCACCAGTGCATTCACCGCGGATGGAGATTCACCGCGGATGGAGTCGGCGGTTGGGTGGAATAGGGCACGGTGCGGCCCGTGGACCACTGTTATCAGCCCCTATGCTGTCTTGGACCAGAAGGGAACAGCCAGAGGGCCGAGTGAGGCCCGGGGCCCACACTTTGCCCAGGTCTGCATTATAATATTAACCTGCAGGTAATTGATAGATAGATAATTGATTGAGAGATAATAGATAATTAGAGATATAGATAATATGGGATAGCTAGAAAGATAGATAATAGATAGATAATACATATATGATAAATACATGGATGATAGACAGATGATAAATAGATAGATTTAGATAATAGATATATGATAGGTAATAGATAGATGATAAATAGATAGATGATATATAATAGATAGATGATAGATTATAGATAGATAGATAATACATATACAGTGCCTACAAGTAGTATTCAACCCCCTGCAGATTTAGCTGGTTTGATAAGATGCAAATAAGTTAGAGCCTTCAAACTGCAAATGAGAGTAGGATTTATGAACAGAAGCATAAATCTTACAAACCAAAAAGTTATGTTGCTCAGTTGAATTTTAATAAATTTTAAACATAAAAGTGTGGGTCAATTATTATACAACCCCTATGTTTAATATTTTGTGGAATAACCCTTGTTTGCAATTACAGCTAATAATCGTCTTTTATAAGACCTGATCAGGCCGGCACAGGTCTGTGGAGTTATCTTGGCCCACTCCTCCATGCAGATCTTCTCCAAGTTATCTAGGTTCTTTGGGTGTCTCATGTGGACTTTATTCTTGAGCTCCTTCCACAAGATTTCAATTGGGTTAAGGTCAGGAGACTGACTAGGCCACTCCAACACCTTGACTTTTTCCCTCTTGAACCAGGCCTTGGTTTTCTTGGCTGTGTGCTTTGGGTCATTGTCTTGTTGGAAGATGAAATTACGACCCATCTTAAGATCCTTGATGGAGGAGTGGAGGTTCTTGGCCAAAATCTCCAGGTAGGCCGTGCTATCCATCTTCCCATGGATGCGGACTAGATGGCCAGGCCCCTTGGCTGAGAAACAGCCCCACAGCATGATGCTGCCACCACCATGCTTGACTGTAGGGATGGTATTCTTGGGGTCGTATGCAGTGCCACCCAGTCTCCAAACGTCACGTGTGTGGATGGCACCAAAGATCTCGATCTTGGTCTCATCAGACCATAGAACCTTGAACCAGTCTGTCTCAGAGTCCTCCAAGTGATCATGAGCAAACTGTAGACGAGCCTTGACATGACGCTTTGAAAGTAAAGGTACCTTACGGGCTCGTCTGGAACGGAGACCATTGCGGTGGAGTACGTTACTTATGGTATTGACTGAAACCAATGTCCCCACTGCCATGAGATCTTATCGGAGCTCCTTCCTTGTTGTCCTTTGGTTAGCCTTGACTCTTCGGACAAGCCTGGCCTCGGCACGGGAGGAGGCTTTCAAAGGCTGTCCAGGCCGTGGAAGGCTAACAGTAGTTCCATAAGCCTTCCACTTACGGATGATGCTCCCAACAGTGGAGACAGGTAAGCCCAACTCCTTGGAAAGGGTTTTGTACCCCTTGCCAGCCTTGTGACCCTCCACGATCTTGTCTCTGATGGCCTTGGAATGCTCCTTTGTCATTCCCATGTTGACCATGTCTGAGTGCTGTTCACAAGTTTGGGGAGGGTCTTAAATAGTCAGAAAAGGCTGGCAAAAGAGATCTTTAATCCACACATGTGAAGCTCATTATTCTTGGTGCCTGAACTACTTCTTACTACTTTAGGGGGACCAAACAGAATTCTTGTGGTTTGAGGGGTTGAATAATAAATGACACTCTGAATTAACTTTTAACGTTTAAAAAAAAAAAAAAAAAAAAAATTGCTGCAGTGCATTTCCCACTTCCAGGCTGATCTACAGTACAAATGTCACAATGCCAAGTTAATTCCGCATGTGTCAACCAGCTAAATCTGCAGGGGGTTGAATACTACTTGTAGGCACTGTATATATATATATATATATATATATATATATATATATATATATATATATATATATATATATATGGGGTCCAATAATGAGCATGACATTTTGGAATCCATAAATAAAAAACCTTTATTACAAAATGGTTACAATGGCACAACAAGCACAAGAATGCCCACATTCAGAATGGTAAATCAAGAACTAGTACATCAAATACCAAATATGCATAAAAACAATATCTATACAACGAATGAGAAAAATAGAGGCGAGGACCGCCAACCCATATGTAATATAATGACCTATCATTACAACATCATAGCGAAAGATATGAACAAATATTATGTGTAGATGAAAGGAGGCGCCAATTAAGATGCACACTATCTAGTGCAATGTGCCCACCAGTTATGCAAGAAATATATAATATAACAATAACATATAATGTAAAGCATGTGCTGGTGTTAGAGGACATGCACACCAGACGGACACAGAAAATAATGTTGCTATGTTGCTGAATGTAAAAGCACCTAAAGAGGGGCCACCACAAATGTAAAGGGGAGTAGTTGTAAAGGTCTCATAATGGGAGAAAAAGGAAGTAAAGCGGCATAATATACCTGATAGGCAGTCCAGGAACTGAATGTGGAGCGCTCCCCGACGCGCGTTTCGGACGCAAAGTCCTTCGTCAGGGGGTAATGATAGGTCATTATATTACATATGGGTTGGCGGTCCTCGCCTCTATTTTTCTCATTCGTTGTATAGATATTGTTTTTATGCATATTTGGTATTTGATATACTGGTTCTTGATTTACCATTCTGAATGTGGGCATTCTTGTGCTTGTTGTGCCATTGTAACCATTTTTGTAATAAAGGTTTTTTATTTATGGATTCCAAAATGTCATGCTCATTATTGGACCCCACGTTCGGTGATTCTCTCGGTTGCTGTGTGTTTTAACCGAATGGTCTGCCATTCATATTGCATGTCCATATAGCACACAACTTGTGATACTATGGGTATTTTACACTGACCAACTGGTCCTTGCTGAAAAACCCTTATATATATGTGGCTGTATCCTTGGTGTCTTTTGCATATATATATATATATATATATATATATATATATATATATATATATATATATATGTGTAGATATATATGTGTAGATATATGATAGATAGATAGATAGATAATACATATATTATATATATGGATAGATAGATAATAGATAGAAAATAGATATATAATATATAGATAATAGATAGATAATAGATATATGATAAATACATAGATGATAGATAATAGAGAGATGATAGATAGATGATAGATTATAGATAGATATATGGATAGATAGATGATAGATGATAAATAGATAGATGATAGATAATTGATAGATAGAGAATAGATAGATGATATAGATAGATAGATAATAGATAGATAATAGATACATAAATAATATGATAGATATTAGATAGATAATAGATAGATAGATAATAGATGGATGATAGATAATAGATAGATAATAGGTAAATGGATAGATAATAGATAGTTAAATAGATGATAGAGATATAGATAATAGATAGATAGATGATATATAGATAATAGATTGGTAGATAATAGATGATAGATAGATGATAGATAATATATACAGTATACAAATAAACCATTAACATATTTTATTGGCTGTATAAAGACTGTTACGTTCTTTATATTGTTAAATTACCTGAATTATTTTATAACTTCCATAATCCCAACTGATAGCACATAGGTATCTCTGTATGACCTGAAGATATATGAAGTGCTCTACCACATTATTGCTTTATACCAGCATCACAATGCTATTAATGTTTTTGGGCGATACACACAGATGCCGTTCTGCCGCAGACTGGGACCCACTAGACACCAGACACCTTGAGAAAGGCCTATGATAGGCCGAAACGTTGGAAATATCTGATTTCATTAGGGGTCTATCAAAGTTAAGAAAACTTTCTTTGCTTCATTGCATAATAAAAAAATAATTTTCATGATAATTTGTTTGCTGGAATATATATATATTTTTTGACTGTTTCACTATTTTACTCCTGAGCACCACAAGCAGTGAGCGCCCATTATTCACTTACTATTAATTTTATTATTACACAGAATTGTAAATATTTTACACCAACTCATCTTCAATCCACTCAGATTCCCACAATATGAGATACTAATAATTTATCTATATAATTTTCCTAGAGAAGAATGGATAGAGACAGAAAGAAGATGGCGGAGAGGATATTACACCTCACCCTAGAGATCCTCTTCCGTATTACTGGAGAGGTGAGAGATTCTGATGACGTCACATTACATCATTCTTATCTATGGGAGTAACAGATGGACAGAACTGGAGAGGTGAGGACTCTGGAAATGTCTGTAGTGAGATTTATTACTGTGTCTCTCCATAACCAGGATTACACAGTAGTGAAGAAGACCTCTAGTGGGCGCTGTCAGGACCCTGTGTCTGAGGGATGGGGAAGACCCCTGAGCCCAATCACGGGGCCTCCACCTCACCCCCTGATACATGAGGACATCAATGACCAGAAGATCCTAGAACTCGCCTACAAGATGATTGAGCTGCTGACTGGAGAGGTGACACTGCTGGGAATGCTGGGACATTATACAGTAACGCTATGAAGGGATCGGGGGATGACGGTATCATTGTATGTGTCAGGTTCCTATAAGGTGTCAGGATGCCGCTGTCTATTTCTGCATGGAGGAGTGGGAGTATTTAGAAGGACACAAAGATCTGTACAAGGACGTCATGATGGAGGTTCCCCAGCCCCTCACATCACCAGGTAATAGGACTAAACACACACGGCCTATAATTATCTGTATGTAAAGAATGAATTCAGTCCCTGTATGTGTTTCCTCCAGATCTATCCAGTAAGAGGACAACACCAGAGAGATGTCCCCGTCCTCTTCTTCCACAGGACTGTAAACAAGAAGATCCCAATGTTCCTCAGGATCATCAGGTAGATGGAGAGAAGGTGTCATGAGATCTCCCCTATGATGTATAGACGGCTGTGAAGGTCTTGTGTTCAGTCTTGTTTTATCCACCATTATTATATGTTTTATACTTGTGTAATGAGAACGGTGGAGATGGCTGGATTAGAGCTGATCGTAGATGTGACTTCTCCATCTGTCTGTGACTTTTACAATATTTGTTTCAGGGTGAAGATCTGACCCATATTAATACTACAGAGACATATGTAAGGGGTGATGAGCGGTGTAAAGAGGAGATTCCTACATATGACTACCCAGGTGAGTAGTAACCACTAAATGCAGAGAAGTCAAAGATTCTTCTCAGTCACCGGCTGTGGCTGCTTTATCGGTAGTGTAGTCCGGTTGTGTCACAATTGTGTGATCACAATTTTACCTCTAGACCACAACATTTTCCTCCATCCAAAAATGTTCACATTACTTTGTGTAATTGTGAAAGCCCTTTTCTGTAGAATTTACAACCTGGAGGATCCACCTACCCCCTGGGATTAGGAGACGCTGTCCGTTACCTGCCCAGATTTGTAAAATACAAAACCAAATGGCAGCGTACTTAGAATGTGCTGACAAGTTAGAAAATCAGTTGAAGAGAAAGTGGAGGGTAATGATGCTGTTGGCTTCCTAGATCCCTGATATCTTATTGGATGAATCTACCTTCTCTCCCTTCTGTGCTGCTGAATGTCCTCATATGGTCCCTACAAGACCAGGTCCAGCCTTTCTGGCCAAACTTCACTTTTATGATCGACAACATTAATTGTGCAGTGAGGGCCAAGTGTGAATTTCTGTACAATAACAACAGAGTTTCCCTTTATCCTGACTTTTCAATTTCTTTTTAAACCAACTAACTTCAAACAGGATTGTGATAAACTATACAGAAAACATTACTCCTGTGCCATGATATATCTCTAAGCTGTGCGTGGCTGATGGCTGTAATATACATTTATTCACGCCTGCAGGAGATGTGTTGGCTCCGGCCCTGGTTTCATGGATTCACTCAACGTCATAAATTACATTATTTTTCAATCCTAAGGAATTCAGATTACTGCACAATCTCTCCTGAAATGGGGGCGCTAATACTTTCTCTACTCTTGTGCTCAGGAGTCATAGTAGCTCCAATGGTCCACCATAAATGAGTGTGACTCTGGTTTAGATTTGAAGTTCTCTTCCCTGATACATATATTGTTGTTGAGGATGTAAGATATCTTTTATTCTGTATTTTTTAACAGGTTCATTTTGTATGATAGCTTTATTGTGGTGGGATCGGCCTGACTCAGTTATGTGACTCTGTAACTCTCTAGTCTTTAAAAGAAGGTCTCCATTACCTCTTCCCAATGCCCGAGGTCTAAATTTAAGACACCTCAGCTCTGCACTATTATACAAAGTTCTCTTTCAATGTCTACTATTTCTTCTTGAAACTCATCTCACAGAAAATATTGGCCCTTATCATTGTTTAGACCTCAGAGAGGTTTCACCACTAGTTACTCACTACTTACTGATGGAGACTGTTGAGTTTGATCATTTCAGTAGATGTGTTATTGTCTATAGTCACAGTTTTTGACTACAGTAGTTAGTGCCCAAAATACTCTGATTTAACCCCTTCCTGCAGCCAGTTTTGTGTTCCTATCAGGCACCATTTTCTTAATCTGATGTGTGTCACTTTATATGGTGATAACTTTGGAATTCTTCACAAAGGATAATAGGAAACAAATGGACCTTACAAATTATTTTCCAACTTCTCTTGAATCCAACAATACCCTATACACGGTTGTACCCTACTATCTGGGCACATGGCAGGTTAAGAAGGGAAGGAGCGACATTTAGCTATTTGAATGCAGATCTTGCTAGAATAGTTTGCAGACACAATGTGTTGGGGACACTGTTCATGGTCACCTGGCAGCTCAAAAGATGGCTACCACAAACAGGCTTGGCACTATCTACTCCATTTTCCAGATACCAGGGTTTGCCTTGCTCATCACCCTTTAATCCCAAGAAGAATAGTCAGGTAACCGGGTCAAAACAAGGGGGACAGAGAAAATACAAGATCAGAAGACACAAGAGTAGTCAGTATACAGGCCGAGGTCACAACAAGAAACAAATCCACAAGCCGGGAGCTGAGCACAGAGAACTGAACCAGAGGAGAACAAGGCTGTATCTGGCAGCTTCCAGCAATATGCTTCCAGCTTTAGTAGGGTGTGGTGCTTTCCAATTGGAATAAGCAGATTACTCCAGCTGGACAGCACACACACCCATACTGCCAGACTGGATGGTACTACAGGTCTCAGGCTACCTAATCTTAGTGGCTGGACACAGCCTGTGCCGTCCAGAGCTTCTGGTTCCGACATCTCCTCCATCACCAGTGCCACCTGCAGAATGATAAAGGTGGCGCCTGGTGACAGATGGAGACGTTGGGGCAGCAGATCCCAAAGGAGATGGGACACACTATTTACAGAAACCTTAAAGAAGTTGTCCAGTACTTTTTATAATTGCCCCAATGTATTTACCCTGTGCCCATAAGTCTTTTTGTAATTACCTTCTGCTGTCCTTCTTGCCTGTAAGTGACGCTATCACTGGCCGACGCTATCACTGGCCGCCTACAGACATCACGTGAGGCGTGACATCAGTGACGTGGTCCCCGCGGTGAATGCTAGGCTGTGGGCGGGGTTACCCCATGCCTCACACCCGGCATCCACCACGCACTTTCCCTCTCCCCATTCATTGTGAAAGCGCGCGGTCGATTCTGGGTGTGACGCGCGGGGTAACTCTGCCCACAGCCCAGCATCCACCGTGGGGACCACGTCACTGATGCCACGCCTCACTTAACGTGATATCAGTGGAAGAAAGAGCCGGCTGCAGCCGGGGGTCATGTAATGCTTGTAGGCGGCCAGCGATATTGCCGCTCACAGGCAAGAAGGACAGCAGAAGGTAATTACAAAAAGATTTATGGGCACAGGTTAAATACATTGGCGAAATTGAAAAAAAGTACTGGACTACTTCTTTAATATAACAAAATGGCAGAAAACCAGAGTAGTAGAAATCACCATAAAGTGACTCCATTTTGGAAATTATAACCCACAGTGAATTAATCTATAGGAGTAGTGAGTATTTTGACTCCACAGGCACTTTCCGGAAATTAGCACACAATGAATGGTGGAGAGTGAAAATTGCCCATTGGCCATTTTATTGCCCAACACATAGTGCCCAGATTGTGCTCCAGGAGACACACACGGTAAATTAATGTCGGTTCTTCTCACTATAGTAATGCCAAATACATGGAGGCTAAATGTGGTTTGGGCGCACTGCAAGGCTCAGAAGTGAGGGGGAGATCTGACTTTGGGAAAGCGAATTTTGCTGCATTGGTTTATGGATGAGAAGAAGTTTTTATTGGTATCATTTTTGCCTACATAACATTGTTTGATGGCTTCTTATTCCATATTTTGGAGGCAGAATGAGCAAACAGTTGAACACCACGCTCCACTGGTTCATCCTATGAGGTTTTCTATTAGACTGTGTATTGTCATTCTGTCAATAACTTGTCATTTCTACAGATGTTTTAAGTAGAAATGTTCAAAAATATAAATTTCAAGGATATTTTATTCAAAATTAATAATTGTTTTTTTCTTGGCAGATGACTGTACCAGGAGATCAGAGGGACAGCCGACATCTTCAATTTTTAAATTGGATGATCTTGAAATCCCACAGGATACAATTGAAGTGAATGCCATTACTCCAGATATACCATCTTCCCTTCACAGCAAAGATCTGTCATCTGATCCTATGAAACAGCTGCTGTCTTCTGATTCATTACCGACTACTAAGGAAAATCAAAATAAAAAAATAAGCATTACAAAACAAACTGCTCGTAAAGGAAAGAAGTCATTTTCACGTTCAGAAAATGGAAATAGTTGTACCCTCGAAAAGTCTATTCTTAAACATCAAAAAATACACACAGCGGACAATAGATTTTTTTGTTCAAAATGTGGGAAATGTTTTAACCACAAATCAGATTTTGTCAAGCACCAGAGACTTCACATAGGGGAGAAGCCTTTTTCATGTTCAGAATGTGGGAAATGTTTTAACCGGAAAGCGCATCTTTATAACCACCAGAGAACCCACACAGGGGAGAAGCCCTTTTCCTGTTCAGAATGTGAGAAATGTTTTAACCATAAATCAGCTTTGGTTAATCACAAGAGAATTCACACAGGGGAGAAGCCTTTTACCTGTTCAGAATGTGAAAAATTTTTCAACCACAAAGCACATCTTAATATCCACCAGAGAACCCACACAGGAGAGAAGCCTTTTTCATGTTCAGAATGCGGGAAATGTTTTGTACAGCAATCAAGTCTTATCAAACATGAGAGAACTCACACAGGGGAGAAGCATTTTTCATGTTCAGAATGTGGGAAATGTTTTTACGATAAATCTGCTTTGGTTACGCACCAGATAATTCACACAGGGGAGAAGCCTTTTTCATGTTCCGAATGTGGGAAATGTTTTAACACTAAATCTGCTTTGGTTAAGCACCAGAGAATTCACACAGGGGAGAAGCCTTTTTCATGTTCAGAATGTGGCAAATGTTTTAACCGTAAATCATTTTTGGTTAACCACCAGAGAATTCACACAGGGGAGAAGCCTTTTTCATGTTCAGAATGTGTGAAATGTTTTCGTGACAAATCAGCTTTGGTTAAGCACCACAGAACTCACACAGGGGAGAAGCCTTTTTCATGTTCAGAATGTGGGAAATGTTTTAATGATAAATCAGCTTTGGTTACGCATCAGAGAACTCACACAGGGGAGAAACCTTTTTCATGTTCAGAATGTGGAAAATGTTTTCGTGATAAATCAGCTTTGGTTAAGCACCAGAGAACTCACACAGGGGAGAAGCCTTTTTCATGTTCAGCATGTGGGAAATGTTTTAATGATAAATCAACTTTGGTTACGCATCAGAGAACTCACACAGGGGAGAAGCCTTTTTCATGTTCAGAATGTGGGAAATGTTTTAATGATAAATCAGCTTTGATTACGCATCAGAGAACTCACACAGGGGAGAAGCCTTTTTCATGTTCACAATGTGGGAAATGTTTTAATGATAAATCAGCTTTGGTTAAGCACCAGAGAACTCACACAGGGGAGAAGCCTTTTTCATGTTCAGAATGTGGGAAATGTTTTAACCATAAATCAGCTTTGGTTAAGCACCAGAGAACCCACACAGTGGAGAAGCCTTTTTCCTAATCTTTTTTTTTTATTCCTAATATATTTTTGAGATTTTTTTTCATAATCTTTTTTTTTGACAAAACAAGAAACCAGTACATATAATAATAAGATAACATACCATAGGGATGACATACATGCATCTCTCCTATATATGCTTTCAGCTTGCCCATTACCATCTGATAACTTGCAGTTACTATATCTTACACTTAACATTCCACATTCTTGAAATCTTTTATATAACTATAATATTGTAATAAACATTATAATCCTATACACATATAGGTGTGCTATATTACCCATACCACATTTAAGGAATTCCAATACACATTACAATGAAACATTAGACCTCGCCAATACCCCCCTCCCCCATAAGTCATGGTCTCTCCAACAATAACCCCCTTGATGGCATTCCAGGTGTATCCGACCATAAACATTAAATCTTGTTTTTTATATACCCCTTTTTCTAATCTGATAATATGATTTATCCTATTTTTTAGTTCACTAATTTCTGGAGGTGAGGGGTTAATCCATTTGGATGCAATATGTTTCCTAGCTTGAAATAAAATACGTGAAATCCCTATTGAAATTGGGTCAAATTCCATATCATCCTTTAATACAGGGGTCCTCAAACTACGGCCCGCGGGCCACATGCGGCCCGCCGAGGAGGTTTATCCGGCCCGCCGGGTGTTTTTGCCGCGGCTGCCTGTCCTGCTTAGCAGACGACAGTTCAATGCCGGCGGGCCCTGTAATCGTGGGCGGAACGACGATGCCGCGAGTAAAGGCGATGCGCTGCCACTCCGGAAGACTTGCTGCCCTCCGTATACAGCACAGACGACGTGATGACATCACGCGCCTGTGCCAGAAGTAGACAGAATCGAGCAGGCGCCTATTCAGAGCAGTGGGATACATGGGTGAGTACTGGTATTTTTTTTTATTTTTAACACTGGATCCGGTCTGACATGCTTATTGGGGACATTTACCTGCCTATTGGGGACATGTACCTGCCTATTAGGGACCTATGCTGCCTATTGGGGACCTATGCTGCCTATTGGGGATATTTACCTGCCTATTGGGGACCTATGCTGCCTGTTGGATATATTTACCTGCCTATTGGGGACCTATGCTGCCAATTTGGGATATTTACCTGCCTATTGGGGACCTATCCTGCCTATTGGGAACATTTACCTGCCTATTAGGGACCTATGTTGCCTATTGGGGACATTTACCTGCCTATTGGGGACACTTACCTGCCTATTGGTGACACTTACCTGCCTATTGGGGACCTATGCTGCCTATTAGGGACATTTACCTGCCAATTGGGGACCTATCCTGCCTATTGGGGATATTTACCTGCCTATTGGGGACCTATGCTGCCTATGGGGACACTTACCTGCCTATTGGTGACACTTACCTGCCTATTGGGGACCTATGCTGCCTATTAGGGACATTTACCTGCCTATTGGGGACATTTACCTGCCTATTGCGGCCCTATGCTGCCTATTGGGGACATTTACCTGCCTATTGGGGACATTTACCTGCCTATTGGAGACACTTACCTGCCTATTGGGAACATTTACCTGCCTATTGGGGACATATAACCTGCCTATTGGGGACATATAACCTGCCTATTGGGGACATTTACCTGCCTATTAGGAACCTATGCTGTCTATTGGGGACATTTACCTGCCTATTGGGGACATTTACCTGCCTATTGGGGAAATTTACCTGCCTGTTGGGGACCTATGCTGCCTATTCGGGATATTTACCTGCCTATTGGGGACCTATGTTGCCCATTGGGGACATTTACCTGCCCATTGGGGACCTATGCTGCCTATTGGGGACATTTAGCTGCCTATTGAGGACCTATGCTGCCTATTGGGGATATTTACCTGCCTATTGGGGACCTATGCTGCCTATTGGGGATATTTACCTGCCTATTGGGGACCTATGCTGCCTATTGGGGACATTCACCTGCCTATTGGGGACCTATGCTGCCTATGGGAACATTTACCTGCCTATTGGGGACATTTACCTGCCTATTGGGGACCTATGCTGGCTATTGGGGACATTTACCTGCCTATTGGGGGCTTTTACCTGCCTATTGGGGACCTATGCTGCCTATAGGGGACATTTACCTGCCTATTGGGGACCTATGCTGCCTACCTGCCTATTAGGAACCTATGCTGCCTATTGGGGAGCTTTACCTGCCTATTGGGGAGATTTACTTGACTATTGGGGACATTTACCTGCCTATTGGGAACATTTACCTGCCCATTGGGGACATTTACTTGCCTATTGGGGACCTATGCTGCCTATTGGGAACATTTACTTGCCTATTAGGAACCTATGCTGCCTATTGGGGACATTTACCTGCCTATTGGGGACCTATGCTGCCTATTGGGAACATTTACCTACGTATTAGGAACCTATGCTGCCTATTGGGGACATTTACTTGCCTATTGGGGACATTTACCTGCCTATTGGGGACCTTTACCTGCCTATTAGGAACCTATGCTGCCTATTGGGGACATTTACTTGCCTATTGGGGACTCTCACACCACACCAGTCTGAGCCTGAGGTAAAAGCGGAGTTCCACCAATATGGGCACTGGTGAGGCTGAAATTATATAGACTGGCAAGGCTTCATTGATGGGCAGTGCAG
Organism: Phyllobates terribilis; assembly: GCF_046119375.1. Lineage (NCBI taxonomy): Eukaryota > Metazoa > Chordata > Amphibia > Anura > Dendrobatidae > Phyllobates > Phyllobates terribilis. The sequence continues at coordinate 20,698,972 of NW_027362777.1, read as the reverse complement.
TCTGTATGTCTCTATGTGGGCAATTTTATTTTTGGTATTATTGTCTACCTGCAATTGGGGACATTTACCTGTCTATGGGGGACCTATGCTGCCTATTGGGAACATTTACCTGCCTATTGGGGACCTATGCTGCCTATTGGGGACATTTACTTGCCTATTGGGGACATTTACCTGCCTATTGGGGACACTTACCTGCCTATTGGGGACATATAACCTGCCTACTGGGGACCTATGCTGCCTATTGGGGACCTACAGTGGTGGCCAAAAGTATTGGCACCCCTGCAATTCTGTCTGATAATACTCAGTTTCTTCCTGAAAATGATTGCAATCACAAATTCTTTGGTATTATTATCTTCATTTAATTTGTCTTCAATGAAAAAAACACAAAAGGAATTGTCCTAAAGCCAAATTGGATACAATTCCACACCAAACCTAAAGAAGGGGGTGGACAAAAGTATTGGTACCCTTTGAAAAATCATGTGATGCTTCTCTAATTCGTGTAATTAACAGCACCTGTAACTTACCTGTGGCACCTGACAGGTGTTGGCAATAACTAAATCACACTTGCAGCCAGTTAACAAGGATTAAAGTTGACTCAACCTGTGTCCTTGTGTGTACCACATTGAGCATGGAGAAAAGAAAGAAGACCGAAGAACTGTCTGAGGACTTGAGAAACCAAATTGTGAGGAAGCATGAGCAATCTCAAGGCTACAAGTCCATCTCCAAAGACCTGAATGTTCCTGTGTCTTCCGTGCGCAGTGTCATCAAGAAGTTTAAAGCCCATGGCACTGTGGTTAACCTCCCTAGATGTGGACGGAAAATAAAAATTGACGAGAGATTTCAACGCAAGATTGTGCGGATGGTGGATAAAGAACCTCGACTAACATCCAAACAAGTTCAAGCTGCCCTGCAGTCTGAGGGCACAACAGTGTCAACCCGTACTATCCATCGGCGTCTGAATGAAAAGGGACTGTATGGTAGGATACCCAGGAAAACCCCACTTCTTACCCCGAGACATAAAAAAGCCAGGCTGGAGTTTGCCAAAACTTACCTGAGAAAGCCTAAAACGTTTTGGAAGAATGTTCTATGGTCAGATGAGACAAAAGTCGAGCTTTTTGGGAAAAAGCATCAACATAGAGTGTAAAGGAAAAAAAAAGAGGCATTCAAAGAAAAGAACACGGTCCCTACAGTCAAACATGGCGGTGGTTCCCTGATGTTTTGGGGTTGCTTTGCTGCCTCTGGCACTGGACTGCTTGACCATGTGCATGGCATTATGAAGTCTGAAGACTACCAACAAATTTTGCAGCATAATGTAGGGGCCAGTGTGAGAAAGCTGGGTCTCCCTCAGAGGTCATGGGTCTTCTAGCAGGACAATGACCCAAAACACACTTCCAAAAGCACTATAAAATGGTTTGAGAGAAAGCACTGGAGACTTCTAAGGTGGCCAGCAATGAGTCCAGACCTGAATCCCATAGAACACCTGTGGAGAGATCTCAAAATGGCAGTTTGGAGAAGGCACCCTTCAAATATCAGGGACCTGGAGCAGTTTGCCAAAGAAGAATGGTCTACAATTCCAGCAGAGCATTGTAAGAAACTCATTGATGGTTACCGAAAGGGGTTGTTCGCAGTTATTTTGGCTAAAGGTTGTGCAACCAAGTATTAGGCTGAGGGTGCCAATACTTTTGTCCGGCCCTTTTTTGGAGTTTTGTGTGAAATGATTTGATTTTTGCTTCATTCTCTTTTGTGTTTTTTCCTTGCAAGCAAATTAAATGAAGAGAATAATACCAAAGAATTTGTGATTGCAATCATTTTCAGGAAGAAACTGAGTATTATCTGACAGAATTGCAGGGGTGCCAATACTTTTGGCCACCAATGTATGCTGCCTATTGGGGACGTTTACCTGCCTATTGGGGACATTTACCTGCCTATTGGGGACCTATGCTGCCTATTAGAGGGACCTTTACTTGCCTATTAGGAACCTATGCTGCCTATTGGGGATATTTACCTGCCTATTGGGGACTCTCGCACCACACCAGTCTGAGCCTGAGGTAAAAGCGGAGTTCCACCAATATGGGCACTGGTGAGGCTGAAATTATATAGACTGGCAAGGCTTCATTGATGGGCACTGATCAGACTGCATTATTGGGCAGTGCAGTCTGTATGTCTCTATGTGGGCAATTTTATTGCTGGTATAATGTTTTTGTAGCACTGTATATATAATTGGTATTTTACTAAAAGCAATTTGGAATCCCTAGGAAATAATGATATCAAGAAAAAGAAAAATTGATGCGGAGTGTAGGATATTCAAAGAACAGTGGACTTATGATTACTTTTTCATGCAGTACAAGGAAAGAGCTGAGTGTTTGATATGTCAGAATATAGTGTCTGTGTTCTAAGGATACAATTTGTTTCGACACTATCAAACTCAATATAAAGATAAATATGATTGTTTGGTCGGAGAAAGGAGAAAGGATAAAATATTAAAACTGAAAAATACATTGACAACTCGGCAAAATACTTCTGTGAAGCAGAAGCAGCTAAATATTTCATCACTGCGAGTAAGTTTTCAAGTTGCCAAGCTAATAGCGGGCACTGGCCGACCATTCCTGGAGGGAGGATTTGTTACAGAATGCCTTCTTTCTGTTGCCAAAGAGATGTGTCCAGAGAAGGCCGAATTATTTAGTACAGTGAGTGTGGCACCCCAGGGGTCTGGTTTCCACAGTAATAGCAATATTACGTCTGAGAGCAGGTGGGAGGTCTCCTGGCCAGGAATCCTATGCATGCCACACCTCCTGCCCAGTCCTGGGAGGGGAAGAACTTCCCCTATATAAGACTGGGGCTGAGGCAGGGTTAGTGAAAAAAGAGGAGAAGAAGAGTCCCAGACAGAGACATAGTCTGGTCTGGAGAGGAGCAGCGATAGGAAAGAAAGATCAGGAGCTCAGTGGGAGCAGTGCTAAAAGGAGTCAGGGGCTGGAAGCTGTAGAGCTCGCCCTGATTGAAGAGTTCTCACCGGACCCGGAGTCCGAGGCTGTGGGGACTAATCCTTACCCAGCAGCAGAAACCGACCGGCAGGGGATTTCAGGTCCTCTGGCCAAGAAACCCGAAGGCACGGTCACACGCAAGGGACCAGCACCGCCGTCGTGGAGCGGAAGCTACCAGAAGGCCCCGAGTCACCGGCCATACGGGTGAGCACCACACGGTACACTCAGGGACGTGGGCTACTTTTACCCGCCTCTAGCAAGGTAGCCAGAAGAGTACAATTAGTTGGGGAGGCCTACAACTCCGCCTGGCCAGGGGAGGTCCCATCTGCTCACGGACTGACCAGGCCCCGATCGCTAGCCAGTACTCCGGGAGGGTCTACCTTTGTCATCAGTAAAGACCCTGAACTACACCGCACCGTCTCTGAGTGGTTCCTGCTACCTGCATGCTATTCTGCTACCCCCTTCAAACACGTCGGCTGCCCTGAGCCCATACCCGTCCCGTTGGGGGTTATACCATCTACGCTGCACAATCGTACCACCGGCCTCAGCGGTCTGCCCTGCAGCGGCGGCCTCATAGCCGCATTCAACGGGTGGCGTAGTCGAACACCGTACCATCCTCTGCTAAACTCTGCCACTCAGCTTGACTCCCTGGGCACGGACCGGGTCACCGCCACGAGACTACTACCCCTATCAGATCCGGCTCCGGGTAGGCTCCCGCGTGCGCAACGCTGCGCTACTCAGGCCCAGGGGCGCGTCAACTTTGGCGTAGTCGGCAGGATTCCGTGCCCGCAACCACCGGGTACTGCGTGCCTGAAAGAAGACTGTTAAACTTACCTGTGGTGAAGATTCCCGCCATCTGGCGCCATCTTCTGCCTTCTTCCCGCCATCCGTGAAGTTTTCCCGCCATCCGGCGCCATCTTCTGCCTTCTTCCCGCCATCCGTGGAGTTTTCCCGCCGTTGGACGCCATCTTGAAGACGCCGCGCGGGAAGAAGAGGGGCGTGGACTCTGAAAGCGCGCGAGAACTGAAGCCCCGCCTCACGTCAGGACGTTGCGTAAGGTCCTGGAAGGAGCCCAGCAGACGCCGACGTCACAGGAGCGCGACGGAAGGTCCTCAACCCTGACGATCCACTGCGGAACCGCGGCCTACGGAAGAGGATCATCGCAAGGTAGGCCACGGTCCACTAGGGGGGAGGAGGATGTCGGATACGGAGGAGAGCTTCACTGCCACAGCCACCGCCAGCACCGCCGCTGCTGCGGTCATGCCTTTCACCATGCCCTATATCCCGGGGGCAGCCTGGCTACCCCAGTACTCAGGGGAGTCACATACCCTGAATGACTTTAGAGAAAAGCTGGATAGCCTCTTCCAGGTGTACCCCCTCACAGAAGAGCAAAAAGTGAGCATCCTGGTGGCCCAACTAACCGGGGCAGCCCAAAGGGAGGTAAAGTCCTGGCCACCTGGGAGGAGGACTGTCGCAGGGATATTAACCCGGCTGAAGGACACCTTTGATACCCGCACCTCAGCCGAGATTAAGCTTAGATTCTACGGGTGCAAACAGCGAGCACATGAGAATATAAGGGACTATGCACTAAACCTACAAGAGGCCCTGAGAGCCATTAAGCAGACCGACCCTGACGGCGTGGGAAACGAGGACAGGCTGTTGACCGAACAATTTATAGAGGGACTATATTGCAATGCCCACCGAACCCAGTTGCGGGCAATGGCCTTACAGGATCCTCATCTGGACTTTGCACAGTTCAAGGACAGAGCCATCCGGGTGCTCCGAGAACCGGCACCGGGTGGCGTGGTGACCCACAGGCGCCCTACTACCGCTTACCACCAGGAGGCGGCGCCCTTGTCGGCAGGGCCTGTGGGAGCTGACGCGCAGGCTTTGAACAATGACCCGGCTCCAGATCTGCACCATCAGGTCCAAGAGCTAGCTAAAAGCGTTGCTGCGCTAACCCGAACTGTGCAGTCTTTACAGGTTTCTGCTCCAGGGAAGATCCAGCTGGCATCCGGACCGGAGGACATCCCGTGGCGTCGACCAAGGAGGACCCCACCGGCCAGAGGAAGACCCAGCGACCGATACAACGAGGACGGACAACCCATCTGCCGCCGCTGCAATCAACCCGGACATATGGCAAGGTACTGTCCTTTAAACTGGCACAACCTGGGGTAGAGGGCCAACCCCTAGGAATAAGATCACCAGGCCCATCGAACTGGCGTGACAAATACGTGGGGGGACGTCCAGTCTTGCCTGTGGTACTGGATGGCATTCCTATGAGTGCCCTACTTGACACCGGGTCACAGGTCACCACCATCCCGTACGTGCTCTTCAAGCAGTACTGGAATGACTCGGATATAATCCGCTACCCTGACGACGACTTGAGTATCATTGCCAGCAATGGTCAGCCCGTGCCACAGATCGGATTTAAAGAGATGACCATTAAAATCGGTAGAGTCGAACTGGCAGCACAGGGACTGATCATTGTAGACATTGACAAGCGCGAGAGTCACCCAAAGATAACCCTAGGAACTAATGTGATTGAAAATTGTCTTGCAGAGGTGATTTTCATTTTACAGCAGGTTGCCAAGAACGCCAGCTCCGGCCAGCAGCGAGTGCTCCAAAAAGAGATCCGGGCACTGATGCGGCGGCAACAGGTGGAACTCTCCGGTGGTGAGATAGGAAGCGTGAGAATGTGTGACCCTTTCCCTATTGCCATGCCCCCGAAAAGTGAAATGATGATTTGGTGCCGGGCAGCTATTGGTCTGAGAGGTAGAGATTACCAGGCAATGGTGGAACCAGTCTACTCAGACAGTAGGCCCACCATTTTGACGGCACGGGGGGTGGTTGATGTACGCCATGGGAGGGTGCCCGTTCGCATAATAAATATCGGGAAGAGGGAAGTATACCTGCCCCGGTATGCCACGCTAGCCAAATTGTATACCATCGACCAAAATTCTGTACAGTCAGTGGAACCCTTGCCTCCATCTCACCCAGAGGAAGGTAACGGCTCTAAGAAACCAATGGAGGACTGGTGTCAGCAACTACATTTGGGGACTGACTCCACTCCCTCCCACCAGAAACAGGGAGTCTATCGGGTGGTTCAAGAGTACGAGAGAGTGTTTAGTAAACACCCGTTAGACTTCGGGCGAGTAAAGGGGGTAGAACACCACATCCCCACGGGAGACCATCCTCCCATAAAGGAGAGATACCGACCCGTACCCCCTGCACACTACCAACACGCCAAGGGGATGCTTAGAGACATGAAGGAGGCTGGAGTAATCAGGGATAGCTGTAGCCCCTGGGCAGCTCCACTAGTCTTGGTTAAAAAGAAGGACAACACCATGAGAATGTGTGTAGATTACCGGAAAATCAACCGTATCACACACAAAGATGCGTACCCCTTACCAAGGATAGAGGAGTCTTTGGCTGCTTTAAAATCTGCTAACTTCTTCTCCACTTTGGATCTCACTAGCGGGTACTGGCAGGTTCCTGTAGCAGAGGCGGACCGGGAGAAGACCGCATTCACCACCCCGATGGGACTTAGCGAGTTTACCTGCATGCCGTTCGGACTCTGCAACGCACCAGGAACCTTCCAATGGTTGATGGAATGCTGTCTGGGACACCGAAACTTCGAGACGGTCCTGTTATACCTGGACGATGTCATCGTCTACTCCAAGACCTACGAGGACCACCTGAAACACCTGGCAGAAGTGTTCGAAGCCCTGGCAAACTACGGCCTAAAGGTGAAACCCTCCAAGTGTCACCTCCTGAAACCAAAGGTGCAGTACCTGGGACACGTGGTGAGTGCTGACGGAGTGGCTCCCGACCCTGATAAGATCACCGCAATTAAGGAATGGCCAAGCCCCTCCAGCGTAAAGGAAGTGCGGCAGTTCCTCGGGTTGGTAGGCTACTACCGAAGATTCATTCCCGGTTTCACCAAAAAGGCAGCTCCTATGCAGGACCTCCTGATAGGCCAGTCCAGGAAGGCCAAGAACCAGAAGCCACCCTTCAGATGGGAGAAGCTGGAAGAAGAGTCCTTCCGCCAGCTGAAGATGGCCCTCACGGGGAATGAAATCCTGGCGTACCCTGATTACAGCCAGCCCTTTATCCTCTACACTGACACAAGTAACGTCGGGCTAGGAGCCGTACTGTCCCAGATCCAGCAGGGGAAAGAACGGGTAATTGCTTACGCCAGCCGAAAACTGCGACCCACCGAAAGAAACCCTGAGAATTACAGCTCATTCAAGCTAGAGTTCCTGGCAGTGGTGTGGGCAGTCACCGAACGCTTTAGGCACTACCTTGCCTCTTCCCGATTCACCGTGTACACGGATAACAACCCGTTGACACACCTGGATACGGCAAGACTAGGTGCCCTGGAGCAGAGATGGATGGCCCGCCTGTCCAACTATGAGTTCACGATCAAATACCGGGCAGGACGCTCCAATACCAACGCGGATGCCTTGTCCAGAATGCCAAACCTACCGGACGTAGGGGAAGATCCAGAGGAACTGGAAGAAGTTGAACTCCCCGCGTTCCACCGTCATGGGACTATCCAGTATTCCCACCGTGTAAGGGGTAAGCAATCTGCTACGTTCAACCCCTTACCTCATTACAACTGGGCGGAAACGCAAGACAGTGACCCCGCCGTCCGACTGGTGAAGGAGATGCTGACTCAGCCAGATGCCCGCCTTGACCCAGACGCTCCGGAGGAGGCCAAGCAACTGTGGGTTGAGAAGAGTCGACTGTTCCTTTACAAGGGGAAGTTGTGCCGCAGAATGGTTAACTCCCGGACGCATGAACTGATCTGGCAAGTAGTGCCAAGAAGAGACGCGGCTATGGTACTGGAGGCATACCACAACGGAGCTGGGCACTTCGGATGGAAGAAGCTGGAGTTCCTGCTGCGCGGGCGGTTCCATTGGGTAGGCATGAGAGGAACCATCGAGAGGTGGTGCAGAGACTGTGGCCCATGCAACCTAAGAAGGAAGGACCGTGCTAGCCAGAAGACTCCCCTGCAGTCCATCGTCACCAAGCAGCCGTTGGAACTGGTAGCCTTGGATCATGTAAAACTGACCCCCAGCAGAAGTGGCTACGTCTATGCGTTAACCATCGTGGATCACTACTCCCGGTTCTTGGTTGTCGTCCCCGTCAAGGACTTAACGGCTCAAACAGCAGCTAGAGCCTTCCAGCAGCACTTCTGCCGTCCACACGGATACCCCGAGCAGGTGCTGACGGACCAGGGACCTGCCTTTGAAGCGGAGGTCTTCCAGGAGTTCTGCACTCTGTATGGCTGCCGGAAGATAAGAACAACACCCTATCATCCACAAACCAATGGACTCTGCGAGAAAATGAACCAGGTGGTGATAGACCTTTTGAAAACATTGCCCCTGGAAGAACGCAGTCTGTGGCCTGAGAAACTGCCTGATCTGGTGGACCTATACAACCACATCCCTGTAGGTTCTACCAACTGTACCCCAGCTTACCTAATGAGAGCAAGACCTGGTAAGCTGCCTGTTGACCTGGATATGGGAGTCCTGACACCCGAGGACACTTCACCAGAAGCAGACTGGGACACAGAGAGGCAGCAGCAGTACCGGAAAGTACAGGAGAGCGTGGAGCGAAGTCTCTGTCAAGCTAGAGAAAGACAGGAGAAGACTTACAACCAGTATGCTCCCGCTGTTCCCCTGGTACCTGGAGAGCAGGTCTTGAAGAGGAAGAGACGGCTCCACAAGTTGGACGACCAGTGGGAGAAGGACCCGTACACCGTACTGCCCTCAAGCCATGAGAACCCGAAAGTCTGCACAATCAGTAAGGATGGAGGAGAAACCACAGCCATTGTATCCCGAGATCACCTGAAGAAGTGTCCCGAACAGCTACGGAACCCTGAAGAAGAACAGGAAGACCCTCGACCCGCAGAGGAAAGGGAAGATATGGTCAGTACTGTGCTCGGAGACTTCCCTCGGTCTTGGACTCAAGTCATTGGCGCTGTTGTGGTACCCGTCCTCACCTTCCTCCAACCAGCATCTCAAGTACCTACGGAGAAACAGGTAGAGCTGGAAGAGCAGCCGGTCCAGGAGGCAGAAGACCCCACACAAGCAGGCCAGGAGGATCAACCCTCTGCTTATAGTGAGCCTGCCGTGCCCCTAGTGAGCCAAAGAGCGCGTAGACAGCTGCCCAGTTTACCTTTGACAGCCCCTACACCCTGTAACTCAGGACCAGTCAGTCAGCTCCGTAGGTCTACTAGGGTCACTAGAGGCCAGTTGCCCGTACGTTGGAGGATTTAAAGTGCTCAAACTGTTTTATTTGTATCTACTTGTTATTGTTGCTTGTGAATAATTGTGTATTTCTAGTTATTTTATAGGTGTCGTTTATGGATTATCCGGAATCCTTTGTACATATGTTTGGAGCGTAACCCAGGAACGGACTAAAGACTGTTAAAGACTCGGGGCAGGACAGACCCCTACCTGGTTACGGCTCCCTGTTCTTTGGTGGAATGGACACCCTTGTTTTCTTCAAAAACTGCACCCGGTTGCGGACACGCCGTGACCATCCTAATGTGTTTTTCTTTATTGTACTGTTTCTGTTTATAACTTGTTATGTTTACAAAAGTATGTTTAGTCCCGGAGTACTAAATTTCACTAGGGGGGAATGTGGCACCCCAGGGGTCTGGTTTCCACAGTAATAGCAATATTACGTCTGAGAGCAGGTGGGAGGTCTCCTGGCCAGGAATCCTATGCATGCCACACCTCCTGCCCAGTCCTGGGAGGGGAAGAACTTCCCCTATATAAGACTGGGGCTGAGGCAGGGTTAGTGAAAAAAGAGGAGAAGAAGAGTCCCTGACAGAGACATAGTCTGGTCTGGAGAGGAGCAGCGATAGGAAAGAAAGATCAGGAGCTCAGTGGGAGCAGTGCTAAAAGGAGTCAGGGGCTGGAAGCTGTAGAGCTCGCCCTGATTGAAGAGTTCTCACCGGACCCGGAGTCCGAGGCTGTGAGGACTAATCCTTACCCAGCAGCAGAAACCGACCGGCAGGGGATTTCAGGTCCTCTGGCCAAGAAACCCGAAGGCACGGTCACACGCAAGGGACCAGCACCGCCGTCGTGGAGCGGAAGCTACCAGAAGGCCCCGAGTCACCGGCCATACGGGTGAGCACCACACGGTACACTCAGGGACGTGGGCTACTTTTACCCGCCTCTAGCAAGGTAGCCAGAAGAGTACAATTAGTTGGGGAGGCCTACAACTCCGCCTGGCCAGGGGAGGTCCCATCTGCTCACGGACTGACCAGGCCCCGATCGCTAGCCAGTACTCCGGGAGGGTCTACCTTTGTCATCAGTAAAGACCCTGAACTACACCGCGCCGTCTCTGAGTGGTTCCTGCTACCTGCATGCTATTCTGCTACCCCCTTCAAACACGTCGGCTGCCCTGAGGCCATACCCCTCCCGTTGGGGGTTATACCATCTACGCTGCACAATCGTACCACCGGCCTCAGCGGTCTGCCCTGCAGCGGCGGCCTCATAGCCGCATTCAACGGGTGGCGTAGTCGAACACCGTACCATCTTCTGCTAAACTCTGCCACTCAGCTTGACTCCCTGGGCACGGACCGGGTCACCGCCACGAGACTACTACCCCTATCAGATCCGGCTCCGCGTAGGCTCCCGCGTGCGCAACGCTGCGCGACTCAGGCCCAGGGGCGCGTCATGAGTCTTTCAGGACCTACCATTACACGAAGGATTGAAGAAATGGGAGACAATTTGCTTCAGCATTTGCAAAACTCTGCAAAAACACTTTCCTATTTTTCCTTGGCACTCAACGAAAGTAATGATATTCGTGATTCTGCACAACTTCTAATTTTTATTCGTGGGACGAATGACTGTTTCGAAGTCACAGAAGAGCTTGCTGCACTGCAAGGCATGAAAGGAAGAACTACAGGAGAGGATATCTATGAAAAGGTTTGCCAAACTGTAAATGGTGTGGAGCTGGACTGGGCTAAACTAGCCAGTGTGACAACTGATGGTGCTCCTAGCATGGTGGGGTCTAAGGAAGGAGTAATTGCTCGCATTAACCAAGAGATGGACAAACATGACCATTCTCATCCAATACTGCCTCATCCACCAACAGGCGCTGTGTAGTAAATCACTGGAGTGGGACTCTGTTAGGAAAATTGTGTTAATTTCATTAGAGCTAATGCATTAAACCACTGACAATTTCAGGAATTTCTGTCTGGGCTAAATGTTGCCTATGAAGATGTTCTGCACCACACAGAAGTGCGTTGGCTGAGTCGAGGGAGAGTTTTGAGACATTTCTATGACTTACTTCCACAGATTACAGCTTCTCTGCTTTCAAAAACAAAGAAGTACCGGAGCTCAATGATGCGGAATGGAAATGGCACCTTGCCTTTCTGACCGATGTAACAGAGTTACTTAACAGTTTCAATGTACAACTTCAAGGAAAGGGGCAGCTCCTCTGTGATATGCAATCACATGTGAAAGCATTTGAAGTAAAATTAGGCCTCCTCATCAAAGAAGTGAAGGAGGAAAATCTCTGCCATCTCCCCACAACTCAAAATCTGTTAGTGGAAAAACCATTGGTTGCATTCCCAAACAAAACATGTGTGGATTCACTGGAAAAGTTCCAAAAGGAGTTCCAATGTAGATTTAAAGATTCATCTCCATGAACAGGACATGCAGCTTTTCCGTAACCCATTTTTTTATTGACATTGAAAATGTGGATACAATTTACCAAATGGAACTGGCTGAAATGCATAATTGTGACTCTGAAAGATGCATTCAAGTCAAGCAGCCTTCCTAATTTCTATGCATCTCTCCCCTCTGAGACATATCCTAATCTCAGGAACCTTGCACTCAAAATGGCAACCATCTTTGGCAGCACTTATGTCTGTGAACAGACTTTTTCCAGAATGAAACATGTGAAATCTCCAACCAGATCCAGACTAACTGATGCACACTTGCATCACTTGTTACGACTAGCAGTGACAAATATGGAACCGGACATTGACCATCTCATTAGCCAAAAGCTGGCCCATAGTTCCCATTGACATACCGGTAAGTTTGTTGATTTAACTTTACTTGTTCTTCATTTTAAATATTGTATTTATTCGCGTTTTGTTTTTTTTTACTTTAAAATAAGATATGTGCAGTGTGCATAGGAATTTCTTCATAGTTTTTTTTTAAACTATATTCCGGCCCTCCAATGGTCCAAGGGACAGTGAACTGGCCCCCTGTTTAAAAAGTTTGAGAACCCCTGCTCTAATATACCTAATAGGCATTTTTTGGGGTCTGGTTGAATATCTATTTTATATACCCTCTTTATAATAGACAGAACTCTTTTCCAGTATTTTCCTAACTCCCACCATTCCCATAGCGGATGTAATAGGCCCGCAGCATCCATGTTACATCCTGGACATTCAGCAGCAGTCCGGTATCCTATGTTGCATAGGAATCTAGGCGTCTTATATTTCCTATGTATTAATATGATCTGGGAAAATCTCTGTGTCTCATATAAAGATACAGTCATATGAAAAAGTTTGGGCACCCCTATTAATCTTAAGCTTAATGTTTTATAAAAATTGGTGTTTTTGCAACAGCTATTTCAGTTTGATATATGTAATAACTGTTGGATACAGTAATGTTTCTGCCTTGAAATGAGGTTTATTGTACTAACAGAAAATGTGGAATCTGCATTCAAACAAAATTTGACAGGTGCATAAGTATGGGCACCTCACCAGAAAAGTGACATTAATATTTAGTAGATCCTCCTTTTGCAAAAATAACAGCCTCTAGTCGCTTCCTGTAGCTTTTAATGAGTTCCTGGATCCTGGATGAAGGTATTTTTGACCATTCCTCTTTACAAAACAATTCCAGTTCAGTTAAGTTTGATGGTCGCCGAGCATGGACAGCCTCTTCAAATGATCCCACAGATGTTCAATGATATTCAGGTCTGGGGACTGGGATGGCCATTCCAGAACATTGTAATAGTTCCTCTGCATGAATGCCTGAGTAGATTTGGAGCGGTGTTTTGGATCATTGTCTTGCTGAAAGATCCATCCACTGCGTTACTTCAACTTTATCACTGATTCTTGAACACTATTGCCAAGAATCTGCTGATACTGAGTGGAATCCATGCGTCCCTCAACTTTAACAAGATTCCCAGTGCCGGCATTGACCACACAGCCCCAAAGCATGATGGAACCTCCACCAAATTTTACTGTGGGTAGCAAGTGTTTTTCTTGGAATGCTGTGTTTTTTTGCCACCATGCATAACGCCTTTTTGTATGACCAAACAACTCAATCTTGGTTTCATCAGTCCACAGGACCTTCTTCCAAAAAGAAATAGGCTTCTTCAAATGTGCTTTTGCATACCTCAGCCGACTCTGTTTGTGCGTACTTGCAGAAACGGCTTCTTTCGCATCACTCTCCCATACAGCTTCTCCTTGTGCAAAGTGCGTTGTATAGTTGACCGATGCACAGTGACACCATCTGCAGCAAGCTGATGCTGCAGCTCTCTGGAGGTGGTCTGAGGATTGTCCTTGACTGATCTCACCATTCTTCTTCTCTGCCTTTCTGATGTTTTTCTTGTTCTGACACTTCTGGCCTTAACAAGAACTGTCCCTATGTTCTTCCATTTCCTTACTATGTTCCTCACAGTGGAAACTGACAGGTTAAATCTCTGAGACAGCTTTTTGTATCCTTCCCCTGAACAACTATGTTGAATAATCTTTGTTTTCAGATCATTTGACAGTTGTTTTGAGGAGCCCATGATGCCACTCTTCAGAGGAGATTCAAACAGGAGAACAACTTGCAAGTGGCCACTTTAAGTAGCTTTTCTCATGATTGCATACACCTGGCTATAAAGTTCAAAGCTCAATGAGGTTACAAAACCAAAAAAAGTGCTTTAGTAAGTCAGTAAAAAGTAGGCAGGAGTATTTAAAACAAGAAAATGATAAGGGTGCCCATACTTATGCACCGGTCAAATTTTGTTTGAATGCAGATTGCACATTTTCTGTTAGCACAATAAACCTCATTTCAAGGCAGAAACATTACTGTGTCCAACAGTTATTATATATATCAAACTGAAATAGCTGTTGCAAAAACACCAATTTTTATAAAACATTAAGCTTAAGATTAATAGGGGTGCCCAAACTTTTTCATATGACTGTAATTGGGGAACCAGTTGTAATACCGCTCTCCATTGATCCTCAGAAATTGGACCTATATCTCCATCCATTTTTGTCTAGCTGGAGAAGGAAATATTGTTAAATAAGAATTAAAAGGACTCAGTAAATATCAGAAATACGACCCTTAGTATTTCCCTTCTCTAATACCAACTTAACAAAAGTATTATTTTCTACCCAAAAGGGCGTCCATCTTGATTTGCATTTAAGAGTGTTCCATAAGGACCAATGAATATCCTACTTATTCATTGTGTTATTTCTCATGGCAGCCGCTAGTTCAAAAGTATTATTTGTGGTTACTCTGTCAATTACCGCTGATATCAAAGGCACATTAGTTTGAAACCAGAAGTTTACATACACTATATAAAAAGACACATCAGCATGTTTTTCTCAATATCTGAGATGAAATCAGAATAAACCTTTCCCGTGTTAGGTCAATTAGGATTACCATAATTTTTAATATTTTCCAAATGCCAGAATAATGAGAGAGAGAATGTTTTAAGGCATTTTTATTACTTACTCCAAAGTCAAAAGTTTACATATATTTCATTAGTATTTGGTACCATTGCCCTTAAACTGAATGACTTGGGTCAAACGTTTGGGATATCCTTCCACAAGCTTTTCAGAATAGTTGTTCGGAATTTGGGCCGATTCCTCCTGACAAAACTGGTGTAACTGATCCAGGATTGTAGGTCGCCTTGCTCGCATCTGCCTTTTCAATAGGACTGAGATCAGGGCTTTGTGTCGGCCACTCCAAAACACTGACTTTGTTATCCTTAAGCCACTTTCTTACCATTTTGGCAGTATGCTTCAGGTCATTGTCTATTTGGAAGACCCATTTCCGCCCAAGCTTTAACTTCCTGGCTAATGTCTTGAGATGTTGCTTCAGTATTGCCACATAATCTTCTTTTCTCATGATGCCATCTATTTTGTGAAGTGCATCAGTCCCTCCTGCAGCAAAACAACTCAACAACAAGATGCTGTCACCCCCGTGTTTCACAGTTGGGATGGTGTTCTTAGGCTTCCAAGCTTCTCCCTTTTTCCTCAAAAGGTAACGATGGTCAGTATGCCCAAAAAGTTCAATTTTAGTTTCATCAGACCACAGAATATGTCTCCAAAAATTAAGCTCTTTGTTCCTGTGTGCATGTGCAAACATTAATCTGGCTTTTTTATGTTTTTTTTTTGAGTAATGGTTTCTTCCTTTTCTTGGGTAATGGCAGAGTAGCCTTTCGGCCCATGTTGATACAGTACTCGTTTCACTGTGGATATTTACACAATCTTATCAGCTTCCGCCATCATCTTCACAAGGTCTCTTGCTTTTGTCCTTGGGTTGATATGCACATGTCGGACCAATGCACGTTCATCTCTGGTACACAGAACCCATCTCCTTCCTGAGTGGTATGAAGGCTTGACATTCCATTTTTGTTTGTACTTGCGTATAATTGTTTGTACAGATGAACGAGGCAGCTTCAGGTATCATGAAATTGTACCCACAATTTGTAATCCACAATTCTCTTCCTGATATCTTGGCTGATTTCTTTAGACTTTTCCATGATGGTACACAAAGAAGCAGTGTGTTTCAGGTGTGCATTAAAATACATCCACACGTGTGTTTCTAATTAACACAGATGCTGCCAAAAAGCTCAGAAAAAAAATTAGAAGCTTCAAAACACATGACATCATCATATGGGCAGTCCAAAATTATTTAAAGGTATAGTAATCGTAGTGTATGGAAACTTTTGCAGTAAGCAATAAAAATGCCTTAAAACATTCTCTCTCTCATTGTTCTGGCATTTGGCAAATTTAAACTAATTGACCTAAAACGGGAAATGTTTATTCTGATTTCATCTCAGATATTGAGAAAAACATGCAGATGTGTCTTTTTATATAGTGTATGTAAACTTCTGGTTTCAACTGTGTCTGTGTGTGTGTGTGTGTGTATATATATATATATATATATATATATATATATATATATATATATATATACAGTACAGACCAAAAGTTTGGACACACTTTCTCATTTAAAGATTTTTCTTTATTTTCATGACTATGAAAATTGTACATTCACACTGAAGGCATCAAAACTATGAATTAACACATGTGGAATTATATACTTAACAAAAAAGTGTGAAACAACTGAAAATATGTCTTATATTCTAGGTTCTTCAAAGTAGCCACCTTTTGCTTTGAAAACTGCTTTGAATACTCTTGGCATTCTCTTGATGAGCTTGAAGAGGTAGTCACCGGAAATGGTTTTCACTTCACAGGTGTGCCTTGTCACGTTTAATAAGTGGGATTTCTTGCCTTATAAATGGGGTTGGGACCATCAGTTGTGTTCTGCAGAAGTCAGGTGGATACACAGCTGATAGTCCTACTGAATAGACTCTTAGCTGCTTTTTTCTTGCTATAATACAAATTCTAAGTAAAGAAAAATGAGTGGCCATCATTACTTTAAGAAATGAAGGTCAGTCAGTCCGAAAAATTGAGCAAACTTTGAAAGTGTCCCCAAGTGCAGTTGCAAAAACCAGCAAGCGCTACAAAGAAACTGGCTCACATGAGGACCGCTCCAGGAAAGGAAGACCAAGAGTCACCTCTGCTTCTGAGGATAAGTTTATCCGAGTCAACAGCCTCAGAAATCGCAGGTTAACAGCAGCTCAGATTAGAGACCAAGTCAATGCCACACAGAGTTCTAGCAGCAGACACATCTAGTCACCGGAAATGGTCTTCCAACAATCTTGAAGGAGTTCCCAGAGATGCTTAGCACTTGTTGGCCCTTTTGCCTTCACTCTGCGGTCCAGCTCACCCCAAACCATCTCGATTGGGTTCAGGTCTGGTGACTGTGGAGGCCAGGTCATCTGGCGTAGCACCCCATCACTCTCCTTCTTGGTTAAATAGCCCTTACACAGCCTGGAGGTGTGTTTGGGGTCATTGTCCTGTTGAAAAATAAATGATGGTCCAACTAAACACAAACCGGATGGAATAGCATGCCGCTGCAAGATGCTGTGGTAGCCATGCTGGTTCAGTATGCCTTAAATTTTGAATAAATACCCAACAGTGTCACCAGCAAAGCACCCCCACACCATCACACCTCGTCCTCCATGCTTCACGGTGGGGACCAGGCATGTAGAGTCCATCCGTTCACCTTTTCTGCGTCGCACAAAGACACGGTGGTTAGAACCAAAGATCTCAAATTTGGACTCATCAGACCAAAGCACAGATTTCCACTGGTCTAATGTCCATTCCTTGTGTTCTTTAGCCCAAACAAGTCTCTTCTGCTTGTTGCCTGTCCTTAGCAGTGGTTTCCTAGCAGCTATTTTACTATGAAGGCCTGCTGCACAAAGTCTCCTCTTAACAGTTGTTGAAGAGATGTGTCTGCTGCTAGAACTCTGGGTGCCATTGACCTGGTCTCTAATCTGAGCTGCTGTTAACCTGCGATTTCTGAGGCTGATGACTCGGATAAACTTATCCTCAGAAGCAGAGGTGACTCTTTGTTTTCCTTTCCTGGGGCGGTCCTCATGTGAGCCAGTTTCTTTGTAGCGCTTGATGGTTTTTGTAACTGCACTTGGGGACACTTTCAAAGTTTACCCAATTTTTCAGACGGACTGACCTTCATTTCTTAAAGTAATGATGGTCACTCGTTTTTCTTTACTTAGAATTTGTATTATGGCAAGAAAAAAGCAGCTAACAGTCTATTCAGGAGGACTATCAGCTGTGTATCCACCAGACTTCTGCACAACACAAGTGATGGTCCCAACCCCATTTATAAGGCGAGAAATCCCACTTATTAAACGTGACAGGGCACACCTGTGAAGTGAAAACCATTTCCGGTGACTACCTCTTGAAGCTCATCAAGAGAATGCAAAGAGTGTGCAAAGCAGTCATCAAAGCAAAAGGTGGCTACTTTTGAAGAACCTAGAATATAAGACATATTTTCAGTTGTTTCACACTTTTTTGTTAAGTATATAATTCCACATGTGTTAATTCATAGTTTTGATGCCTTCAGTGTGAATGTACAATTTGGTCTGTACTGTGTGTGTATATATATATACAGTTATATGAAAAAGTTTGGGCACCCCTATTAATCTTAAGCTTAATGTTTTATAAAAATTGGTGTTTTTGCAACAGCTATTTCAGTTTGATATATGCAATAACTGTTGGACACAGTAATGTTTCTGCCTTGAAATGAGGTTTATTGTACTAACAGAAAATGTGCAATCTGCATTCAAGCAAAATATGACAGGTGCATAAGTATGGGCACCTCACCAGAAAAGTGACATTAATATTTAGTAGATCCTCCTTTTGCAAAAATAACAGCCTCTAGTCGCTTCCTGTAGCTTTTAATGATTTCCTGGATCCTGGATGAAGGTATTTTTGACCATTCCTCTTTACAAAACAATTCCAGTTCAGTTAAGTTTGATGGTCGCCGAGCATGGACAGCCCTCTTCAAATGATCCCACAGATGTTCAATGATATTCAGGTCTGGGGACTGGGATGGCCATTCTAGAACATTGTAATTGTTCCTCTGCATGAATGCCTGAGTAGATTTGGAGCGGTGTTTTGGATCATTGTCTTGCTGAAAGATCCATCCTCTGCGTAACTTCAACTTTATCACTGATTCTTAAACATTATTGTCAACAATCTGCTGATACTGAGTGGAATCCATGCGTCCCTCAACTTTAACAAGATTCCCGGTGCCGGCATTGGCCACACAGCCCCAAAGCATGAAGGAACCTCCATCAAATTTTACTGTGGGTAGCAAGTGTTTTTCTTGGAATGCTGTGTTTTTTTGCCGCCATGCATAACGCCTTTTTGTATGACCAAACAACTCAATCTTGGTTTCATCAGTCCACAGGACCTTCTTCCAAAAAGAAATTGGCTTCTCCAAATGTGCTTTTGCATACCTCAGCCGACTCTGTTTGTGGCGTGCTTGCAGAAACGGCTTCTTTCGCATCACTCTCCCATACAGTTTCTCCTTGTGCAAAGTGCGTTGTATAGTTGACCGATGCACAGTGACACCATCTGCGGCAAGTTGATGCTGCAGCTCTCTGGAGGTGGTCTGAGGATTGTCCTTGACTGATCTCACCATTCTTCTTCTCTGCCTTTCTGATGTTTTTCTTGGCCTGCCACTTCTGGCCTTAACAAGAACTGTCCCTGTGTTCTTCCATTTCCTTACTATGTTCCTCACAGTGGAAACTGACAGGTTAAATCTCTGAGACAGCTTTTTGTATCCTTCCCCTGAACAACTATGTTGAATAATCTTTGTTTTCAGATCATTTGACAGTTGTTTTGAGGAGCCCATGATGCCACTCTTCAGAGGAGATTCAAACAGGAGAACAACTTGCAAGTGGCCACTTTAAGTAGCTTTTCTCGTGATTGCATACACCTGGCTATGAAGTTCAAAGCTCAATGAGGTTACAAAACCAAAAAAAGTGCTTTAGTAAGTCAGTAAAAAGTAGGTAGGAGTATTTAAAACAAGAAAATGATAAGGGTGCCCATACTTATGTACCTGTCAAATTTTGTTTGAATGCAGATTGCACATTTTCTGTTAGTACAATAAACCTCATTTCAAGGCAGAAACATTACTGTGTCCAACAGTTATTATATATATCAAACTGAAATAGCTGTTGCAAAAACACCAATATTTATAAAACATTAAGCTTAAGATTAATAGGGGTGCCCAAACTTTTTCATATAACTGTATATGTATGTATATATATATATATATGTGTGTGTGTGTATGTGTATATACAGTGTATATATATATATATATATATATAAGTAAATCGTCATCATTAGGATACCATATTTATAGCCTACAATATCCGGACTAGCAATCAACATACAGGCCAAAGGTTCAATGGCTATCGCGAGAAGGAGGGGAGATAGTGGGCATCCCTGCCGAGTGCCCCTCCCCAACGCGATTGAAGCCGATAAGAGACCATTAGTTCTTATTTTAGCCTGAGGTCCAGAGTACAAAACCTGTATGTATGATAGGAATTTGGGACCCACCCCAAACCTTTTAAGAACCTCCCACAGGTATTTCCATTCTACGCCATCGAATGCTTTAGCCGCATAGAGAGAGAAAGAAAGAATAGCCTTATGTCCCATTATTACATATGATCTTTGAAGAAAAAGCCTTCGTAAATTCATTGCTGTGGACCAGTTTGGAATAAAGCCTGATTGATCCTTATGAATAATCTCCGTAATAATGTGAAATAATCTATTTGCCAGGCCTTTGCAATATGTCTATCGATAGAAGAGAAATGGGACAATATGACTTGGGGTGTGTAATGTATAATGTTTAGATCTGTCTCTTTAAGAAAAGGAAGTCTTGTGACCGGAGAGTTAGAGACTGGAAGTGAGTTTTAGTTTCGGTTTCTAGTCTGCTGAGAAACATGTAATGCATTGTGCTGGAGGAAGAAGGAGAAGAATAAAATACAGATAAAATCTACTCTCTTGAATTTCTTGTACTGTGAGGACATTACAACTTATATAGCGCCATTAATTCCACAGCGCTTTACAGACATTATCGTCGCTGTCCCCATTGGGGCTCACAATCTACATTCCATATCAGTATGTCTTTGGAGTGTGGGAGGAAACCGGAGAACCCGGAGAAAACCCACGCAAACACGAGGGGAACATACAAACTCCTTGTAGATGTTGTCCTTGGTGGGATTTGAGCCCAGAGCCGCAGCGCTGCAGTGCTAACCACTGAGCCACCATGCTGCCCCCCATGTTATGCTTGATTTACTTTTATCAGTCACCATTTTTATCATATACATATATATTGTATATATTTCTTAAATATTTTAATACTGTATATATATCTTAAATATTTTTAATAATTATATTTTTGTGTATGGTATAATTTCTTAATATTTGCACAGTTTACCTCAATTTGTTATTTCGGGTGGGAATTGAACTCACTCCCGCTTCATTTTTTGTTTTGCCACTCATTTTGCTCGAAGATCTCTTCTTTATTCCTCTTTCATGGCTTCTTTGGAGGCTTGTACTAAAATTTTCCCACGCTATGTCACGATTTCACCCAGCCTCTCACTCTAACAGCTGGGTTATCCCAGAATGCGGAGTTCATCTAAGTTCAGCGGAGGGACTTTCCCAGCAGCATAGATTTTTTCCCACGCTATTCTCTTAGCGATTTCTTTGGCCAGTATCTTTAGTTTAGTATCTTATTTCTCTTATACATTAACATTAAAAATGTGTTTTATATGTCCATATAATGTCTAATAATTAATATTCTAACATTCCAATGTGACAAACACTTTTATTCACTACAATCCACTTCTTAATAAATTTATGGTTTTATACACCCCAATCGCCCCTTTTTAATCCTCTGGTTCATTCACTCTTCTCCATTACATCGCTCACGCCAATGTCGATACTTTGGTTCTGTGACTTCTTGCCCAACCTACATAACTATATTTTTACATCACGCTATATTTATATTTAGATTAAATTTATCACCAGAAATGTGCATTTTATTATTGGTTATAAAATAAATGAAATTGAGAAAATAAAAATATGTAATTATATAATTTTGAAAGCTTTTATCATCATTTCTTCTTAAATTATTTACAATATTAAACTTTCACATATCATGTGTTCTTTTTTGGCGCCACATTTTTTCAAATTCACCAGTGTATATACTGTATATGGCTGTGTTCTGTCATTTGTCATATGTTTTTTTGTCCCGAGGAGGAAGTATGTTACTTTGACACGGATAGACAATAAAATAAAGCATATTTTTCTAGTGTGGACCTGGATTTACTGTCATCTACCAGCAGCGCAGATTTTCCACTTTTCGTGCCTTTCCACATACTACTGGTTTGGGAGACCAACTGCACGTCAGCAGGTACCACAGTTATAACTACAGTCGGTAGCGGAGAGCTTTGGGAAGCACTCATAGTACTAGAAAACTGACCCTGCAGCTGGGACTGTAAAGATCCTAGCTTCTAGTATTTCCTGGCCAGATCCTGGATCATCTGGGTCAGATTCGCTGCCTGATCACAGAGTGTAGGAATTGGATCCATTAGTGGGAAAAAAGTATATGCGAAATATAATGTGATGCTAGTCACCACTCATGGACAGGCTGTGAGGCAGATTAGTCAAACATACCAGGGTCAGATACCAAGAGAGCACTTAGAAAACAAAAGAGAAAAGACAAAGGTGAAGTCAAGTCATGATCTGAGGTCATAATACCAGGAAGATAGCAGATCAGAGCAAAGGGGCTAGGCAAATGGATGGTCAGAACGAGGTTTAAAGTCATACAGCAAAGGATCAACAAACAGAGCACAGAATTACAAGGCAAACAACCGAGCAGATACTATGTCTAGCAGAGGTCTGAGACTCAGCTAAGTTACTGGGTAATCACCTGGAACAGGGAACACCTGAAAGAAGCTCAACACCTCTCAAGACTCGGATTGGACGGCTGAGCTGTCCATCAAAACACCGACAACTCAGCACACCCCTGCACCACATGGCATGACTGAGCTGTCAGTCAAATCATCCAAGACACACTAAGCAGAGAAATTGTGACACTCTGATGTTTATTAGGCTGATTTTTATTTAGAGTTGATTTCCGTATAAATTATTTCTCACATTAAGAACATGAAAAAGACTTCTGCCTGTGTGCCTGCTCTGGTGATGAAAAGATGATTTCTTCACAAAACATTTTCAACATTCTGAATGTGAAAAAGGCTTCTCCCCTGTGTGGGTTCTCTGGTGTCTAACAAAATATGATTTCTGGTTAAAACATATCCTACATTCTGAACAAAAAAAAGGCTTCTCCCATGTGTGAGTTCTTTGGTGTTTAATGAGATTACATTTATGATTAAAATATTTCCCACATTCTGAACAGGAAAAAGACTTCTCCCCTGTGTGAATTTTCTGGTGCGTGACAAGATTTGATTTCTGTGAAAAATATTTCCCACATTCTGAACAGAAAAAAGGCTTTTCCCCTGTGTGAGTTCTCTGGTGCTTAACAAAAACTGATTTCCGGTTAAAACATTTCCCACATTCTGAACAAGAAAATGGCTTCTCCCCAGTGTGAGTTCTCTGGTGTGTAACAAGATCTGCTTTCTGATGAAAACTTTTCCCACATTCTGAACAGGAAAATGGCTTCTCCCCTGTGTGACTTCTCCAGTGATTAACAAGATTTGATTTCCATAAAAAACATTTTCCACATTCTGAACAGGAAAAAGGCTTCTCTCCTGTGTGTATTCTCTGATGTCTGATAAGACTTGATTTCCCTGCAAAACATTTCCCACATTCTGAACATGAAAATGGCTTCTCCCCTGTGTGAGTTCTCTGGTGATTAACAAGATCTGATTTCTGGTTAAAACATTTCCCACATTTGAAACAAAAAAATCTATTCCCTGCTGGGTGAATTTTTTGATGTTTAAGAATAGACTTTTCAACGGAAACACTATTTCCATTTTCTGAATGTGAAAATGGCTTCTTTGCTTGAGGAGCAATTCGTTTTTTTATGCTTATTTTGTGACTTTGATTTTCCATAGTGGTCGGTAATGAATCAGGAGATAGGACCTGTTTGATAGGATCAGATGACAGATCTTTGCTGTGAAGGGATGATGGTATATCTGGAGTAATGGCATTCACTTCAATTACATCCTCTGGGATCTCAAGACCATTTGATTTGAAAACTGGAGATGTCAGCTGTCCCTCTGATCTCCTGGTACAGTCATCTGCCAAGAAAAAAAAAAACGAATTATTATTTTTGAATAAAATATACTTGAAATTTATATTTTTGAACATTTCTACTTAAACTGTCTGTAAAAATGGAAATTTATGTAAAAAAATTTAATTATTCACCAAGACAATGACAGTTCACAGCCTAACAGAAATCCTCATAGCATGGAGCAGTTGACCGTGGTGTTCAACTGATTCTGCCTCCCAAATATGGAATAAAAGCCACCAAACAATGTTATATAGGTGAAAATAATAACAAGAAAAGCTTCTACTCATCTCACGAAAAAACAAGTCCCCACTCAGGTCCATCATCTGTCAGTGGAAAAACAAAGGTTTCCACATTATTAGTGGCTCAGATACTCTACAAATACACCCTAGGGCGTGGAGAGCAATGAATATTCATCTTCCTTAATAGCGCGAACACTGTAGCCACAGCACAGCTCCTGCTGTGCTCGGCGGTCAGTGTGCCTACTATTAAAGGCCATGAATATTCACTACTACCCACTCTCATGGATTGTAGTGAATAATCATGGTCTTTAATAGTGGGCACACAGACCTCCGAGCACAGCAGGAGCCACACTGCGGCTACAGTGTGCGCGCTGTTATGGAGAGTGAATGGTCACTGCTCCCAACGCACACAGTCCCAGCGTGGGGAGCAGTGACTATTCTGGCACAGCATCTCAGTGTGAGGGTACATGACAGGGACGCCATGCGCCCCCTGCCATGAGCGGCGCACACAGTGAGTGTCGGCAGCAGAGCGGGACGCAGCGCTGGAGCAGACAGGAGGTGAGTATAACTGTTTATTTATGTGTGCGCAGTGTGATGGTGATCAGGGGGGCCATGCATTACCAGGATGGGGATTAGGGGTGCCATGCATTACCAGGATGGGGATCAGGGGTGCCATGCTTTACCAGTATGGGGATCAGAGGTGGCCATGTATTACCAGGATGGGGATTAGAGGTGGCCATGTATTACCAGGATGGGGATCAGGGGGCCATGCATTACCAGAATGGGGATCAGGGGTGCCATGCTTTACCAGTATGGGGATCAGAGGTGGCCATGCATTACCAGGATGGGGATCAGGGAGGGCATGCATTACCAGGATGGGGATCAGGGAGGGCATTCATTACCAGAATGGAGATGAGGGGGGCCAGGCATTACCAGCATGGGGATCAGGGGGTGCCATGCATACCAGCATGGGGATCAGGGGTGCCATGCATACCAGCATGGGGATCAGGGGTGCCACGCGTGCCAGGATTGGGGGTGAGGGGTGCCTTGCATACCAGGATTGGGAGCAGGAGTGCCAAACATACCAGGATAGGGATCAGGGGGTGCCAAGCATACCAGGATGGGGATCGGGGGGTGCCAAGCATACCAGGATGGGGATCAGGGGGTGCCATGCATACCAGGATTGGGGATCAGGGGATGCCAAGCATACCAGGATGGGGATCAGGAGGTGCCTTGCATACCAGGATGGGGATCAAGGGGTGCCATGCATACCAGGATGGGGATGAGGGGTGCCATGCATATGGGGATGGGGGCCACATATAACAGGAAGGAGGGGGGGCATATATACCAGGATGGGGATATTAAAAGAATTGGGGGACATTACCCCTTTAACAGTGTCAGCAGCAGAACCCCTTCCCCTAAAACAATGCATCATGACCACAATTTTTGCTTAATTTTTTTTTCTATTTTGCTACTCTAAAACCTAGGTGCGTCTTATGGTCTGGTGCGTCTTATAGTCTGAAAAATACGATAAGTGTAGCAGCCAATAATCTATATAAAATATAAATAAATAAATTGGTCCCCTTGGGAGGTTGTGGGGCCTTGACCATATGGTATTTATCCTTACTTATATGTTATATTTATTTTTGCATATAATGTATCTAGCATAGAACTTGTATTTATATATCCACTGGGATTTAATTGAGAATTTATTTATATTTTATATAGATTATTGGTTGCTACATTTATTTATTATATCTACGCACTTTATCATATATTTAGGATTAACCATTCATTGTCATCTACATGCTATACCCCATATATATAGTTTTCTCCTTGTAATCCCTTCCTTTTTTGGTTTTATCATGTATATTAATAAAAAT
The DNA here is from genome assembly GCF_046119375.1 of Phyllobates terribilis. Taxonomy (NCBI): domain Eukaryota; kingdom Metazoa; phylum Chordata; class Amphibia; order Anura; family Dendrobatidae; genus Phyllobates; species Phyllobates terribilis. The sequence continues at coordinate 20,672,963 of NW_027362777.1, read as the reverse complement.
TTCAAAATTTTATATTTTAAATTAATTTTTATGTTTAGTCATTATTTATTTGAGTAGGTTTAGTGCATGAAATAAGTATTTGATCATCTACTAACCAGCAAGAATTCTGTCTCTCATAGACCTGTTGGTTTTTCTTTAAGAAGCCCTCCTACTCTGCACTCCTACCTGTTCTAATTGCACTTGTCTGAACTCATTACCTCTATACAAGACACCTATCCACACACAATCAATATCACTCCAACCTCTCCACCATGGCCAAGACCAAACAGATGTCTAAGGACACCAGGGACAAAATTTTAGACCTGCACAAGGTAGGGATGGGCTCCAGGACAATAGGCAAGCAGCTTATTGAGAAGACAACTGTTAGTGCAATTAATAGGAAATGGAAGAAACACAAGATGACCGTCAATCTTCTTGTCTGAGGCTCTGTGACGACACAGCTTCTTATCTTAATCAGCCATACGTCTAGATTTGTTAAGCCAAGAGAAATGCACTATTGTGTTTGTGTTGACTTTAAAACTTGTGTGTGTTTCTTTGGTAGTTCAAGAAGAACAGACCAGTATTTGTATAACGCTGAATGTTGTCTTCTCTTGGTTCTGAAACAATGACGTTTGTTACTATACTAATTGCATATTATACTAAAGCCAGCTAGATGTTGATTTAAAGAACCACCCCCCCTGCTATGTCGGCTATGTGGGTGATTGAATGCTGAAACAATGAGACCTGATCCCTGTGGAATAATACCCTCCCTAACCCTTGCCCTGTGGATGTGTACTTGAAAGAACAAATGTGAACTATTTAAAGAACACATGCCTCTGTAGCAGGCAGAATTGAAAGAGAATTTACAAGTAGAATCAAAGATCAGACTCTCTTCAGACCATCAGCTTGGTAGCATCAGTTTATTCAAAGAGACACATATTTGTATTCTACAAGATTCCAGCCTAAGGGTATATGGCCCTGACTGGAAAGATACGTATCTGCTCCATTGACCATCAGAGAGCCCATGGAAACATTCGGAGAGACCAGGTTGGGACGATGAAGTCACCTGGCCCCTTGGATATGTTGTTTGGGGTTGCCAGGTGGGACCCTCCGGTCGCCTGGAACCCATGGAGACATTCTATCTGAGAAGCCAGATTGAGACCAGCTGGTCATCGGGCCCCATGGAAACTCTCGGAGAGGCCAGGGTGGGACCCTTGGGTCTCCTGGCCTTGTACCTCGATGGACTGTCAGCTTCCTAAGCTTGTCGATACCTTCTCTCTGTGGGGGCCCGCCAAAAGCGGGGAGCCACTGGTTGAGGTAATTGGCCTTGGAAATCCCAAAGTTGCAGCTGTTCTATCCCAGGCGGGCCAGCAGAAGGGTGAGACTGTGTAATGTTGTACCATCTTAGGTATTTGCTGGGACTGTTCTATGGGTTTATTGTCCATTTGGTGGTTCAATAAAGTATTGCCACACTGTTTTACCCTCACCCTGTGTTGTCTGAGTAGATTTATGCCCACGAAAGACCCTGTTTCTTCACAAGCTCCATGCAGGCTTCATCTCGCCTCGTGCGATAAGGATGATTCTGAGAAAGGTCATAATCAGCCCAGAACTACACAGGAGGATCTGGTCAATGACCTGAAGAGAGCTGGGACCAGAGTCTCAAACATTACCGTTAGTAACACCTTGCCGTCATGGATTAAAATAATGAAGCACTCCCAAGGTCCCACTGCTCACGCCAGCACATGTCCAGGCCAGTTTGAAGTTCGCCAATGACCATTTGGATGATCCAGAGGAGGCATGGGAGAAGGTCATGTGGTCAGATGAAACCAAAATAGAACTTTTTGGTATCAACTCCACTCTCAATGTTTGGAGGAAGAAGAATGAGTACAACCCCCAGAACACCGTCCCAACTGTGAAGCATGGTAGGGGAGACATCATACTTTGAGAATGCTTTTCTGCAAAGGGAACAGGATAACTGTACCACATTGAAGGGAGGATGGATGGGGTCATGTATTGCGAGATTTTGGCCAATAACCTTCCCTCAGTAAGAGCATTGAAGATGGGTCATGGCTGGGTCTTCGAGCATGACAAAGACCCGAAACACACAGTCAGGGCAATTAAGGAGTGGCTCCGTAAGAAACATTTCAGGTCCTGGAGGGCCTAGCCAGTCTCCAAACCTGAACCCAATAGAAAATCTTTGGAGGGAGCTGAAACTCAATGTTGCCCAGCGACAGCCCTGAAACCTGAAAGATCTGGAGAAGATCTGTATGGAGGAGTGGGCCAAAATCCCTGCTGCAGTGTGTGCAAACCTGGTCAAGAACTACAGGAAACGTCTGACCTCTGTAATTGTAACAAAAGTTTCTGTACCAAATATTAAGTTCTGTTTGTTTATTGTTTCAAATATTTATTTCATGCAATAAAATGAAAATTAATTATGTAAAAATCATACAATGTGATTTTCTGGATTTTTTTTTTAGATTCTGTCTCTCACAGGTGAAGTGTACCTGTGATAAAAATTACTGATCTCTCCATTCTTTGTAGGTGGGAAAACTTGCAAAATCGGCAGAGTATCAAATACTTATTTTCCTAACTGTTATGTGTTGCGCAATAAAATGGCAAATGTGCAATTTTCACTCTCCATCATCCACCGTGTGCTAATTTCCAGTAAGTGGATGTGGAGTCAAAATCGTCACTACTCCTATAGATTAATTCACTGAGGGTTATAATTTCCAAAATGGAGTCACTTTATGGTGATTTATACTGCTCTGGTTTTCTGACATTTTGTCATATTAAGGCTTCTGTAAATGGTGTGCTCCATCTCCTCTGGGATCTGCTCCTGCGACGTCTGCTTCTCTCGCCAGAAGCCGCCTTATTCATCCTGCAGGCGGCGCTGGTGATGGAGGAGACGATAGAACCAGAAGCTCTGGGAGGCGCAGGCTCTGTCCAGTCACTAAGATTAGGGTTGCTGGGACCTGTAGTACCATCCAGTCTGGCAGTATGGGTGTGTGTGCTGTCCAGCTGGAGTAATCTGCTCCCTACTTCAGCCATTTGGAAAGCACCGCACCCTACTAAAGCTGGAAGCATATTGCTGGAAGCTGCCAGATACAGCCTTGTTCTCCTCTGGGTCAGTCCTCTGTGCTCAGCTCCCGGCTTGTGTATTTGTTTCCTGTTGTGACCTCGGCCCATTTACTGACTACTCTTGTGTCTTCTGATTTTGTATTTTCTCTGCCCTCCTGGTTCTGACCCGGCTACCTGACTATTCTTCTTCCCATCTCACACTACAGAACAACAGGTAATACTGTGGCACTACAGATACACTAGAACTTAGTGATGTTTTTTTTTTACATAGGGGTCTCTGTCTAAGTCCAGATCTATTTAGAGGAGTTAACCCCTTTACCCCCCAAGGCTGTTTGCACCTTCATGACCAGGCCAAATTTTACAGTTTTACAGTGTCACTTTATGAGGTAATAACTCTGGAACACTTCAACGGATCCCACTGATTATGAGTTTTTTCGTGACATATAGAACTTTATGTTAGTGGTAACATTTCTTTGATATCACTTGTGTTAATTTGTAAAAATAAACAACATTTGGCAAAAACTTAATTTTATTAACTTAAATCAGTTATATCACACAAATGAGTTAATAAATAACATTTCCCACATGTCTACTTTATATCAGCACAATTTTTTAAACAATTTTCTTGTTTGTTAGGAAATTAAAAGGGTTAAAATTTGACCAGCGATTTCTCATTTTTCCAACAAAATTTACAAAACCATTTTTTTAGGGACCACATCACATTTGAAGTGACTTCAGGGGCCTATATGACAGATGACATATACTCAAAAGTGACACCATTCTAAAAACTGCACCCCTCAATGTGCTGAAAACCACATTCAAGTAGTTTATTAACCCTTCAGATGCTTCACAGGAATTTTTGTACTGTGGAAGGAAAAATGAACATTTAACTTTGTCACAAAAATTTTACTTTAGACTCAAATTTTTTTTATTTTCGCAAGGGTAACAGGAAAAAATGGACCCAAAATTTGTTGTGCAATTTCTCCTGAGCACGCCGATATACCATATGTAGAGGAAAACTACTGTTTGGGCGCGCAGCAGGACTTGAAAGGAACACCATTTGACTTTTTGAATGCAAAATTTTCTGGAATAATTAGCGGGCGCCATGTCGCGTTTGGAGAGCTTTTAATGTGTCTAAACAGTGCAACCACAAGTGACACCATTTTGGAAACCTCTCAGGGAACTTATCTAGCACCTTGAATCCCCAGATGCTTCACAGAAGTTTATAACATTGAATCGTGTAAATAAAAATCACATTTTTCCAAAAACAATGTTATTTTAGCCCCAATTTTTTTATTTTCACAAGGATTGCAGGAGAGAATGGACACCAAAATTTGTTGTGCAATTTCTCCTGAGTGCGCAGATACCCCTTATGTGGTCGAAAACTACTTTTGAGGCACAGTGCCAAGCTCAGAAAAGAAGAGGTGCCATATTGGAGTTCACATTTTGCTGGACTGGTTTGAGGGTACCATGTCACATTGGCAGAGCCCCTGAGGTGTCAGAAGAGCAGAACCCCCCATATGAGACCTCATTTTACAAACTACACCTCTCAAGGAATTCATCTAGGGGTGCAGTGATCACAACAGGTGGGTCACCGAATTTTATACTATTGGGCAATTAAAAAAATAATTCCATTTTTACCACTAAAATTTTGTTTTAGACCCAGATTTTACATTTTTACAATGGGAAATGGGTAAAAATTGCATCAAAATTTGTCCCACAATTTCTGCTGACTGTATACCCCACATATGTGGTTGCACACTACTGCTGGCATGACTCTGTTGTCGGGTATCCCGGGGGCAGGAGCTCCTTCCTGTCCCTAACATTAGGGGCACCCTAGCTGGTCCTGCTCCCCGGATTACTTCTGAAGGTAAAGACACCGGGCGCCACGTACCTTGTCTGAGTTCCTCAATCCGCCCACAGTCTGTTCCCTTCCACCACCCAGGGAAGAGGGGAGTAGTAATGTATGGCTGAACCCCAACCAGACTAACAAGGTAATACAAATAGGGCTAAAGGAAAATACCAATCATACAAATAAATGCACACAAACAACAGAGGTTAACACTGGGAAGTGGAGGATGGGGGACAAACCTAAATAGAAGAAGAAGAGGATAACACACAAACTAAACCACGCAACAGTCTTAGCTTAATCCTCCAAACGCCTTCTCAAACAACAACAGTCCAGCACACTCCTAGAACCATGCAGCATAAGCTAGCTCTGGTAGGATAGCCTGCCAAAGCCCAGTATATATAGGAGCGGGGAGTGGCTAACAGCGAACAGGTGAGAGCCTAAATGATGGTAAGCTTCTAGGAGCTTACAACTGAGCAGATTAACCCCCGGCAGAAACCTGCACTGTTTAATATGAAGGTGAAAGGCTTTTAATGAGTGGGAGGAATTAGAAGCTGCAGTCTTCGGGCTCCTCTCCGTCACAGTAAATCCATGTCAACTGCTTAGCCATACGGTGAGACTCGGGAGGGACAGAGCGCTATTGGTTTTAGCAGAAACCCAGTATAGTAATACAGTAGGCATCCTGGAGCACAGAATTTTCTGTATTAGTTTACGGACTCCATATACAGAACCCCTAAGTGCTACAAGAGCACAATCACCGCTCAAGTTACCCCATTTTGGAAATTATACCCTTTGGGAATTTATCTACAGGTGTTGTGACGATTTTGACTCCTTGGGTTTTCCAGAAACAAGCAGCAGTGGATGTTGCTGAGTGAAAATTGCAAACTTCCGTTGTAGTGACCAGTACGCTGTAGTGACCAGTAGATTATTCCCGGCTTATGCTTCTGGAGACATGCACCCATACAGTAAGAGGGCTCTCATCACTACAGAAATGCCAAACATGTGGACACTAACTGCGGTTTAGGCTTACTGGTGCTCAGAAGGGAGGGGGCATTTAGTTTTAGGAGCACAGAATTTGCTGAATTTATTTTGGGGTGCAAGGGCCATTTCGATTTTCCAGAGCCTTTGTGCCATCAGTAACATGGAAGCCCCCTATATTTCCGCTAACAGATGACGAACCCGAGTGGGAACTTGCTTTTTTTGTGGATTGAGTTGAAGCTGGGAACATTTTGGGAACATTTTACATAACATTTTGGATCACATTTATCCTGCACTCTATGCTGAGCACTTACATAAGGGTTTCCTTTTAAATCTCAGAGTGACGTAATTCAGATGAAACCCCGAGGCAGCAGAGTTACTCTCGACTCTGTCTGGCCTCTGTTCAGTGATGTCCTTTTTTCCCAGAGGTGCACAGAACTGTGGCCGATGACACTTTTATGCAAACCTAAAAAGACGGACACCGCCAGATCAAAGGCCAGACAGCATCCATGGTGCCTCCACCTGCCTCATTATAGGGAATATTCAGAGCGCAGGATAAATGTGAGCTGAGCCTTACTGCGATATTTGGGAGTTAGAATCAACAAATCAACAGCAGGTGAAGAATTGGTTTTATTTATTTTTTACGCTGCTCCTGTGCGGTATAGGTGATTAGACGACTTTATTCTTCGGGTCGGTGCAATTACAGCGATAGATTTATAGCGGGTTTTTATGTTTGGCTGCTATCACATACTAAAATACGCTTTTTTTCCCCAAAAAAACTAGTTTTTGCATAACCAGATTTTGTGAGCTATAATTTTTCCATATTTCTACTGAAAAAGTCATGTGAGGGCTTGTTTTTTGCAGGATGAGTTGACGTTTTTATTGGTACCATATTTGGGCAGATTACATTTTTTGATCGCTTTCTATTCCGATTTTTGAGAGGCAGAATAAACAAAAAACAACACTTCAAGAATTGTTTTTTTTTTTTGTTTTTTTTATGCCGTTCCACGTATGGTAAAATTGATAAGGCAGCTTTATTTTTCTAGTCAGTACGATTACAGCGATACAACATTATGTAGTTTTTTTATGTTTTGACGCTATTACAGAATAAAAACAATTTTATCGAAAAAAAAATATTTTTGCATTGCTTCATTCTGAGAGCTATAATTTTTTTATTTTTCCCCTGATGGAGCTGTATGGCGGCTTGTTTTTTTGCAGGACAATGTGACGTTTTCATAGATACCATTTTTATGTACAGTACATTCATCTTTTTGATCGCATTTTATTCCACTTTTTGTTCTGCGGTATGATGATAAAGCATTGTTTTTTGCCTAGATTTTTACTTTTTTTATGGTGTTTACTAATTGTATTAACTAGTGGGATGGTTTAATATGGTTGGGTTGCTCTAGACACGGCGATACCAAATATGTCTACTTTTATTGTTTATTTATCCATTTGATTTATAATAATATTTATTTATGGGTACAATATATTTTTTATTTTTTTAATTAGTATTTTGTGATTTTTTTAAAAAATATTGTTACAACATTTCTCCACTTTTTTACTTAGTCCCACTGTGGAACTTCCCAGCTTTAAAGGGGATACCCACCAGGCTAGGGAGCCTTTTAAGTCTGGAGTTAAGGGCATCTTTTTGTCCAGGCCTGACGGACGTTTGTCCCAAGCGGAGCTGATTTCATTCTGAAGAATTCTGGAATGTGCCTGACACCACTTTACACAGGGGATGCACAATGTCATGGTCCCCAGAACACTCATAGCTTCCCTGACCATTACTTCCCTCTTTCTGCAAAAGGAACTGAATTTTTTTACTATGTCCCGAGCTTTCTTTTGAGGGAGTTTGGACAAGCCCCGGTGCGAATCTAATAGCACTCCCAAGAATATCTTCTGGTTGCTTGGAGCTAGGTCTGATTTTCCTAAATTTAGAACTCACCCCAAGTCTGACAATACTCGCATTACCCGACGCTGATGAAGAATTAACTGCGCGTCTGAATCTGCTACTAGAAGAAAGTCGTCTAGGTAGGGAATTATGACTATGCCCTCTCTCCTTAGACGGGAGACTACTTCCGTCACTATTTTGGTGAAAATACGGGGTGCCGATGACAGGCCGAACGGAAGACATTGGAACTGATAGTGGCTTACGCCACCTTTCCCTCTTGTTGCAAACCTGAGGTATCTCTGTCTTGAAGGGTGTATGGGAATATGGTAATATGCCTGCTTCAAATCCAAGGTACACATCACCGCGTCTTTGGGTACCAGAAGTATCACCGATTTTATTGACTCCATTTTGAACCTCTTGTACTTTACCCACTGGTTCAGGGGTCTGAGGTTTATAATTGTCCTGTACTCTCCCGATGGTTTTTTTATGGAGAACAGTCTGGAATAATGGCACCTCTATCTCTCTGAATGAGGGACCGGTGTTATTGCTCCGTCCTGGAGAAGCTGCCTGATGTCTACTTCCAGCCTTCTGAGGGCCGCTGTTGAACTGGCTTCCGTGATCTGAAATCGTCGGGGGGGAATTGAGAAAACTCGATCTTGTACCCGTGTTCTATAAGTTGTAAAATCCACTGATTTTGGGTTATTCTCTGCCAACTTCCTAGGAAATGCTGCAGCCGAATGCTGTCCAGTACAGGTCCAAAAACCTGTAGGCCGGAAAATGGGATAGCACAAAGTTTGTTTTTGGACTGCATATCGCCTGTCCAAGACCTCAGCCAGAGTGCCCTACGGGCCGAATTCAACAGCGCATCATTACTTGCCGCGAACCGGACAGATTCTGCTGACGCATCTGCCATGAAATTTACTGCCATCCTGACCATGTATAAAGCCTCGGCTATATCCTCCCTGGAAGCACTCTTTCTCAGTTTGGCTTCCAGGTCCTCCAACCATAAGCCTGCTGATCTGGCCATGGACGTGGCCGCAATATTGGTCTTGATGATTGCAGCTGAAGCCTCCCAGGCACTTCCTCTTTAATCATAGCCTTTACTTCGGCTCTAAATGTGGCCTGCTCCTCCGCCATAACTTTTGCTATACAGTCCTTGCACAGCTGTTTGTTATATGTGTCCAGAAGCCTGGTAGTACAAGTTGGGCATCGCCTAGCCCTCTTCTTAGGAACTGATCCCTTTGGGGTCCCTTTATTCTATGGACAGTATCAGACACAGGCAGTTTGTCAGGATAAATCACCATAGCTCAGCTACAAAAAAAGGGGGCCCATAGATGCTCACTTACATGACCCAGGGAGATGGCCGTGGAATCCGTGTGCTGCGCGGGGCTACCCTCCATAGCTCACTATAGGTGCAGTGCCTAACCGACAGACACACATGGACAGATTTTACCTGTCTTCGCCGCCATCTTCCCCAGGCTTCTCCTTCCTGCTGACCTCCTAACCGGAAGTGCGTTCCAGGGTGGAACTCATGCCGCAGCCGCGTCACTGGAATTGCACTGGCCGGCAGAGGCAGCACGCCCAGAGCCCTCCGAGGAGGGAAGCGGCGCCTTCCAGGAGCTCCGCTCCACTGGGCTGGCTGAGGGACCAGGACGGGTTTCAGCCGGCAGCCTGTCTTGACAGCGGGAGGAGACAGGTATGGCAACCCCTCCGTCCCCTGGGCTGCTCCTATGCTTTCAGCGCTGCTGCGCCCTCTCATGTGCCTGTCCGACTAGGGACAGGAAAAACACAGGCGATGGAGGGTGGGGAGGGGCCTTTAACCTCTCGTGTGTTCCTGCCCCTAGTCGGACATGAAGGACTACCTCCTGGTGTGCTGTCAGGAGGGACGTCCTGGAAAAAAACATTACACTCACCTTCCGATGGCCCCCGGTCTCCTTCTCCGATGCGTCCGGTCTCCTCGGTGTCTCGCAGTGGTGTAAAAGGACCTTCCATGACGTCATTTAGCCATGTGACAGGTCACTCGACCGCCGACGTCAGCACTGACACCCACCCACAGCGCTGATACACACCCACAGCGCTGACACACACCCACAGCACTGACACACACCCACAGCGCTGACACACTGAGCTTCCTAGTTTTGATTCCTACGATACCACAGTGTCTATCGACTCCTGTAAAACATGATATTAGACCTTCCTAGCTAGCACTAAGCCGAAGTTCAAGCCTTACGTGTTTCATCATTTTTTTATAACTGCCATGATCATCAGGGGCTAGCAGTCTGTTTAATATCTAAATAGAATTCGTTACTATGATAGTTTCTTGATAAACATATCGGCATGGTTGCTGGCCATGTTCGGCGGCCAAGCAAGCATGTCTTTATAGGTAGGAACATCCCACCTCCTTCCTCCCTATTCTCAACTTGACCAATCCTTGGACGGAAGTGTGAAAAACTTATTGCATCATTCCCTAGAAGACTCATGGCTGTACTAGCTCAAAGGGGGCTTCTACTCAATACTGAGTAAAGGGTCTGAATACTTATGACCATGTGATATTTCAGTTTTTCTTTTTTAATAAATATTCAAAAATTTCTACATTTCTGTTTTTTTTCAGTCAAGATGGGGTGCAGAGTGTACTTTACTGAGAAAAAAATGAACTTTTTAGAATTTACCAAATGGCTGCAATGAAACAAAGAGTGAAAAATGTAAAGGGGACTGAATACTTTCCATACACACTGTACTTTCTATCTGTGCAGCATTATTCATAATCTTACATCTACCAGAAATATATGCTTTGATCCAGGGTGGGCACCTTATTACATGTAATATTTCATAAATTTATGTATATTTATGTATGTGCCTTTTATAAGGTGGTTTACATCTAATGCTTTTTCTGCCTTTTTAATTATGTTTTAACTTTTTGGTGCTTGTGTGTGGTATTTAATAAAATTTATAATTCTTCTTAAAATTATTATTTATTGTTATTGACTTACTTATTCAGAATGTCTGGTGCCCATTTTTACACCCTTTTATTGTTCTTCTCTATATATTTCCTTGGATGCTGGGGCACAGCGTTCCTTTATAAATGTGTGGTGCCAGGTCTTCTTGTCTCTATACCCAGCTCTCTTCAGGGAATTGACCAGGTCCTCCCATGTAGTTCTGGGCTGATTCCTGACCTTTCTCAGAATCATCGCTGCCCCACCAGGCGAGATCTTGTATGGAGCCCCAGCCAGAGGAAGATTGACAGTCATCTTGTGTTTCGTCCATTTTCTAATATTGTGCCAACAGTTGTTGCCTTCTCTATTGTCCTGTAGCCCATCTGAGCCCTGTACAGGTCTACAATTTTCTCCCTGGTGTCCTTATACAGCTCTTTGGTCTTGGCCATGGGGGAGAGATTTGAGTGTGATTGATTGAGTGTGTGGACAGGTGTCTTTTATACAGGTAACGAGTTCAAACAGCAGCAGTTAATACAGGTAGTGAGTGCAGAGTAGGAGGGCTTCTTAAAGAAAAACTAACAGGTCTGTGAGAGGCAGAATTCTTGCTGGTTGGTAGGTGATCAAATACTTATTTCATGCAATAAAATGCAATTTAATTATTTAAAAATCATACAATGTGATTTTCTGGATTTTTTTTTACATTCTGTCTCTCACAGGTGAAGTGTACCTACGATAAACTTGAAAAATCAGCAGTGTATCAAATACTTATTTTCCCCATTCTTTTGCCTCTTGAGAAAGCCCATAATATAGGGGCAAAACGCGCGTCGAGGTTCTCTTCTGGTCACTTGGCACCTTAAGTTCATCCTGTTCCCGGTCTGCCTGTCACTTTTTCTCTACTGGCCCCCCCTACTAGCGATTGGTAAGGGATACTTGAATTTTTCTTGATATCTTATATATACCTGCACACTTGTGCGGCTACCCCTCATCTATGGTATATCTTACATGCTATTTGCTTGCCTTTCCCCTTCCCCCTTTTTTGTTTGGGGGGGCCTTTGATATATACATTTTCTATATATGTTACCATGTACTGTATTTTGTAATCTGCTATTTACTCTGTGTTGCCACTGCTGTGGCCTTTTTACTATTTTGTATCCAATAAAGCTATATTGATTTTATGCCTATATATACTCTGTTTCTCCTGTTATATCTGCATTCAATATTGAGTAGGCTTGTGGCTATTAGAAGCTATGTATTTCCTAGTTGTCTTTTCGCCACGACTTTAAAAAATGAAGGCCGTCTTGCATATACTTATTTTCCCCACTGTAGCAGCAGCTAGGGACGTCCATCACGATAGCTTCATCCTCATCGCTAATGCTATAATATGAGAAGTTCAGCTAACAGGCTCTTGTGATTGGCATTATGTAGGAGACTGTCTATTGTACTATATGATTGCTGAAAAGATTAGGGATAAAGCAAGAGAATCTCTCAATATCCTATAACTGCTGCTATAAGCACAAGATAAGAGAAACTGCCAATGTGTCGGCTTCATGAATTTTAAAGCTTACCACGGTGAATTTATTCACAGTTCTCCTGAATAAATTGTGCTGTTAGATACAAACGGTAGGAAGATCTGTTATCCTGATTAAATAAATATAATTGATATACAGTACAGACCAAAAGTTTGGACACACCTTCTCATTTAAAGATTTTTCTGTATTTTCATGACTATGAAAATTGTACATTCACACTGAAGGCATCAAAACTATGAATTAACACATGTGGAATTATATACTTAACAAAAAAGTGTGAAACAACTGAAAATATGTCTTATATTCTAGGTTCTTCAAAGTAGCCACCTTTTGCTTTGACGACTGCTTTGCACACTCTTGGCATTCTCTTGATGAGCTTCAAGAGGTAGTCACCGGAAATGGTCTTCCAACAATCTTGAAGGAGTTCCCAGAAATGCTTAGCACTTGTTGGCCCTTTTGCCTTCACTCTGCGGTCCAGCTCACCCCAAACCATCTCGATTGGGTTCAGATCTGGTGACTGTGGAGGCCAAGTCATCTGGCGTAGCACCCCATCACTCTCCTTCTTGGTCAAATAGCCCTTACACAGCCTGGAGGTGTGTTTGGGGTCATAAATAAATGCAAACCGGATGGAATAGCATGCCGCTGCAAGTTGCTGTTGTAGCCATGCTGGTTCAGTATGCCTTCAATTTTGAATAAATCCCCAACAGTGTCACCAGCAAAGCACCCCCACACCATCACACCTCCTCCTCCATGCTTCACGGTGGGAACCAGGCATGTAGAGTCAATCCGTTCACCTTTTCTGCGTCGAACAAAGACACGGTGGTTGGAACCAAAGATCTCAAATTTGGACTCATCAGACCAAAGCACAGATTTCCACTGGTCTAATGTCCATTCCTTGTGTTCTTTAGCCCAAACAAGTCTCTTCTTCTTGTTGCCTGTCCTTAGCAGTGGTTTCCTAGCAGCTATTTTACCATGAAGGCCAGCTGCACAAAGTCTCCTCTTAACAGTTGTTGTAGAGATGTGTCTGCTGCTAGAACTCTGTGTGGCATTGACCTGGTCTTTAATCTGAGCTGCTGTTAACCTGCGATTTCTGAGGCTGGTGACTCAGATAAAGTTATCCTCAGAAGCAGAGGTGACTCTTAGTCTTCCTTTCCTGGGGCGGTCCTCATGTGAGACAGTTTCTTTGTAGCGCTTGATGGTTTTTGCAACTGCACTTGGGGACACTTTCAAAGTTTGCCCAATTTTTTGGACTGACTGACCTTCATTTCTTAAAGTAATGATGGCCACTCGTTTTTCTTTACTTAGCTGCTTTTTTCTTGCCATAATACAAATTCTAACAATCTATTCAGTAGGACTATCAGCTGTGTATCCACCTGACTTCTGCACAGCACAACTGATGGTCCCAACCCCATTTATAAGGCAAGAAATCCCACTTATTAAACCTGACCGGGCACACCTGTGAAGTGAAAACCATTTCCGGTGACTACCTCTTGAAGGTCATCAAGAGAATGCCAAGAGTGTGCAAAGCAGTCATCAAAGCAAAAGGTGGCTACTTTGAAGAACCTAGAATATAAGACATATTTTCAGTTGTTTCACACTTTTTTGTTAAGTATATAATTCCACATGTGTTAATTCATAGTTTTGATGCCTTCAGTGTGAATGTACAATTTTAAAAGTCATGAAAATGCAGAAAAATCTTTAAATGAGAAGGTGTGTCCAAACTTTTGGTCTGTACTGTATATTGCAATAATTTTGAGTGACAAACTCTTTACTACTAATATCCTAGCTGACTTTCAGTTCAGGGACCACTGAGTCAATCATTTTTACATTTTGCTACTATATTTCTAGTTTTAATCGTGAAAAAATAAAAGTTAATTTTTACCCTTTACTCCAATTGGATTAGTCTGTGAATTTTGGAAATATAAGTTTTGGAGATATATAATAATTTGTCAGAGCAATGAGTGGATTTACAGATCTGGGCAGTTAACAGTCAGCATCTACTAATCCCAGGGGGTAGGTGGATCCTCCAGGTTGTAAATTCTATAGAAAAGGACTTTCACAATTTCATAAAGTCATTTGAACAGTTTTAGGTGGAGGACAATGTTGTACTTTAACGGCAAAATGGTGATCACATGACCAATAAAGCAGCCACAGCCGGTGTCTGAGAAGAATCTGTGATTTCTCTGCATTTAGTGGTTAGTACTCACCTGGGTAGTCATATGTAGGAATCTCCTCTTTACACCGCTCATCACCCCTCACATATGTCTCTGTAGTATTAATATGGGTCAGATCTTCACCCTGAAACAAATATTGTAAAAGTCACAGACAGATGGAGAAGTCCCATCTATGATCAGCTCTAATCCTGCCATCTCCACCGTTCTCATTACACAAGTATAAAACATGTAATACTGGTGGATAAAACAAGACTGAACACAAGACCTTCACAGCCGTCTACACATCATAGGGGAGATCTCATGACACCTTCTCTCCATCTACCTGATGATCCTGAGGAACATTGGGATCTTCTTGTTTACAGTCCAGTGGAAGAAGAGGACGGGGACATCTCTCTGGTGTTGTCCTCTTACTGGATAGATCTGGAGGAAACACATACAGGGGCTGAATTCATTCTTTACATACAGATAATTATAGGCCATGTGTATTTAGTCCTGTCTATTACCTGGTGATGTGAGGGGCTGGGGAACCTCCATCATGACGTTCTTGTACAGATCTTTGTGTCCTAAATACTCCCACTCCTCCATGGAGAAATAGACGGCGATATCGTGACACCTTATAGGAACCTGACACATACAATGATACTGTCATCCCTCAATCCCTTCATAGCGTTACTGTATAATGTCCCAGCATTCCCAGCAGTGTCACCTCTCCAGTCAGCAGCTCAATCATCTTGTAGGTGAGTTCTAGGATCTTCTGGTCATTGATGTCATCATGTATCAGGGGGTGAGATGGAGGTCCGGTTTTTGGGCTCAGGGGTCTTCCCCATCCCTCAGACACAGGGTCCTGACAGCGCTCTCTAGAGGTCTTCTTCACTACTGTGTAATCCTGGTTATGGAGAGACACATTAATAAATCTCCCTCCAGACATTTCCAGAGTCCTCACCTCTCCAGTTCTGTCCATCTGTTATTCCCATAGATAAGAATGATGTAACGTGACGTCATCAGAATCTCTCACCTCTCCAGTAATACGGAAGAGGATCTCTAGGGTGAGGTATAATATCCTCTCCGCCATCTAGTCTCTATCCATATCCATCCTTGATGGGTAAATCAGAAAAATTTGCTTATATAGAAGATATTCACTGAGAGGATCTGATATTGTAGAGATCTGAATGAGAAGATGATGAGCAGATGTAACGTCATAAAAATCCTGTGTAATAATACAATTACTGGAGATAATAAGGGAAACATATGAGGAGATTTATTATTTTACAGTATTTAGTTTTCTTATATACATATACTAATAAAACATATATAATTTAAGCCACAAACAACAAGCAGTTTCTTCCTCGGAGTCTGTAGCTGAATACGTTTCTCATAGACTCATCTTCCATAATGCTAATTCTCGCCTCATTTACAGACACCGGAATCGGCATTGGTAATACTGCAGGAGATTTTACACGTGACATGAGAAATAACTACTTCATGATGAGGACATCTTCATCTTCTACTTTGGTTCTAGAAACATATTTGGCCAAAGTCCGTCACTGACTACATCTCCACCGGCCGTCTATATGAATGTTTCCCGTCTTCGAACTGTAATGTTCTATCACGTTAGATCTCAGGTCTGATTCAGACATAGAAATTTGAGACATTTATAAAAGCTTGTTTGTAAGAACACAAAGACAAGAGATATTTAATGCCAAATACTCCATGTACAGTGTATTTTTCTCTCTGGATATGATGGGATTTTTTTTTAGCATTTTCGCATAGGTTTCCATATGATACATGAAAAACACCCCAAAAAAATAAAATTGGGGATGGAGGTACCGTCGAAATATTATACAGTGTGTGGGTGGATGGCGATACTAGGGGAACAGTATACTGTGTGTGGGGGCCAAGAAAGGGGCACTGTACTATGGGAGCAATACATGATTCCTTCATAAAAACACCCTAAATGTAACATTTTTAAAACAACCCCACAATTTGTGAATCTTCAGGGTAAATCGCTATCTAACCATTTGATTAGAGCTGATACTATTACGCTAAAGTGTCTAAACAGACTTTCTTTCAGATCCATAAAGGGGCACTTTTCCGTGTTTGTCATGTCAGAACTGTTGGAGGATTATTACAGGTGACAGTTTTCCCACCAATTAGAAGGGACACCTGTGGAAATTGGTGTTTTTTTACCAGCTACAGTTCTGATGTGATTTACTCTGTAAAGTGCCTTGTGGTAAAGTGGACAAAAGTCATGATCAATTACAATCAGACTGAAGGAACATCGCTCCTCTATTCAGCTCTATGAACCTAGGATGAAATCCACTGCGGCCACTGCAAGAAAAAGAATGAAGAAGAGCAGAAGTTTGGTGAGACCACCGTGGCCAGACATTTCTTGGATGGTGATAAAAGTTCTGATCTCCGATGGTCGGTGTTAGAAGAGACGACCCCCGCAGATTCACAATCACAACGCAGTAAACTTCTACAGAGATGTGTTCTGAATTTACTCCCTGGAATCACTTTCTCCCAAAGGGTTAAATGACGTCTGTAACTTCATTGTCTTTCTATGAAGCTTCTTCTCTGAACTTTATTGCTCTGTTTTCTGAAGTATTTATATTACTCTCCAGAGTTCAGGAATGTATTAAGTCCTATATAAACTTCTGAGTAATAATTCTCTCTAATTCTGTGTTTCCAGGATTATTCTTGTGGGAATTGGCTGCGATATCCCCTGAGCAATATATTTCTAGTATTAACCCCTTTACGACCTTGCCTGTAATATTACGTAGCTGCGCCCTGGGCTTTATTGACCAGCTATGTACTATTACGCGTGCGGTGATGGGGCCCGCACACAAGCGGTGCGGGGCGATCGCCGCCTGGTGTCAGCTCATGGTCACAGCTGACACCCGGTGCTATGTGCAAGGAGCGGTCCCGCACCGCTCCCGGCACATTAGCTCCCACAATGCTGCAATCGAAGTTGATCGCAGTATTGCGGAAGTAAGAATCGGTACTCACCTCCTCTCCCGGCGTCCCGTGGCATCTGAGTCTGGTCTCGGATGTTGTCATGACGGCTCGATGTCGTCATGACAACATCCGGGTCAACAGGAGGCAGGAAGTTACTTTGGTCATGCGCAGTGCATGACCAAAGTAACCTCCCTGTGTGCAGCGCTGACAGGCTGCATAGCATAGGGAGCTGCTGCTGTTCTCTATGCTATACAGCCGATCAGGCTGCAAAAAGTGAAAGTCCCATAATGGGACAATGTAAAAGCAAAAAAAGTGTAAGAAAGTTTAAAAAAAAAAATTAAAAGAAAAAAAATTGTAAAAATATAAAAAAAAAATGAAAAAAATAATACCCAAAAAATAAAAATATAATATACCCATCAATAAGTATTATTATGAAAAAAACAAAACAATAAAAAGTACACTTATTTAGTATCGCCGCGTCTAGAATGACCTGACCTATAAAACTGTCCCACTAGTTAACCCCTTTAGTGAACACTGTAAAAAAAATTAAAAAAACTAAGCAAAAAATGATGCTTTATCATCATACCGCCAAACAAAAAATGGAATAAAACGCGATAAAAAAAACGAATGTAAATAAAAATGGTACCGCTGAAAACGTCATCTTGTCCCGCAAAAAAACAAGGCGCCATACAGCTCCATCAGCCGAAAAATAAAAAAAGTTATAGCTCTCAGAATAAAGCGATACAAAAAAATTATTTTTTTTATAAAATAGTTTTTATTGTGTAAAAGCGCCAAAACATAAAAAAAACTATATAAATGTGATACCGCTGTAAACGTACTGACCCGAAGAATAAAGCTGCCTTATGAATTTCACCATACGCGGAACGGCATAAAAAAACAAACCAAAAAACAATTCCTGAATTGTTGGTTTTTGTTTATTCTGCCTCCCAAAAATCAGAATAGAAAGCGATCAAAAAATGTCACATGCCTGAAAATGGTACCAATAAAAACATCAACTTGTTCCGCAAAAAACAAGATGTCACATGACTCTGTCGGCCAAAATATGTAAAAATTATAGCTCTCAAAGTATGGCGATGCAAAAAATAGTCTTTGCAAAAAAATGCATCTTTAGTGTGTGACACCTGTCAATCATAAAAACCCGATATAAATCTGGTATCGCTGTAATCGCACTGACCCGAAGAATAAAGTCGTCTAATCACTTATACCGCACAAGGAACGGTGTAAAAAATAAACTCTAGGGTTAGGGTTGTGCTAGGGTTAGGGTTCCGCTAGGGTTGGGATTTTTTCAAAAGTAAAAAAAAAAGAAAAAAAAAATGATGACGATATGGCGACTAGTGTTGAGTGCCAGGTGCTTCGGTATGCACTGAGTATCGCGGGTGCTTGACTAACATGCTCGAGTTTCCGCCTCATATGCTTCGTGGCCAAAAAAACTCGCGGGGATTGCCTGCCATGCATGAGCGAACCCCGCGTGTTTTTTTTTGGGTGTCTAATAACCGTGAAACATGCGGGGCGGGGACTCGAGCATGTTACTGCATACCTGGTGCAAACTCAAGTAGCGAGCACTTGCGCTCAAGACTGATGACAACTTATTCAATATGATGACTTAATGTTATCAAATTCTGTGTCGTACCTCTGGGTTCAAAATGTTCACTACACCCCTTGATAAAATCCTTGAGGGGTTTAGTTTCCAAAATGGGGTCACTTGTGGGGGGTTTCCACTATTTAGGCACATCAGGGGCTCTCCAAACGCGACATGGCGTCCGCACTCAATTCCAGCCAATTTTGCGTTCAAAAAGTCACACAATGCTCCTTCCCTTCTGAACTCTGCTGTGCGCCCAAACACTGTATTTTCCCCACATATGGGGTATTGGCGTACTCAGGAGAAATTGCACAAAAGTTTTTGGGGTCCATTTTCTCCTCTTGCCCTTGTAAAAATATAAAAATTAGAGCTAAAACATAATTTTTGTGGAAAAAGTTTGATTTTTTTATTTTCACAGCTCCGTGTTATAAACTTCTGTGAAGCACCTGGGGGTTCAGGGTGCTCACCACACATCTAGATAAGTTCCCTGGGGGGTCTAGTTTCCAAAATGGTGTCACTTGTGGGGGGTTTCCACTGTTTAGGCACATCAGGGGCTCCCCAAACGCGACATGGCATCTGCTAATTATTCAAGTAAATTTTACATTCAAAAAGTCAAATGGCACTCCTTCCGTCCAAACCCTGCCATGCGCCCAAACAGTGGTTTTTCCCCACATATGGGGTATCTGCGTGCTCAGGAGAAATTGCATAACAAATTTTGTCCATTTTTTCCTGTTACTCTTGCGAAAATAAAAAAATTGGGGTGTAAAGTAACATTTTTGTGAAACAAGTTAAATGTTCATTTTTTTCTTCCCCATTCCAAAAATTCCTGTGAAGCACCTGAAGGGTTAATAAAGTTCTTGAATGTGGTTTTGAGCACCTTGAGGGGTGCAGTTTTTAGAATGGTGTCACTTTTGGATATTTTCTGTCACAAAGACCTCTCAAAGTGACTCCAAATGTGATGTGGTCCCTAAAAAAATGGTTTTGTAAATTTTGTTGGAAAAATGAGAAATCGCTGGTGAAATTTTAACCCTTATAGCTCCCTAACAAAAAAAAAATTTTGGTTCCAATATTGTGCTGATGTAAAGTAGACATGTGGGAAATGTTATTTATTAAGTATTTTGTGTGACATAGCTCTCTGATTTAGGGGCATAAAAATTAAAATTTTGAAAATTGCACAATTTTCACCAAATTTCCGTTTTTTTCACAAATAAACGCAAGTGATATCGAAGAAATTTTTCCACAATCATGAAGTACAATATGTCACAAAAAAACAATCTCAGAATCAGGGGGATCCGTTGAAGCGTTCCAGAGTAATTACCTCATAAAATGACAGTGGTCAGAATTGTAAAAATTGGCCTGGTCATTAACGTGCAAACCACCCTCGGGGTGAAGGGTTTAATGCGCCAATAATGGGGGTCTCCACATACCTCCACCTGCAGAGCCGCCACCACATATATGGCTGCTCTGTGCGCACAGGAGCTGTGATGAGGTCACAGGAGGGGAGGAGTCAGGGGTCACATGATCAGGGGCCTCAGTGGATGCAGGACTCTGCTGTGCTGGTTGTCATGGTGCTGGATGAGCTGAAGTTTATGTGTGGGGTCAGGAGGGGTTTACAGTGTGGATGTAGCAGAGCCGCGTGTGTACGAGGTGTACGGAGCGGAGCCGTGTGTGTACGAGGTGTACGGAGTAGAGCCGTGTGTGTACGAGGTGTACGGAGCAGAGCCGTGTGTGTACGAGGTGTACGGAGCAGAGCCGCGTGTGTACGAGGTGTACGGAGCAGAGCCGCGTGTGTACGAGGTGTACGGAGCAGAGCCGTGTGTGTACGAGGTGTACGGAGCAGAGCCGCGTGTGTACGAGGTGTACGGAGCAGAGCCGTGTGTGTACGAGGTGTACGGAGCAGAGCCGCGTGTGTACGAGGTGTACGGAGCAGAGCCGCGTGTGTACGAGGTGTACGGAGCGGAGCCGTGCGTGTACGAGGTGTACGGAGCGGAGCCGCGCGTGTACGAGGTGTACCGAGCGGAGCCGTGTGTGTACGAGGTGTACGGAGCAGAGCCGTGTGTGTACGAGGTGTACGGAGCAGAGCCGTGTGTGTACGAGGTGTACGGAGCAGAGCCGTGTGTGTACGAGGTGTACGGAGCAGAGCCGCGTGTGTACGAGGTGTACGGAGCGGAGCCGCGTGTGTACGAGGTGTACGGAGCGGAGCCGCGTGTGTACGAGGTGTACGGAGCGGAGCCGCGTGTGTACGAGGTGTACGGAGCGGAGCCGCGTGTGTACGAGGTGTACGGAGCGGAGCCGCGTGTGTACGAGGTGTACGGAGCGGAGCCGCGTGTGTACGAGGTGTACGGAGCGGAGCCGCGTGTGTACGAGGTGTACGGAGCGGAGCCGCGTGTGTATGAGGTGTACGGAGCAGAGCCGCACGTGTACAATGTGTACGGAGCAGAGCCGCGTGTGTACGAGGTGTACGGAGCAGAGCCGCACGTGTACAATGTGTGCGGAGCAGAGCCGCGTGTGTACGAGGTGTACGGAGCGGAGCCGTGTGTGTACGAGGTGTACGGAGCGGAGCTGCGCGTGTACGAGGTGTACGGAGCAGAGCAGCGTGTGTACAAGGTGTACGGAGCAGAGCCGTGTGTGAACGAGGTGTACGGAGCGGAGCCGCGCGTGTACGAGGTGTACGGAGCAGAGCCGCGTGTGTACGAGGTGTACGGAGCAGAGCCGCGTGTGTACGAGGTGTACGGAGCAGAGCCGCGTGTGTACGAGGTGTACGGAGCCGTGTGTGTACAAGGTGTACGGAGCGGAGCCGTGTGTGTACGGAGCGGAGCCGTGTGTGTACGAGGTGTACGGAGCGGAGCCGTGTGTGTACGGAGCGGAGCCGTGTGTGTACGAGGTGTACGGAGCGGAGCCGTGTGTGTACGAGGTGTACGGAGCGGAGCCATGTGTGTACGAGGTGTACGGAGCGGAGCCACATGTGTACTAAGTGTAGGGAGCAGAGCCGTGTGTGTACAATGTGTAGGGAGCAGAGCCGTGTGTGTACGAGGTGTACATAGCGGAGCCGTGTACGAAGTGTACAGAGCGGAGCCGTGTGTATACGAGGGTTATGGAGCGGAGCCGGGTGTGTGCGAGGTTTTTGGAGCGGAGCCATGTGTGTACAAGGCGTGCGGAGTGTAGCCATGTGTATAAGACATGTACAGAGCAGAGCTTTGTGTATAAGACATGCACGGAGCGGACCCATGTGTGTACGCTGTTTACGGAGCAGAGCCGTGTGTGTATGAGGTGTGCGGAGCGGAGCCGTGTGTATACGAGGTTTATGGAGCGGAGCCGGGTGTGTGCGAGGTTTTTTGAGCGGAGCCATGTGTGTACGAGGCGTGCGGAGCGTAGCCATGTGTATAAGACGTGTACGGAGCAGAGCTTTGTGTATAAGACATGCACGGAGCGGACCCATGTGTGTACGCGGTTTACAGAGCAGAGCCGTGTATGTACGAGGTGTACAGAGCGGTGCCGCGTGTGTACGAGGTGTACGGAGAGGAGCCGCGTGTGTACGAGGTGTACGGAGAGGAGCCGCGTGTGTACGAGGTGTACGGAGCAGAGCCGTGTGTGTATGAGGTGTACGGAGAGGAGCCGTGTGTGTATGAAGTGTACGGAGCGGAGCCGCGTGTGTACGAGGTGTACGGAGCGAAGCCGCGTGTGTACGAGGTGTACGGAGAGGAGCCGCATGTGTACGAGCTGTACGGAGAGGAGCCGTGTGTGTACGAGGTGTATGGAGCGGAGCCGCATGTGTACGAGGTGTACGGAGCGAAGCCGCATGTGTACGAGGTGTATGGAGCGGAGCCGTGTGTGTACGAGGTGTACGGAGAGGAGCCGTGTGTGTACGAGGTGTATGGAGCGGAGCCGTGTGTGTGCGGAGTGGAGCCGTGACTATAATCAGCTTTTGGGGGCTAAATGGTTTTCTAACCTTGAGGGGCTTACTACAGTTTGATTTGCACCAAGAACGGTGATGAATGGAAAATAGAGTTTTTAACGTCTGAGGGTTTACTCGATAATCTCGTTCTGCTATTTGGATTCTCCAATGCACCAACAGGATTTCACAGCTTTCTGAATAATATTTCTCTGATTACATTGGGAGATTTCTTGTGATTTTCCTTGATTATATATAATTTTTTCTCGTGATTTGGATTCTCATCAGGAACATGTCCGTGTTTCTTCTCCAGAACCTACATCCTCCAGTCTACCTAAAGGCACTGCGGTTTTCTGTGGTATCCTTGGAGTTGGAAGCTGAGATCCGTAAAGTCCAGTCATTGGCCCCTTCCGCCACTTCTGGGTCCAAATTATTTGTAGCTTTGTACCTAAGATTGCGTCTGTTGCAGGAGTTTCATGATTCCATCTTGAATGGTCATCCTGAGGTCACAGCTATGCAGAAAGCTATTGCTAGGCTTTTTGGTGGCTATCTATGAATAATGATATGAAAGGTTTTGCATCCACTTGTGAAGTTTGTGCACACGATAAAGTCTGTCATAACTGACCGGCCGGTAATTGGCTCCATTGCTAATTCCTGAAAGACAGTGGACTCATCTGTCCATGGATTTCATCATGGATTTGCCTCGGTGTGGTGAGAAGACTGTTATTTGGGTTGTGGTTGACTGATTCAGTAAACAGGCTCATTTTGTTCCTTTGTCAGGGTTACCTAATGCTGAGACACTCTCCAGGTTGTTTATTCGTCATGTTGTGAGATTGCATGGAATTCCTCTTAACACTGTGTCTGATAGGGGAGTACAATTTGCTTCCAAATTCTGGAGAGCGTTTTGTAAAACACTGGGGATTGACTTGTCATGTTCCTGTGCCTACCACCCTGAAACCAACGGTCAGACAGAAAGGATAAATCAATCTTTGGAACAAATTTTAAGGTGTTTTGTTGCGGCTCAGCAGGAGGACTGATCTTCATTCTTACCTATTGCTGATTTTGCCTTTAAGAGTCAGATCAATCAGTCCACTGGAACCTCACTGTTTTTTTCAATTATGGTTTTCATCCCCATTTTGGTGTATTTTATAAGATAAGTTCTGAATGTCCTGGGGTGGAGAACGCTATACAGAAAGTTGGGGATGTTACCTATGTTGAAAAAAGACCTAAGTCCATCAAGTTCAAGCTTTCTCCACCAATTATACATTTGTTGTCACTAAATTATCTATAATCCACAATGTTATGTTTACTGAGGAAATCATCCAGCTCTTTTTTAAAAGTTGTTATAGTGTCTACCATTACTACCTCTTATAGTAAAGCGTTCCACAGTCTGACTGCTCTAACTGTAAAAAGCCCTTTCCTGTTTGCCGGAATGATCATTCTGCCACCTGTAATGAGTGCCCACTAGTCCTTAGCATCTTTGGAAGAAATAAGTCCGCTAGAGACTTATTCCTTATACCATTGTGCTGTCCAGAGACCCCCGAGCATACCCTAGGTATAAGAGTAAACGGCATACAATGGGTCCCATATTTAAATAAATTTATCTAATTACTGCAGCAAGAACTTCAATTGCTATTGCAAACAGTAAGGAAGACAGGGGGCATCCTTGTCTTGTACCTCTGTGCAATAAAAATCGATTAGTGATAGAGCCATTCGCTCTTATTTTAGTCTTTGGGTCTGAATAAAGCAATTGCACCCATTATATAAATTTGTCACCAAAGCCAATCTGCCTCAACGTAGCCCACAAGTATTGCCATTCTACACTGTCAAAGGCCTTAGTGGCGTCCAAAGACAGGATCACCCTTTGACCAATATTATCAGCCCTTGCTTGCATATTAATATAAAGCTTTCCGAGATTGATCGTGGTGGACATATTGGGCATAAACCCAGACTGACCCAGATGTATTATTGAGATCACTTTTCAGAGTCTGTTTTCTAGCACCAGGGTCGGCTCCAGGTTTTCGTGGGCCCCGGGACGAAAGAGTGGGCCCCTTTAATACTTACCACAATTCATGATGCACAGATAAGAAATATAAATAGTACAATGCCAAAGATTGTACTATTTGTCGCACAGTGTGTGCCCTGGGGGGAGTCAAACGTTTTCATTTTAGACCGGACAATATAGTCCTCCATACAGTATAATGGACCCCAAATATTGCTCCATACAGAATAATGGACCCCATATAATGCTCCATACAGTATAATGAGCCCCATATAGTACTCCATACAGAATAATGGACCACATATAATGCTCCATACAGAATAACGGACTGCATATAATGCCCCATACAGAATAATGGACCCACATAATGCTCCATACAGAATAACGGACCCCATATAATGCTCCATACAGAATAATGGACCCCATATAATGCTCCATACAGAATAATGGCCCCCATATATTGCTCCATGCAGAATAATGGACCCCATATATTGCTCCATACAGAATAATGGACCCCATATATTGCTCCATACAGAATAATGGACCCCATATAATGCTCCATAGAGAATAATGGACCCCATATATTGCTCCATACAGAATAAGGAGCCCCATATAATGCTCCATACAGAATAATGGGCCCCATATAATGCTCCATACAGAATAATGGGCCTCATATAATGCTCCATACAGAATAACGGACTCCATATAATGCACCATAAAGAATAATAGACCCACATAATGCTCCATACAGAATAACAGACCCCATATAATGCTCCATACAGAATAATGGCCCCCATATATTGCTCCATGCAGAATAATGGACCCCATATATTGCTCCATACAGAATAATGGACCCCACATATTGCTCCATGCAGAATAATGGACCCCACATATTGCTCCATACAGATTAATGGACTCCATATAATGCTCCATACAGAATAATGGACCCCATATATTGCTCCATACAGAATAATGGGCGTCATATAATGCTCCATACAGAATAATAGACCTCATATAATACTCCATACAGAATAATGGACCCCATATATTGCTCTATACAGAATAATGGACCCACATAATGCTCCATACAGAATAATGGGCCTCATATAATGCTCCATACAGAATAAAGGACCCCTTATAGTGCTCTATACAGAATAATGGACCCCATATATTGCTCCATGAAGAATAATGGACCCCATATATTGCTCCATACAGAATAATGGACCCCATATATTGCTCCATACAGAATAATGGACCCCATATATTGCGCCATACAGAATAATGGGGCATCATATAATGCTTCATACAGAATAATGGACCTCATATAATGCTCCATACAGAATAATGAGCCCCATATAATGCTCCATACAGAATAATGGGCCTCATTTAATGCTCCATACAGACTAATGGACCCCAAATATTGCTCCTTACAGAATAATGGACCCCATATAATGCTCCATACAGAATAATGGGCCACATATAATGCTCCAAACAGAATAATGGACCCCATATAATGCTCCATACAGAATAATGGACCCTATATATTGCTCCATAGAGAATAATGGACCCCATATAATGCTCCATAGAGAATAATGGACCCCATGTATTGCTCCATACAGAATAATGGGCGTCATATAATGCTCCATACAGAATAATGGACCCCATATAATGCTCCATACAGAATAATGAACCCCATATAATACTAATTACAGAATAATGGGCCACATATAATGCTCCATACAGAAAAATTGGCCCCATATAATACTAAATACAGAATAATGGGCCACATATAATGCTCCATACAGAAAAATTGGCCCCATATAATGCTCCATACAGAATAGGCCCCATATAATACTCCCTACATGATGGGCCCCATATCATGCTCCATAGAAGATGGGCACAATATAATGCTCCATACATGATGGGCCCTCTATAATGCTCCATACATGATGGGCCCCATATAATGTTCCATGGAAGATGGCCCCCATATAATGCTGTGTACATGAAAAAAAATCAAATACTTCCCTCTCCTCGTTCCTTGCTGGCTGCAGCTCTGGACTCCTCAGCGTCGCCATCTTCCTACTCTCTGTGATGCTCATAGCACAGGGTGCGCTGATGTCATCGCTCCCTCTGACTTGAGAAGTCACAAGTCAGCAGACGCGGAAGAAGCTGGAGCTGTGGGGAACAGGGAGAGGTAAGTATTCCAAGTGCTGGCAGCCTGAGCAAGTGCGGCACTGGCACTGGGCTCTCCCAACTCACTGGCCCCATAGAGCGCCAATGTCCCCGACGGTGAGTGGGCCCGCCCCGCTGGCTCAGGGCTGACGCCAGCCCTGGATGGCAGCTTGGGAAGAAGTTTGACTTTACTGTTAAAAGAGGGATGGGTCTATAGGATGCCGGCAAGCTAGGGTCCTTGCCTTGTTTACGTAACACCATTATTATGGCTTCCTGCATGAATGTGGGCATTCATACAGGAAGCCATACAATTGCCTTCTACCCTCTTATCCCTCTATCCCAGTGAGAGTCCGGTATATTATTAAAGTCCTCTATTATAATATAGGGGATTTGTGAGAAGCCGGAAATAATAGTGAGAATTTTATGTATAATTCTCCTGGAATATAGTGGTGGTATGTAGATAGATTATATTAATAGAGATTTAGTAATTAATTTACAGAACAAACATATCTAGTGACCCTCTGTATCTCACTGTAAGACGCTCACATTGTGCACTAGGGTGTACTAATATACTGACTCCCCGAGAGTATGGAGAGCGCGTGGAGTGATAGTCGGCTGTAATCTCTTCTTGTTTAGTAGATGAAGTTTCTCAGAGGTAAGATGTGTTTTTTCCATTTAAAGATACTGAAAGATCACCTGTCTTTTAACACTAGAAGAAAGACCCCTTACATTCCAGCTATTTGCACTGACCCTGCCATATTTAATGTAGTAGATATGTCGTTTCCAATATCCTATCAGCAGAGCATTTCTGTTTTACATAGATAGTTAAGCGCTAATTACAAGATTGTCAACAAAATAAAACATACCCCAAAAAATAAAAAAGACCTCCACCCATAAAACCCCAACCATAATAGTCAGATATAAAACACCTTTCTCCGGGTGAGGGACTGGGCGAAGTATTTCCATTTTTAAAGTATAAAAAATGGCGGCTCAGTCACTGTTGAACATATGGGAAAATCCCCCCTAGAATTTACGTCTCCTTGGGAGATAATTCAACCCCAATTATACATAAGGACTGTGATAAAATCATAATAGAACCTGAAGAAAAAACAACATTTGTAAAGAACTGTCCAACAAGCAGGGACACACTTCTTCCCATATACTCACGGATCACTGTGGTTTTGAAGAATTAGTGTTTGTACCACAGGATCTACAACTTGTAACATCCTGAATGTGATCCCGGTGTATTTCATATTTGATCCTCTCATTCATATCCAGCCAGTGAAGGGCTTATGAAGCTTGAATAAAGTGCACAGTACCTCGGGCTAGCACCCTTAACTTGGCAGGGTAGATCATTGAATATCAGGATCTGGAGATATTTGTGGATACTTCCCAGGCTGCTGGTTTATTCAAGACGTCAATTCAGAAAGGTTTATTAAATTTCTGTTTTTATTCGAGGAGTTTCAAAGTGACAAGCACTTCTTCTTCAGGAGACAACCACATACAGACAAAATCCTGCAAGACAATGTGAAGGCTTGAGGTTTGAATTAAGACACCAAATCAACACATGACTGTCTGAGTTGTGTCAAAGTTCACTGGATTGGCAAACGATTACATCGGAAAATAACAAAATTGTGTGTATTTCAATTATACAAAGAAATTCCTCCTAAAAATGTATCACGATTCATATACTATAAACCTATTCAGCATTATTTAAAAATTGTATATATATAAGTTCAAATGTTCACTAAAATAAATGTATTTATTCACTTATTCTAATAGCAGGAGTTGGGCTAGAACCTATGTCTCTATAGGGAAAACCACTGTGTCCTGTGTTCTTTACTCGTTAAGCCGCTATGTGTATTTAGGAATTAACAGAAGATTAAAAAGAAAAGCAAATCCAAGGGTCGGAGAAAAGTGTGTAAAAAAACTTGTAGCTCATTGTATGTCAATAAATTCTTGATTTATTTTATTTAATGTCTTTTTGATGAGCTAAAATGCTCTTATCCGAATTCCTCTAAATATTATTTTAGTTTATTATATTGGTTACAGGCCATTTGTCATGTTTCATATCTCAGAATATTATTTTGTGTCATTATACTGATATCAGTGTGTTTTATCAATTCCTGTATAATTTTATTAGAGGAAAAATAAATATCATTATAAATAATTTCCACGCTTCCTTTTTTAATTAATTAGTTTCTCATACAATGTGATGGTGAAATATGGGGAGAGTGTGGTTTACCTCTGTCCGTGAATACGGCCGCTGGAGTAAATATATGGCCATGTGCTTAACTTGGAAGGATTTCATCTGCTGAGGGGTCACCTAGGGCAGTGGTGACGTCACGGGGGGATCCGGTCAGGGAGATCTTTCTTTTTACTACAAGCCTTCGTTATCAGGGACTGTAGGTAATAGAGGACGGGGAACATCAGAGGAATCCCGTGCTTGCTACATGGATTCTCTCAGAAGGTAAAACGGTAGTGACTGGAATTACAATGAGTGGAGTTTTATACTCTGAGAAAAAAAGACAATCACTTCATGGAGATCTAAATGCTCGATGTTCCGGGAGTTTGATAAAATTGTGACATCTAAAAAATATACAGGGTGGGCCATTTATATGATACACCTAAATAAAATGGGAATGGTTGGTGATATTAACTTCCTGTTTGTGGCACATTAGTATATGGGAGGGGGAAAACTTTTCCAGATGAGTGGTGACCATGGCGGCCATTTTGAAGTCAGCCATTTTGATCCAAACTTTATTTTTTTCAATGGGAATAGGGTCATGTGACACATCAAACTTATTGAGCATTTTATAAGAAAAACAATGGTGTGGTTGGTTTTAACATAACTTTATTCTTTCATGAGTTATTTACAAGTTTATGACCACTTATAAAATGTGTTCAAAGTGCTGCCCATTGTGTTGGATTGTCAATGCAACCCTCTTCTCCCACTCTTGACACACTGATAGCAACACCGCAGAAGAAATGCTAGCACAGGCTTCCAGTATCTGTTGTTTCAAATGCTGTACATCTTGTATCTTCACAGCATAGACAATTGCTTTCAGATGACCTCAAAGATAAAAGTGTAAGGGGGTCAGATCGGGAGACCTTGGTGGCAATTCAACTGACCCACGACTACCAATCCACTTTCCAGGAAAATGTTCAAGTAGGAATGCTCAGACCTGACACCCATAATGTGGTGGTGCACCATCTTGTTGGAAAAACTTAGGGAACATGCCATCTTCAGTGCATAAAGAGAGCAACACATCATCATGTAGCAATTTCAGATATTCAGTGGCATTGAGGTTTCCATTGATGAAGAATGGCCCCACTATCTTTGTACCCCATATACCACACAATACCATCAATTTTTGTGTTCCAACAGTCTTGGAGGGATCTATGAACTGTGCGCTAGTGTCAGTGTGTGGTTTTGTGTGTGGTTTTGTTCACCATTCACAAAAAAGTTTGCCTCATCATTGAACATAATGTTCTGTGTAAACTGAGGATCCTGTTCCAATTTTTGTTTTGCCCATTCTGCAAATTCAGTGCGCCGATCTGGGTCATCCTCGTTGAGATGCTGCAGCAGCTGGATTTTGTAAGGGTGTCATTTGTGAGTAGCTAATATCCATCGAAGCGATGTTTGACTGATGCCACTCTCAGGTGACATGCGACGAGTGCTACGCTGTGGGCTCTTGCTGAATGAAGCAAGGACAGCCACTGATGTTTCTTCATTAGTGACAGTTTTCTTGCATCCACATTTTGGCAAATCCAACACTGAACCTGTTTCATGAAATTTGGCAAGAATTTGCTAAATGTAGCATGGGAGATGGGTGGTCTCATAGGGTGTCTTGCATTGAAATCTGCTGCAATGACCCGGGTACTGCATTCACCAAACATCAACACAATTTCTATCCGCTCCTCACGTGTTAACCTCTGTGACATGTCAATGGCTGTAAACAAAGAGAAACTTGTAATAACTCATGAAAGAATAAAGTTACGTTAAAACCAAGCACACCATTGTTTTTCTTATGAAATTCTCAATAAGTTTAATGTGTCACATGACCCTCTTCCCATTGAAAAAAATAAAGTTGGATCCAAAATGGCCGACTTCAAAATGGCCGCCATGGTCACCACCCATCTGGAAAAGTTTTTCCCCTCCTATATAGTAATGTGCCACAAACAGGAAGTTGATATCACCAACCATTCCCATTTTATTTAGGTGTATCCATATAAATGGCCCACCCTGTACATAGGATATTAAAAGATTATCATTGTACCATAGTTAAATGTCTTAATCATAGGAAATATATCTATATAAGAACGAAATATTAAAATTTGAAAGGTCGAGGGTTTTATCTAAAATAATTAATTTATTTTAATTGGTTAATAAAACCATGTCACAGATCATGGATAATATTGTAGTAAATAGATATTACAATAAAATATCTTATTAAAGATCATGTAAATTATTACAATTAATACTAATGTTAAGGGAGCTTCCACATCAGACTTTCTATCTCCAAAATGACCATATATGTAGATTTCTTACCATCTAAAGCAATGGTCTCAAACATGCGGCCCGCGGGCCACATGCGGCCCCTGAGGCAGGCATCTGCAGCCCGCGGTGCACCACAAGTCTCACCCTAGCAGAGAGGATGAGTGCGCCGCTCTGTAGTGGCTATGGCCCTGCGTTATGACATCCCTCTGGCGCTGCGTTATGACATCCCTCTGCAAGGAGGTGAGCACTGCTATAGAATAGTGAGCAAAACGGGGTGCTACAGTAACCTGATATAATAGTATAATATAGTTTGGAAGAAAAAAGACTCAGGATATACAACCGTGCACACCCAATATTAGAAAAATGAAAAAATCTTTATTACATGATTATTACATGATTACACACTGACAACACAAGAAAAAATAAAAACATTTAAAAACAGACAAGGCATAACAATATTCATGGGGGAAGAACAATAATAGTGTTCCAAAGCAATAAATCCCCCCTTAGGCCACAGGTATAATATATATAATTTTAATATCTCATAATACAATAATGGTTTTTAACCAAGCTATGTCGCCCTAGTGGAGGGTAGCACACCAGTAAATGAAAAGTCCTCATTTATACCCCTAGGGGCCACTGTATCAAGAACAAAGATCCACCTAGATTCAGATCTCAATAGATCCTTGGTGTGATCTGAATTACGAGAATTGGGCCTCATCTTCTGGAGGCCCATGACTCGCAATTTATTGGGGCTACCAGCGTGGCATTGGAAGAAGAGCAGAGCCACCGAAGAGATGGCTTTGCCCTTCTTCAAATCCTGTTCAGCAAGATGGATGTTGGAAACATGTTGCTGTACCCGTCTACGGAGTTCCTACGACGTTTGACCAATATAAACCTTCGGACAGGGACAGGTCAATGCATATACAACATTAGTGGACCTACAATTGATAAAGTCCCTCAAAGGGTATTGATGGTTGTCAATCGGATTAGTGAAAGTTTTACCAGAAGAGAGAAATGGACAAGCAGAACAATCGCCACAAGGGAATGAGCCCTTAAATTTACTGCCGCCCGAGGTACTACAACTGGGGCGTGTATAGTGGCTATGCATAAGTTTATCCCTTAAATTTGGGGCGCGTCTAGCCGTCAACAACGGTCTCTCTGGTAAAATGCTAGAAAGACGACTATCCGTCTTAAGTATATTCCAATGTTTCCGAAATAGACTACCCACTTCATTCCATTGATTGTTAAACCTGGTGATAAATCTAATATGTGTATCCTCCATATTGACACGTGATTGTAGCAACATCTCCCGTGGTTTGACCAAAACCTTCTGGTGAGCCTTGGAAATTACCGCTTTAGGATATCCGCGCTCCCGAAAACGTGAGGTTAAATTGCTGGCCTCGGTTTTGTAATCCTCCTGTGTTGTACAGTTCCTTTTGGCCCTTGAGAATTGTCCCACCGGTATGCTGTCTCTCAAGTTTCTAGGATGAAAACTTTAGTAGTGTAAGAGACTGTTTGTGGCAGTCGATTTCCTATGTAATTTGGATACAAGTGAGACACCCACTTTCCTGATCTCCAGATCCAGGAAGTTAACTGCAGAGGAAGATATACAATGGGTAAGATGAATGTTAAAATCATTAACGTTCAGCCTATCAATGAAGGTAAGTGCCTCGGCTTCCGTGCCCGTCCAGATAATCAAGATATCATCTATGAAGCATAGCCACTTGAAGACCCCCCGATTGTATGCCTGTGAGGGGTACTGTCACGCTGTCTCCGTATACTGGAGGTAGGGGGCCTAAGCTGACCCTAAGCTGGGACCCTGACTAATCCCTCAACCTGGAGGTACTGTTAAAGGTACAGAGGTCCAGGCCGCCAGTGTAACCCCTACCTCCTGAAGATCCCTGCACCACAGTAATCTAGTCCTGAGAAGGACCCCGATCACAACCAAAGGGAACAAGACATAATATGCCCAAACACAATACTTAGACGAACGAGACAGTACAAGGGAAAAACCAAAACCACCTTGCATACAAACAACTACTCAACTACAACAGAGGGAAAACCAACGGGAAAGGAGATAAATGATAAAGCGAGGAAAGGGAAAAACACTTCCAAATACACTTATCTCAGCAACTCCAAACACCACGATCCGCTCTGTCAGTCTGAATGAAATGCTTTCACCGACACCTCCCAAACAGACCAGCAGGTATATGAAGGAGTCTCACTACAGAAGTATTGATTGCAGCTGGGCGAGGCTGGACCTCATCTAGCCCAGAGAGAGAGAGAATTAACTCCCTCACTGCCGAGAGACACAAAGCACCAACAAGTCAGCTGCGAGAAGTCAGGCTGTGTACTCGTGACGATCTTCGTGGCAACACACCCGTGACAGTACCCCCCCTTCTACGAGGGGCCTCCGGACCCTCAGGGCCAGGTTTATCCGGGTGAGTCGTGTGGAAGGCCCGAACTAATCGGTCTGCGTTAATATCCGACGCAGGAACCCACATCCTCTCCTCAGGACCATACCCCTTCCAATGAACCAGGTACTGAAGGGACCGGCGATTAAAGCGTGAATCAATGACCCTCGATACCTGGAACTCCAAGTTACCATTGACAACCACTGGAGGGGGAGGTAAAGGTGACGGTACCACCGGCGCCACATACCTCTTAAGCAATGATCTGTGAAACACGTTGTGAATTTTAAACGTAGGGGGGAGATCAAGACGGAATGCCACCGGATTAATAATAGAACTGATTCTGTACGGCCCAATGAACCTGGGACCCAATTTCCAGGAGGGAACCTTAAGTTTAATATTCCTGGTAGACAACCATACCCGATCGTTCACAGTTAGGTCCGGACCAGACACTCTCCTCCTATCAGCCATACGTTTGTATCGGTTCCCCATAGTATTCAGATTCTTCAGCACCCCTCTCCATACTGAAGCGAGTGATGAGGAAAATCGTTCCTCCTCAGGAACCCCCGAAGAGCCCCCCCTACTGAAAGTACAAAACTGGGGGTGAAAACCATATGCCCCAAAAAACGGGGACTTACCAGTGGACTCGCTCCGCCTATTATTAAGAGCAAACTCTGCCAGAGGTAAGAAAGAAGCCCAGTCCTCCTGGTTCTCTGACACAAAACACCGGAGATATGTCTCCAAGCTCTGGTTCATACGTTCCGTCTGACCATTGGTCTGAGGATGAAAAGCCGAAGAGAATGACAACTGCATCCCCCGCCGTGCACAAAACGCCTTCCAGAACTTAGACACAAACTGAGACCCCCGATCAGACACCACCTCGGAGGGTACCCCGTGAAGCCTCACAATCTCCCCAATGAACACCTGCGCAAGAGTTTTAGCATTAGGGAGAGCCGGAAGAGCGATAAAATGTGCCATCTTGCTGAACCTGTCCACTACAACGAGTATGACCGTTTTACCCGAAGACGGAGGGAGGTCCGTAATAAAGTCCATAGACAGATGAGTCCAAGGATGCTCCGGGATCTTCAAAGGTAAGAGGGCCCCAGACGGACGGGTATGTGAGGTTTTAGAGCGCGCACAAACCCCACAGGATGCGACAAAAGTTACCACCTCCTTATGTAAGTTAGGCCACCAAAACCGACGCGAGAGGAGATCCACAGTTGCTTTACTCCCCGGGTGTCCTGCAAAAACAGAGTTATGGTGTGCCTCGATCACCTTTTGTCGCAACTGATCTGGAACAAACAGTCTCCCTGGAGGTCCAACAGGGGCGTCCCCCTGAGCCTCCAATACCTCCTCCTCCAGCTCAGAGCATACTGCCGAAACCACCACCCCCTCCTGAAGGATAGGAATCGGGTCGTCCGTATTCCCGGCCCCCGGGAAACTACGAGATAAGGCATCCGCCTTTACATTTTTTGACCCAGGACGATATGTAACGACAAAATTAAACCTGGTAAAAAACAATGACCACCTAGCTTGTCTGGGATTCAGACGTTTCGCGGACTCCAGATATAGCAGGTTCTTGTGATCGGTGATGACGGTGACCGGATGAACTGCCCCCTCCAAAAAATGGCGCCACTCCTCAAAAGCTAACTTAATGGCCAAGAGTTCCCTATTGCCGACATCGTAATTCCTCTCAGCGGACGACAATTTTTTAGAGAAAAAGGCGCACGGATGCCACTTACCAGGGGACGAACCCTGTGACAATACTGCTCCCACCCCTACCTCAGAAGCGTCTACCTCTACAATGAATGGCTGAGACGCATCAGGTTGAATGAGTATGGGCGCCGAGGCAAAACATTTTTTCAAAGAGGAGAATGCTTGACAAGCCTTGTCAGACCACCTAGAAAAATCCGTCCCCTTTTTAGTCATGTCTGTGAGAGGCTTAACCATGGACGAGAAATTACGAATGAACTTCCGGTAATAATTAGCAAACCCCAGGAAACGTTGTAGTGCCTTAAGATTCTCTGGCCGATCCCACTCAAGAACTGCCCGCACTTTCCCAGGGTCCATACGAAAACCGGACGCTGAAACCAGGAAGCCTAAAAACTGGAGTTCCTGTACGGCGAACACACACTTTTCCCACTTGGCATACAGTTTATTATCCCGCAAGATCTGTAACACCTGCCTAACGTGCTCCTGATGAGACACCAGATCCGGCGAGTAAATTAAGATATCATCCAGATATATGACAACAAACTGTCCCACCAGGCGGCGAAAGATGTCATTAACAAAGTGTTGAAACACCGCCGGGGCATTAGTCAGACCGAATGGCATGACAAGGTTCTCATAATGCCCCTCCGGAGTGTTAAACGCCGTCTTCCACTCATCCCCCTCTTTCATCCTAATCAGATTGTACGCCCCCCTGAGATCCAACTTAGAGAACCATTTGGCGCCCACGATCTGATTAAAGAGATCGGGAATAAGTGGGAGCGGATACGGATCTCGGACCGTAATCCGATTAAGTTCACGGAAATCCAGGCAAGGGCGTAGGCCTCCATCTTTCTTCTTAACAAAGAAGAACCCCGCAGCCACCGGTGAAGATGAAGGTCTAATATGCCCCTTAGCCAGACTTTCTGAGATATAATCCTTCATGGCCTGCCTCTCAGGACCAGAAAGGTTATACAACCTAGCTTTAGGTAACTTGGCCTCAGGGAGCAGTTTTACAGAACAGTCATACACGCGATGAGGAGGTAGTTCCTGACACCCTTTCTCCGAGAATACATCCTCAAAGTCCGCCAGAAATGGAGGTAAGACCCAAGGAGTAACCGCACCAATGACCGTGTTCATGCAGTTTTTATTACAGAATTTACTCCATTGGCTTATCTCCCTGGTTTGCCAATTAATAACCGGGTTATGCTTAGCTAACCAAGGAAGGCCCAACACAATAGGAGTGGGAAGACCCTCCAACACGTAGCAAGACAACAGTTCTTTATGTATTGCCCCCACTTGAAGTTTTACGTCATGCACAGCTTGCAAAAAACTTCCCTGACCGAGAGGCCTGGCATCGATCGAGAATATGGGGATGGGTTTAGCCAACTCACTCAACCGCATACCTTGGACCCGGGCAAACCGAGCATCAACCAGATTAGCCCCGGCCCCACTATCCAGAAGAACAGATATCCTCTCAGTTCTCGTACCCACCACCACCTCCGCCGGTACGAGAAACTGAGACGAACCTAGGGACGAAATACCTACTCCCAGATTGCCGTCCACCACACAACCTGGGATTAACAGTTTTCCGACGACTCTTCACTCTGCAAGGGACGGGATGGACACCCCCCAATAAAATGTCCCTTTCTCCCGCAGAAGAAACACCTTCCTGCCTTATGGCACACCACCGGTCCCCTCCCCCGAAATGATGTCCCTCCTAATTGCATAGGCTCCTCTGGACTGACCAGGGGAACCACCATATGAGGGGACCTTGTAGGAGGTGGAGTCATCACAGGGGGTAGAATTATCCCGCACCTCTCCCGAAGCCGTCTGTCCACGCGAATAGCAAGGGCCATAGCGGCTTCCAGTGACACGGGAGAGTCATACTGTGCCAACACATCCTGTAATTTGTCGGATAAACCATGACAAAACTGGCTCCTAAGAGCCGGGTCATTCCACTGGGTGTCCGTGGCCCACCTACGGAACTCCGAACAGAATTCCTCCGCCGGACGATCTCCCTGCTGGATCCTACGTAACTTAGACTCAGCAAGGGAGATCCGATCTGGGTCATCATATACGAGTCCCAGAGCAGCGAAAAACCTATCCACTGCCTGGAGAGCCGGGGAACCCGGGGGAAGAGAGAACGCCCAGGATTGTGGGTCCCCTTGTAGGAGCGAGATGACAATTCCCACCCTTTGTTCTTCACTCCCCGATGACCGAGGCCGCAGCCGAAAGTACAATTTGCATGCCTCCCGGAAAACAAAAAACTTGTCCCGCCCCCCAGTGAACCTATCAGGGAGAGCTACTTTAGGTTCTGGTCCGGCTTGCTCCTGAGGATGCCAAACCTTGGACCTAACGTCCGCCAGCTCCATGGACAAACTCTGCAATTGCCGAGCTAGACCGGCTACTGGATCCATGGTAGCTGGAGAAAAACTAAGTTGGGTCGGTGAAAATGTCACGCTGTCTCCGTATACTGGAGGTAGGGGGCCTAAGCTGACCCTAAGCTGGGACCCTGACTAATCCCTCAACCTGGAGGTACTGTTAAAGGTACAGAGGTCCAGGCCGCCAGCGTAACCCCTACCTCCTGAAGATCCCTGCACCACAGTAATCTAGTCCTGAGAAGGACCCCGATCACAACCAAAGGGAACAAGACATAATATGCCCAAACACAATACTTAGACGAACGAGACAGTACAAGGGAAAAACCAAAACCACCTTGCATACAAACAACTACTCAACTACAACAGAGGGAAAACCAACGGGAAAGGAGATAAATGATAAAGCGAGGAAAGGGAAAAACACTTCCAAATACACTTATCTCAGCAACTCCAAACACCACGATCCGCTCTGTCAGTCTGAATGAAATGCTTTCACCGACACCTCCCAAACAGACCAGCAGGTATATGAAGGAGTCTCACTACAGAAGTATTGATTGCAGCTGGGCGAGGCTGGACCTCATCTAGCCCAGAGAGAGAGAGAATTAACTCCCTCACTGCCGAGAGACACAAAGCACCAACAAGTCAGCTGCGAGAAGTCAGGCTGTGTACTCGTGACGATCTTCGTGGCAACACACCCGTGACAGGTACACGTGTGTGTCCTCCCACCAACCCAGAAAAAGGTTGGCAAAGGAGGGCGCACACCGTGCCCCCATGGCGGTCCCAGAGATTTGTCGATAGAAGATATGATCAAACACAAAATAATTGTGGGTAAGAATGAAGTTCAAGAGGTCCACAATGAAAGAGTCATGTAAACGATTACCTCCACTTGTAGCATTCAGAAAATAGAGGACTGCTGCTATGCCATCTTTGTGGGCTATATTTGAATATAGCGATTCAACATCAACAGTGATGAATAAGAACTGGTCAGGTAAGCAAAGAGAGTTGAGAGTCCGTATCAGATGAGATGAATCTCTGAGATAAGAGGGTAAACTGGTAACGAGGGGCTGCAAGAAAAAATCTATGTAAATACATGCCTTTTCACAAATGCTTCCTATGCCTGACACAATAGGTCGACCCGGTGGACATTCCAGATTTTTGTGGACTTTGGGCAAGACATAGAAAGTGGGTATGGTAGGTTTCCTCACTATCATAAATTCCCTCTCTTGTTTATTAATGGTTCCCAAAGAGAAAGCCTTCAAAAGTAGTCGTTCAAGCTTAGCCGAGAAGACCTGTGTGGGGTCCGAGGGAAGTCTCAAATAAAATCTGGTGTTATTGAGCTGTCTATGTACTTCAGCAGTGTACATGCCACGAGGCCATAAAACAATATTTCCCCCTTTGTCTGCTTCCTTTATCAGGAATTCCTGGTTTTTCTGCAGGCAAAGGAGGGCACGCCTCTCCATCATGGTTAAATTTTGATGAGATATGTTATTGACAGGTAATCTCCTGATCTCATCTTTCATAACCTCAAAAAATGTAGAAACTGCTGGAACCAGGGGCGGAACTACCGCCCGTGCAGCCGGTTCATTGAACGGGGGCCCCGAGGGAGAGGGGGCCCCTCCAGCCTCCAGCAGGGCCGGCATCAGGGCATGACTGCCCTGACTCTAGTATGGGGCCCGGCCGGTAGGGGCCCCCTCGGGGGCCCCCCTCTTGTGCGTCTCTCTCCTCATGG
The DNA here is from genome assembly GCF_046119375.1 of Phyllobates terribilis. Taxonomy (NCBI): domain Eukaryota; kingdom Metazoa; phylum Chordata; class Amphibia; order Anura; family Dendrobatidae; genus Phyllobates; species Phyllobates terribilis. Next base: position 20,633,196 of record NW_027362777.1, on the reverse strand, counting down.
GGCCCCCGGCCCCATGCTATGCGCCGGGTCCGGGACATTTCAGCGCTGAGCTGCGCTGTTGCAGCAACGCCTTCATGATTCCCCTGACTTCCGGTCATGTGACGGTGCCGTCACATGGCCGGAAGTCAGGAGAACCTGCTGTCAGCGATTTGGACGAGCGCCAGGATTCTGCAGGGATCGCATGGGGGTAAGTATAACAAGTTTTATTTTTTTTAAAATACAATTAACTAGGAGTGGAGAGATGGGAGAAGCACATGTGTGTGTGTGTGTGTGGGGGGGGAGATGGGAGATGCACATGTGTGTGTGTGGGGGGGGAGATGGGAGATGCACATGTGTGTGGGGGGGGGAGATGGGAGATGCACATGTGTGTGTGTGGGGGGGGAGATGGGAGATGCACATGTGTGTGGGGGGGGAGATGGGAGATGCACATGTGTGTGGGGGGGGAGATGGGAGATGCACGTGTGTGGGGGGGGAGATGCACATGTGTGTGGGGGGGGAGATGGGAGATGCACATGTGTGTGGGGGGGGAGATGGGAGATGCACATGTATGTGGGGGGGGAGATGGGAGATGCACATGTGTGTGGGGGGGGAGATGGGAGATGCACATGTGTGTAGGGGGGGGAGATGGGAGATGCACATGTGTGTGTGGGGGGATGGGAGATGCACATGTGGGGGGGATGGGAGATGCACATGTGGGGGGGGGGATGGGAGATGCACATGTGTGTGGGGGGGGATGGGAGATGCACGTGTGTGGGGGGGGAGATGGGAGATGCACATGTGTGGGGGAGATGGGAGATGCACATGTGTGGGGGGGAGATGGGAGATGCACATGTGTGGGGGGGGGAGATGGGAGATGCACATGTGGGGGGAGATGAGAGAGGTGCACATGTGGTGGAGGGGGATGAGAGAGGGGCACATGTGGGGGAGGGGGATGAGAGAGGGGCACATGTGGGGGAGGGGGATGAGAGAGGGGCACATGTGGGGGAGGGGGATGAGAGAGGGGCACATGTGGGGGAGGGGGATGAGAGAGGGGCACATGTGGGGGAGGGGGATGAGAGAGGGGCACATGTGGGGGGGAGGGGGTGAGAGAGGGGCACATGGAGGGGGATGAGAGCTGCACATGGGGGGGTTTGAGAGCTGCACATGGGGGAATTGGGAGTAGGGGGATAATGAGCTGCACATAACGAATGTGGGGTGGGGGAGAGTAAATGATAAATGATGATGGGGTGGGGAGAGCACGGACATGATATAATGAATTGGGGCAGGGGGTGCATGTAAATATTGAATGCGGGGAGCAGGAAGTATAGAGTAGGGGGCGTTGCGGATGCAGGAGTGTGACTGGTAACAAATTGGCGGAAAGAGTAGAGGTTCTAATTAAATTATATATTAAGTGCCTATTTACAGTTAATGGGGGCACAGTGGTGGATTACAATTTATATTTGGAATGGTAGGTTGCCTAATAACTAACCATATATTGATGGTGGATGCACGTCTGTATTCAGCTGCGTAATGTAGAAGTTGGGGAATGTGCTCTAGATAACTGTGTTATTTTATGCAGAGACGAGTCCTGGCTGGAAGACGTGATGGCGGTCTGTGCTGGATGAAGGAGAAAAGCGAAGATGAAGGACTTCACCTAGAGACGTCACCGGTGAGTCAGTCTATTACATGTACACTGTGTATAATGTCACTGGTGATCACTGTATTACCTGTACACTGACACTATATACAGAGCTCCTGTGTATAATGTCACTGGTGATCACTGTATTACCTGTACACTGACACTATATACAGAGCTCCTGTGTATAATTTCACTGGTGATCACTGTATTACCTGTACACTGACACTATATACAGAGCTCCTGTGTATAATGTCACTGGTGATCCCTGTATTACCTGTACACTGACACTATATACAGAGCTCCTGTGTATAATGTCACTGATGATCACTGTATTACCTGTACACTATATACAGAGCTCCTGTGTATAATGTCACTGTATTACCTGTACACTGACACTATATACAGAGCTCCTGTGTATAATTTCACTGGTGATCACTAGATTACCTGGACACTTACGTTATACATACCATGTATAGAGCTCCCGTGTATAATGACACTTATGGTAATATTAGTAATGTGGTGGTAATATTAGTAATGTAGTGGTAATATGTGGTCTGGTCATGGTGTGGCAGTTTTTCTCCCTTCTGTGTGGTATTATTCGGTCACTATGTTGTGGTAATATGTGGTCTGGTCATGGTGTGGCGGTATTCCCTGTATGTGGTATTATTGGTCATTTAAAAAAAAAATGTATATGACACATTCCCTTAAAGAAAACTAAATAAAAATATATCTAAAAAGAGTATTGGATATTTTAAGAAAATTTTAATAGGTTAGAGTAGGGCCCGTCCAGAAGAGTCTACCTTATCGTGGTGGCGGCTTTAAAAATCTTTTGGCCAAAACAAAAGCTGATGGCTATGTATGTGGCGCCGTCACATGGCCGAACGTCAGGAGAACCTGGTGGCAGCGACGTGGACGAGCGCCAGGATTCTGCAGGGATTGCATGGGGGTAAGTATAACAAGTTTTATTTTTTTTAAATACAATTAATTAACTAGGAGTGGGGGGAATCAGAGATGCACGGGGGGGATGAGAGATGCACATGGGGGGGGTGAGAGATGCACATGGGGGGGTGAGAGATGCACATGGGGGGGTGAGAGATGCACATGGGGGGGATGAGAGATGCACATGGGGGGGATGAGAGATGCACATGGGGGGGATGAGAGATGCACATGGGGGGATGAGAGATGCACGGGGGGTGAGAGCTGCACATGGGTGGGATGAGAGCTGCACATGGGGGGGTGAGAGATGCACATGGGGGGTTATGTTTACATAACTTTGTTGCCTTATGAAGGGCAGGGGGGGCCCCCCAAAATTTCTTGCACAGGGGCCCACTACAGTCTGTGTCCGCCCCTGGCTGGAACCAAAGACAGGGATGGTAGAATATTAGAAGGTAATCGATGCGGAAACTTTTTCCTACCTTGGTGTGACTGGTTGTCCTCTAGGAGTTCAAGTAAGTCACGGAAGACCTGTTTATCAGTAGGGGAAGAGAGGTCTGAGAATGAATCAGATTTAGTGTAGATGACTTTGAGAATAATTCTCCTACAAAAAAGATACAAGTCTTTTAGCAAGATAAATTTATCGACCGGTACCATGGGAGAGAAAGAGAGACCCTTCTGTAATACAGACCTTTCAACATCATTTAATGTATAAGTAGAAAGGTTGATGATCTGAAGTTGGTCAGAGTTCTGACTTAAAATCTGTTCCTCTTCTTGTATATCCTGGTGGCCATGGTCCTCACAGAATTTGATCCTGTTTTTTTGCTGCCGTTGCTTACATTTCCCCCGTCTCGGCCGCCGTCGGTATCGCTCGTTTCTGAGCTTAAAAAATGATCACTATGGCCTATACTTGACAGAGATCCTCCTTCCGTATATTTTACAGATGAAGGTTTACGCAAGTTACCCCTATGTTTCCATTTATAGGCTTGGTTCCTGTCATAATCAGCTTTATCCCTGTTTAACTTTGCTCTTTTCCTCTCCATGGTATCTTTATCAAGACGATCAATGGTGTCCCTCAACTCAGTTTGGAAGGGCACTATAAATTTATTATAATCATATTTGGACATCTGTGTTTCCAATGATTTAATACGAATTTTCAATGTCTGAAAAAGATCCCTGTCATGTTGGATTAGCATATTGACTAGGACATTAGAACACTGTGATAGACCTGATTCCCATGTGGCCTTAAATTCTGGGGTAGGTTCCCAGGCTGGAAATATCTGGACTCTCAATCCACGTGGATAGATAGAGAGTCTCTGATATTTAATTGTCTCGCACGGGATTTGACGGATCTGCACAAGTCAGTCATACGAGTCTGGTGGAACATATCTAGCCTTGAGGAATATCAGAGACTCTCTATCTATCCACGTGGATTGAGAGTCCAGATATTTCCAGCCTGGGAACCTACCCCAGAATTTAAGGCCACATGGGAATCAGGTCTATCACAGTGTTCTAATGTCCTAGTCAATATGCTAATCCAACATGACAGGGATCTTTTTCAGACATTGAAAATTCGTATTAAATCATTGGAAACACAGATGTCCAAATATGATTATAATAAATTTATAGTGCCCTTCCAAACTGAGTTGAGGGACACCATTGATCGTCTTGATAAAGATACCATGGAGAGGAAAAGAGCAAAGTTAAACAGGGATAAAGCTGATTATGACAGGAACCAAGCCTATAAATGGAAACATAGGGGTAACTTGCGTAAACCTTCATCTGTAAAATATACGGAAGGAGGATCTCTGTCAAGTATAGGCCATAGTGATAATTTTTTAAGCTCAGAAACGAGCGATACCGACGGCGGACGAGACGGGGGAAATGTAAGCAACGGCAGCAAAAAAACAGGATCAAATTCTGTGAGGACCATGGCCACCAGGATATACAAGAAGAGGAACAGATTTTAAGTCAGAACTCTGACCAACTTCAGATCATCAACCTTTCTACTTATACATTAAATGATGTTGAAAGGTCTGTATTACAGAAGGGTCTCTCTTTCTCTCCCATGGTACCGGTCGATAAATTTATCTTGCTAAAAGACTTGTATCTTTTTTGTAGGAGAATTATTCTCAAAGTCATCTACACTAAATCTGATTCATTCTCAGACCTCTCTTCCCCTACTGATAAACAGGTCTTCCGTGACTTACTTGAACTCCTAGAGGACAACCAGTCACACCAAGGTAGGAAAAAGTTTCCGCATCGATTACCTTCTAATATTCTACCATCCCTGTCTTTGGTTCCAGCAGTTTCTACATTTTTTGAGGTTATGAAAGATGAGATCAGGAGATTACCTGTCAATAACATATCTCATCAAAATTTAACCATGATGGAGAGGCGTGCCCTCCTTTGCCTGCAGAAAAACCAGGAATTCCTGATAAAGAAAGCAGACAAAGGGGGAAATATTGTTTTATGGCCTCGTGGCATGTACACTGCTGAAGTACATAGACAGCTCAATAACACCAGATTTTATTTGAGACTTCCCTCAGACCCCACACAGGTCTTCTCGGCTAAGCTTGAACGACTACTTTTGAAGGCTTTCTCTTTGGGAACCATTAATAAACAAGAGAGGGAATTTATGATAGTGAGGAAACCTACCATACCCACTTTCTATGTCTTGCCCAAAGTCCACAAAAATCTGGAATGTCCACCGGGTCAACCTATTGTGTCAGGCATAGGAAGCATTTGTGAAAAGGCATGTATTTACATAGATTTTTTCTTGCAGCCCCTCGTTACCAGTTTACCCTCTTATCTCAGAGATTCATCTCATCTGATACGGACTCTCAACTCTCTTTGCTTACCTGACCAGTTCTTATTCATCACTGTTGATGTTGAATCGCTATATTCAAATATAGCCCACAAAGATGGCATAGCAGCAGTCCTCTATTTTCTGAATGCTACAAGTGGAGGTAATCGTTTACATGACTCTTTCATTGTGGACCTCTTGAACTTCATTCTTACCCACAATTATTTTGTGTTTGATCATATCTTCTATCGACAAATCTCTGGGACCGCCATGGGGGCACGGTGTGCGCCCTCCTTTGCCAACCTTTTTCTGGGTTGGTGGGAGGACACACACGTGTACCCCTCACAGGCATACAATCGGGGGGTCTTCAAGTGGCTACGCTTCATAGATGATATCTTGATTATCTGGACGGGCACGGAAGCCGAGGCACTTACCTTCATTGATAGGCTGAACGTTAATGATTTTAACATTCATCTTACCCATTGTATATCTTCCTCTGCAGTTAACTTCCTGGATCTGGAGATCAGGAAAGTGGGTGGCTCACTTGTATCCAAATTACATAGGAAATCGACTGCCACAAACAGTCTCTTACACTACTAAAGTTTTCATCCTAGAAACTTGAGAGACAGCATACCGGTGGGACAATTCTCAAGGGCCAAAAGGAACTGTACAACACAGGAGGATTACAAAACCGAGGCCAGCAATTTAACCTCACGTTTTCGGGAGCGCGGATATCCTAAAGCGGTAATTTCCAAGGCTCACCAGAAGGTTTTGGTCAAACCACGGGAGATGTTGCTACAATCACGTGTCAATATGGAGGATACACATATTAGATTTATCACCAGGTTTAACAATCAATGGAATGAAGTGGGTAGTCTATTTCGGAAACATTGGAATATACTTAAGACGGATAGTCGTCTTTCTAGCATTTTACCAGAGAGACCGTTGTTGACGGCTAGACGCGCCCCAAATTTAAGGGATAAACTTATGCATAGTCACTATACACGCCCCAGTTGTAGTACCTCGGGCGGCAGTAAATTTAAGGGCTCATTCCCTTGTGGCGATTGTTCTGCTTGTCCATTTCTCTCTTCTGGTAAAACTTTCACTAATCCGATTGACAACCATCAATACCCTTTGAGGGACTTTATCAATTGTAGGTCCACTAATGTTGTATATGCATTGACCTGTCCCTGTCCGAAGGTTTATATTGGTCAAACGTCGCAGGAACTCCGTAGACGGGTACAGCAACATGTTTCCAACATCCATCTTGCTGAACAGGATTTGAAGAAGGGCAAAGCCATCTCTTCGGTGGCTCTGCTCTTCTTCCAATGCCACGCTGGTAGCCCCAATAAATTGCGAGTCATGGGCCTCCAGAAGATGAGGCCCAATTCACGTAATTCAGATCACACCAAGGATCTATTGAGATCTGAATCTAGGTGGATCTTTGTTCTTGATACAGTGGCCCCTAGGGGTATAAATGAGGACTTTTCATTTACTGGTTACTTGGCTTAAACTCCCATGGTATCCTTGCTATTGGAATCCCGCTTTAGATTGAGGGCTCTCTGGTTCAACCTTTTTCCTCTTTATCCTTTTTATCCTTCCATCTCTTCTCGTGTGGCTGGCTTGTGCATTTCCTCCATCCCATAACAAGTTAATCCCCAGCATTCTTATCATCTTAAATGCCAGGTCCTTATTTATAATTGTACGTATATCCATATATGTTGCTGTTTGGCTTCATTAGCCACCTTTGTAATGGCCCACAATTTGTACATGATTGTTGTTTGTTCTATGTTTGTTTGTGGTTGGTTTGTCTGGTAAGTCTTTTATGTTTTTGTTTGTATTGTTATTATTGGTCACACTTTTATGCACATTTGGTGACTTTCTGACTCCAATCACACTTTTCATCTTGCTCTTTGGCCTGGCCAGGCACTTTCCTTGATCAGGGCCAGCCCTCTTTTCTTTGTACCGGTAATTTTTTGTAGCGGACGCGCTACTTCCGGGGGTATACATATATTTTTTGCGTTCTATCTTCCCCGGGAATGCCAACTTCTTTCCTATTGTGACCATCCCAAGGGACTACATCCCTCTTGATCTCTGAGGGGGCGGTTTCCAAAACCGGATATGATCTTTTACCTAGTTCCGGTTGCGTTCCACCATAGCGTCTGGGTGGAACGCATGAGAGATAGGAAGGGGCGGCGGTTCGCCGACCGGATATGACGTCTTATCCAGTTCCGGTTGCGTTACATCACAGCACGTGGGCGGCACGCTGTGGAAACAGGAAGTTACCGTCCGATTTGCCACGATGCTGGAGAGACTTTCTGAGGGCATCTATACTCACCTGAAGGGAATCACACTAAATTGGATAGATTATTTAATGTACACATGTGTTCACTGACAACATACCCCTGACGAAGCTGCGGTCCAGCAGCGTAACGCGTAGGGTCTTCGGTGCCAACAGGTAACTATGTCAATTTATTATTTTTGATTTATCCCTTGACTACTCAGGAGTGCCCGTTTTGCCATACATGATTTAACTCATGATCCGATGTCGTACCTTACGTGGGATGACACTTTTTGGTAAATGCTGATACTATACGGGCCCCTAGTGCTAGCAGGTTATTACTCCCACTCATTCCTTCATTCCTTGATCTATTATGATGTATAGTCTGATTATTTGGGAGTGCCTGGTCCATTACCTATGTTTGGTCTAGTGGTGCTGTGCTACCCTCCACTAGGGCGACATAGCTTGGTTAAAAACCATTATTGTATTATGAGATATTAAAATTATATATATTATACCTGTGGCCTAAGGGGGGATTTATTGCTTTGGAACACTATTATTGTTCTTCCCCCATGAATATTGTTATGCCTTGTCTGTTTTTAAATGTTTTTATTTTTTCTTGTGTTGTCAGTGTGTAATCATGTAATAAAGATTTTTTCATTTTTCTAATATTGGGTGTGCACGGTTGTATATCCTGAGTCTTTTTTCTTCCAAACTATATTATGACATCCCTCTGGCGCTGCGTGATGACATCCCTCTGGCGCTGGGTGATGACATCACGCCAGTGCACAGAGAGCAGAGGCGTGACTTTCCCCCACATTGCTGGATTTTGTAGGTGACATATGCTGTGGCTGTACATGTACAGCAAGATGATAGCGCCGGCTCACATGCAGAGCCGACCCTATCATCCGCTGAGGTAAGCTGTACATCACAGCTGACAACCTACTTTAATGGCCACAATTGGTATTAACACCGATCGCAGCCGTTTAACCCTTTAGATACCGCCATCAATTGTGACAGCGGCATCTAGATGGCTATTTTCAGGGGAGGGGCTTACTCTTAAGCCTATGGTAACCTGAGGCCAAGTAATGGCCTTTAGGTTAGCCATCTTTGGGGCCTGGAATATGCAGGGTCCTACATGTGAACTGTCAATATAAGACAGACAGACAGACCTAATATTCTGCAGTACAGAAGCATTGCAGGATATTAGATCAGTGACTGTAAAGTAAAAGTTAAAAGCTACATAAAAAAATCTAAATAAAATATGAAATAAAAGTATTCTGCTACTAAACTTGAAAGTGAAAAAAAAAAGTACACATTTGTGGTATAAATCTGTACCATATCCCTGGCTTACTGTGCCTTCACATTACGCTCAATGTCCCCATCGGGGCATACGTCCGGACCCCCCCACAAAACGGGATTCAGACATATGTGCCTATGGGGCCATATACTGTAATGGTGCCGACACAGCGAACGTGCGTTCTGCTGGCATCATTTTCGGAAGTGTACACATACTGGAAGCGCACATTCAGATGCAGTCTATTATGTCTGACTGTCCGCCTCCTGTAGGCGTGCACTCCCTAAAAAATTATGCAGAGCACACGTTTGCTCTGCCGGCATCATTACAGTCTATGGCCCTGTAGGCACAAATATCCGTATCCCGTTTTCTTGTAGGGTTTGAACGTATGCCCCAATGGGGACATTGAACAAAAGCGTTTTTGCAGCGTTTTTCACCCATAGCAATAAGAAAGTGGGAAAACACTGATTTTGCAGGTTTTTTGGTGAATAAAACTGACTTTATTAAACGTACTGTAGATTCCTATAATCTCCACCAAAAAACGCCACAAAACCTGTTTTTTAGGCCGGTTTCGCATATATTTCCGTTACCGGAGATATCCGTTTTACATGTTGCATCCGTGTGCGGCCCATGTGCTGCATCAGGATCACACATACCGGCACCAGGGAATCAGCGTACAGCTAACGCTGTTCCCAAGCGCCGGGTGCTGAATGCTGCACTCATCATGATTCCTTGCCTGCGCTGCAATCAGCACCAGCAGGGACAAGGATGAGGGTAGTAGTAGTGTCTGCTCCCGCTGTGTCCCTGTGTAAAACAAAGAATAAAACAATAAAATCCATATACTCACCTCTTCTAGGTGTCCCCCGCTGTAATCCTCTGATACCAAGGAGCCAGGGAGAATGAGTGGCTCCGGAGCTGAGCTCAGGAGCCGTGTCCTGTCACTCACTGAGCGCAGCTCCAAAGCCGCTCATTCTCCCCGTGGAGCGCACTGACACATGGTCTGTGGAAACACATTGAGATGTGCACAGACCAATTCATTCATCGTGTATCGATGTCTCCAGCACGTGTGGAAACTGTCTCCACTCGTACTGGAGATACTGACGTGTGAAAGAGCCCTTATAAGCAAGAGCAAATTTTGGTTGCAGAGAAAACACTGCAAAAACGTAATGTATGATCATAGCCTCATGATGAATAAAAAATAATAAACGCACCAAAAATGTAGCTTTTCCATCATACTGACAGAAAATAGAATAAAAAATGATCAAAAAGCCATATACCAAAAATGGTATAGCTGAAAACGTCAGATACAGGAATAATCTGCAGGTAAATAGTGTTACAACGTTTCCTGGCAGCTTTTCTAAAAGTTCAGCTGCTGGGACACTGAACTATATTTCTTTCAAGAGCCATCGGCTTTCAGTCATGCAAGGAGTTGCTTAAGCCGGCTTACTACACTATGAGTAGTTGCTGTAAGCACGCTCCAGCACTTGGATTGCCAGCTCAGTGTGCAGCGCATCTGTGCGGAGAAAATCAAAAGTTCTGGGGCGTGCTTACAGTATAGTGAGCAGTGCTGTGAGCCATGAATGTAACTTCTATGACTGAAAGCCCATAGCTCCCGGGAGGAAATAAGTTACTTCTTTCCTGGTAGCTGCACTTACAGTAAGACGGCCATGTAGCATTGTAAAGATATTTACCTGCAGATTGACTCTATATCACCAGGTAAATAGCGTTTTCTGACATTACAGGTTCTCTTTAATATTGACA